>NC_052052.2:6939166-7643333 GCF_903992535.2 Arvicola amphibius | reverse complement strand
TCAGACAGTTGGGGACCTGCGTCCTTGAGTCCCTGAAAACATGCTATTATTAATTAAAGACTCTGGCTTCGGCGGGGCCTGGGCCTGCCTCTTTCTGGCTAGGCCTCAGACTTCCGTCTCTTCAGACGTCTCTTCTTGCTAAATTTTTCAGTGTTTTTAACATCAGACTGATGTTACGTATAATTACCAACTTTGCACCCAAATTATATTTGACATGGCTTGTGTGGGAAATTAGACCATTTCAGTGCCTACAAATTCACCTGGGAAGCCGAGGCAGGCGTGCAGGCGTGCTGGGGAAAGTCATTTAAATATTACATGTGCCCTCCTGGAAATGCCAAAACTCTTCAAACTGCCAGGAAGAATCTCCCAGATTGGTCTCCCTCTCTGTTTGTCCCCACAATGTGAGGAGGGCAACTCTGAGGGTGGGGGGGGCAATGTCCTGTACAAGGGAATAGTCACAGCGACCAGTGGTGGTTTGCTGGGCAGGGGAGAAACCTTGGTGGCAGCTGTGTGGGGACTGACTTCCTCTCCTCCTCCCTCTTGCCTCTGCTCCTCCCTTTTCTGTGCCAAAGGAGAGGAGGCTCCCCCTTTTCTGGACCTTGGTGAAGGGTAAGGCATTTAGGCTCCCAGATCTCAAACTTGCCTGGGATCTGGGACCTTGGGGCTTGTGGCTCCATGGGTGAGTCTCAGTGGAAGAAATGAACTTCCTGGCAAGTCCTCAAGGGATTTTTGCCTTGTCATTTAATTTCCACAAGTCCTAAGTGTGACTGCTTGTCATCCCACCGGGCGATGGGGATTGGAGCGTGGTGGCTGGAGAATGCCCACAGGCAGATGGCCCCAGATCTGATCCCCGAGACCCACAGCCTGGATGTGGTGGGGCTGGGGAGATGTCAGTTGGGAGGGTCCTGTCAGGCAGATCCCTGAAGCTGGCTGGCCAGCCAACTGAGCTGAACTGGTGAACTTCAGGCTCGAGGTGAGAGGGAGAGCTGTTTCACAAAACAAAGGTGGGCACACTGGGGAAAGAGCTGACGTTGAACATAGGATCCACGTGTGGCCATGTTTACACACCTACACTACAAGTACGCATAACCCCCCCACACACACACACAGATTAAAAAAAAAAGTTTGAGGTCATTTTCATCTATACCTCACCAGCTTGAATTGCATGAGATTCTGTCTCCAACAAATAAAACATGCTGGGCATGGTGGTGCACACCTTAAATCCTAGCACTAAAGGGACAGAAAGGAAGCTAGATCTCTGAGTTCGGGGCAAACAAACAGCGCCTGCAACAATAACAACCCGCTCATCTGTTCACCCCCTCACCAGATGTTTATTGACTGTTGTCGTAGGTCAAACAAACGGAAACTTAAGCCATCATTCCTTTGTTCATTCCAACACGTATGGCTTAGGCACAGCTATGTGCTGGGCTCTGTGCGGACCATAGATACACAGATGCACAGTCGTTCTCAGTGGCGTGGGGAGACAGGCTTGTGGGCAAACCCCGAGTGACTGGGTTGTCATGCCAGGAGGCCATACCCCATGTTAGTTGCTCCTTTGTTGATGGAGGTTGTGGCAGCAAGGGAGACCCCCTTGGCTCCTGGGTAGTGCAACTTGGGTTTGTGACATTAGAGATGAATCGAGACCCCACAACAGCTGGGGTGGAGAGACCTGAGACCCAGTGTGGGGGCTCCAGATGAGATGCCTCACCCTCCCTACCCCTTCCTACACACTGAGCCATGTGCCTGGCTCCAGAGGGGAGGGCTGGCCCTCTGTTGCTTTGCTCTGGGAGGCATTAGGCCCACTCAGAAGGAAAGGAGAGAAACAGTGGGCAAGCCCGAGGCTGCTGCCCCTGCTGCTGGCCTTGCTGCCTGGGACTGAGACAATCCGGAAAGAATCAGAGAGAAGACCGTCAGGCCTGGAAAAGAAACCACAGGAAAGGGTCTCCAGGAGGACCCTGCCCTGGACCTCAGGAAATTCCTAGTGTTCTTGGAGCCCCTTGTTTGTCAGGGACCCCCAACCAGGACAACCTCTGCCTCTTGTTATGGTGACTAGGACCCAAATCTTCCACCCCCTTTGTGTTCTCTTTCCTCACCTACAAGAGAGGTCAGTTTCACTATGGCTGTGACCTTGGCAGCCAATTGCTCTGTCCCAAGGAGCCGTGGGTTTGTGGGGGGGGGCGCTGCGTCTCCTTTCCTGGTTTTTGGACAGAGCTTTATGAATGACTCCAGTTGGCGGCAGACACATGCTGAGAGCCTGGGTCACTGAAACCCCACACACTCTCACCTTGTTCTTCAGCGCCTGTCTCTATAAACCACCAGGCAGTGGTGATGCACATCTTTAATCCCAGCACTAAGGAGGCCAAGGCAGGAGCATATCTGTGAGATCAAAGTCAGCCTGGTCTACAGAGTGAGTTCCAGGATAGGCCTCCAAAGCTACACAGAGAAACCCTGTCTTTAAAAGCCTGTCTTTATAAGCCTGTGCCACACTGTGAGGCAGCCCTGTGCGCAGACCTCCATGCGAGGCCATGCATGCCTGAGTTTTCAGCCAGAAGCCCAGGCGGGGTCAGACCTGTGAGGGATGCTCAGATGGCTTCATGCCTACACTGCCAGAGTTACCCTAGCCAGAGCCTGGGATAGTGGACCACATAGGTTCTCTTTGCCCTGCCTGGTCCCAGCCCCTGGCTCATGGTGTAGCATAATAAAAGGCTGTTTCACGCGAGCTGTTTGGAGTCAGTGTATCTTGCAGCCCCAGTTGCTGGGACAATTTTCCCCTGGCTTCCCCTCTTCACTCGTCCCTCCCATGAATATCTGGAGTCTGGAGTTCGGCATGGCATTGTGAAAATTCTCATGGTTCTGCGTTGGCCATACTGTCCCTTGCCTGGAGTGCCCGTCCTTCATCCTCTAAGGCAGAACTGGCTCAAGGCAGTGGAAGTGGAGATGTGCCCCTGGTTTCCCAGGACACTGCTGCGACCTCCTGTGTCTGCTTTAGGTGTTCTTCCCCACCTGTCCCACACCCTTAGAGCCTCTTCCACTCATTCCTGCTCATTTGCCTCTTACCTTCCCCACCTGGCTGTGAGCTCCCATGGGAACCTCCAAGGTCTTTGCTTCCAGACCGACCAGCTGGGCTCAGAGAATAAGCTTTGCTCCTGGGTACTCGGAGGCTGTACCTGGAGTGTGTGTGGGATCCATCTCCTTGCCTGCAAAGAGCCATTCCTGTAGGGACTTCTGTGAATGCCAGGCCTGATCTGGACTCGGTTTTCCTACCCACCTCCCCTGCACTCCCAGGAGTGTGTTGATGATAAGGAGATCAGGGAGCCTTCAGCCTTGCTCAGGGATCGTCTGAGAAAGTGAACAGCTTCCAGCCCCAGACTGACCACACGGGGATGACAGGAAGAAGTATGGGAGGAAACTCCTTCTCTTGCTTCTAGGGGCCTTTGCCTGGAGGTTGGTGACAGACAACAAGATCCAGCTTCCAGTTTCCTCATTGAAGAGTGACCACGGGGATCAAGCAGCCACCACAGGGAAAGGCCAGGGGTCGTGAGGACAAACGACGCACCTTCCAGTGATGATTAGCGCTTGGTACATAGAACACGCTCCCTGAATGTGACCTCCACTTACAGATGCCAAGTAGTATGGGCTAAGCCCTCTGCAGATATGATTAACGCTTGCTGGATAGGGAAGGGGCTGAGGCTCAGAAACGTTACCTGACTTGTGTGTGATCACGTAGCCATGAAGCAATGGTTCTGGAAATCAGACCACAGGTCTGCCTGACTCGAGGTCCTCTCTCACTCCACCCCTCCCCCACCACCTCCCTGCGGGCCCCCCCCCCCATGCCCCAGGCCTGAGCCAGGACTGTAAGAGAAAGGTAGTTCTGCACGGAGAGTTGGTCACAGGACTTTCCATCACGGTTTGGTGGTGGTGGTGGTGATGTTTGTGTTTCTCTTTGTGGATGCCAGAGATCACCCTCTGGTACCTCCTTCAGGAACTGCCCACTTTGGTGTTTGAGACAGGGTCTTTCAGTGGGGTCTGGGGCTCATCAGCTAAGCTAATGACCATCACCACCTGCCCAGCAACAGGATTACAAGTATGTACCACCATGTTTGGCTTTTTTATTTGGGAGCTGGGGCTCAAACTCTTCACAGCGAGCATCTCACTAACTGAGCTTTCTTCTCATCCCCAGCCTATGATTTCAGGGCAGAAGAGAGAGGTCGCATGTCCCTGGATTCTGTTCTGTACCTCAGGCCTCTGGAACGAACCCTCAAAGAGCAAGGTGACTCCAGAGGACCCCTGATCCTGACCCGTGCATAGTCTCAAAGCCCCTCTCACCCCAACTCTGACAGCCAGAAATGAGGGGTAACCCTGCCAGGCAGGGGGTGGGCTAAGAGGAGTAGGTGAGTGACATTTTCCCCTGTAATGACAGCCCTCGCTGTTGGTGGCAATGACAGCCTTGTTGGGGCCCTCCACACCCACACACAGGCATAGGAGCACCGCCCTACTCCTGGCATCTCGTGCCCCCAGCCCTGAAGACACAGCCCTGCTCAGAGGTCTCTGAGCAAACTGTGTCAACGCAACTTGTCACCTTGAGCACGCGTAGACACGTGACTTTCAATAGCCAGACACCGTGCCTCTTTCCAGGCTCAGTCCCGAGCTTCTGCTGTGCCCATCTGTGTGGATGTGTGGTGAGGAGGGCAGGATGGAGTCTGGAGGAGCCCCCTTTGCCTGCTTAGTGGAGCAGGGTTTCCTGGGAGCCCGTGTTATTTACAAACATCTCCCATCTTCCCTGCTTCTCATTCAGTTCCGGGACAAACCCAGTAGAGAGTAGCTCTTTTCATTTTAGCCAAAACAGAGACATGGAGAGGTTTGGTTGCTCTGCCAGAGTCTGCACAGCTAGACCAGTGCAGGTGGCAGAAGACTATGGCCTGAGGTCTGCGGGGCAGGCTTGGTCCACCCTGTCTTCTCACCACCTCCCCTTCCCCTTCTGCCCCATGCTCCATCCCTTAGCACTTTTTCTGTGGGGCTCTTTTAAACACACTGACATTCCAGCTGTTTCTCTGCCCTCTCCTCTCTCACCTGCCCCTCCCCCACAGCAGGAGCCTTTACACACACACACAGACCCAGACCCAGATACACACACACACACACAGACACACATACACAGAGACGCACACACAGAAATCACACACACACAAACATAGACATATTTACACAAAGACACACATAGACACACACAGACACACACAGACAGACACATACACAGACACACGACATACCCACACAGACACGTACGCACAAACATAGACACATATACACAGACACACACACAGATGAGACACAAAAACAACCATACACACACACAGACACAGACAGACATACACAGAGACACAGACATACATAGACACATACAGACACAAACACAGACATACACACAGAGACACAGACACACATATACAGACACACACACAGACATACACACAAACAGACACACACAGAGACACAGATAAGCACACACAGAAATCACACACAGAGACACACACAGACAAACAGACATATACACAGACACACACACACACAAACACACACGTGTGTGTGCATACACACATATACATACACTCACACTCACACCATATCTGACTCACACTGGGGACCAGGAGAGACTCCAAGAATAGGTCATCCAGCCTCCTACTGCTTTGGGTCTGAGGTAAGAGGTTGTGAGGTGGGCTGGGGAGAGCGGAGAGCTCCTGCAGCTCTCAATGCTGGTCTTCCTTTCTGGTGGGTGTTGGTGTCCAAGTTGGGAGGGCATGCGGCTTATGAGCTGAGCACAGAGCAGCATAGAGCATCCTGGAAGTGGTCACTTCATGTTTTATTATCCAAGATGGCTTCTAGATGTGTGGGGGTACTTCTTAGGTGCATGCTGGCCTCAGACAAAGGCTCCTGGACCTTCCTTGCCTCTCCTGGTGTCTGTCCCAACCCAGACCCTGTTCCCATCTACCTGGTCAGGCCATTCAGTGTCCACACCAACCACTAGGTGGCACTAAGTGCCCTCAAACTGCAGGGTAAACTGCCCCAGAGGACTAGGGTGGGGTAGGGGCTGGTCCCAGCACCCCCTACTGTGGCTTTGCCCCAATGTCCCTTTCCTTGAGTGACACAGAAGGACCTAAGAGTACAGTTTCCTGTCACCCTTGCAGATATTGTAAAGGCTCAAAAGGTAGGCACTGTTCTTGCCCCCAGTTTACAGATCAGGAAACTGAGGCACAGGCAGGTTAACACAGGAGATCTGAAAATTGTGCAGCTTCTGACCCTGAGTTTCATTTAAATCGTTCTGCTTCCTGAATGCTCTCCCCAAAGGGTCAGAGGCCTCAGTTGATCCCTGCAGCCCTAGAGCTGATCCACAGTGCCAAGGGAAGCCTTTCCCTTTCAGGGGAGAGACTGAATTGGAGGGTTTAGGGGCCTGGGAGAAGGGGAATCCAGGGCTGCAAGCAAGGGAGGGGCAGTGGAAGTCTCCAAGCTCTCCTCTGAGGTGAGGTCCAAGAAAAGCAGAGAAGAACAGGGGCAAGGGAGGAATTCCCAGCACCAGAGAACATCTGGGAAGACTTTGGAGCTAGTGCCGGAGGGAAGCAAGTTGCCAGATGTTACAAGCCATGCTGAGCCAGATGGTGCGGAGCTGTGGACACACACACACACACACACACACACACACACGCACACGCACACACACACACACATACACACAAGTCTTTGGTGGGTTGGACTCAGACCGGGGAGGAGGAGAGGAATTGGACTCTAGAGAGGAGGTGGAGTGTCTGAACGTGGGAAGGTGGGCTGGCCCCGGGTTCCTTGGGAAGCCAGGATATGCCTCAGGCTCACAAATGTCCCATCTGCCACCAGCAATGACAGTCGAGGAACCACACAGTCCATCCACATTCTTACACACAGAGCACACGGACAGACTGGGCAGGTGCCAGGAGCTGGGGACAGATTTCCTGTCTCCTTTCACCTCATTTAAAGTAAACAAGCCATAAACAAGAAAATGAGAAACAGATATAAGATACAGACAGGTGACCCAGGAGACCTCCCTGGAGGAAGCAGCGTCTCCAGCAGAGGAACTGCCAGGCAGGAGCGAATGCAGTGGACTCTAGAGATACAAGGAAGGTTGCCAGACTGGTGACCAAGTGTGTAAGGACAGGGCCAGGCTGAGGACCAAGTGTGTAAGGACAGGGCCAGGCTGAGGAAAACCCTGCTGGGCACAGCTTGTCTCTGAGGCAGACAGGCTAGGCTTGGAGGATGACATATAAGGAAGAAGGGATGGATGCTGGCAGGAATGGAGCAGAGGGACCATCTCAGGGACCCAAGTGTATAGGCAGAGGCCCTACCAAGGTAGCTCAGTGTCACCAAACCAGGGCTGGTCCTCTGCTCTATCCCTTGTACTATTCTGTGTGACCCAGAGTAAGTTTCTGTCTTTCTCTGACCCAGAACCGAGGAAGGCAATGGTTGGGCTTCTTCCTGCCGGTATGTGAACATCAAGGTTGAAAGTGACTGAAAAGAAACTGGAAACCAACAACCCAGGGTTCCTTCAGAGAAAAGACCCTGTCCCAGGGGAGCCAACAAAGGAGCAACATTGTGGCGGAAGCTCTGGGCTCTCTAGATCTGGGGTCCTAGCTCTTCCGTCTCCTCTTGTTCTTGGAGGCTGCACATGCCCTCCCCCACACAGTGTCCCTTCGTCTTTTTTTCCTCATCTTCTTTTTAGAATAAAAACGCTGGCCGCTCACGGCTCTCTGATGTTTATGCCTCAGTAATACATTATGTATTATTTTGTTTTAAGCGCAGCTTTTGCCTCCTGACAGTAACAATAAAATGTGACTATGGGATCGCTAACACAGACAGACTAATGTTTCCATCGCCCGCCTCTTTTTTCTGCGTCCTAAGCACTTTTGAAAAGCTCCTTTTATATTCCTAATAAAATTATAGCAAAATACATCGATTTACTGGAAAAGAGTTTAGGGTCGGGTCGGGTATTTCTCCCCCTCCCCTGGAGTGGGCTGCTGCTTCCCCCTCAAAGGCGGAAGCATATTTTGAATCAACCTTCTAAAGTGCCACTTGACCCTTAGCCCCAGGTGGCATCTACCGACCTGCTTGCTGCTGGTGGTGCTGGTGGGGCTAAGGAGTCAGGCTTGGTGGTGGGAAGTGGGGTGTCTCTGCTGAACGTGCTTATGCCTCTGTATGCCAGGTATGCCTGGGGGTCGGGGTGTCCACTCTCAGCTGGGGTGTCTGTATTTGCTGGGGTGTTGAGGTGTGTGGGGAGGTGTGTAAAGATGGACACGGATCTGAGTGTGTGTGGTGGGTGGTGCCCTGGTGTGTAACCTGGTCACACCTGTCTGGGAGGGCCTGGGAGCCATGGGTTGAAGGGGATGCCTGGATGCTAGTGTGTTGATGGGGCCCTAGGGCTAGGCAGTGGGTGTTTGTGGGTTTGTGGTTCTGGGACCCATGAGGAGTGGCCTAGGTGAGACAGGGTTCCTAGCCTTGGTTCTTTCCAATGGGGACACCAGGAGTGTCCCAAGGCTAAGATGTCAGCGTTTTCCCAAGGAGAAAATGGGGTTTTGTCCCCTATGGCTCCCCGATTCCATCTCATGTTGGCTGTGTGTGAGTGAGTCCGGCTTACACCTGACAGAATGGAGCACGGGGAGCTGCTTCCTGAGGTAGAAGCCATCGCCAGCCTAGATGGCCCTGCTGGGCTTTCAGGCTGCTTAAGCCAGCAGAGATGAGATCTCTCGGGTGCCTCCTGGCAGGGTGGCATAGAGTGTCAGGCTAGGAAAGTGCCCTAGTGTCCTGGTCATGTGCAGGAGAAGCTGTCGATGGAGGAACTGGACCTGTCTCTAAGGAACTCCATGGAAACGGCAAGGGAGGTGCTCTCCAGGGCCAGCATGTGGGCAGGAGGGCCTGGGGGCTAAGCGGCAAGAGACACCTAAACTGCCCAGTGACAGTGAGCTACTCACCCTGGATTCCGAGACAAGGATTCTTTCTAGCTCCTTCTACCATGTCCCCCACGCTTCGAGCACTCACTCTGACCCCCAGAATCCAGGGTCTGAGGATGTAAAGACACCCCCAAATTTTTCCCACCTGCTAGTATTTTCATCTGGGGAGTCTAAACCCTGGGTCCTCTAGGAGAGGGCTGGACACGGGGCTGGTGCGGGGTGGTGGGGGAATCTGACAGAAAACCCTACATCTGCTGCCTTTCTCCCAGCCTCCTAGGAGCAGAGATCCCAGCCCTCAGTCAGGCTTGCTCGCTTGAGCTGGCTTCCTCCCCACCAGCCGCCCTGTGTGTGTGTGTGTGTGTGTGTGTGTGTGTGTGGACTGTGATTCAGAAACAGCAAGAGAGGAAAAAAAAAAGAAAGAAAGGAAAAGGTTTTGTATAGTAAGCACTTTTGAGGGCGATCTGGGGCCCCTAATCCAGGGGTTTCTAACCACTGCAGCTAATGCTCCCTGACACCGTGTTTTGATATCATTACTACATTATACTCACAATTTTTGAGTGAAAAAATACAGTACTTAGAAAGTCGAAATTCATAAATAAATTCATGTCAAACCGCACTTAATATTGATTTTGTTAGTGTTCAGATTCAATAATAAGGTACTGCGTGCATGAATATTTAAATATAATCATCATTTCTGCATCTCCTAATGGCCTCTGCTCCTCTACACTCAATTTAAACACAATTTAAAAACTATAATGTATTGAAAAATACTAGGATTTAGCAATAAATCATCATGGGGAGATTCCAGGCCTCTTATAGGGTGGCTCGATATGGCTTTCTCCCGGGACTGTACAATTAGATTCATGTTTTTAAACTTCTCAATTATCCATATACCATAATTTTATGTGAAAGTTTGTTTCGCTTCCCCCCTTGCCCCCCCGTCCCCCCACCCCTCACCAGCCCCCCTCCCGCCTCTCTCCGAAGGAAGCAGCAGAATATGGCTTAAGTGTCCTCTTAGCTAGAGTGGAGTGGGGTCAAAGGTGGCCGTCCTCAAACTGAATTAGAGGCCGGGCCTGCCAGAGGCAGCCGGCGCTGAGTCACTAATCACATTATTTGGGAAAAATATAGGGGGGAAAGAGATAAAATGACTTAAAATGAACTTGCCAAGGAGGAAGTGGAGTTTTTAGATTTATTTAAAAAGCAATCCTTGGCCTGATGAAATAGGCTCAGGCCTGTGGCAGGATGCGGTGGGATCCTGATCCCCAAGGAGGGTGGGAGGGGCTGAGCAGCATATTCAGTGGGGGTGGAGGGGCTTCCAGCCTGGTCTCTGAGCCCCACAGCTACCTGAGGAGTCCCTGGGGGAGGTGGGGATGTTCCTCTGGGGTAGGGGAGTGTGAGGCCCCCTCATCTGGGACTCTGAAGGCTGTCTTTGGTGTCTGTGAGGGGCAGAGGGTCCCTGGGGTACCTGTGTGAAGGACAGGGCATGGTAGGGCCCCCTGGGGCATCTAAGGATTTAAATAATGCCCCGATGGCAGATGGCAGCATCTGGAAGTGATAGGGGGCAGAAGTAGATGAGGACCGGAGAGCAAAGGGATGATGCCCCTCAGCTTGGAGCTCTATACTGACACAAAGCATAGTTGAGCCCATTTTATAGATGAGGAAGTCAAAGCTCAGAGAGGGAAAGCTGTAAGCCCATGGTCACACAGCTCAATGAGAGAAACTTGGGACTTGAACCCAGATCCAGATCTGGTGCACTTTGTTCCTGGCTCTAGACTTCACCTGAAAGGTGTGGCTGAGGGCCTAGAGGCTGAACCTTGGCCTCTGAATTCTGTAGAGTGTGTGTGGCTCAGCTGTTTACATCCAGGAGGCGAGCAGGCGTCCGTCCATCTATCTGCTCATCTGGAGTGCACGGGGATTCAGCCTGTTTGCGGGCTGAAAGGTCAATGGAGCGGACCTGGGTCTGGACTCTGGTCTTGTTGCCAGGGGAACCCCATATGTTGAATTGGCACTGAGAACTGCCCCTGGAGCCACCTGGGAACAAATCGGATGGGCAGCTGTTAGGAGTGAACATCTGGCTTTCTGGGGTAAGAGCTCTGGCTGGGAAGAGGGGGCCACAGTAGGGGCGGCCCTGCAGCTGTTGGATGAGCCCAGAAAGGCTATCCATCTCACTACAGGAAGAGCCAAGGCCCACCCCAGGCTGTCCGTACACCAGTGGCTCCGGGGCCAGCTCACTTTTCATCCCTGAGTCCTACATCCCCACCTGAGAGCAGATGACAAAGCCGACACTTGTCAATTCTGTGTCCCTATGCAGGTCCCCTGCCAACCGGGAAGAGCTGCTACTAGAAGACTGCACGCTGGGGCCAGGCTTTGTCCCTGTCCCTTCTGTGGGCACTGTAAAAGCTGAAGTGGGACTGGGCAAGAGCCGGGCTGTGGCCTCCGTCTGGCTCGGCAGCGGGCATACCCATAGGGCAGAGCCAGCAGATGCCCAAACATAGGACACAGGCAGGTAGGGAGTTCATGAATGGAAACATCAGGCCTCGGTCTCCCCTGGAGCCCCTGGATTCCACAGGCTCCTTTGGAGGCTGTTCCTTCTCTCGTCCATTCATTCATATTCATTCATCCATTTGCTCATTCTGAAAACACCCGGCAGCCCTGTGCTGTGTGCACAGCCTGCCGACAGCCGGAGGGCAGAGCCTTTGCCTCCTGCTGTGTCCTCAGCCTCAGTTTCCTCATCTGTGAGGAGGGGTTAGCGTTACCCACTTACTCACCTCCGCCTCCACTGTATGATGTCACAGAGACGGAAAGGGGGGGTGGGCAGAAAGAAAAAGAAAAAAGCTGCCCCTCCACGAGCTTCTGTTCTCCCCACCCCATCCCGAGTAGGCTAACAAGTCACACACAAATGGAAGGATTCTGGTCGGCTTGTTGGACTTCCGGATGGTCTGAGCGGGGAGCAGGGATAAGACAGAGTGAAAATAAGGGAGATGGGAGCCACTTCGAGCTCTTAAACTGAACGCAGTCACCGAGGTCACTGCGTTCCCCTAAAAGATCTGGGAAGTGAAGCAGAGAGGCGGGGTATACTGGTGACACTACCAACTAATTCCTGTGCCCAGTCCCCTGTTCTCCTGGTGGGGTTATGGGTGTGAGAAGGGTTCTTCCACCCCACACCCCACTCAAAGGTAATGTCTCAGGCCCGTGCAATGAGGAGGAGGCTGCCAGGGAACTCAGGCAGGGTGTGAATAGTCACACATTCCTGATACCAGGATGGCAGGGAGGCTGCAGCCAACAGGGGCTTCCTCTAGCTCCCTAGGAATCTCACAGACCGTCCCCTCGGGAACTCTGTCCTTCCTGTCTTTTGGGTCCTTTCTAAGCAGTTCAGCCCACAGAATGGCTTCTCTCTTCCCTCAGACCTGAGTTGGCTTGCCTGGAGAGCGGACAGTGTAACAGAGTCCCTTGCTCAGGGCCAGTGGTTCTCAGCCTCCCTAAGGCTCCTTTCATATAGTCCTTCACACTTCGAGTGACCCCCACACACACACCATCAAAGTATCTTGTTGCTACTTCATAACTGCAATTTTGCTACTGTTAGGAATTATTATGCAAATATCTGATATGCAACCCCTGCGAGAAGGTTGTTCTACCCCAAGGGGTCTCAACCCAGAGGTCAGAACTGTTGGGAGGACCCCCAGGGGCAGGGACTGTGGAGGGTTTCGTAAGAAGGAAACTATAGCAGGCCATGTCCCTCACTCAGACCTTGTGGCCTTGAGAGCCCCCAAGGAATCAAGTTCTAGATTGCAGAGGACACCAGTCATGCCCTGGTCCCCAGGCCCTATCTTGTCACTCTGTATCCAAAGGCCATTTTTTTTTCTTCTAGAAAACAAGGGGCATTTATCACAAGTGACAGCTGGACCTAATGCAATCCCAGTTAGAGCCATGAATTGCAAATGCGTACAGCAGGGAGGTGGCTCCATTGGAGCCCTCTGGGAGGGCCCAGCCTGGGTTGTGGGTCCACCGTCCATGGAGAGGAGGCAAGGACTTAGCAGGGTGCAGGACTTCCTCAAGTCATCCTTGGTCAGGCTCCAGCAGCCTCCTCCTTTTGGGTCCTTGGAGTGGGAGAGTGGGCAGAGGGATGGCTGGTTGCTGGTGACTCAATTTACTTTTGTCTCTTTGGGATTCATAAGGAAAAAACAAGACACCCGGGGAAGAGGCTGAAGGGAGTTGGACAAGTCGGGTGGGGCAGGAAGGTCCCTGGCCCCGACTTTGACAGCTCACCTGCTTGACTGTTGGGAGGGCCTTGCCCAGGGACCAGGAACACGAAGACGCCAAGGCCTGGGCTTTACCTCTCAATGCCGGGACATGAGACCCCACACTCACCCTGGGCCCCCTACACAGCTCACACTCTCCCAACCGCTGGCCCTGCTCCATCCCAGAGCTGGTGCCACCTGTGCACACGCATGTGCCTCCCAGTTGGGTCCCTACTGCTCTCCACTCCCACATGTGCGCCCAGGCCTCACGTGTATGTGCCCAACTTGCTGCCAGCCCAGCACTGAGTCAGGGCGTGTCTGTCTGCCTCTGGCACCCAGTGTAGACGGGTGGGTTTGTTTTCCTTGTGTGTTTTGGGTTCAGGGGGAGAAAAAAAATGTCTCCAAATGAGCTTTTCCTGGGGCGCTTTTCCCTTCATTTTTTTCTGCCCAGGTGTCTCTGAAGGGAACCTCATTGTCTGTTTCAAATTCATTTGCACTTAACTCATCAAAAAGTTTTGCAAGAGCTGTTTGATGTCCAAGGAGCTTCTGAGCACCCCTCCCCCCCTCCACCCTTGTAATGAGAGCTTTAACTCCTGGAGACCAAGTGCAGTCTTTGGACTAGAGTCAAAGGTCCGCTCTCCACCGCCCCCCCCCCCCCGTGTGAGAGGAAAGGCTGGGGGGAGGGGGTGTAGCCAGACCTAGAGTTGCGGAGGCCTTGTCCAGCTCCCTGCCCTGCGACACCCCATCTCACTGGGCATCTCTGCTGCGTGCTCCCTATCCCATGGCTCCAGCCCCGCTGGGTGCAAGGCCCAGCTGTTGGTGCCCTAAACCTCCCCCACTAATTAATGGGTGCCTGTGAGGGCTGACCCAATTCGCCCCCAAATTAATCTCAATTACAACGATTTGGTAAGAGCCAAGGTAGCCAGCCTGCTGGAGCCGGGATTTCATCACCTGAGAACAGGGAGCCAGGACAGCTCAGTCCTGATGTTATCAGCGGGGGTGGAGCGGTGGTGGTGTGCTGGGTGGGGCTTGTGGCCCCAGGCACCTTGGCATTTATCTGCCTCTTCAAATTAGTTCACACTAACTAATACTCACACTGGCAACCCGGCCCACCTTCTCCATGCCCCTTCCCAGTGACTAGGTTTGGGGGTTGTCTGTTCTGCGTTGCCAGGTCCCACCAGCTCATGGTAAAGACGGGACTGGGGAGTTGCCTGTGGACAGTGCCCTGTGGACAAGAGACGATTAGCTCAGACGCTCCTAGTATCGCCAGGCACCAGACCTAGAAAACCTCGTATGGTCTGCTGCTCCTGGACCCAGTGAGGTGAGGTGATTCTGGAGCAGATTGGCTGTTGACGCCTGTGCCCTGGCAGTGAGGTTTCCAAAGGCCTCCCCCATCCAGTAGCACCGGTTGCTCTCTGCACTATCCCCTTGGGGCAGGGCAGGGATCAGCAACTCCATTTTACAGAAGGGGAAGTAGAGACTCAGGGAGGAGACATAGCCAGGTGGGTAAGCCACCGGGCAAGCCAGGGCTCTGCCAGGAGACAGGACTCTTGGCCTAGTGTTCTTCCCATGGGAGCACAGTTGGCCTATCCTACCTCTCCTCTCCAGCCACCGGCTCACTGCTGCCTCCTCTCTGTGGCCTTTGCTTCCTCATTTGCAAATGAAGGTGAAAATATAAGGAAACCTGCTGCAGGCCCACCCTTGCAAGCCTTACACACCAGAGTCGTGTGAAAATGTGAACATGTCCGCCGCCATCTTTATTGCCAGTGATGGGTGGGGAAGTTGTAGCTGAGAGCTCCCAACTACTCCACAACCAAGGGAGTTTTTCTAGGCGACAAGGGAGCGTATGGTCCCCTCCTTGGGGCACAGGACTGGCTTTTTGGTGGCAGGATCCAGGCAGCCGAGGTCAACAGAGGGAGGAAGTCTAAGGGGCTGTTCCTTGTCACCTTGCCCACCACACACCACAATGCTGACGCTCGGGCCACAGTACTCCAGCTTGGACAGGGCTGATCCAGCACTTCACCTCCCTGGTCCGGCAGGGCATGGGGACCGCGCTTGAATACATGAGCCGACAACTCAGGTTAGGAGACACTTCACACAGCTCAGGCCGGTCACAAGCGCCTTTCTCCTTGCCTGGCTCTGCCTCTCCTCTCCCCAAGGCAGCGCTGGGTCTTCAGCCTTGCCTCCCGGACCTTGCAGTCTCCTCACCCCGTATCTACCTTTCATTTCCGGGCCAGGCTTGGCCAGCTGAGGAGGGGCCTAGGGTTTCTTGGAGGCCCTTCGGGCCCTCTCTGACTGGTGCCCAGTTGTGTCTACCCGTACCAGCCACATGCGCCTGCCACCCTGCAAGGGAGTACGAGCCCCATGAGTCTCCTGTTCGCCCCCCCACTTCCCGCAAACCCAGTGGCAGGATGATTGATTTTGCGGGAAGCAGAGTTCTGAGGGTGGGGGTGGGGAGCCGGGGCGCCAGGGGATCTTCACTCCATTTGCTTGTGGCTGTGAGTCAAAGCTGGGTCCCACTGGGCACCCTGTGAGGTGTTCCCCGCCACTCAGTTTTGCTGGGGAGGGGGCTCACAGGGGTCCTCATGGGATCTCCGACAGGGAGTCCAGAGCTACAGGATGCCTGGCAACGTGCAGGGGCATCGGCGGCTTTGGACTCATCCTAGATGCCTTAGATGATGTGATTGACAGCTCCCCTAGCGAATAAGGATGCGTGGTGATTGCCCTGGCCCTCTCTAGCTTGAACTAAAATTTGCAGGGACCTTGTGGTTAGAGTAGAGTCATGGGAAGGCGAGCAGCCACCATTCTGGCTGGGTCTCCTGCTCTTGGTCCAAATTCGGAGTTCGTTGGTGACCAATGTGAGGACAAAGGGGAATCTCAGAGCTATGTAACAGTAGTTGATATGTGTGTTTACACGCACTCACGCGCAACGTGCACACGCACATACACACTTGAGTAGGAATCTGTCTACAATCAGGTCTTCACCCACAAGAACAAGCTCTTGATAAAGTTGTGCGGTGTCATGTGGTGACATGAATGGCTGACAGAAGCCCGGGAGAACACATTTACACGTGACAGCCCTCTGTGGGCTCCCACACACCAGTAGCTTCAACGGGGACAGGAAGCGGGATTGTCTCCCGGTCCTGCTGGAGATGGGACAGACCGAAACCCCGGGCAGGGCATGACTCACGGCCCTGTGAGTCAGTGGGCTGCCCAGCCTGGCCTGGGAGGCTCCCTGGATTCAGGCCTCCAGGAAAACAGGGAGGGAGTCTTCCTCTTGTCACACCTGTCCCTGAGCTTTTGGGCTTGGCACAAGCCAAGGTGAGGAATTGCCATTCTCTCTAGCAATGCACAGGAAGGCGGAGCCTTCAGCTGGGAAGAGCAAAGGTGTGGACAAGGGATATGCAGGATGTTTTTAGGATGGAGGAGAGGAAAGAGGAGAAGGAGGAGGAGGAGAAGGTGGGTGTGTGGGGGAATGAGTCAGGACAGGAGAGGGAGAAGAGAAATTTAGGATAGGACATTGAAAGAATTTGAGGCAGGAGGGTGTCTTTGTTGGATGAAGGGAGGGAGGTGGTTTCTGGGAGCAGAGGGCAGCTGGGGCCAGGGGATCAAGGGGTCAATGGGTCAGGGAGTCAGAGGCTGGTCTTCTAAGACTTGGCAGGCTTTGTGTGCAATCCACGGAAGGCCCTATAGATAGCCTTATGTGGGGCAGCTGCTAAGACAGATCTCTTCCCACAGAAGGATCCAAGTACAATCCTGAAGCCATGGCCAGGTGGGGGCAGCACCCCACAACCCTACCTGATGTTTAGTCTCCACTGGAGTTCAAAGGAGGGAGGGGGCATCTCAGATGAGCAGAGGGGACCCCAAAGACAGGGCAGGTCCAGGCTCTCAAGCCTGTTTGCCGAAGCCTGAAGTGACCATGGCAACCTTTCCTGGGTGACAGCAGTACCCACGTATCCCCAGTACTGCACAACATTAATACCTTTCTGTGAGTGAACCCCAAGGCGCTTGCTCTTTCTCTGCATGTGAAACTCGTGGCCTGCTTGGGAATATTATGGGTGCCACACAGTAAGGGTTTGCAGCAGAGCTTCCTTTCTGTATATATGTAATTAGTTTATTATGACTGAGATATGGGAGCATATGCTGAAAGAGCTAAGATCTCAATGGCATGGTCAGTTTCCCATGGTTCCATTTCAACGGTGGTTTAAACATTTTTTTTTTTTTTTGGTTTTTCGAGACAGGGTTTCCCTGTAGATTCTAGAGCCTGTCCTGGAACTAGCTCTTGTAGACCAGGCTGGCCTCGAGCTCAGAGATCCGCCTGCCTCTGCCTCCCAAGTGCTGGGATTAAAGGCGTGCGCCACCACCGCCCGGCTGGTTTAAACAATTTTTATTACATTTAAAAATTATCTTTTATCCAGGTGGTGGTGATGCATGCCTTTAATTGCAGCACTCAGGAGGCAGAGGCAGGAGGATCTCTGTGAGTTCGAGGCCAGTCTGGTCTACGGAGTTCCAGGACAGTCTCCAAAGCTACAGAGAAACCCCGTCTCGAAAAACAAAACAAACAAACAAAAAAATCAAAACAACAAAAAACAAATTGTAGCCATGTGGTGGTGGTGGTGCATATTTTTAATCCCAGCACTTAGGAGGCAGAGGTAGGCAGATCTCTCTGAGTCTACAAAAGCTAGTTCTAGGACAGCTAGGGCTATTACACAGAGAAACCCTAACTCAAAAAACCAATAATAATAATAATAATAATAATAATAATAATAATTGTGTGTGTTCACCTATCAAATTCACCTAGTCTCTTGAAATCATTTCTTCATCACCAATGACATGATGTGGAAGGAACGTTTGGAAAACATTGACACGTCCTTAAAAGGCAACAATAAACACTACCCCTTCCTGGGATATAGAGAAGGCTTAATGGGTAAAGCACGTGTGCAAACGTGAGGACCTGAGTTCAAATCCTCAGAACCCACATAAAGCCGTACTCAGTAGCACCCACATCTGTAATTCCAGAGCTTCTCCTGGAGTCACAGACACAACACTCTTTGGAAGCCTGTGGGCCTGCTAACCTGCTACATGCAAGCAAGAGACACTGTTGAGCGCCAGCCCTGACTTTGTCCTCGGATCTCTGCATCCATGCACATGCATTTTTTGTTTGTTTTTTTCATAACAGGATTTCTCTATGTAGCCCTGGCTGCCCTGGAACTCGCTCCGTAGATCAGGCTGGCCTCGAACTCAGAGATTCACTCAGTCTCTGCCTCCCAAGTGCTTGGATAAAAGGCATGCACCACCACTGCCTTGCCCATGTACATATTTTTTTTTTCAAAACTTGCTTTATTAAAAAAAGAATGTGCACTTGTGTGTGTGTGTATGTGCGCGTGTGCGTGCGTGCGTGTGTGTATGTGTGTATACAAATGTGCACACAGTGTGGGTGGCTATGGAGACCAGAGGTTGAAGTTTACAGGCAGTTGTGAGCTCCCTGCTGAGGATGGGGGCAAATAACTCTGGTCCTCTTCAGCCCTATCACCCATCTTTTTATTCACATAACACAGGAGTGCACACACACACACACACACACACACACACACGAACACACACAAAGCAGCTCCCTTTCCTGACTCTAAACCTTGCTGTTTTACATCCCTTGTATGAAATACAGAAAAGTGATCTATTAAGCTTTTAGCATCTTAGCCTAGAAGGAACTCCTATTAATATTTTAGCCCACTTCTTGCTTTTCTTCTGGTTCTGGGTTAGAACTCAGGGTCTCTCCCTCAAGCTGGACAAGTGCTCTACCCAGAAGCCACACCCCAACCCTCCATCTGTAGGTTCTAGACAAGGGCCCCCCCCCATTGTGGCATGCCCCACAACCTTCATCTTTTTATCCTTGGCCCCCTGGAAGCAAAGGGAAATGCAGACATTATATAAATCTGAGTTGGGATTATACAGTTTTGTATTCTGTTTCTCCATGCATGCTAAGAAATTAATAGCTACAAAAAACCTATGTGTTACTTAAGAGTAATAATCAAACAGGTATCCGTCACTCGATCCCTGAATTATATCCTATTTCATTTCATTCCATTTAACATTATGCTCTGGTCATTTTCTCATGCCATGAAAGATTCTTAAAAAATAGCTTGAATTTTAATGGCTGACTGGTAGTCCTTCAAAGAGTGGACCATATTTGATTTAACAAACCCCATCTTAGAAATTTCGATTGCCTCTAAAAAAGCTGCAGAGAAACCCTGTCTTGAAAAACCAAAAAAAAAAAAAAAAAAAAAAAAAAAAAATTTCGATTGCTCCCAACTTTTTACTCTTAAAGAGCACTATTATATGTAAATTTCACTCATCAGGACCATCAGGATTTCTTTATTAAAAGCAGATAGAGGGGCTGGAGAGACGTTAGGAGCACCGCCTGCTCTAGCAGAGGACCTGGGTTTGGATGCCAGCGCCCACATGACGGCTCCCACTTGTCTGTAACTGCAGCTCCAGTTCCAGGGGATCTGGCCCCCTTCTGTGGCTTCCTCCAGCAGCAGATACTCATAGAGTCAATATAAACATCCCTGGAAACATTCATACACATGAAATAAAAAGAAGCCTTATTTTATTTATTTATTTATTTATTTATTTATTTATTTATTTATTTATTTTTGGTTTTTCGAGACAGGGTTTCTCTGTGGCTTTAGAGCCTGTCCTGGAACTAGCTCTTGTAGACCAGGCTGGTCTCGAACTCACAGAGATCTGCCTGCCTCTGCCTCCCGAGTGCTGGGATTAAAGGCGTGCGCCACCATTGCCCGGCCAAGAAGCCTTATTTTAAAGAAAGAAAGTGTATAGGAATAGGATTAAAGTAGGGTTCCAACTTTTTGGGCCAAGGAGACAGCTCAGTGGGTGAAGGGCTTGCCGTGCAGGTATGAGGACTTGAGTTCGGATCTCTAATGTCCGTGGAAAGCTAGGTGTGGCAGCTTGTGTCTGTAACCCCGGCTCTGGGGGCGGAGCGGTAGATGCCATTGGGGTCTTGGCTGGCCGGTCAGTGTAGCTGAAACAGTGAACCCCGGCCCATGAGAGATCCTGCCTCAAAAAACCAGCAAGTTCACTAAGAGAATTGGGGCTAGTTAAGTGTTTGAATGGCTTCTTTAGATTTGTGATGTCTTTGTTTGCTGTTTACTTAAAGTGATTGCATTCTTTAAAGGGAGGGGTTCTTGCGAAGAGGAATAAACGAAAATAATTGAAGTTGACCTCTGGTTTCTGTGTGCACACACACATATGCCAAACACACACACACACCCCAAAAGTCAATTATTTTATATGCATTTATTTATTTTCCCCAGGTGAGGGGTGGGAAGGGGGTCATGCAGGTACCACAGCACATGGGTGGCAGTCAGAGAACAGCTTTTGGGAATTGGTTCTTATCCACTATCATGTGGATCCCAAGGATCAAACTCAGGCCGTCGGGTTTGGTGGCCATTACTTTTAGCCACCAAGCCATCTTGCTGGCCCATGTCAAAACTTTACGGAAACTATAACCAACCACAAGTTCCCTTGCTGGGCATAACCAGACAGCTTTATAGATACAGCTAGTAGTTACTATTCTCAACCCCACTGTTCAGACAAGCAAGCTGAGGGTCCCAATCACTTCTGAAAGTGCAGAGCTGGACACTGGGCCCCAGCATTCTGGCCCCAGAGTGGGCGTGCAGCCGTTAGCGTGCTCGGGTTGGTCCCGCTGTAGCATGGGCACTACTGCAGATGGTAGGTGTGTAGCGTGGAACTAAACTGTGTGTGGAGGCGACAGACAGCATAATGAGGCGTTCTTCAGGCTGTTAAAAGGTGGTCAGCCCTCCAGCAAAAAGAGCTGTTTCAGGAAACAGAGCTGTTGAAAGCAGGGTGGGGAGTGGGAGGGAGGCCAGCTGAAACCCAGACAGGGTGGCAAGCCAGGAGGAAGGTGAGGGAGGGAGCTCTCCTGAGCTCGGAGAGGGGAGCACGTCTAAGCAGTGGGATCTGCTGGTGCAAAGGCCCCCCAGGCAGGAGTGGGCTGACTGTCTCAGAGCATCAAAGAAGCGAAGAGGACTAGTGCAGAAGGAGATAGATGGGCAGGGGGAGCAGACAGCCAGTGACGGAGGAACAGTCTGGGGCCCAGGCAGCTGGCTGCCATGCGTCTTTTCTTTTCTTTTCTTTTCTTTTCTTTTCTTTTCTTTTCTTTTCTTTTCTTTTTTCTTTTCTTTTTTCTTTTCTTTTCTTCTTCCTCTCTCTCTCTCTCTCTCTCTCTCTCTCTCTCTCTCTCTCTTTCTCTCTCTCTTTAGTTTTTCGAGACAGAGTTTCTCTGTGGCTTTGGTGCCTGTCCTAGAACTAGCTCTTATAGACTAGGCTGGCCTCAAACTCACAGAGATCCACCTGCCTCTGCCTCCCAAGTGCTGGGATTAAAGGCGTGCGCCACCACCGCCCGGCTGCCATGCATGTTTTCAATAGAGGAGTGGTGTGATTTACCATCTGACCTCTACGTCTACATATGATCTCAGTATGTGCAGTGGAGACTGCCCACTCGGGACAAAGGTGTAAGAGAGGAGGCTACATCCATGACAGAGGGAAAGATGGTGGTGGCCTGGGCCAGGCTGATGTGTGGGTGTGTGGAGGGGAAAGATATTTCTTCTTGGACTGGGGAATATAATCTACTTTGTTGCCAATCCCCTATTGGATAATAGGAGCAGAGAGGAGAGGTGGAGATGTGGCTCAGTTGCAGAGAGCTGGCCTTGCATGCTCAAGGCCCTGGGTTCAATCCCCAACACCACATGCATAAGCCAGGGATGGTGGTACACGCCTGTATTCTTAGTACTTGGGAGGTAGAGGCAGGAAAATCAAGAAGTTCAAGACCATCTTTGGTTACATAGAGAGTTTGAAGCCAGCCTGGACTACCTGGGACACTGTCTCAAATAAAACAAATAACACACATTAAAAGAAAAATAAACCAAGTTGAATGGTGTTGGTGGACACCTTTAATCTCAGCACTCAAGTGGCAGAAGCAGGATGATCTCTGTGAGTTTGAGACCAACCTGGTCTACAGAGCAAGTTCCAGGACAGCCAAGGCTACACAGAGAAACCCTGTCTTGAAAAAAAAAAAAATAGGAGCCTGATCAGGGCTTAGCAGCATAGTCCTTACCTAGTGTGCAGGACATCCTAGGTTCCATAGCTAGCTCTTGGGGAGGGAAAAAAAGCATTAAAGCAGAGAGGGCTCAAGGAGGCCTCAAGGTTTGGAGTCAGATCTCTGGGGCAGGGAGATGTTGTTACTACATCCAGGGAGACTGAGTTGTTATGAACTGTGCTCTGTTCCCTGTTGGGTACTCGCAAGGGCTGTGCATCTCACGGCCTTGAAGTCTCCATGAAGGATAGCCAGGAGGCTGATCCTAGCCTGAGCTATGGGTGGGAATGGTGGAGTCCCGCTAGCCCGTGGGCTCTGTGCTAAGGATATCTGGGGAGCCTGTGCCAAGGCGGAACCTCCACCAATTGGGTTCCGGTAACTCTGGAAGGAGAGCCCCCCCCCCCTCCTCTGTGCTGGACATGCATCATCAGCACGAAAGAAGGCAAGCCTTGTTTTCTGAGACACCGAGTTCCAAGTCTGCGATTTGTTATCACAGCATGCTTTATCCTAGTTGGCCCGTCAGCAGGACTTCCACGGCAGGTTGTGCATTTCATTCAGGCCACAGACTGGTGGGACATCCTACACATGAGAGGAGTACTACACACGCCGTCACAGCCATGCTCAGGGCTCTCCCCTCCCCCCCCCCCGCCCTCCCACCGGCTGCCCATTTGGCTTGCTGGCTTCTCCTGAGAGCCTGAACCCTCCTGCCTCCAGCCCCAGACTTGCCACAGCTACCTCTTGGCGGGGGGCGACGGGCAGGTGTTCAGTGTGGCTATGGCCTTAGGGTCCGGATATGGTGACGAGAATGGGGATCCGTGGACTTGGTCTGGCTGCCAGCTCCAGGAAACAGCCTTTTGGGTTGGATCAGGTCACACTAAGGGGTGAGCACTGGGGCCCAGCCACCCTCCAGCAGCTTCAGTGTGCTCTGGAGGATGCACAGACTCTAGGTATAGACTCGGAAAGAAATATGATTTGTAGAACCGCAGGAATTTGAGGTGCTGATTAGCCCCACCCTTTACATAAGGGCTGCTCTGGGGTCTCCCATCCCAGCCTGAAGTTCATTTCTTCCTGGTCAGCCTGCCCACAGCTTAAAAAAAAAAAAAAGCAAACAATGTGTAGCACTAAAGGTTTGTGTGTTTTGTGTGTTCATATTCACTTTGTGTATGTGTGTGTGACATTTACACATGGATTCACCTGTGTGTGTAGGCCAGCAATTGACATCCAACCTTTTTCTTTTGTTGCTTGTTTTTGTTTTTGGAGCCAAGGTTTCTCTCTGTAACAGCCCTGGCTGTTCTGGAACTAGCTTTGCTAGACCAGGCTGGCCTCGAACTCACAGAGATTAGCCTGCCACCCTAGTGCTGGGATTAATGTTATGCACCACCACTGCCTGGCTCCAATCTTATTATTATTATTTTTTTAGACAGGGTTACTCACTGAACCTGGAGCTTGCTGATTAGGCCGGGCGGACTGGCCTGTGGCTCCCTGAAGTCTCCTGTCTCTACTATTACAGGTAACTGTTGCCACAGCATTTCACAAGGGTGCTGGGGACCTGAACTCACATCTTCCCTCTTGTACAGTGAACACTTCACCTGCCGAGCTATCTCCCTAACTTGGCATCACTACCTGTTTGCAGTTTAACGAAGCGACTTCATCCTAATCTTTGGGGGGGCTTTCTGAGCTAGAGACAGACTAGGGGTGGAACAGACGGATGAACAGAGAAGCCAACGGCTCTGGGAGAGAACAACAGATATCAGTTCAGGAATCGTGCATGTTCTTGGTGATTAAAGAGTGGGACACAGAGTGGGGTGGCACAGAGGGTGGGGTGTGGAGAAGAATCAGACTCTCCAGGGTTTGCAGGTGGCAACAAGGAAGACTCCCCTTCGTTCTCGAGTGGAGACAAGCAAGAGGGACTGACAGAGGAGACTGGGAAGAGCAGCCAGGGAGATTCAGAAGAAGGCCCCAGGAGCCAGAAGTGGTGTTGGATATTGGTCCCCAGGAAGCTGAGGCAGGAGTAATAAAAGTTCTAGGCTAGTCTGGACTTCACAATAAGATCCTGCTTGAAGGAAAGAGGAATGGATAGAAGGAGGGAGGGATAGAAGGAGGGAGGGATAGAAGGAGGGAGGGAGGGAGAGAGGAAGGGAGAGAGGGAAAGTGGGCTCTGGGGAAGACAGTGACTTCCTGGGCCAGTGTGCTGATGCTAACCTAAAACCTGTCTCAGGTGCAGCCTCTGGCTGTCATGGCTGCCAGGATAAAGCAAGCATGGACTGGGCTCAAGAGAGGCTGGGAGCCAGGCGGTGGTGGCGCACGCCTTTAATCCCAGCACTCGGGAGGCAGAGGCAGGCAGATCTCTGAGTTCGAGGCCAACCTGGTCTACAAGAGTTAGTTCCAGGACAGGCTCTAGAAACTACAGGGAAACCCTGTCTCAAAAAACCAAAAAAAAAAAAAAAGAGTCTGGGAGAAGAGGGACCAGAAGGCAACCAGCTAAGCTGTTCTCAACCATCTATTTGACAAGGGGCAGCATGTGTGCCTGGATTGGAAGAGGATGAAGAAGGGACCTGCCTGAGGAAAACAGAGAGAAGTGCTGGCCAGAGATGGCAGAATCCCCCTCCCAGGACCCCCACAGTAGCCCCAGAGGATATCCTGCTTGCTGTGTGCCTACCCACCGCAGGGAGCCCAGGCCCTTAGCAACCAGCCTCTTCTCCTTGCTCTAGCACCCAGTATTTCCTGCAGGGACAGGGTTAGGATACATGTCTCCCTTTGTCAACCAGGCCTCTGCAGATGCAAGTGCAGCTGGGGAAGCTGATGTCCAGAATGGTTCTGCTGGGCAGACGCCACGGCAAGGCATCCCTAGACCTTCAGAGAGGTTCCTTCGCTTGCCCAAGGCTCTTCAACATCATAACTAGAATTCAATTCTGAGTTTGCCCCACTGCCCTGCCATGCAGGTGTTCAAGGACTGGTGGGGCCTTGCTGATTTGGCCCCCGGATCAGCTTGGGTGTACATCCCATCTTTGGGAGTGCCTGGGTCCCTCGGTGAGATGGCAGGTCAGGAATGATCCCCAAAGGGCTGGCTCACCCCAGTTCTCAAGAATGCAAAAAATGCTGTTGGGAGAAATGGCCCACAGTTGGTTGTGGAAATGCGAAGGCAGGCTCCCAAGCGGACTGGAGGGGTCAGAGAAGTCTTGGCGGCGGCTGGGGGTTGGCGGGGGCTGAGGGTACCAAGACCCTGATGTGGTAGCTCACATCTGTCATCCTAGCACTCAGGTGGCCGAGGCAGGAAGATTGCTTCAAGTTCAAGGCCGGCAGGGGCTTCAGAATGTCATCCCTGTCTCAACAAAGCAAAAAGAAACCGACAGCTCTGGTGGTGGTGATGGAGGGGGTTGTTTCCAGACCTGGCCCGGCTCAATGGTGCGAATCTGTCAGAAGACTCAGCACAAGCAAAGGCCTAGAGGTAGGGGCTGTACAGCTTTTGCCGGTTGGGGTTGGGTGGATCCCTGCAGCGCAGCGCCCGCCGTGCAGGAGCCAGCTCGCCCCGCCCGCGGGGGTCGCCCGTCGCAGGCCGGGGGCGTCTAATGCGCCCGCGGCCATTCCGGGGAGTGGTCCCGCCGTGCTAATGTGCGGTCGCCCTGCCCCGCCAGCAGAGGTGCCCCGGTGCCGACCCCGAGCGCAGATCGATACGCATCAGGCGGGCAGCCCCGGTCCCCTCCCCACCCACAACCCGTCTTCCAAGCTCCAGTCCTTCTTCTGGGCTCCCTAGGACCTGCTTCCGCCCTCTGGCTTCCGTGGAGCCTGGGAATCCCCGGGTGAGTGGGTCGGGGGGGGCCAAGGACCAAGGCCATGGTTAGTCAGCAACCCAAGGCAGGGTCCTGGGGAGGGAATAAATGAAACACTCCAATGCCAAACTTCAGGGTCTTTAAACAAGAAAAACCGAGATAAGCAGTAATGTTATAAAGCAAAATTAAGGCCCCGGGATGTGGCTCAGGTGGCAAACAGCTTGCTTAGCATACAGGAAGTCCGGGGCTCCTCAGCAGCCCATAAATTGGATGTGGTGGAGCACCTGTAATCCCAGCACTCACTCTGGAGCGGAGGCAGGAGGAGCAGAAATTCAAGGACAATTCTCAGAGGCTACGAAGAGAGTTTGAGGCCAACCTGGGATGAGGGAGATCATGAAAAGGCCTGGGGGAAGACTGCCTGAAGGCCCAAGCGCTTGCTTTGCCACAGAAAGTCCAGAGTTCGTTTCCCAGAACCCACAGAAAAGCTGCCAGGTGTAGTGGTACTCTGGTACTCCCAAGTGGGCACAGGTGATAACCCTCGAGAAAGCTGACTAGCTAGACCTGCTGAACTGGTGCGTGTGTGCGTGCATGCGCGCGGGTACAAATAAATTGGAAAGTGGAGTCAGAGTGGGGAGGGAGGCACAGTAGGTGAAATCACTTACGGAATAAGTCTGAAGACCTGACCCATGGTGTCCAAAAGATGGTGGAACTTTCCACACATGAGCCAGGGCACGAGCCCACACTCATTCCCCACACCATGATAATAAGCAAAAAATTTAAAAATCAACAAAAAAAGTTAACAAAGAAGTGGGCATGATAGAAGAAAGCAACAAGCACCCCAGTCCCTTACAGGTGGCACACACGATGTCAGGTGCACCTGCACACATGCCGACAGCCATGCACCCAGGCACACACCACACACATGCAGTAACTAACTAAATACAAAAATTAAGGAAAAATTAATGCAAAAAATCCTCAGTGATCAAAAATAAATCAAAAATTTAAATGAAGCTAAGATCAGTAAAGGCTGAGCCATATTGGAGCCTGAGGCAAAGGGAAAAAAAATCAAGGATCTGGATCCTGTTTAATTTAAATATTGAATACTTTGTTCGTCGCAGATTGTGCACAGGGGGACTCGGATTGTGGCTGAAATTCACTTCTGGGACTAGTCACGACGGATGTGACAATCGAACAAATGCCCTCACCTTCATTACCTTAAACTATTTTGGGGGAAGGGTTGAACTCAGGGCCTCATGTGTACCAGGTAACTGCCATATCTCCAGCACCCCTCCCCTTTTTAAAATTGTGCTTGTTGCAACAGGGTCTCCGGTAGCCCAGGCTGGCCTTGAACTTGCTATGTAACAGAGTATAGCTTTGAACTCTTCTTAATTTTGAGTTCTGGGTTTACAAGCATGTGCCACCACTCTCAATGCCTCGATTTATTAATTAATTTTTAAAATTTTGTTTGAGACAGTATCTCACTGTGTAGTTTAATCTGATCTGGAATTCTCCTGCCTCCGCATCCTGAGTCTTGGGATTATGGATCGTTGCACAATGCCATCTCTTAAATTTTTTGCTGTTGTTGTGAAACTCTCCCATGACTTTATAAGGCATTTGCTTGCCATACAATTCACCTCTTGAAGGTTTTCTATCCCCTGATTTTCATTATCTCCAGAACTCTGCAGCTTTTACCAAGCCAACGTTTGGGCATCGCCACCACCCTGCCCAGAAGCCCTGTAATCACAAGCAAACGCTCATTCTTTTTGGTGATTACACTCATCAGACCCTAGCAAGCATAATATTTTCATCTCTACAGCATTGCCTGTTCTGGGAACGTAGATGGGATCGTATGCTGTGTGGTCTCCTGCATCTCTATCAGGATTCCACGTTTTCAGTGTGTGCATGTGAATGTGGTGTACGGAACCGGTGTGTGTTGGTGCATGTGGCTGTTCTCACGGTGTCTACTGTTCTGCTCTGTGACTCCCTTGAAACAGGGTCTCTAAATGAACATGTGTGGCTAGAAGTCTTTTCTGTTCCTTCTGATCCCCGGTTTCTCTCCTACCTGCCAGTTCCTAAATAACCACTCAGAAGCTTACTATCAGCTGCAATTGTCTGGCCAATGGCTTAGGCTAGTTATTTCTGGCTAGCTCTAACTATAAATTAACCCATTTCTAATAGTTTATGTTTTACCATGAGGCTCATGGCTTGCCAGTAATGTTCGTACCTCTTTCTCCTTTGGGGGCTACCTGGTGTCTCCTTGACTCTGCCTACTCTCTCTCTATCTCTGTTCGGATTTCCCACCTGGCTTTACTCTGCTAACACATTGGCTGAAACAGGTACACTCACCATGGACCTTTTTTCTATCCTAGACTCCCTAATACCACAATGAGGTGTTCCTTCTGTACTTCCTCATAGCATGTACTTCCCATGTGCTTAGAAAACACTTGTACATTTATTTGGAGACATGTCTGTTCAGATACTTTGCGGGGTTTTCAAATATCTGAATTGTCTTGTTCTTACTAGCCTTTCTGCTGCATGGGACACCATGCTTCAGATGCTTGTTCACGGGCTTTATAGAGCTCCCTCACTATCTTCTCCTTCTCCTTCTTCATTTAGAGACAGGGTTTCTCTGTAGCTTTGGAGCTTGTCCTGAAACTCACTCTTGTAGGCCAGGCTAGGCTCAAACTCACAGAGATCCACCTGCTTCTGCCTCCTGAGTGCTGGGATGAAAGGCATGAGCCACCACTGCCTGGTTTCTCACTATCTTCTTAAATTCTAATTTAATTGTGTGTGTATGCACACATGTGTACTATGAGTGTGTGGGTGTGCACACATGCGCACTATGAGTGTGTATACATATGCACATTATGAGTGTGTGAGTGTGTCTGTGCACACATGTGCACTATGAGTATGTGGGTGGGGGCACACGTGCACTATGAGTGTGTGAGTGTGTGTGCACTATGGGTGTGTGGGTGTGCACACATGCACACTATGGATGTGTGGCAGGTGCCCAACTAGTATAGGAGGGAGCATCCAGTCTGTTGGAGCTGGAATTGCAGGTGCTTGTGAGCTGCCAGACATGGGTGCTGGGAACTGAACTTGGGTCCTCTGAAGAACAAGAACAGGAAGTGCTCTTAACCCCTGAGCCTTGGCATTCATCTTTAAATGAGTCTTTCTAGACACAGGAATCCGACAAATGGAATTCCTAGGTCCGTTGCCCCCTCCTTCCCTCTTTTAGAAACAGGATCTCACTATGTATCCCAGGCGGGTTTCAACTCTAGGCAGTCCCCCTGCTGCAGTCTCCCAAGGACTGGAGAGCAGGCATGTTCATCACACTTGACTCTTGTTTATTGATTTACTTAGACAACACGCCAAGTAGCTCAGGCCGGCTGGCTTTGAACTCACCATGTAGGTGAAGATGACCTTGAACTTCCGACCTCTTGCTTCCACTGTCTGATGCTGGTATCACAAATGTATAGCACTGGGGCTGGAGAGATGGCTCAGCAGTTAAGAGCCCTGGCTGTTCTTCCAAAGGACCAGGATGCAATTCCCAGCACCCACAAGACAGTTCACAACTGTCCGTAACTCCTGTTCCAGGGAATCCAACACCCTCACACAGACATACATGCAGGCAAAATATCAATGCTCATAAAATACAAATAAACAAATTATTAAAAAACATATGTACGGCATCATGTCTAGTTTTATGAGGTGCTAGGGTTGAAACCCAGGGCTTTTGGCATGCTAGATAAGCACGCTTCCCACTGGGCTAGATCTTCAGGCCTTCTGTCAAGTCTTTATGATTGTCTAACACCAGCCAGGCACTGTGTCTGCAGACACTGTGGGCTGTGAGCTGGCTAGTGTTTGCTCAGCTTGGAAGGCCACTCTTTAGAAGCTGAGGACGTGTGTGTGTGTGTGTGTGTGTGTGTGTGTGTGTGTGTGCGCACACGCGCGCGCACTGACAGTCATAAACCACCATGCTGTAGACAATTTTCCAGATGACCAGATTCCTGTTGCCAAGGCCAAGGCTGCCTGTTCAACTACACAGTTCCAGGCCCTCTGGTGATTTTGGCACAACTCAGACCAGGTGACCAGTTAAAGAACCTGTTACCTTTCCTTCGGACAGACTAAAATGTAGAGTCGACCGACTCTTTCCGAGAGCTCAGGATACAGGTGTTGTAAAGAAAAGCAGTTTGACCACGCGCAGAAGAGAACAACAGCAACAAACCTGAGCTTTGATCCTCAGGCTCACAGGAGACTCAGGAACCGGCATATGACAGGGTGGGGTCTTCTTTGGGGGCCTCTCTAGAGTGTAAGTGGGTCATATTGAGGACAAGAATGGAGGTGGAGGCTGGGGCAGGTGCCAAGGATGGGGGTTTGGGCCAGTGGTGCCTAATAGAAGATGGGCAGGACCTGGACCTCAGCGGGGAATCTGAGGAGGAACAGCGAAATGAGTGGGTGTGGGGTGTGGTGAGGACCGGCAGAGGCTGGGCTAGGAAGGGAGGGGTCTGAGAGACAGAGCTGATTTCCACAAGCGGTGGGGGTAGGGACTCAGGTATCAGCCAGTGGGAGGTGTGTTGGGGATGGTCAGAGTTACCATATGTGCCTCAGTGCCCATTTTAGAAGCCTCAAGCCACGCGTGGCCTCTGAGTGCTGGAAGTGCAGCTAATGGGACTGAGCCACGCTGTCAAGCATAAAATATGCTTTGGATTTCAAAGGCGTAGGATGGCAAAGGGGGAATGTTAGCCCATTAACGATTTTTATGCCAATCACAAGTTGTGATGATAAGATTTCAGGTACATCCATTTTAAGAGTGTTTAAACTATTTCATGTTTAAGATGTGCCTATCAAAAACATCTTAGTTGGGGCTGGGGAGCTGGCTCAATGGATAAAGCACTTGCTATCCAAGCTTAAGGACTACAGTAAAGTTCTTCAGCAAGCCCGTACTCTGATACCACAGCACACATCTGAAATCCTAGCACACAGGGAAAGACAGAAAGAAGACAGGAGCATCCCAGAAGCCTGTGGGCCAGATAGTCAGGTGTATACATCAGGGGACAAGAGAACCCATCCCAAACAATGTGGAAGGCAAGGAGTGACACCTGAGGTTGTCCTCTGCTCTCTGCACATGCCATGGCATGTGTCCATCTGTATTCACGCACGTCTACTTACATACGCATGAACATGCACACAAAGACACATATGTACACATACCACACATATCATACAGTCACAGAAAAAAATGAAATAATAAATTCAACTGCCTGAGTTATATTCTTTTTGGACAGCAGTAGTTTAGATGGGTACTCAAGTTGTGAGCCGACAAAGTCGTCCTGGGAATGGGCTGAGTAGAGGCCCCAGGGCCAGCCTGGGAGGGGGGAGGAATAGGACAGTGAGGGGGGGGGAACAGAACAGAAGTAAGAGTCTAGGAGTCCAGGAAACCCAGGTAGAGAGAGTTTTGGGGAGGGCCACCCCATGAAATGCTGGTGGGGGTGGGAATGAGGGTTGGGAATTGGCCATTGGAATTAGCAACTCTGTCATTGTACACACCTATAATCCCAGCACCTGGATGGTGGAGGCAGGAGGATCAATAGTTTAAGGCCAACCTTGGCTACATAGCATATTAGAAGTCAGCCTAGGCTATGTAAGACCACACCTCATAACAAACCGGCCAATGAACAAGCAACCAGAAAACAAAACCAAAATAGAACAAAAGCGGAAATGAAGCAAACAAGTTCTATTTTTTTGCTTTATTAATTTGTGCATTGTGGTGTGTGTGTGTGCGTGTGTGTGTGTGTGTGTGTGTGTGTGGTATAGGCCAGAGAGAGAAATATTGGGTATCTTTTCTCCATCTCTGTCTACTTTTCTTTTAAATTTTTATTTATCTTATTTTGTTTTTATTTTATGTGTACTGTGTTTTGCCTGCAAGCGCTTTTATGTGTGCCATGTGCATAGTTTGTACCTCTGGAGGTCAGAAGAGGGCATCAGATTCCCTGGAACTGGAATTACAGATGGTTGTGAGCTGCCCTGTGGGTGCTGGAAACTGAACCTGGGTCCTCTGCAAGAGCAGCCAATGCTCTTAACTGCTGAGTAATTTCTCCAGCCCCTACATGTTTATTTTTTGAGACAGGGTCTCTCATAGAACCTAAAGCTCATCAATTCAGCTAGACTGACTGGATAATGAGATTGAGGGATCTGCTTGTCCCACTCTGTGTCTGTCCATGTGCCACCAACCCCCGGTGTTCCCCCACCTCTTTGTGTGTGTCCCCCATCGCTGCCCTTGATGAGGACTGGGTTAGATTCCCAGCACTCATTTGGCGGCTTACAAACATCTGTAACTGTAGCCCTGGGGAAATCTGATGCCCTCTTCTGGCCTCCACAGGCATTGCATGCACATGTTACAAAGCTATGCAAAGCACCTGTATGATAAATTGAAATAATACTTTTTAAAAATGAAGGCTCTGGGAATCCAAACTCAGGTCCCTCATTGTGGTGGATGGAAGCTCTTGGGTCTCAGAGGCTATGTTCCACATAGTCCAGCAGCACCCAGAAGCTGAGCTGCCTCAGGTGAATTCTTCAGCCTCAGTTCGCACCTGTAAACTGGAACCCATGAGTTCGGGGCAACACCACAACAGCAACCAAGGCATATAAACTACCAGGCTCAGAGTTAGGCTTGGATGAGCAACGAGACCTGTGTCTGCGCAGGAGTTTTAGATACTGGCTGCATACGGAGCGTGCACAAGGAAATTGGACATGGCTCCCCTGAGGAAAGGGAGGGTCCTGGGGCAGGTACAGTCTCAGGACCCTTTGCCCGGCATCCTCCAGAGCCCTGAGCCCTGCTCTCTGTGTCTCTGAAGCGTGGGCACACTTCCTGGCCCCTGCCATCCCCTTCTGTTTCCGACTGTCCCTTCCGCCCTGGATAAACAGCACCTCCACCCACCCGCCTCCTCATCTCCTCACGCTTCACCAGAATTAAATTCATCATTCATTTTTTATGGTTTATACATAGTGTAATTTATGTTTTCAAATATATTGAGGTCACAATTTAACAGAAAAAAAGTATTTCACATTGAAATTGAAGGCATGTGTGTTCCATTAAATGGGGATGTTTGGGATGGTTTTAAAAAGGCTAAAAGTAGTAGAAAGTAACATTAAAATAAAATTTCAGAGATGTAATTACCCCTAATCGCACCATAAAATAATCAATACCACATTCCATTATTTCTGACTTCCCTAGTTATAGCTTTTTTTGTTAAGCTCTTGAATATTGATGAGGTGAAAGGGTCGTGTCTTCTGGCAGAGGCCTGACGGAGGTGGAATTAAGGTAGTGTCATCTCCCATTAGCCAGGGAGATGGTGTCCGTGGATCCGGCTCAGCTACGGAACAGGGCAGCGTCAGGCACGCTGGTCTCTCAGCCGGGTGTGACACAGCTCTTCTGACAGGAACATGGGGCGGGGGGTGCGGGGGTGTCTGGGTGACATTTCTGGAGCACAGTAAACATTTTAGGGACCAAACCGTCTCAGCAGCCTATGGTTCCCTAGTTACAGATTGCCACTGTGAGGCTCAGTGGCCTGAAGTCACCAAGGAGCAGAGGTGAGCTCTATACCCAAGTCTGCCTGTGCCACCTCCCCAGCTTCTGGTGAAGGGGTGGCCTGAGACTGAGGATCCCCACAGGAGAGTACAGGGGTTCTGCATTCACAGGGTGCCCCCAACCCACACCCTGCTAGGAATGTTGATTTTTGTGTTGGCCCTGAGGATAGCTGCTGTCACCGGCTGCAGCGGGGCAGGTCTGGCTAAGAAACCGAGAGACTGCAAACCCTCTGGCTCAGAGGCTGCTGGTTAAAAGTGTTTGCTGCTCTTCCAGAGGACCCAAGTTTGGTTCCCAGCAACCTGACCCCCTGTAATTCCAGCTCCAGGGAATCCAACACCCTCTTCTGGACTCCAAGCGCATTCACATACATGTAGACACACATATGCAGACACAGAATCAAAGCAGACAGCTTGGTCTGTAATGATCACGGAGCTAGGTAGCCCCATTGAGATTAGCGCCCAGTGCGAAGCAGCCGGTGAACATTAAGTATGGTTATGGCTCCCACTTAGAGAAAAGATAGTTCAGATACTTAAATTATACAGGTAAATAAATAATAAAATAAATCTTTAGAAAACCCAACAAACCTGTGGTTCCCTGTGGGGGCAGCTAAGAATTCCCACTCCCTCTCCCCTCACTAAACACAGAGGTCCTCTCCTGAGCCTTCATATTCCCGCTGGTAACATGGGAATGGCCAGATTGCCCCATTGAGCTGCCCAGCACCAGTAGTTGATGGTGGCACCCTGCCAGGCACATGGGGATAGGCAAGACGGTGCTGATGGTGGTGACAGAGCTGTCCCTTCTCTTCTCTGATTCCAGTTTCCCTCTCTAAAACACTCCTGGGTAGGACACTTGAACTGGATAGCAGCAGGCCACGTGAGCCTCTGGTGGCTCGTAGAGTAGAGGTTCCACTCATGCCCCACTATGAGAAGTCAGGTCCACCCTGCCGGGACCCTCGCCTCAGAACAGGGCTCTATGTGAGTGCACTCTGCGGTCCTATGCCCTCCCACCCCAAGGAGTCTGCAGCTTTAGACTTCAGACTGGGTCCCCAAGAAGGGCCTGCAGGAGCCTACCTGCCTAAGGAGAGCACCCAACCGAAAGGTCCTCCAGGCCTCTGAGCTCAGGACATAGGGGCATCTTCATTTCTTGTTGCTTTCCAGTTATTCACCAGAATCTAGATGACTCCCTCCCTGTGCCCAGAACGTCATCCCCTTCGTAGCTGAGCTGTGCACGAGAGTCTGAGGGTAGGAACAACACAAATGTCCACCTGCAGATGGTAGAGAAACAACAGTGGACTACTCTTCAGCCCTGAAGAGAGTGCGGATTCACACCACTACTACCCGAGCTTCAGAGACCAAGAAAGGCTCAGACCAAGACCAAGACCAAGAGGCTGGAGCGGAGGAATCACTCCAAGTGATCCATCTACAAAGATGGAAGGCTTCCAGGTGCTTGGGGCCTGGGAAGCGGGGAGTGGTTGTCTAATGGGCACACGGTTTCCTCTGAGGTGAGGAGAAACTTCTGGAACCAGATGGCTGCACACCCTGTCATGCGCTTAGTGTCTTTCAGCCGCTTACTTTGGCCACACGAGTGCATTTTGCCACCATGGGAGCAGTGTTTTAAAAGTGAGAACACTGTAGGGCCTAGGGGCTTGTTGAGAGCTCTGCTCCCACTCTGTGGGGATGCTATGCTCACCACAGGATCTCAGAAATCTGGGACCCAGGGACGGGAGGCAGCTCACTCTGCGTCATCACCATGAATAATAGACAACAGTGGAGTGTGTTTTTAAAACTTTCCTAATAGAGATTCCCAAGCAGTAACACAAGTGCTTAGATTACCCACCCCGTCCCTGCAGATTCTGACACAGAGGCAGGCTGGGCCACCTGTGTGTGTGTGTGCCAAGGGCTGGATGCTCCCTGGCACCAAGACAGTGACTTCTGTCTCCAGCTCCAGTCCTCCTCACTTTGCTCAGGGGCCCCAGGGACAAGGGGCAAGGGGCAGGGACCAGTTATCTCTGGCCCCTTGGCTAGGTTTCCCACACCCCAACCCCCATACTCAGGGACACAAGAAGGAGGTACTAGTCTGACTGTATCCTCATGTCTCCGACAAAAGCCAGCAGAGGTCTGGCCACAATGAATGTCTCAGAGGGGTTGTGGCTACACTAGAGACAGACTCAGGATTCCCAGTAGAGACACAGCCATCGGGGCCTTGAACCCTTTAAGGCCACTCTGCCTTTTGTTCTTGTACTTTGTGTGCAAGGCTGGCAGTCACTAACTCAAACCTTGGAGAATGCCAAGTGTCAGAGATGCTAGCCCTGAGAGGAGGCCTCAGTTTCCCCTGTAAAGGGATCAGTGAGAGCTATGTTGAGTCTGGGGAGGACTGTGGGGGATGTGGCTGACATCTCAGGACAGTGAAGTGTGTGGTGGCAGCATTATAGGACAAGGGCTCAGGCTGTGTTGCCTTGCTGGGTCCACCAGGCCAAGACATGGATGGAGGCTCTGCACCACCAAGTTAGAAGAAGGCTGGATTCTGCCTAAAGAGGCCTCTCCTGGTGTCATGCTTGGTCTGATAGTCCCCTCAGCAGCCATCTTAAAGAAAAAAAGACCCTGATGTAGGTCTAGAGAGGCAGACAACTTGTGGAACCCCAAAGCTCTACTTCCTGACTGTAGAGCTGTTGCTTTTAAACATGCGAGGGCTGAACCGAGGGGTCAGAGTGCTCGGAACTTACAGCAGGGTCTTTGCAATTCTGCCTTTGTCTGGGACAAGGTGATGGACACTTGGGCTCCCATCAGGCTCAGCTGCCTACCTGCTTCCCAGCCATTTCCTCCCCGGGTATCTTAGCTTCTCCATTTCCCCTTCTAGGTTATTTAATTAAACATTATTTTCATTTATTTGTTTGTTTGTTTAGTGTGTGTGTGTCTGTCTGTCTGTGCGTGCACACCTGCCATTGCATGCATATGAAGTTCAGAGGACATCTTTTGGGATGTCTTCTCCTTCCACCATGTTGGTCCTAGGTATCAAATCAGGTCCTTAAGCTTGGTGGCAACTGCCTTTACCCACTGAGCCATCCTGCTGGCCCATCTTCCCCGTTTTCAAACTAGGAGCAGAGACAGAACATCTTTGAGCCTCTCCGAACACTGGCATTCCTTCACTCTCCAGCCCCTCTCCTCCCCTCGCCCCTCCACGTCTTCGTCTTCCTCCCCTTGCAAGTCCCCCCTCCCCCCTCCCAGTGCTGACCTCTACAACATAGCTTTGCCAACAGTCTCAGACGCATCTAGCAGCACTTCAAGGGCAAGAGGACAACCCACCCCTGACAAAGGGCAGACAGCTGGTTCAGGATCTTGGGGCTGGGCCTGTTGTACCACCCCTCCTGATATCCCCCTTGTCCCCCGTCTCTTTCTTCCAGAGGCCCCTGACCCCATCCACACCCTGAGCCAGCCTCTTTCTGCCCACGACTCGCTGAGATGTAACTGACAGCCATAGCAAGCTGGCTCTTCTAGGAAACTTCGGAAATGGAAGGGAGGCCATTAGGAAATTTACATTTGCGAATATGATGTTTAATTAGCAATACCAATAAATTAATAGGAGAATCTTGCTGCGGTTCGGGGTTCATAAAACACCAGTCTCGGTTAGCAGAAGGAGAAAGCAGCAGCCTGGGCTGTCTGAGGGAGAGAAAATGGGCTGTCCCGGGTCACCACCATCACGGGTGTCCTGTGTCCCCTGTGCTCACCACCCACCTCCTGCCCCCAGCACATCTTCAGGTGGAGAGCAAAACAGAAAGAAGCCACCATCCGCTGGGGAGCCCACAGGGCCTGAACTCCTGTCCTGCTTTGGCCAATTCCCCTGTGAAGAAACCACTTAGCTTTGGTACCCCACGTCCTTCTCTGTCAAGTAGGGACAATGATAATAACATCCTCCTTGTAGGGCCGCAGCGGCGATGTGAGGGATTAATGAGGCCAGAAGCACGCAGAACAGAAAGAGGCTGCACAGAATAAGTGTTCATTATTGGGATGCTGCTTCTGCTATGGTTATTATTAATGGGATAACGAATGGGGCACACCTGGCGGGTGGGGGAGGGACTTGATAAACACTAAGCACGAATGGCTTTTAACTCTCTTCTCCCCCCCCCCCCCCCCGCCCCATCTACCCTGCTGCTAGGCTCTCGGACTAATCACCCCGAGGCAGTCACCTGGCATGGTCAGTGATGACCCAGTTTGGTCCCAGGGACTTTATACTTCTCTTTTGGGGTTCTCGGCTTGGCATGGGCAGAAGCTCTGGATGGTTTACTGCCGTGTCTCTCAAGCACACATAGGATGCACAGGGCAACAGCTGTCATCTCCCCGCTTTGCTGACCATCCATGGTTCCCAGGTTCTTACTCAGGCTCATGGAGACGGCTAAACCAGTAAAGGCAATTTCTGCCGAACTAGATGACCCGAGTTCAGTTCCCCGGGACCCACATGGTAGAAGGAGGGAACTGACTCCCACAAACTGTCCTCTGACCTCCACAAGTGTGGCTCTTGTGCAGGTGTGAGCACACACAGATTCAACACATGAAACAACGCTAACGGTGGCAGAGGATCCCGGTCGGCGCCGCCTCAGCTCTGCTCCCACAGCCACCTGGATCCAACTGTCTCATTTCCCACCATTGGGGTCCGAGGCACCATCTCCTGCCAGGATGCCAGGTTTCCCAGGCTCCCCCGTGTGCCAGCCCCCCTCTGCCTCCAGGCCCAGGACATGTGTAGCTCATCTTGAAGTGTCTGTTTTTGGTTGATAAACTTCTGCTCCTTCCCTACGGCCCAGCCTTACTGAGTCCCCTATGTCTCCAAGAAAGAATTAGAGTCAGCTGTGGGTGGTATGGGGACTGTGCCATCTATGGTCACTGGCCCTCTTTCTCTGCATCCTTCTCATCCCAGCACCGCCGTGCCCAGGAACTTGGTGGACTCTTCAAAGAAACTGGCCCTGTGCTCTGGTGACTCAAACCTCTCAGTTTCTGTGGATCCTGGAAGACCCTGCCTGGCGGATTGATTCCCCAGCCCCTGTGCTCCTCTCTTCGTTCTTGGGTGTCTTTGTCTCCGGGTCTCGGCTTCCTAGGACTGGGCCTTTAATTTCCTGTGCGTTCAGGAGCAAATTCTGCTCTGCTTGAGTGGGTGACTAAAGGAACAAATCAGGGCATAGGTTTAAGCGTCACCTCCTACGAGAAGCCCTCCCTGACTGACCTGGCTTTTTTGTAACCATTCCATGTACTCGTTGTCTGTCTCCTCCCCTCCCCGAGACCTGTTGTTTTGTTTACTGCGGCTTCCTGGCACCTGTCCTGGAGACTGTCACATTGGTATGCTAATAAGTATTCCCTGGGTAAGAGAATGAATGAATGAGTAGATGAATATTGGGATGAATGAGGGGGGCAAATGAATGAACCAATGACTGACGGAACAAATGAATGAACCAATGACTGACTGAACAAATGAATGAATGAACAGGGAAGGAAACAATGAATGGATGTGATTACGAAGGGCAAGTACAAGGGGCTAGAGACCCAGGACGGTGTCGTCTGAGCCCTGGTCCCCACCATGAACTTGTTTCCCCAACTGTTTATTCTGTTGTATAAAGTGCACAGGAAACATGATAATAATTAAAGCAGACACAACAACAGGTAATTAATCGCATTTCCCAAATTTGATCCATGCATATGAATGAATGGGAGGTCACAGATTCGGTCGGTTGTACAGGAGCCCCCCCCTGCTCTTCCTCCGAGGATCAGAGGTGGCAGGTCTCAGAGTGCAGCTCCTGAGGGCTGGTCCCCAGAGAGCCCAGCTCCTCTTCCCACTGTGTGGGGCTCACCCTGGGTCCCAGGCAGGAGGGAGGATTAAGGAAGGCCTCCGCAGGGAAGCTTGGTGGCAGAGGTGCCCTCTGGCACTTACAGCTGCAGGAGGTCTCTGATGGTGAGCCCTGTGGCCACTAGTTTAGCGTGGAGTTTGTTAAAAAAATGCAGAAGCCAGAGATGGGAAGATGGGGGCGAACTGGGGGTGTAGCTCAGTCGGTAGAGAGCCCCAGGTTTGGTCCTCAACACTGCATTAAAAGAGGTGGTGGTGTACTTCTGTAATCTCAGCTTGGGAGGTGGAGGCAGGAGGATCAGAAGTTCAAGCTACAGTAGCTGGGTTATAGGAGACCTTGTCTAAGAGAGAGAGAAAGACACACACACACACACACACACACACACACACACACACACACACAGAGAGAGGGGGAGAGAGAGAGAGAGAGAGAGAGAGAGAGAGAGAGAGAGAGAGAGAGAGAGAGAGAGAGAGAGAGAGAGAGAGAGATGAAGTAAGATAAAGATGCAGGGGTTGGAATCATTCAAAGGTTGCATGTATATTCAGATCCTGGGGTTTGAGTGGAACCCTTGCCCACAGTGTAAACAAGCCAAGCTCTGAAAGTCATGGCCAGGTGCTCAGACCCCAGAACTGGACCTTCCCTTTGCCTGCCTTTCTTTCGCCTGCTCCAAGAGTGCCCGTGGTGCTAGGGACAGTAGGCACACAGTGAAGTCTGGAGGCATTGTGGGTGACTGGAGGATGTAGATAGACCCCTGCTTTCGCTCTGGCCCCAGCAGTCTGACATTAGTTATGCCAGCCAGAAGAAGCTTCAGGGAGCCATGGGGGAGGGGGCGGTACACAGTAAGCTTCCATGAGTCTTTAGATCCCCTCTCTGAGAGGAACGTGTCACCTCCTCCAGGAAGGCTTTCCAACCCACAATCTCCTTTTGGATGGGTTGTGTCTCTCGGCTTCCCCTACCCACCTGTTGACCTTTTGACCTGTGACCCATATAAAAGGTCTGGCTCCAACCCTTTAGCCCACACCAAGCTGTGGAGCCCTGTCTATGGCTTCAGAGGGTCTGTGACGATTACCAGGGAGCTGGCAGGAGTCCAGGACCTGAAGTAGGCACAGAACTCTGTTGTGCCCTTTCTGCCTGCCCTAGAGGGCACCTGCAAGTGTTACCAACATCACTCTAACTCCCCATGAACATACCTGTGGTCATGGGCTCACCCCCTGTGACCTTTAACCAATGACGCAGGGGCACGGCTGGGCAAATATTCAGCGCTGTCAGGGACAACCTGAGTGTATGCGCTACAGTTCCCTGTAGGTCTCTGGAGATACCAAGACTGCTCACGGACACACCTTGCCTCTTGTCACCCAACACTCTCACTCTTCCTCTCTGGGTCGTTCTCAAGTAAACACCCCCAAACCCTTGGACTGCTTTTGGGAAAATCCAAACTTATTTTTTTTTTTAAAAAAATACGGGCCTTTGTGGCATATACATTTAATACCAGGATAGGCAGAGGCAGGCAGATCTCCAAGTTCGAGGCCAGCCTGGTCTACAGAGTGAGTTCCAGGACAGCCAGGGCGACACAGAGAAACCCTGTCTCAGAAAAGCGAAACAACAGCAATTAACAACTTCCCATATCCTGGAAAAGGAGATGTCATAAACCAGAGCTTAGGACATGATATCTAAGAGGACCCTAGAGTCATTGCACAAAACCTCGGCACACCCGAGTTCCCGGGAAGCGTGACAATGCCAACAATACAGGGATTATTCTGCTCTCCACCCCCCACCCCCCATCCCCGCTGGGGAGGCCAACATCTCTGCTGAGGCAACAGTCTGTGATCCAGGTCATACTTGAAAGAAGGAAATCCTAAGTCCAAGGCTGCTAAATGGTCGTCACATGTCACCTTGGCCATGGTTTCCTTATGAGGTAAAACTGTTTGGGAGGTAATTAGTGACTGTGTTCACTTCCTGTGAGTCCCCCTTTACATTTACTGTCAGCCTGGCCTCCAGGGCAACTGTGTTTACAACCCAAGATCTCTCAGATGCACAGGGCTTGCCGGCCAACCCCCAGGCTGGGACTGACCTCTTGGGGGAGGGTTTGAAGACACAAGACTGTCTGGGTAGAAGGGTGGAGTTCCAGTTCTGCTCCTAGTCTCTCAGGCTGTGGAGAGAGTGAAGCTCCGCTCACATCTAAGCAGCGGGGTGACAGGGAGCCGGTGACTGTCTTCTTGTACCTTGCTCTTTTGTCTGCTTATGGTTCCGATGTGCAGAGTTGCTGGTACTGCAAATCGCAAATCAACGCAGCATCCAGAAGCTCACGTAGGTCCCCACACCCGTGTCACCCCTTCCTTCTGGCTTACCAGTGACAGCAGTGACTGGAGTCGGTGAATTGTCATTAGAAAGCCCGTGGCGACCTGTGTGTTGAAATGACATGTGGGAGCCTGGTCTCCTTAATTACCTGCCTGTTAGGAGGTGGCCAGTCTTGAGAACAAGTGACCACACCAGGGACCCCAGTGAAACAGGCATTGGGGGATATGCTAGGGGTGTGGGGGGGGTCTTGATCATTGCCCTCCACAGAGTCCTCTGCCCCAGTGCCAACACTGGGCAAATTCACCACGGAGATTCATTTGTCTCCAAAAGAGAGCAGGAAAGACATGTTCAGGGCCCTTCTCAAATGTCAAATGCAGACACATACACACACACACACACACACACACACACGTATGTGTGACATGCCATATATGTGATCTATTAATATGTGCATGTACTGCATCCTTGTTTGCCTTTTAAAGATTATTTTTATTATATGTGCCTAAGCGTTTTGCCCGCACGCTGGTGTATACATCACATGGGTGCCTGGTGCCTGAGGAGGCCAGAAGAGGACACCGGATCTTCCAAAAGTGGTTTCCAGATGGTCACACGATATCATGTGTGTGCTGTGAGTCTAACCCAGGTCCTCTGCAAGAGAAGCAAGTGTTCTTAACTGATCTCCAGCTTACCTTTCCCCTTTGTGCCAGGGAAGGCAAGGCAGTTTTACTCTATAGACAGGCAGGCCTCCTACCTCTGCCTCTGAGTGCACCCCAGCTGCATCTTTTTAACTTAAGAAAAACTTATCTTCTTTTTAGTGTTCAAAAGACTGGATTTCATTATGACCGTTTCATGCATATATGTCATTGTACTTTGCTCTGCCCTCCCCATATCTCAGCCTTATTCCACAGCAACTTGGAAGTACTTGTGAAATTGTTTGCACTCCTTTGAATGACGATCCTGCGTTGTCCAGGCTTGCCCTTTCTAGAGGCTGTACTCGAGGCTTAGCCCAAGCCCAGGTTTAGAGGCCCTAGAGGTGCCAGGCTTCCCCGTCCCACCCCACCCCACACAGGACCTCACGCTCGGCGTGCTCCCGGACTCTGGCAGCCTCGCTTCCTGCTCAGCCTTGGGGTGATGGAAGGCTCGTGCCCGGTTCTGAAGGGAGGAGGGCGGTGTGTCGACCTGGGGTGCTGCGAAGCTACCCGGGCAGCAGGACCGGTTGCGTGGGGGCCGTCTGGGCCGGGTCAAGCGCTGTCCGCGACCGCCGGTAGGGGGCGCCTTGGTCATGCATTATTCATCGGCAGCCCGCGTCGCTTCCTTCCCCCGCGCGGGCTGCGGGCTGCGCGGAGGAGCGGGAGCGCGGAGCCTTCACAATATTGTGGCAGCTTCGCGAATGACGGCTGCAGGGAGGCGGGGGGCGCAGCCTCGGGCGGCGGCGGGGGCGCGGGCGCGGGCGGGGAGCGGTCCCGGGTGGGGGCGAGGAGGGGCTGGTTCAGGGTGAGGGCAGAGCCTGCAGCATCCGTCTGTACGTCCAGGCATTCTCTTTCCATCCATCAAGTCAGCCAGCACTAGGGAACATCTGGCTGGGGCGGGCGAAGTATAGGGGACGCGATGGTGAGCAAGGTAGGCCTGGTCCCCATCCTATCAAAAACTTCATCTCCAAGTGATCAGGAAGACAAATCTAAAAGCAAGCAGACAATCCCGATAGTCCCAGGTAAGCGTGCACTCTATAAAAGAACACCACGGGCACGGTGGATTAGAGAGGGCTTCTGAGAGGTGACTTGTGCAAAGAAAGACTCACATGGCAAGGATGAACCTGACTTTGAACACTCCAACCTCTGGCGTCTCTCCCTGTCTCACCCAAAAGCCTCCTAGGATCTCATAGAAATCAGCTCCCGCACGATCCTCACACACTCTGGGGACTTTGGGAGACCCGGATGGGGAACAAATTCAGACTCTGGGGTTCCTGCTTTGCCATTCTCTGGGGTGAACTTGGAATCGTGGCGTCTGGGCTGTCTCGGCTCTCAAGGCGCCCACCTCCCATTCGGCTCTGGGGGAGGGGGTGGGGAGGGAGACACGGAGGGTGTGGGCTCAGGGTCACCAGCAGCGTCAGGTTTCCTTTTACTTGTGCAAAGACTCGTTGACGCCTGAGCCCATCAATACTCTAATGACAGAGAGGCACTGGGACTCCAGACCGGCGCCCCCACCCCGCCTCCCCTTCCTTCCCCCTCCACTCTGGGCCCATCTTTCTCCTCTTCTTTGCCTTCTCAGTCTCCTATATGTCCCCCTCTGTCTCCTGTCTGATCCCCCTCTCCTTTCTCCTTCCTTCTCTATCTGAGTGAGTCCCGGCGTCTTCCTTTCCTTCTCTGTCTCTCCTCTCCTTTGCTTCCTTTTCCTTTTTCCTTCTTCCCCAGTCCCCACAGCTACGGTACCACCTTGCACCCTGCAGCTTCAGACTCCAACTAGGCTCTGGTTCTTCCGTCTCTCCAGACTCCTTGAGACACTAACCTCCCCAAGGCAGGGCCTTTGTGATGGTGGTACCTGAGCAGAGAAGGCTCAGTTTTCATCTCACCTCCTCTGCCCTAAAGGCTGGTGTGGGGCTGTTCTTCCAGTGCCCCAGGACATGCTGGCTGATGTAAATAGCAAGTTTGGGTGTGGGACACTGCTGAAGACCAGAGAGTTTTGGGGAGGTTTTTCTGTTTTGTATTTTTTATGACCATATATAATTTCGCATTTCTCCCCTCAGCCTCTGCCTCCTTGGCTCCCAGATGTGTCCCACATTGAAGAATTATCTCTCCTCCCTAGAGTGGAATAAATGCAATCAATATGAGTATTGCTCTCAGGGCCTTGAAATATTACATTAATGTTCCATGTGGTGACATTTTAGCTGGAATTTTCAAATACATTATGATGGTTCAAATTAATATTTATCAGATCAGCTTTTATATTTTGCAAAAGAGAGAGAGGGAGAGAGGAAGAGAGGGAGAAGAGGAAAGACAGAGAGAGCATTATTAAAATACAAAATGCAGATGAAGCCTAAAATCGATGGTCCATTTTCCCAGCACTTTCCAGGGGCTGTCTTTAGCTTTCTGGGTTTGTTTTAAAATTTATTGGTGTTCCAGGCCAATCTATTGGGCTCCCACAGCCCCCTGGCCGGCCTCCCCTCTCTGTTCCCTCTCTCAGGCTTGGGTCCTTTCCCTTTCTGCCTTTCTCTCTTTATTATCCTGAAATGTAAATTACGACATTAGCCCGGTCCTTATTTTTTTTTTAAACTCTCCGATGATTAAATCTGCTACACGACATCTTTGTCCTTTCTATAAATTAAATCATCTTGGCTCTGCACCTTCAACCAGGGGCGGATGCCACAGAGGTGTGGAGGCAGCAGGCCTCCGAGGAGGAAGTCTGGGGTTCTTGTCCCCTTCAGGGACAGACATTGGGGGCATTCTGTGTACAGGGACGATTTCTCCCAGCCTCTAGTTTCTCTGTAAATGAGGAGTGTGGCGCAGAGGGAGGAAGTGTGACAACATCACACTTTATTTCACTCACTTCCAAACCGATTACTCTGCGAAGTGGAAAATCTAGGCAGATTAATGGTTCAATTCTCTCTTTTCTTTTGCTTCCCCACCCCGACTCCTGTTATTTTTTTTCCTCCCCTAGTCTTCTCCTATGCTTTCCTTCTTTTCAAATTGTATTAAAAAATAATTAATGGGTCCCATCAGGTGGCTCAGCCGGCAAAGTGCTTGAAACGCAAGCCTGACAATGTAAGTTCAATCCCCAGAACCCACGTACAGGTTGAAGGGAAGAACTGACTCCATGAAGTTGTCCTATGACCACAGAAATGTGGGTGTCACAACACACTCACACATGTCGTGCATTCAGAAATTTTTAAATTAAAGAATAGAGCCAGGCGGTGGTGGCACACCTTTAATCCCAGTACTTGGGAGGCAGAGGCGGGCGGATCTCTGTGAGTTCGAGGCCAGCCTGGTGTACGGATTATATATAATCCAGCCTCTTTGGGGATGATGTGTTCCTTGGGAGACACTCGCCGCTCTCACCCACAGCGGCTCTGCCCAGGAGCCATGCTGACAGTGTCCACCTCACTCCTAAATTCTTGTCCTGACAGTTTTTTTTGAGTCTTCCTCCCTCGAGTTCTGGGTGAGAGAACAGATTGGAATGAGCGCATTTTGCCAGGTGCCACACACAGAACCACACACAGGCTGCTGCGGCTCACATGCGCCAGCACACAAATGCAGCCACAGGGACACTGTAAGACTGACTACAGAGAGCGAGCCACCCTCCCGATTTCCCTCTGCTGCTGATCTGGCCAAAAGAACTACAGGAAACTCAAAAAAGAAAAGGAGAAGGGATCGATTATTCGACCTGTACTTGAACCCGACTGAAAGAGATAAAGCGGAATTTTCAATAGGTCCCCTGCCCTTTTCACCAGGAGGGAAAGAGGAGAAGAAAAACAAGAGATATTTATATGACAGCAGCTGCTGGAAATAGCATTTCAGAGCCATTAAAAAAAAAAGGCAAAACGAAACTCAATGGGAAAAAAAGCAAGGGACTCGTCGCCTGCTCCCCAAAAGGAGAGGCAGGCAGCAAGCGAGCATCCCCGGCTGAAATGCATGCATGCCTCCTATAGATCTGTTTGAAATTATACTTGTCATTGAGGGGGAATTTATGCTTCTATTGATCTGCAAAAGGAAAATATTAAATGGTTTGGTTTTGATCTTTCGGTGACCCCAAGGTCAAGGGTAGTAGCAGATTAGTATTCATAGAATTCATCACGGAATTGCAGCCTGCATCCACTTTATGCAAACACGCTCCAAACACGCCTGGTGAAGCAGGCAGCAAATGGCCAATGACAAGGAAAAAGCCAACAGCTCTCCCTCCCACCCTGCGGGGCTCTCCTTCTCCCAGACCCTCAGGGAGAAAAAGACAAAACCCGTTAAGGGACCAGTGGATGTACAGGTGACAGACATGCCGGGCTCTTGTAGATTCGCACAAAAGGGGGGCTCCCAGACCGGGGAGGGCCAGTGGGTCCAGAGTGTGGCAAATGGACATTATAACAAGTGGTTTGAAGAGCCAGGAGCCTGAACCCAAGGGACCACACAAGCAGTGAGGAGTGTACCTGGAGCAGGACATGACGGGAAGGGCAATGACAGACAGGCGCCTGCATACACACTCATACGTGTGCTCACACCCAGCCAGTGGAAGCCTGTGTTTCCTGAAGGGGGAAATGTGGAGAGCTCTCCAAGGGTGACATTGCTGTTGCTTCTGTGACCACGCAAGCGTCCTGAAAGCAAGATCGTGCTGGTCTGGGAAGTGGAGGAAGCCTGGGCAGGCACTCGACTCCCACAGGCCTTCCCCATTCCCTCTCTCAGGCCCCAGACGCTGTGTCTCAGTGTGTGTACCTCAAGAACGCTTGCTCGCTCGTAGCTGGGTGTGCTGGTGCATGCCAATTGTCCCAGCATTTGGGAGGTAGAGGCAGGAGGTTCAGGAGTTCAAGGTCAGCCTTGACACAGAAGGGATTTGAGGCCAGCCTAGGCTACATGGGACCCTATTTCAGAAAAACCCAACAATGATAACAAAAAAGAACCAAAAAGCCAAACAACAGTGGACACCCCAAGCAGTGTGAAGCCAATGCCCCTCCCACTTCGCTTTTAGCTCACAAGTGCCCTCTTAGCAGAGTCTGTCCCCAATGTGGGAACATTTGGTCAGTAACAGAGTTACTTGCCAATGCTCTAAAAATAACCCACCAAGTGTATCCCTGCAGTGGCAGGAATTCTGGCTGGCCCTTGTTCTACCGGCTGATTTGGGGGCTGGGAAGGGGGTGAGCAGTGGCCTCTGAGGGTGGCAAACACAATACCGTACCTGCACCCTTATCTCTATGAACACTCATGACAGCCCTGTCCAGGCAGGACATGCTTTCTACCCATAGGATAGGTGAGCAAGTTGAGGCTCCTGGTGTGCACGTGTGTGTGTGTGTGTGCGTGTGTGTGTGTGTGTGTGTGTGTGTGTGAACAAGCTCTGAGTCTCAATTCTGTCCTGAGGCCGGAGTTATCTTGCTCAACAGCACTGCTCTAACGGCTGCTACTGACTTCACACTTTGGACAAATTACAGGATTGGTCTAGGGCGGGGAGGAAGAGAGGGTTAGCATAAAGAGAGGGCTTGGAGGCCGTGGGGAATCTGAGGGCTACAGAGGAGAGCTAAGGTGGTCCCAGCCCTGCCCCCTCGTGTCTGCTGAGGAGGTCAGCGTCCTGCCTGTTAATCATGCTTCATTTATGTTAGCTTGACTCGATCTACTGTATATTTGAAGTGAATTTAATTTTAGATCACACACTATGGAAGGGGGCCAGTTTGTTGTAAGGCACATTATGAATACTTTCCATAAGCTGGATATACATTTCCTGGGGACAGATATACGAGCAGCAGCCCCTGGGCTCCTGACAGGGGAGGGGGGAAGGGATGCTCTCTCTTTCATTTCCCTGCTTCTCTGCAGTCCCGGGTCACTTGGCCTTGAAGGGACCCCTCGCTGTGACAGGGACTGTGGTCCTGTGAGGGTCCCAGATGTCCCCTACCCAGTATATTGTTGTCATTGGCCTTGAGAGACGTGTACAAAGAGGGATGACACCTAGGCTGTAAAAGTCCCAGGGTCCTGGCCCACAGGTTCTGCTTCTGGGTTGATGGAGGCCCAGGGCACACATTGAGATATAAGAGAGGGTTGGGATACGGATGCTGAAAGGTTTTAGGCCTCCACCTTCCACCTTATACCCCAATAGAGAAGGCAGAACCCCAAGTGGTCAGCTTCCCTCTCAGTTGAGTACGCATAGGCCCAGCCTGCCCTTCCTGAGTTCCCCCAAACCTGGGCTGAGGTGGCTCTTTCCTGGAGACAGGCAGTAGGCCTGAGTCTTGGTGCACTAGTCCTGCCCAATGACGTCAGAGCTAGAAGGCCCTCCTTGAGCCAGCCTGGGATTCCAGACCCAAGAGGGGAAACCAAGACTGGGGAAAACTGAGAGTCTCGGTTAGGGTCACTGAGCGGGTTGGTAAGGCACCCACACCCTTGCCTGCTCCGCTCCACATTTCTGGTTTGTTCTCATGTGTTAGCCCTGGCTTCAGGAGAATGTCTGCTTATATGTCAGAGGACAGGCCCACGACCAGGCTGGCAGCAACCCTGTGCCCTAGCCTGGAAGCATCCTTCATGGCATGGCATGGTATTTATTCTAAGTATAGACAGAGGAAGCCGAAGCTAGGGCCTGAAGCTCTTTATTTCCCTCCACCCCCAGATTGATCTGCCCACCTCCACCTCTGTCTCATCAGTGGCCCCAGTGGCCCCCGAGTCACAGGCTTTCTTCCTCCACTGCCTTTGTCTACTCTCATCTTCCTCGTAATGACCCATCCCTGACAATCATCTCTCACCTGGTTACTACAATTGCCATATCCCCAAGCTCACAGCTCAGGTTTCCAGGAGGCCTGGAACGTCCTCACCAAGCTGCCTGCATGACACCAGAGAGGCTGGGTTTAACCAAGCCCATGGCCTGGGGTACAGCTCAGGGCTAGAGTGATTGCTTAGCATGCCCGAGGCTGAATCCCATGCCCTTCAGATCCCAGATCCAAGTGTTGGACAAAGAAGCCAGGGAACAGCCTTGCCCACTGTCCTCCCCACTTCTCCTCCGACATCCCCCACCCACCAGCCTCCTGCCACTAGGACCTTTACCCAGCCTGGCCCCTCTGCTTGGATCTCTGTTTATCGCCTTCTCCCCTGACCAGCTGTTGCTTAGCTCTTTGGCTCTGCTTTGACATCCCCAGAGAGAGCTCCACTCAAACCCACCCTTTCCACTCAAGTCTAGATCAAGTTCCACGCATGCTTTTTGGCCAGCCTACAGCCATGATGGTAGTGTCCTTAGGATCGCACTGCCCACACCCAGCCGGCAGGATTCTGTGCATGTGGCCCTGCCTTTGCTGGGACAGGTAGCTGCTGACACCTCCGCCTCGAGACTTCGCCCCATCCTCATCCGTCAGTTTCTCCTTCAACAGCACAGAGCACAATACGCCCGTCATCGCCCCAGCCCCGCTGGCAGCCTTTCAGAAGTGGCATGCGACGCTGCTCTTATTCATTCTTAATTTAAGGTTTTGCAAGTTGTAATAACCCCTTCCCTCCAAATCACTGGGGACGGGGGGCCTCGAAGACAGCCTGGGGCAGGGGAGTTGATGGGTAATTGCAGCACACACACACTGATGGGGTCTGGAGCAGACAATGGAAGCCGGGGCCCTGAGACCCGGCCTTGTTCATTTCCCAGCATGCCTGGAGGGTGAGAACCAGGCTGGCACTGGGGCCTGGAATCACAGCCAGCTGTATCATTTGTGGTTCTCCAGGAGAGAGGAAGATGAGAGGGCCAATGGTCCCAGCCTGGGGAACTTAGGGGGATAGATGCCCTAGAATGGGGGGCAAACCTTCCTTCTGTTCCTCCTGTCCAACCCAAGCCACAGGCTGTTTCCTTCATTTCTGCAACCAGAAATGGCGCCTATGGGAGAGAGAGAATCGGGGAGTGTGGATATGCGGGCAGGTGGCAGATGAATAAATGCTGGTCCTGACTCTACAGGCTGTGTGACATTAAAACAAGCCATTAACCTCTCTGAGCCTCAGTGTCTTCCTCTTTCGCAGTCTGGTTATACTAGCACTTGCCCCAGGGTGGTTCTGTTATCGGAAGAAACCAGACATAGACACGTGTGACTGCTTCTGAAGAGACTGTTTCCAATCAGCGAAGCGATTGCTGATGTTTTCACAACTGTTTATTCAAGAAAGAAACGCTCTGTTTGTGATCGGGGATAGTGGGGGTCCTGCTCCGGCAGGGCGGAGGGAGCATCTTGAGACATGATTGTGCCTTCACTGGGGGCTTTCCCTCTTTGTCCACCCCTAGAAGAGGCCCCAGTACCCTAGGCAGCACACTAGCAACCAAACTCATCCCAGCTCATAGGAAAACGGGGGCTGGAGAGATGGCTCAGTGGTTGAGAGCACTGGTTACTCTTCCAGAGGATGAGGGTTCAATTCCCAGCACCCACATGGCAGCTCACAACTGTCTGCAACTCCTATTCCAGGGGATCCAATTCCTGCATACAGACACATGTGCAGGCAAAACACCAATGCATATAAAATAAATACATAATTGAAGAAGACGAAGAAGAAAAAGAAGAAGAAGAAGAAGAAGAAGAAGAAGAAGAAGAAGAAGAAGAAGAAGAAGAAGAAGAAGAAGAAGAAGAAGGAAAACGGTTTTCTCGTTGATTGCTCCCTTCCCTTCAGACTGCGGGATTAGTGTACCTGGGGCTGGCACATAGTAGGTGTGTGACAAACAGTAGCACAGTAGATGGGTGAACAGGTGACCAAGTGTGTGAGGGTCAGGCAGGAGGCAAAGGGCACGGCAGGAGGGGCTCAGGTTGGAGACACTCAGACCCACCCGGTCTCTGTCCTGGGTGTGAGGACCAATATACCTGTCATTTACCTGCTTGCCTGGTCTTGCTCAGTGTCTTGTCCTAGTTCAGTCCTAGAGACGGACCTTGCCCAGCTCTCTGTAGACTCAAGGGCTGCTGACAGGGAGAGGGGTGGGATTTTTTTCTGAGGATGGGGTGATTTCCAGCAGGGTTTCTTCCAGACTCCTTGGACTTCTCACATCTCAGTAGCCTCCATCCCATCCCTGCAGCCAAAGCATCTTGAGCAGATTTTGAGGGTGCTGTGACCTGTGCCTAGGAGCCAAGGACAACGGTGACATTTGCTCCTCCTGCAGCTCCGGGCCATTCATTTCCAGGTCACCAGATCTCTCACCAGGGCCCAACAATCTCTGGTGCCCAAGAAAGGTCGGGGGTTTGCTGTGGTCCATGCCAAGAAGCCTCTGAGTCAGGCCCATCTGTCCCTGGGCTATGAAGGTAGTGCGGGACTCCCAGGGCCCAGGGTCACTGGGGTATCAGTGCTGCCTGCTCTTCTCACACAGCCCACAGCTGGGGGACACATTGAAGCAAGACTCTCCTTAGGGACTCGGAGAGTGAGGCGGAGGGAAAAAATAGCTCTGACGGTGGCATTGATGCTGTCCACTGTGCAGAGGCCATGTGCTGGCCGCCGGTGTTCTATGACAGAGGCAGAGTCTGGGAGGAGGGAGCTAGAGGGAGGGGGAGGGCCAAGGGCAGAGGTAGACAAATGATGGAGGGAGAGAACTGTGGGGAGATAGTGATTGATCCAGGAAAAGGGAGGAGGAGGAGGAAGAGAAGGAGGAGGATGCTAAGAGAAGCTCTAAGTGACAGGGCACACAGAGATGTCTTGTGAAGAAGTGGGGTGCCAAGACACCTCATCTACACACGTGCAGGAGATGAGAGGGAGGGAGAGCATGTGGGGCCCCGGGCGGGGGTCTGTAAATCGTGTCAAATGTAGTTTGGCCAATGCTTGTTAATATAGGTGGAGACTTGGGAGGTGGGGCGTCTAGAACAGGAGCCCCCCTCATGTGACTGCCCCCTTGTGTCTGTGGTCACATGTGCATTGCATCAGTATGAGGAGCAGGGCAGGGCTCAGTTTCCCCCTCAGCTGTCCCCACGTCCTCCTTGATTGCTTGCAGCCTTCTTCCTGTGGGGCCACAAGTTGGAGTCGGGCCTCGTGGTGGGCAGCACAGGCCCTCATCATGGGGAAGCTCCTAGAGCTGTGAGCAGCCAAGGCCAAGGCCAGGCGGGCAGGGAAAGTGAGCCGTAAAAGGGCTGCTTCGCTGCTGTTCACTTGACACTCTCTACCCAGAAGCCACCTGTTCAGCCATCAGTCACCCAAGGAAGACACAGCTTTCCTGAAACTAGGAATTGGACAGAGTGTCCTGGGAGGAGGTGTGTGTGGGGGAAACGCCTGCCTTGTGCCACTTCCAGCCACCCCTCCCCTCCCAAGGCCCTCGCTGAGCAGGCTGGAGAGTCAACTCTGGCCCCTGAGAGCTAAAATTAAAATATACCCCCAATCTAGCATTAACCTGGCACATTTGGGGGCCATGAGGGGACAAAGAAGTGGCCACTTTGGTGGTAAGAAAGGAACAGCTTGTGCCAAGGGGTAAGGACAGGCATTGGGTAAGGGGTGGCACTGGGGCTTGCTGAGGTTTGGGGGACAGGCAGGGCGGCTGGGGCAGGGAGGGACCTGGCTTGTAGGCAGACCTGGGGCTCTGCCCAGTGGTGGCACCCTGGCCAGCGCAGTTCCAGCCATGCCCCGCCGTGCCCCGTCGTGCCCCGCCTCGGATGGCTTGTTAATTTCATCGTTTAGCCCGTTTATGGTGTTCCCAGTTGCTGTTGCGTTTATAAACAAGCATTTTGGTGACCTTCCCCTCCGGACATCAGCTCCACAAGAATCCCGAGCCCTGAACATTTATAAATAAGCCTTCTCTCAAGTTCCACAACAGGTGTGCCCTCCCCCCGCCCCCCTCCCCTGTCCTGTCCGAAAACTGAACAGTTTCACCAAGCAAAGGGAAGCTGCAGCGGCTTGTCTTAAAGGGGTAACGGGTGGAGTGGAGGCCACATGCAGCCTGTCTTAAAGTGGTAACAGTTGAGTAGGGGCCATGGTTATAAGGCCAAGAGGGATGCTGGCCCAGTTCCTCCTCTGCCTTCCCCAGATAGGGGGTCCCAGAGGAGAAGGCCAGGCTAAAGGGTGAGTGACCCCTGAGTGCACTTCCCCCAAATGCTCTGGCATTCCTTGGCTGATGGAGTGTCTGGGAGTCAGACTTCGCTCAAGGGAGTTCCCACTGAGACCCCATCCTGTCCCCTCCCCCATCTGCTTTCCCCTCTGTGCTTTCCATCCCCCCTCTCCCCAAAAAGCTGGCCACTTTACACACATGTATTCAGCGTGTGTTCCCTTATTCTTTAGACACGCGTCTGGAGTCTGGAAACTCCTTTGCTGAGACACACCCTGAGCTAGGAACAAAAGACAAGGACTCGGCCTGCCCTCGAGAAGCACAGGGTCTGGGGTGTGTGTGTGTGTGTGTGTGTAATATAAACTGGAAGATTTCTACATCCTGGGTGCCAGGGCTCGTAGCCTAGTGGGCAGGGCTGGTCCCAGGAACAGAGAAAGGCCTTTGCTCCCAGACTAGGCAGCTTCCTGGGGAGGCCAACTCTCAGGCTGAACCATCTCACAAAGGTGATACATTCCAGGCAAAGGAATGGACTAGGTAAGAGAGCAGAGGCACACACAGCCCCTGGGACATGGAGAGGTTTGGTATGGCTGGCCCTCAGGGCTTCAGAGTGGTTGGAAACAGGGACTCTACCCCATGATGAAATTCTGTCCCGACAGCAGCACCACAGCATTTCTGGCTTAGGTTTAGGATCCGACCTGAGGGAAGAGAGGTTTACAAAGATCCTTCCGTGGTGGCAACACAGACTGCATTGTTGAAGGATGACGTTGGTGATGGTGGTGATGATAGTGACGACAATGGCCCGGAAAGGGAACGAGAAGAACAGAAGCCGTGGGGATGATAGAATTAAAGATGGCCACGGCATGGGTGATGTGGATGACAATAAAAATCGTGATGGTGATGGTGGTGGCTGTAATGAAGGCGGTGGGTTTGTGATAACACTTGTGAAGTAAGCCTATTGATGGTGGTGGGGTTTGTGATTGTCATGGTGTTCAGGATCATGGTAGTGGTGATTATGTTGGAGAGCATGATGCTTTTGGTGGTGGTGGTGGTGGAGGTGGTGGCGGTGGTGGCGGCGGCGGTGGTGGTGGTGGTGGTGGTGGTGGTGGTGGTGGTGGTGGAGATCATGGGCAATGATGGCTGTGATGATGGAGGAGGAGATCATGGTGGCGGTTATGGTGGTGGCAATGGTCAGTAGTGCTATCTGTGATGATGAAGAGGAGGATCATGGTGGCAGTTGTGGTGGTGGGAATGGTGGCAGTGATGACAAGGACAGTAATGGTCACAGGAGTTGCTTTGCTCTCTGTGAGTGAAGCCAGCAGAGAAGCTGCTCGTCTACTCATGGTGACCAAGAGTGTGGTGATGATTTTGATGGTGGCTGCCATAATGGTGATCAAATCAATCTTAGTGGCTCTAGACAGCAGCCAGATCATGACCACAATGGACAATCAAGGTCACAATTCAGTTCTTAATGCCCTGTGCAAGGATGAAGATGACAGAAACAAAAGCCTTGAGCCAGAGGACTGAGTAGGAAAGACTGGGACCCACTTGGGCTCTGGTTCTGGGGAACTTGGGGGAGCTGTCATCCATCCAGTACCTAGCCTGGGTGCTGGGGCAACCTGTAGAAAGGGGCCCGTAGTTTCCGAGTGGACATGAGCCATGGCAACACAATGTCTGGGAAGTGGCTGGAATCTGACAGTAGCAGAGGCACTTGGGAACGGAGGACCGCCCCAATCCAGTACTGCAGACTCCCCATAGAGCACTGAGGACTCCCCATAGAACACTGAGGACTCCCCACCCAGCACTGAGGACCCCCCATCCAGCATTGGGGGCTGCCCATAGAGCATTGAGGACTCCTCATTTAGTATTGCAAGGACCTAAACATTTCTAATCAGTTTAAGGAGATCTGTCCCCTCCCTTCTCCTTTTTTAAAAAATATTTTTACAATTTTGTTATTTGTATGTGTATGTATGTTTTTGCCAGCTGCACATATGTGTATGTGTCATGTATGTGCCTGATGTCAGCAGAGGCCAGAAGGAGGCAACAGATCCTCTGGAGCTGAAACCACAGTGTTGTGATCTGTTATGTGGGTGCTGGGAATTGAACTTGGGTTCTCTCCAAGAGCAGTCAGTGCTCTTAACCTCTGAGCCATCTTTCCAGCTCCTAAAAACGTTTTGAGATAATAGTAGGATTACACCATTTCCCTCCCCCTTCTTTCCTTCAGACCCTCCCATGTACACACTTCTCCCTGCTCTCACTTCTCTTCCAGATGCTCTGACTAGCTCAGGCTGGCTTCAAACCCATGATCCTTCTGCCTCCCAAGTGTTACGATGACAGCCGGCTCTGATGCAGGCCCTCAAGCAGCCCCAGATGATCACCCTCCTTCTCTGGGTGCCTTGGCAACCTCAGCGTTCCAGCACTTGCTGTTACCTGTCTTTCCACAGAGACAGATCCTGAGCTTGCCATGGTCGGAACCTCCTTTGACCTCTAGTTCCATGTGCTTAGAGAAGCCCGTGTCGTAGGGTTCCCAGAAAATGCCAGATGTGTTGATTTATTGGGGTTACTGGCTGATTGAGGGCCCTTTTGCTGCCCCCTGAGGCTCTCCAGAGCTGGCATTCTCTGGTGGTCATAGCTGCCAGTTTAGGGTGGCGATAGAGAGGATCTGACATGGGAAAGAAAGCAGCCTTGTGGCTACTGTGGATAAAATCCTCCTCCTTTTAAATACTAAAACAGTTTTATTTTGTGTGTGCCAATGTTTTGCCTTCATGCAAGCCTGTGCACCATGTGTGTACAGTGTGTACAGTCTGCACAGTGTGTACAGTGTGCACAGCATGTACAGTGTGTGCAGTGTACACATTGTATGCAGTGTGTACAGTGTATATACAGCATGTACAGTGTGTGCAGTGTATACAGTGTGTAGTGTGTGCAACGTGTACAGTATGTACAGTGTGTACAGTGTGTGTAGTGTATAGTGTGTAGTGTGAGCAATGTGTACAGTGTGTGCAGTGTATACAGTGTGTAGTGTATGCAGTGTGTACAGTGTACATAGTATGAAGTGTGTACAATGTGTGCAGTGTGTACAGTGTATGTGGTGTGTGCAGTGCATGCAGTGTGTAGTGTGTGCAATGTGTACAGTGTGCATAGTATGAAGTGTGTACAATGTGTGCAGTGTGTATAGTGTATGTGGTGTGTGCAGTGCATGCAGTGTGTGCAGCATATACATTGTGTACACTGCCTGCAGAGGGTAGAAAAGGGCATCAGATCCTTTGGAACTGGAGTTACAGATGGTTATGAACTGCTAAGTCAGTGCTGAGAACTGAACCTGAGTCCTCTGGAAGAACCACCTGTGCTCTTAACCACTAAGCCATCTCTCCAAATCCAGTTAAGACCCTTTTAAAGCTTCAACTGTCTGTCCCAAGATGTTGCCAGCAGTTGGACCTTGAATTCAATAGCATAAGACCACACTGGTCACACCCACATTTGGCTTGTCTCTTTCTTGTGGGCTGGGGCCTTGCTTGGATTTGACATGGCTAGATTGGAGATATGGGCTACATTTTGGCCAGTAGGCCAGGGAGTCTCCATGGGCCCTTCAGGGGCTGTAGACACTTGTGAATGAAAAGCTGCGCCTTTATAGCTAGATGAGTCCCTTAGAGCCTCCCATGCTTTTCCACCCCTGGAGAGATGTTGATCACGAGAGTGATGGCCGTTCTCTTTCCATCCTTAAGAAGAAATGTGATAAAAATACAAATCCAGGTTAAGATCATAGTTCAGAGGTAGAATGTGGGGTGTGTGTGTGTGTGTCCCTGGGTTTGGCACAAATCTGCAGCATTTTTATTGGCGATACTATTAAAATAGGCCCGCAGGGACAGGGGAGTAGCTCCATTAGGGAAGCGCTTGTTGGGCAAGTGTGAGAACCTGAGTTCAGTTCCCGGAGCCCTGTGGAAAGGCCGGTATGGGTGCCCTCCTGTAAACTCAGTGCTGTGGGGGCAGAGCCGGGAGGATTCTTGGGTCTGTAGACCAGCATTTCTAGTGTAATTTGGATCCCTAGACCCAGTGGGAAAACTTGTCTCAAAACTAACCAAGGTTGGGGCCCAGCAAGATGTCTCAGTCAGTTGAAGTGCTTGCCACCAAGCCTGATGATCTGAGCTCAGTATGTGGCTAGAAAGAGGACGGACAAACATGGCGGAAGGGGAGAACTGGAGCTGGCAAACTGTCTTATCTGATCACTAACACACGTGCCACGACATGCTTGAGTGCATGCACGCGTGTGTGTGCGCGCACACACACACACGCACTCACACACACACGCACACACTCTTACCTTTGCTGGAGACTCACAAGGAACAGAGCACTTGGATACCCGTGAGTGTCTGAAGCTCAGAACAATCTCTAGGGCAACAGGACAAAAATAACAGTAACATCCCTGTTACATCCTGGCTGTGTGCTCCACTGAGCTCAGAGCCCTGAAGAAGGTGTCCTTGCTACCTTCTGGCCTTGGCTTGCTGGAGCTGGCCACTGTGCCCAGCCCTGTCCACCAAACAGCCCACAATAAGAACCAAAGGATACCCTCTGTTGATCAACGTGGAAACTTAGGCCCAAAGACAGGAGGCAGGGTGAGGGGACCTAAACCACTCAGCTCTACCAACTGTCTCTCAGGGACTTACATGGTCAGACAAGTACCATGTAATGCAATATATATTATATATAATATCACATAGCAATATATGTGTGTATGTTACATATATATGTATTTATGCATCTATCTATCTATCTGTCTGTCTGTCTGTCTGTCTGTCTATCATATCTTGCTAGTCATTCTCTTTGTGTCAAGTGGCATTACAGGGCTTAGGACATAAAATCCCTGTTCTCAAGGACCTTTCTCTGGTAGGTTGGCAGATTCAAGAGAAGTCAAGAAACCTGTCACTAACTGTAACATGAGGTAGTTCATTGTTGTACCTTCTTTTGTTTTGTGTTTACGTTGCATTTGTGAGTATGTATGTGTGTCTGTGTATTATATGTATATACGTGTGTATCACATGTGTGTATGCGTGTGTTTGTGTATGTGTCTATGTCTATTCGTCTGCCTTGTCTCTTTTGAGACAGGATCTCTCACTGACTTGGAGCTCAGCAGTCAGGCGAGGCTGGCCAGCAAGTCCCAGGGATCCACCCATCTCCAAGTCCCCAGTGCTGAGATTACAGCTGCCTACAACCATACCTGGCTTTTGTTTGCTTTTGTTTTGTTTTTGAGACTGGGTTTCTCTGTAGCTCTGGAGCCTGTCCTTGAACTCACTCTGTAGACCAGGCTGACCTCAAACTCAGAGATCCACCCACCTCTGCCTCCTGAATGCTGGGATTAAAGGCATGTACCACCACCTCCTGGCTGCCAGTCTCCTTTCTTGCTTCCCCTGCCTTCCTCCTGGGACTTACTTACTATTGTCTGAATTACAGTTTGCCTAGCCTATGTATGTGGGTTACCTCTGTCACTAACTGGGAGGCTGGTAGTCCACAGCTCAACTCATTTGGCCGTCTCTGCTGGTACCAGGAAACTGGACAGAAACCTATGCATCACTCTTCATCAGAAAATGGACTACAGGCCACACAAGATGACAATCAATAAGAGAAAGAAAATAAAGAAGAGCGGCAGGACTATACCAGCTCACTGCTTGAAGAGGCTCAACACTTTTTAGGGGATGCAGGAGCAAGACGGTCTCCCCCAAATTTTGTGGGGCTGGAGAGATGACCCAGTGGCTAAGAACATGTACTGCTCTTGCAGAGGATCTGAGTTTGGATCCCCAACACCCACACCAGACAGCACACAACTGTGCATAACTTCAATTCAGGGGATCTGATGCCCCTTCTGGCCTCCGTGGGTACTGCACACACATGGATATACACACACACACACACACACACACACACACACACAAACACACACGCACACACAATTTTTAAAAAAATCTTAAAAATAATTTTGTGATCTGTAAAAATGATGTGAAATCCGAATTCCAATATCTGTGAATAATGCTTTATTAGAGCACAGCCAAGCTTGCTCAGTTACCTGCTGTTGGAGACTGATTTTTTTCCTCATAGCTGATTGAACAGCAGCGAGAGAGACTGTATGGTGTCTTTGCTGCTTTGCTCTGCTCTGTTGGCTGCTCAGACTATCACAAATCACAGTGTGACCTCCTTGCACATATAGCCTTTGTGTTTATACCCTGCTGTTCGCCAATGCCTGTGGACCACGCTACCTTAGCATGTGACTGACCTCTATATTAGAAAGGAGGTTTCAGGGGCAGGGACTTTGTGTCTGTTTATTTGCTTATTTTCTGAGCATGGTAGTTAGTATTGTCAACTTAACAAGATCGAGAATCCCCTTGGAGACAAACCTGGGTGGGGGGGGCAGGCGCATGTCTGTGAGGGAGTTTCTAGATTGGGTTAAATGAGATAGAAAGACCCATCACAACTGTGGGAGGCCCCCTTGTATGATCTGGGATCCTGGACTGGGAAAAAACAAAGGTGAGCTCTGTCCCAGCATGCATCTAGTTCTACTTCCTCACTGTAGATACAATGTGACCAGCTACCTCAAGCTCCTGTTGCTGCCCCCTCCCAGTTGTCACGGACTGTATCCCCACAAACTGTGAGCTCAGACAAACCCTTCCTTCTTTAAATAGCTCCCACCTGGCACGTTTTTGTCACAGCCACAAAACAAAATTAACTGGTACACTGGGCATATAGAACGGTACTTCCGCTTCTGCCTCTGGGTGTGTGACAGCAACAAGACCGTATTTATCCCCCCACCCTAAGTACCAGAAGTGAAAAGCTCCAGAGCCATGCTTTGCTGACACTAGACCACAGACTACGCAGAACGATAATCCCTAAGAGAAGGAAGAGGACGATGAAAAGCCCAGTGACTATAGTAACTCACTGCTTAAGAACTCACTGGGCCAGAGCATGGGCGAGGAAGAAAGAAGGCTGAATGGGGGTGGGGGTAAATGGGGTGGGGATGGGGTGGCTGACCTCCTCCAGTTGAGATAGATCACGGAGGAAGAGCAACAAAAACTTGTAGAGGAAATCACTGAGGAGGATGGAGCATGCAGAGACCCAAGGCGGTTTTTCTCACATATAACTAGACAGGAAAGGACCCCTACTTCATAGGGGTGTTGGGCAAAGCCCTCAAGAGGTACTGCCTGGATTATTCCCAGTCTGAGGCCAGCTTGAGCTAATGCCAGCAGAGTGTCAATGCAAGTCTTGGCAAGAGCAAATCTATGGCAAATAGCATAGTCACATCTGGAACAAAGAAATACTTAGAAGGCTACAACCAAATCGATCCAGCGTCCAACAGTGCACAGGTTTAAATTTTGACTGAGGGGCTGGGCACGTAGCTGGATAGAATCGCTTTGCACACACAAGACCCTTGCACACCACATAAACCAAACCATGCCTGGAATCCTAGCACCTGGAAGGTGGAGGCAGAGGATTAGGAGTTCAAAGACATTCTTAACTATATAATGATTTTGAGGCCAGCACGGACTACACGAGACCCTCTTTCAAAAATAAAATAAATGTTGGTTGAACAAGCGAGTGAGTAACTAGTTCCTAGTGAGGCTGGATTCCTTGTGTCTGGAGGCTACAGATGCAGAGGGAGGAACAGAATTCAGGGTGGATGGACCAGTCTAAGCTCAGGTTTAGCTGGATAAGCACAGAAAGCATCACAGATGTGCTGTACCTGTAGGTTGCTGCATCTGTTGAGGAGGCTGTGGAGCAGACACCCTGGTTGCCACAAGCATCCTTGCCACATCTTAGTTTCAAATTCCATTTTCTGAAAAATGAAGAGAAGACAAGTTCTAGGATCTGAACAGAGAACACACAGACCAGGAGGCTCACCTATTAAGACAGGGCTAACCAAAGGGATCCGGGAACCAGCCTGCCGGAGCCCTCCCTGACCCAAGCTGGAACAATTTGGAAGGAAAAGTGGTGTCTTGTTTAAAAATCCTTCCAAAATAAGGTTATTTTTCAAAATATCCTCAATCTAACGAAAGTTATCCATGACTCCTTAACATTTTCAAGGTCATGAAAAATAAGAAACCCAGAAACAATTGCAGACCAGAAGATACAGAGGAGCCATGAAAACAAAACAGGATCTTATATAGCCCAGGCTAGCCTCCAACTAGTTATATAGCCTATGCTGTCCTTGAACTCCCGATCCTGCACCTCTACCTGCTGAGTGCTAGGATTCTAGGCATGTGTCGCTGTGCCCGGCTCAATGTGGTGTGCTGCATTAGATCCTGGGGTACATAGAGGGAAAGAGGTGAATTTTTCTTCCAAAATAATTTTCAGCAATACATGTAGAGACACCCCAGAAGAGGTGGAGCTTAGTCCACAGTCCTGAGTGTGAGCTGCGCTCTTTGACATGCTTCCAAAGAGGAGGGAACCACGCGAAACGTGACTCCGCGACACCGTGACTCCGACACCGACTACACTATTGCTAATGGAGAAACACAGCAGCAACACAGGACAGAGCTAGCTTCCAGCCCACATTACTGTGATGTCACTGGAAGTGTGTATGCTGCAAAGAGGAGGGACACTCACTTTGTAGTCCAATCTGACCATAAGACAGAAAGCACCCATCCAGACCAGGAACTTTCTCTAGGCTATCTGGCTAAGACTCCTCAAGAATGTCAAGGTCATGGGTTCGAGGGTCTAGTTTCCTTTCTGATAAAACACTTGAGCCAAAAGCAACTTGGTTTAGACTTCCAAGGCGTAATCTGTCATCGAGGGAAGTCAGTGCAGAAACTCTAGACAGGAATCCGAAGGCACACTGTTTGCTGGCTTGCTCTCAGACGCATGCTTTTCAGTATTTCCTTTTTCTTTGATACGGGGGTTTCTCTGTGTATCCCTGGCAGGCCTGGAACTTACTGTATAGACCAAGCTGGTCTTGAATTCCTAGAGATCCATCTGCTTCAGCCTCCCTGGTGCCAGGATTAAAGGTGTGAGCCTAACACCCAACCTAGCTAGCTTTCTCATACAACCCGAGGCCACCCACCTAGGGATGGTGCCGCCCACAGTGGACTGGGCCCTCCTGCGTCAATTAATAATCAAGCCGGTCCCACACAAACATGACCACAGGCCAATGCAATTTTGGCAATTCTTCGATTGAGATTTTCTCTTCCCAGGGGCTGCTAGTTCGTGTTGACAATAAAAACCAACACCGTCAGGAGCAATAGGAAGCTGAGACGTTGTCGCAGGCTAGGGGATACTGGGGAGCCACGACAGCCAAATGCAATATGATGTTCTGCATTAGTTCTGGGGATAGGAAAAGGAAATTAACGGAACAATTGGCTGAGCTGCCGAGTTTGGAGCTGGTTTGCAGTGATCTGTCATTGTCAGTTTCTGGAGTTTTGATGAATGTTTCACGGTGACATCTAGCAGGAGCAAAGGGGAATACTGGATTGCGTGTGTGGGAATTATCTGTACTATTTTTGAAACTTTTCTGTAAATTTAAAATTATTCCAAAGTGAAAAGTTTATTTTTTAAAAGAAGATGTCCTAAATTCAATAAAAGTTACCGGGCAAAGGAGTAAAACATGACCCATATCTAGGAGAAAAATCAATCAATGGAGGAAGACCCAGAAATGTCACAAATGGTAGAGTTAGCGGACAAGGACACCAGCGTCATGCCCTTCATATTCAGGAAGGCGGAGGAACTTAATAGCGTGGTGAAAGAGACAGAAGTGTTAAGATACCCAGCATCAGCTTTCGGCCTCCACATACATATACATGCATACAAGCCTGCATATGCATACAAACCTGCATACATGCATGGCTTCTACCCCACCACACAAGTGTGTGTGTGTGTGTGTGTGTGTGTGTGTGTGTGTGTGTGTTAAATGCCAAGACTGGGGCTGAAGAGACAGCTCAGTGAATAAAGTGTTTGTTGCCTAAGCGTCAGAACCTGAGTTTGACCCCTGGGCACCGTGTAAAAGGACAGTTATGGTGGTGCCCCGGTAACCCTGGTGCGGGGAGGTGGGGACAGTAGGGTCCCTGGAGCTATCTGACTGAAGCTGAGACATAAAAAAATCGGTCTCAGAAAAATAAGGTGGAGAGTGATTAAGAAAAACTCCTGATGTTGACCTCTGGTTTCCACGTGTGTGTGCACAAACACGTACACGCATACAACACACATATTCAATTCATTAATTTAAAACAATAACAACAGGGGCTGGATATGTTGTCCTGAGGTGGAGAATGTGTCTAGCATGCGTACAATCTGGCTTCAATCTCCAGCACAGAAATAAAAAAGACTCAATTAAAATTTCAGGGTATAGATGGAGTCAACATTTGGAATGACATACACACTGGATGGATTAGCAAGTGAGCAGCACAGAAGGAAATAACAGAGACCTTAAAACCACGGTGACAAAAAGAAAGTAAAACACGCTGAAAGACTAGAGCCAAACAAAGGGCTGGAGCAATGGCTCCAAGGCTGAGAGCTTCCCTCTTGGAAGCAAAAAGACCTGAGTTTGAATCCCCAGAACCTTGGATGGAGAGGGGTCAGCTGTCAAGAGCATTTACTGCAGTTTGGTTTCCAACAGTCTTGTTGAGTGGCTCACAATTCTTCTGTACTTCTATACACATACACACACACAGACATACAGACACACACAGATACACATACAGACACACAGACACAAAGACACACAGACACACAGATACACATACAGACACACAGACACAAACAGACACACAGATACACACACAGAGACACACACAGACACACAGACACATGGACACACGCACAGACACGCACACACATACACACAGACACACAGAGACACACACAGAAACAGAGACACATGTACAGACACACATGCACACACATACACGCAGACATACACAGACAACAAACAGATACATAGACACACAGAGAGAGATACACATACACACAAATATGATAAAAAGAAATATTTCTAAGAAACCAGGCATGGCTATGCACATCTGTAATCCAATGTCGGAGGAGGAAACAGGGATCCCAGGAGTTCTCTGGCCAGCCAGCCACGTCAAAAAACAAAACAAAACAAACTCCAATGAGCTCTGTTTTGGTGAGAGGCTGTCTCAAGGTCTTAAGGCAGAGAGCAATGGAAGATATCCTGAGTCCTTCCCTGACCTCCACACAGGCATACACAGGAACAGGTACCTCAGAGGCTCAAGTACCCGCTTCCCCAAAACAAAAACAACCCATAAAATGCACCAGGGCCCCAGCAACCCACAGAACATCTTCAGGGGTCTCTCACACACATAATTGGAATTCTAGATGGAAATGTGGGGTAGAAACCTATTTGAGGAAATAATAGTTTGGAGGCCAGTCTGGCTAACAGGATATTCTGCTTGAAAAACACCAGGGAGGCAGGGAGGAGTAGAGAAGAGGGGGGAAGAAGATGAAGGAGCAATCAGCAGCAACTGGGGGATGATACTTTAGTCAGTAAAGTACTTACTGAGCAAGTGTGGGGACCTGAATTCAATCCCCAGGACCTATGTCAAAAAATAGTGTAGCCAGGTCTAGCAAAACACCTTTAGTCCTGGCACTGGGGAGGCAGAGGCAGGCGGATCTATGGGAGTTTGAGGTTAGCTTGGTCTACAGAGTTGAGTTCCAGGACGGTCAGCACTACATAGTAAGACCCTGTTTCAAAAACAACCACAATAGCAACAATAACAAAACCCCAAAACCGAAACCAATAAAACAAAAGCAGCTGGTCATCCAGTGCTGGGGAAGCAGAGACGTGGATCCCTGGAGCTCATTGGCCAGCAAGTCCAGTCTAATGGGTGGGAGACGGTGGATCCCTGGAGCTCACTGGCCAGCAAGTCCAGTCTAATTGGTGAGGCCCAGGTTCTAGAGAGAGACCTGCCTCGAAAGTGCAAATAGAGACAGTGACTGAGGAATGATGCCCGAGACTGACCTGACCTCAGGCTTCCATGTGTGTGCCCGTACATGTATGAGAATGGCCTACAAAAACTCAGGATGCGCGCTCAAGTTGAGAGAGGGGAGGTGCTCAGAGACAGGAAGGAAGGGTCTCTCCCAACCTGTTTTGTTGAAACAGGAAGCTTAAATCAACCTAAAGAGAAGAAATCTGAAGAGAAGGACGTTTGGACACACTATAGCCAAATGTCTGAAAGCCACATGAAGGGGGTCTTCAGGAGCCTGCTTAGGGGGCGGTGGTTGAGACCCACAAATGGACCCAGTGAAATCTGTTTTTGCCACCACACACTCGATGGCCTTAGAGTTTTGACTTTGAACCATATGACCCCCTCATTGTTCTCAGCTTCCCAGTTTATTGAGTCAGCGTTCTCAATCTGTGGGTCGCGACCTCTTTGGTGGTCGAAGGACCCTTTCACAGGGGTCACCTAAGACCAACAGAAAGATCAGATATTTACATTACAACTCATGACAGTAGAAAAATTAGTTATGAAGTCTCAACAAAAATAATTTTGTTGTTGGGGGTCACCACAGCATAAGGAGCTGTATTAAAGGGTCGCAGCCTTAGGAAGGTTGAGAAACACTGTATTAAAAGCTTTTGAAAATGCAGTTTCTTACTCTAGTAAGTGGGACAATGCTTTTTTAAAAAATATAACTATATTTTGCATATTTTGAGTGTAGGTCAGAGGACAATTTACAAACCCTTCTTTCTTCCTTGTGAGGTCTGGGCATTAAACTCTGGTACCTGAGCCATCTCTCCAGCTCCTCTTCAGCTTTGCATGAGCTTTGGGACCAGAAGATACAGAGTTGCGTCCGGTGCCTAGAACCCAGGACAGTAGCTGGCACAGATCCCTTAACCACCCACTCACTCTTCAGCCTTTGTCTAAGGAGGAGAGACTCGGGTGGCCCCAGGAATGGGGAACGGGGTGAGGGGGTGGGGCAGGGTGCTCAGGTTTGGTCTCCGCCTTGTGAGTCCTTAACCATCATTCTGGGGAACCCCACGTGGGCCCAGATGAAAACTCTCCCATTTTTGGGCAGAGTGAGCAGTCATTGAAATCTAAGAAGTGTCCCTGCTGTGAGCGCTGCTGGGTGGGTTAGCTGGCATCTCTCCTCCTCCATTGAGTGCAGTCACAAGCTAATAAATATTTCAGAATTGGCTGTATTCAATCCAGCCCTTGTCCCGTTTGACGTCTGTTCTCTCGGCTTTCAGAGGAGACAGGTGCAAAGCATGAGAAAGGATTTAATTACTGAACATCCCCCCCAACTGCAGATATGCAAACACACCCTAGGCTGTCCACATACCTACTGCACACGGTCACACATGCTGCACGTGCACAGTCCTGGGCACACACAGATCTGTGGCCTGTTAGTGCTAACACGCCAAGGACTCTCCCACTGCAGGGCTGGGCTTAGTTTTGCATGCGGCACACAGTTCAAACACCTGCCACGCATAATCACACGGCATACGGTATGTGTGGACACCCTTGTGCCCCAGGATGATCACGATAACCTTGGATGTTAGTACAGGCAGGTTTGTACTCAATGAGCCTGCATATATGTGTACGTATTCATTTATAACACGTGCCACACAGACCCCTCCAAACACCTAATTCATCTGTGTATGTATTTTTCTTAGAAAAGCAAAATTCGAAAACCTCGTCGTTGCCCGGCTGTGGTTACTTTTCGCCCTGGGAGAAAATGAGGTCATTAACGGCCAGGCAAATGCAAAGTTGAGATTTAGGATTTTCACCTTAAAAATGGTTTTCCTTCACTCTCATGGATGTGCTCACAACACACCGATGCACACCTGGGCACAGCCCTGTAGATCCATGCCAAGAGTGTCTCTTTCCTTGTGTCCCAGAGACTGTCATACATTTCACAAAATAAATGTACCTCAGACTGTCATGCACAGGCTTACATACACTGACACACATGCAAACACACACACCTTTCTCGTGGGACCTCAGGTTCTTTTTTTCCTCTTGGGACCTTGCTGTCCTTCCTTTAGGTGACTGGGGACTCAAAGACCTGATAAAGGGTCTATATATCCCAAGATATAGCCAGCGTCTAGCCCCAATGTGAGGAGGGGAGATCCAGCCTCTGGACCTTGTCAGTGGTGACAGCCGGGTGACAGTAGATAGTTGGGAGAGAGCAGGCAACAGTGGACAGACCTGCAGCCCCTCAATTTCCTTAACCACCCTCAGGGTTGGCCGCTGGCCTAGGGGTCCAGCTATTTTACGGAAGTGCTGGGTCCCCATAACCTGGACATTTGAGAAGCCTGGCCAGCTGGCACCTGATCTGTCCTCTCCTCACGCGTGTTCATAATTGGCCGAAGCCAACCAGCACCTTCTTGAGGTCAGGTGAGACCACGGAACTGTTCTTTGGTCTGTACCAGGGGGCCACACTGAAAGGTCCCACTTCACAGTGCTTTAGACTTAGCCCTTGGGGGCTACCCTCAGCCTTCAGCAAGGCAGAGCCCAATCAGGAACTTTTTTTTCCAGGCAAAGCCATTGCAAACAGACAAGGTTTGGGAGGCTTTGAAATAACTAATCTTGGGAGGCTTTCAAATAACCAATCAGTAGGCCCTATGGAAATGTATGCAAATGAAAGATGCAAATCAGCACTGAGTCTTTTTGCATCTGCAACCAGCAGGGACCACCTGCCCTGGTGATCTCTTCTTCCCTTTGACAGGAAGGAGGGGAGCTTTGAGTCCTGCACGGCCAGGACATCTCCCATCCCCAAATCCCTGAACCCTCTATGAACAACCAGTCCCCGTAGGCTTTCGTGCTTGGGAGGGAGGGAGTCCCCCTTCACCTGACCCAGCCTCAGCTAGCTTTGTTTACACGCACAGTGAGCGACTCCCTCTCACACTCATGTTCAGCCTGACACACACTGATGCATACAGGAATGATCACACACTTATCCATTACCTGCACAGTCACTTACACAGCTGTCTGCATTCCTGATCAATACATGTGCTTGGAGACTCATTGTACACACTTGGCATTGTGCACACTTGTTCTTACACACACATATGCATCCATACCCTTATGTTTGCACATCCATTCATATACATTTGCACCCTTACACGTGTCACTTTGCACACCCCCATGTGCAACGTGCCTGTGCACACTGATCCCTGCCTGTGGAAGAGCCTGTGCACTTGGGTCTCATCCAGGTCCCTAGGAGAGGCAAGAAAGAGCATAGGATAAGTGTCCCGAGAAACCCTCTTCCTGAAGGCTGCCCCAGGGGGCTGGCGGTCAGATCCCGGCCTAGCTCGCTGTGGGCTTTCCTGATGCAGGGGGCCCACCACAAGCAGCCGTGCCAGCCTCTGGGCTAGGCAGGAGGTGCTCTAGGATAATGCCTCCCTCAGGAAGCAGTAATTGAGGGGTAGTGAATTAGATAATCAACATCGCCCGGAAGCAAGGAAGCGCCTGACTTGCCTTTGTTCCTAGAATGAACACACCACACTGCCACACTGTGCTGGTGAAGTAAGGGAGGGGACCCAGTCAGTCTGGGAGCAGGAATTCCCTTACCCCTCCCTTATCTGCTGTCTGGTCACACCCACAGCAGGGTAAGCTGGCCACCATTAGACTGCCAGCCCGCCAGTGGGGAGGTTCTTGGAGCCTGTAGGACACTGGAGAGGGGCCTGAAAGCAGCGTGGTTATGCTATGGCTGTCTTCTCCTCCAGGGTATAGCAGGGACTTCGAAGAGATCAGGAATGAGGTGGGCCTGAGTTCAAATCTTGCCTCCTCTACATTATCTGTATGCGAACTCTTTGAACCCCAACTATCTCCCATGACCCTTCCTGTAGGTGAGATACCCCATGTGAGGTTCCGCACACACTAATAACTGTGTTTGCTCACGCAATGACCTTGGACCCTACGCCCAGGCTGGGTGGAGAACCCTTCTGTATAGTCTTGCCAAGTCCTCCTACCGACTTCATGAAGTCAGGCCTCTGGCCATTATTCTACCTATTTATAGATGACTGAACTCAGGCACGGGGCAGTCTTCCAAATGCCTGGGATTGTGCTCTAGGAAGAGGCAGAATCCGAGTTTGAACCCAGACCTCATGGGGGGTATGGACCCATGTCTCCCGGGCTGCATGATATCGCATCACCCCAAAAATGAAGTTATAGCAGTGGCATGTAAGTGGCCAGCCTCCCTTTCCGTATCTCTTTGACTCCACAGTCCTCTCCTCCAGGCTGCTATAGGCCTCCATGCCTACTCTGGGCTTTCTCACACCTGAGCACTGTTCTCCATCAGGGCTCTGGTTGGCGGTGGGGTGGGGCCGGGCATTAGTTCCCGCACAGACTTCCCATACGACCTCTGTGACTGCCCTCTTAGGCCATGACTTCACCCTACCCCTGTCCCTGACAGGGCAGTGATTGGTGCTCCATACACATTTCTGCCCCATCCCCATTGCACAGATACAAATACTTGGGCCAGGGATGGCATAGGCTTCTCCGGGCCTCAGTTTCCCCCTCTGTAACACAAGAGGCTGGGATTCTTTCGCCATCCTTTCCCAGGTCTCCCATTTCTGCCCCCACAGATCCCTTGCCTTGAGGTCAAGTTCAGAGTTACCAGGATGAAGCTGGGCTGAGCCCACAGTGGTGTGTGTGTGGGGGTCACGTTCCATTCCCAGTGTCTCCACCCTGCTTTCCATGGAGTATTGGACGGGGGATAAACTATAGTCACGGTGAAGTCACTACATTGTGTTTGGCTCCCTGGATATGCCGGCAGGAGCGGCACACAGGCACGGCTTCCTGGGCTGCTGCAATCTCAAGTGTGAGGTGGTATTCCTAGAGGCGACTGGAAGCCCACATGCATGACCTGCGGGCAGTGTGCACACCCTACGCTGAGTGTCGCCTGCCTTTAGTCCTAACAGCAACCCGCAAGGCAGGGCTCCACACCACCCACCTGTTGTCCCCTCTGCCTGGCCACTGACTACTTTTCTCAGACCCTTTGACCTACCTGCCCCACTACAACAGTGGAGCATGGGGCACTGACAGAAACAGATCTTGTGAGTAGCTGGAATGGAGGGTGGCTAGAACCCAGCCCTCTTATGCTTCCCCAGCCGAGACAGCCACAGGCACCTCCCCCAACCAAGCCCAGGCCCAGCTAGGTCCTGTGTCCCCTCTGGCCTGCTCTAGGGGGTGGTAGGCAGTCAGTCTGCCCACCTGCTCTGGGACCCAAGGCAGGGAGGGGAGGGGCCACGTGTCTGGGAGGAGCCTGACTGTTCCCCCCTGCCCCTCCAGGAACCCCCCCCCCCCCCCCCCCCACCCTAGGATGGAAACCTGACACCGGAGGCCCATCTGCTCACTGCCCATCAGTCCACAGCCCCTGGAGGCCTCTATGCCAGCGGCAGCCTAGCTGTGATTGTTCCCCGCTGAATGGGCAGGCCTGGTGCCCACACCAGGTGCTCCATTGTGACGGCCTTGACACCTGCCTGGCGTGTCACAGGCCTGCAAGCATGTGGACCCTAGCCTGACTAAGAGGAACTGCCTACCAGCCTCCTAGGGTGGGGCTAGGGAGAGCGGGGTCACTGTTGACCTCCCAGGGCTTTAAGTACCAAACCACACTCTGAATCTCTGCCTGCTTGCTTGGGACTGTTTGCTGGAATGAGGGGGTTACTTTGTCCCCTCTTTCATTCACTGTGTCAGCCCTGATAGGGGCAGGGGTGCGGTCACTGACTGTCACTCAGCCTCAATTTCTTGACTGTAAAATGGGGTAACAGAAGGAGCCACCCAAAAGAGCATTGGGAAGATCAAAAGCCACACTGAGTGATGGAGAAAAGCAGATATTACATTCAGACTTGCAGTGTGCAGGCAGGGGCCCCAGGGAGCTGGGCTCAGCCCCACAGGCCCGCCCAGAGCCCTGGCTGCCCCCCTGCCTGCCTCCCCTTGCCCGGCCTCCCGCCCCGCTCTATGAAAATTTAATGTCGGGTAATGACAGTCTGGGCTAATGAAAGAGGCTTCTCTTCTGGCAAAAAGAGAAAAACAAACAAAAATCAACAACCTGCAAGGGGGCATTAACTTTTCATGAGCTCTCTCCCCAGTGACACCCCGCCCCGGCTCACCCCGGGCAGCGCCAAGCCCCCTCCTTCCCTATTTCTCTCAGGAGCTGGGCTGAGTTGACAGCATGGGGACGCAGCTGGAAGGGGTCCCCATTCTTTGAGAGTCATCTTCTTGGGGTTCCTCTGTGGGACACCTGCTAGTCTTGAGGAAGAGGGAACCCCAAGGGTTTGGGAGAGCTTTGTTGGAGGGCTCTGGGATGGGATACGAACATTCAGGGTTCTCTCAGGGCAGCAGGCGCGGGTGGAGGCAGTCCCGAGGTAGTGAGAGAGGAAGGATGATCTCAGGCATCCAGTCCCTTTCCCACCGGCCACCAGCCTCATCAGTCGGCAGTGAGCCCCCAGTCCTAGCTCCCTGGTCCCCGACTGCAAGTGGCTGGAGAAAAGGGCACCAAGCGATGCTCCTTTTCCCTCTCTCTGCGGTGTCCTGGAGAGCCATTGGCTGCTGCCTGTGATATCCTGAGAGATGCGACAATTAATTTTCTTTTAATCAAGGTCGGATGAAGTAAATCGGAGCGGCTGTGCAGCCCTTCATTTCTGTTTTTGCACTGGTGCAAAACAAATATGATCAAATTATGATCCTTCTCACCTTATTGAATTAAGAAGCATGACTGATCAGAGGGACCGGGGATGCGCTATACCGTGCAGAGCCCCCCTCTTTCTCCGTCTCAGGTGCCATCTCTCTGGGATCACTGGGATGTAGGGACACCTGGACGATATCAGAGGGCAGTACTCAGCAAGGTGGGTGCTCAGGAAAGGAGTGGGAATGAGTGAATGAATGGGGCAGCGATAACCTCGGGGTCTTTTTCATTTTTAAAAATTCAGTAACGTGAGTGTGAGCGTTCACGTGTGTGTATGCATGTGTGTGATATGCGTGAGTTGAGAGGAATGTATGCAATGACATCGTTCCAGGTCAGAGAACAACTTTTGGGAGTTGTCTTCTACCATGGGAGTTCTGGGGCTTGAACTAAGGTGATGTGCTGAGCCTCAACCAGCCTTCCACCTTTGCTGTTGACGCAGGGTCTCTCTGCGGTTGACGCAGGGGTCTCTCTCTTTGATGTTGACACAGGGTCTCTCTCTTTGTTGTTGACTCAGGGTCTCTCTTTGCTGCTGTTATAGTTAGTTCCCTGTGACTGTGATAAAGACCCTGGAAAGGCTTTGTTTCCATTTTGGCTTCCAGGTCACCGTCCATCACTGAGAGAAGTCAGTGAACTTGAGCGGGAATCGGAGGAGAATTCTTGTGCTGCTCCCTGGCTGGTTCTCTGGCTCATCCCCCCGTTGGCTTGCTTACACAATCCAGACCCACCTGCCTGGGGATGGCGCCACCCACAGTGGGCTGGGCCCTCTCCCATCTGTCATAAGTCAAGACATTCTCTCACAGAAGTGGCCACAGGCCAGTCTGATCTGGGAAATTCCTCAATTGAGGTTTCCTCTTCCCAGGTGACTCTAAGTTGACAATGAAAACTAACGAGGGCAGCTGTATAGTCCAGGCTAACCCACCTAACCTGCCTGCTAGCTGCTAGAGGATTCTTCCTTCCCTGCCTTCCATCTCATCACAAGATTGCTGGAGTTACAGACATGCACTCAAGTGTCCAGCTTTTGCCAAGTTCCCAGGATTTGAACACGGGTTCTCAGGTTTGTGTGGCAGACAGAGTCTCATATTAGCCTAGGCTGGCTTCAAACTGAATGTGCAATTGAGGATGGTCTTGAACTCTTGATCCTCCTGCTTCTGCCTCCCCAGTGCTGGGATTGCAGGGGTGGTCTTCCATGATCAGCTCATGCGGTCCGTTCACGGGTGTTGGCCCAGGGACCTCAGGGAGACAGCTGCTAAGAAGGGAAACCACATACTCAAAGGTTAGAGGTCAGTAACACCCTCAGCAGCTGGACAGACTGTGCCTGAAAGGAGAGGCCGCTTCCATGGGCACCTGGATCCAAGGCTCAGGCATCCTAAGGCTTTTTGTTTTTTGTCACCCTCTTTAGACTAAGAATGAACACGTCACCCAAGTCAGAGCTAGATGAGGAGACGATCCATGCAGATGACCTCACAGAGTAGGCGTGCAGTGACTGTCACCTAGCATCACCACCTTTTATTAACGTGTTTATTTGTTATACGAAAAACAGTGGGCTCGACTGGGAAAGGCTCCGAGTACCATGCCCAGAAGGTGGTGACATTTGGATTCCCACGCTGTGGTGAGCCTGGCCCATGGTGCTCAGAACAGGGCAGGCAATGTAGGTGTCTACATACAAAATAGTCTCGAAGATCCCAGGAGACAGGGAAGGATCTATGAGCACGCTGTTCTAGAACAACGTCTTCCTAGAACATGGGTTATTGCTCTCCTAGATGGGTCTCTGCCTACAGCGAGGCTGCCTGGGTGCCTGCCCTCTCACGCAAGGTTCCAAGGGTGTGAAAAATCTTCTGCCTTTCACTGTGATCAAAGTTCCGTCCCCTGTGTTGGGGACAGTGGTCATTTATCATACGCATAGCCATTGCTCTTTGGAAACTTTCAGCCTTGCTCGTCATCACACATGGGGATAAATCCCAGAAAGAAACCTCCGAGGTGACACCTACATGTTAACACACATACACGCCACAAAAGCAAAAGGCAAAGGGAGATTGGGGGAGGGGGAGAAGCAGCCTTTAAAAGCAAGGCTGTTAACCCAAAGTTTTGGGTGAAGAACAACGGCTTAGAAAGCATACTGAGCCTGCATGGGCTACTTGGAAGAGGCCAAGAGTTTCTGATTTGGGGGGACTCACCGAGTGTGGAGTCAAAGAGGAAGGGGATTTGTCTGGCAGGCTCAGGGCTGAGGTGAGTCCTAGGGCATATGGACAAATGGGTACATTTGTCATTGCAGAGACTGAGGCCTGCAAGAATACATCCTCAACTCTGGCCCTTAGGAACCTCTGGAAGCTCCCCTGAGCACACCAGGGCCCACTTGGGTCCAGAGAACTACCTGTCTTGCTGGGCGGTGGTGGCGCATACCTGATCTCAGCACTCAGGAGGCAGAGGCTCCTGCTGTGTGCCAGGAGCAGATCGAGCACATGTTGTGTTAGGATGGACTCTGGGTTCCCCAGCTCTATCATGTTGGGATCTTGAGACCTTCAGTCTCGCTCAGATCTTGCTGTGTGATCCCAGCAAAATTCTCTATCCTTCCAGGCCTTCTCTGCCTCAGGGGAGTCAACTGGCTGGCTCTGGGTCCTCCTCTAGGACTGGGGTGTAAAGAGAGCTGGTGTCTGAGCCCTGGGGCAGAAGGGTGACCTTGGGCATGGCGCCCTGGCCTCCCTGGCACGTGCTTGCTGTGCCCGTGGCTCTGTGTCATACCCAGCCTGTGGGACCAGTCTCTGGGTGGGGACTTTTCTCTACAGCTGAGTCATCACTCCTGGGGTACAGTAGTGACCCAGATGGGGCAAGATCATAACATATTTATCTCTGCCATCTTCCCAGTACCTCCTCTTTCCCTTCCTCTTCCTGTCTTCATCCCCTCCTCCAGTCATTGGGTGTGACACTCTGACCTTCCTACTCAGCCCCAAATCTCTCCTGGGCTAAATAAGGTCCTCTGCCTACGCCTTCTGCCTCCTTTTCTCTAAGCTCAGTGACAATAGTCATAGCTGCCACTAATGGAAGGCTGACCGGTTCCAGCCACTTTGCATATATTACATTTAATCCCTCTGTTTGCCAGGCTGGTAGCTGCTATTATTACCCCCATTTTACAGATGCCAAAAAGAAGACTAAGGGTTGAGTGGCTTGTCCAAGGCTAGGACTAGGAGTAGGCACACTGGTTGGCACAGATGCCAATGATCATTATCCTCCCATGATGCCTTGTTCCTTCCTATCCTAACTCCCTAAGGGTCCTTACTGCTCTCAGAGCCCCTTGCCCCAGGAACCTCCACCTACTCCCCATGAATACTCGCTTGTCCCAGATCCCAGCTCATCCCATCCATCAACCAACTAGTTCAGGTTCCCAGGATCATGTGAAATTGGATGGAGGTCTAGTCCAGGCCAGAGGAGGAGCAATGTCTCCAGAAAGCCCCTCAATCTGCTCCAGGATAGAACAGGGAATGGGGCTGGAGCTGTGCCCATTACCAGCTGCTGCCTTCCCTAGACAGGGCTGGGGACTCCTGCATGGAGGTAATGCATGGGGTGGGGGGAGCGGGGGTGCGGGGCACCCAGATGGTGAGCAGCGATCCTTCCTTATCCAGCATCAGCGAGTGCATGCATTAGTGCATCCTCCGGCTTCTCCAGGCTGGAGTTTCATGGCTGGCTCACTTTCACTTTGGCCTTTGATCACTTCAGGGGGGGTACAGTTGGGTCAGGGAGTCCTGCAGTTGGGAGGGGCTGGGAAGAATGGATTCCAAGGTGACACCCCTCTTCCGTCTCATGCACACATTTACCGTCAGACAAGATGCTCTGAGGGTGAGGGCCCACCCCGGGCATTGCCTTCGTCCTCCTACTCTTGGGACTACCCCTATTACTGTTTTCCAAATGAAAATAGCTTTGCTGGATTGTTTCCCCATCTATAACTGTTGCACGAGATCCAGGCAACACAGGAGAGAAAAATCTCCCAGCCATCCCTCCCTGCGGCTAACACGAAAGAGGCAATAACCGTCTGCGCGTATCGACGCAAAGATCTCTTCTAGTAGTGTAGACAGGTGCTCTCTGTCCCTGCTGCCTGGCTGAGCTTTCCCCCCAGTGTATTTTGAATGTTTCTCTCCGTAACCACCTTCAAAGCTTTAGGGATCGTGGAGGGCTCCTGGCTCTTTGGCTACTTCCCTCACTCTGAAGCGGTTCCCAGCTTTGTGGTCAGTAGCTATCCCTCTTAGAGTTTTCCTGCAAGAGACATCTCAGGACCATCTTCCCCATTTCCAGCCCACCAGGCTGAGAGCCACGCTGGGTTACCAGAGAGGTTGCTGATGTGGAGAAAACCTGGGTGGGAATTCAAGGAGTCTGGGCTCATACATCACCCTGCACGTGCCAACCATGTGGACAGGCTAGCCTCTTTACCCTGTGACCCTCGATTTTCCGATGATAGTAGGAGAAGTTCAGACACTTGATTGGCAGGGCTGCTGTGAGGAAGCCAGGGGCTCAGGAGGATGGACCCCTTTGGTACCTGTCCTGGGCCTTGGGATGTGATAGAAGGCTGAGACCAAGATGAATCAGGCAGGAGGAGGGGTGTGTCTGGGTAAGAAGAGGCAGGCAGCCCGAGTTGTGGTGGGAGGAGCTCAGCAGGATTCCTTCATCCTTACACCTAGGCATCTCCCCCACCATCTCTTCACACTGGGGGTGAAACACAGGGCCCCGGGCATGCTAGGCAGTTGCTCTACCACTGGGTTGCACCTCTAGCTTCAATTCCATGTTCCTTCCCCACTTCAAAAACCACACACTGGCTCGGATGGCCCAGTAGGAAGAACAGCTGCTGGGGAAGTATGAGATTTGGATCCCTAGACTCTTCGTTAAAAAGTCAGGCATGGTCACACACCTGTAACCCCAGCATCGTGGGAAGGCAGGAGAGACAGTGGACTGCTGGGTTTGGGGGCTGTCAGCTTGCCTCTGGGCTCAGCCAGGCACCCTCTCTTCAGAGAATAAAGAAGAGAATGAGAGAAGAGGGCGCCCTATGTACTCCTCTCAGATACATGTGGGCACACACACATATACACACGTGCACACATACCACACATACACACAACTGTGGTAGAATGAAAGAACACACCCAGGATCTAAGATGTAAGATGTACACACATAGTTTCCCTGTGAGCTAACTACTGTGAATCTTAGCCTGAATGGAAGGTTCTGGGTCTGCTCTTAAGCAAGTAAGACTCAAGCTGGATTGGGAAGGGATTGTCCCACCTAGGAGGGTCAGCATCCCTTCGTCAGGGGATAGAGGAAATCTGAAGAGAGATGCTGGGGTGGTCTCCTGCTGGTGTCTTCTGAGGTAGTATCTTGGGGATACAGCCCTGAGGGTAGAAGAGGATAAATTAGAAGTAGGGGTTCAGCTGGCTTTAGAATGGCTCTTCAGGAGGAAGGGGGGCAAGAGGGGGAGAGAAAGGGGGCCGGAAGAGTTTGTGCAGCAGTGTGTGAGGTGGGGTGAGGAATGGTGGAGGAGGGACCGCTGGTGGGTCTTGAAAATGTACGAGTCAGCAGTGGCAGCCTGGCCAACATTGGGAGCTGGCAGGCAGGCAGGCACTTTGAGGGCGAGTGGAGGGAGAGGGCCAAAGAGCCGAGTTGAGTTATAAATCTTTGGCAGGACCAACTCCCATCCCAAGAACCAAGTCTCCTCCCACCACTCTCGGGGGACCCTGCATCTAGGGGTTCCTCCATTATTCTTCCCCACCCCCTCACCATCGCTATCTCCCCAGGAATGTCCTTCATCAGGCCCTCGGGGTTCATGTCACCCCACGAAGCACGGGCTCTGTGCCACTGTACACTTTGGAGAATCATTAGCAGAAGTCATTAGCTAGAATACAGCCTCCTTCATAAATCTCTCCTGCACCTGGATCGTTTGTCCGCGCCTAATTTCCATCTCCCGAACTTTATGATTTGTCCCTCGTTTGATGAGCGTTTCTCCCATCAATTGTGCCATAAGTGCTTGCAGAGAGAGACCCCTCACGCTGACCCCATCTCTGACAGACGGGCTTGAGCTTCTTCTCTTGTGTGCGGTGGTGATGGGGCCGCCACAGCCCCCTCCCTGGCTTGTCCCTCAAAGGGCAGCTTAAAGACACTGTGTTCCCAGACTCCCTTGGGGATGGGAGGCCGAGCTGGGTCCAGCGGCTTAGATGATAGGGGAAGGAGGACGGTAGAGGAAAGGCCTGTGGCTGGGTGGGTGACTTGGGTTTCTCTGTCCCAACATGTACCCTCAAGTCAAGCCTGTTGTTTTCTGTTTCTGAGCCTCAGTTTCCTTATCTGACACCCGGCCGTGTTGTGTGGCCCATCATGCATGATGAGTTGAGGTCTTATTCAGGCATTTGCCCCCTTGTACGTTCGCACATTTGCTGAGTGCGTGCTCCATAAAGCATCCACAGCTGTCCCTAAGACTGTTCTGCAGGGGAAAGAGTGAACAGAGGCCCACAGACCTGTGCTGCTGGGAGCATCCTTGGTGGGTCACAGCCAGGGCCAATGTGGATTGGAATGAAGATGTGGATTGGACTGAATCTTGAGTTTACGGTTGAGTAGTATGAGCTTGGGCAAAGCCATCGGCCTCTTGGATGGCTGGGTGCTTCTGAACAAATTGGGTGGGGGTGTGGAATGACTACCCCCCCTCGGGGGATGTTTTTGTCATTGTGAGACTCAGAGAGAGCCAGTCGCATTCCTCCAGCATGTTACCAAGTATACAGAGAACATTTAGGAAAGTATGGGAGGGCCAGAGACAGGGCCAGGGCCGAGCTTTGTGCCTGGGAGGGGGTGTTCTAAGCCTTGCTCTGCTGAGAGCCTTGGGAATGTCAGATGTGCCCCATCTGAGAGAAGGCAAGACTAAGGATTTCCTCCCCTACAAAGGAAGAATGTGGGCCTCCAAGGAGGTGCCTGACTTGAGGTGCTGGTGTCCTGGAAATTGGAAGAGCCTCCTAGTCCTACTCTCTGAAGGCAAATCTGCCAAGCCAGGGCTCTCCCCAGCTGTGACACATATACCTCTGGGTGTGGGGACATGGAGTTCAGTGCTATGGCCCGCAGGAGGGTGCTGGGAGAAACCAGGGCCTCTCCAGGTCCTCTTGAGGTGTTTGGAGCTGGGGTGTGGCTGGCAAAGATGCCAAGTGCCCCATCAGGACTTATGGCATGGGGTGGGTGGGGGAGGGTCACCAGCAGAGGAAGTGTGGAACACCTATTTTAATGTTCAGGGACTGGTCCTTTATCTGGAGGGCAGGGGCGGGACAGAACCAGCCCAATGATCACCTTGACTGGCATTTGGAGAGGTGTCCTTAATTTGCATCGTGGGAGGCCGGGGAGCCTGCCAGTTGGGTATATAAGTCATGTGGCTTCGGGCAAGTTACTTAAACATTCTGAGCCTCAGTTTCTTCCCTTAAAAAAATGGATAATAAATCTCACAGGCTTCGTATGGCAGTTGGCGAAACTAATTATACCCCTCTTACTACAGAGCCTGACACACACGGAAGCACTCTGTAAATGACTGCTGTCATTGGCCCAAGATCCGTGCTTGTCATGACATACTTCAATTTAATGCCATCTACCTACCCAGAGCAGGATATTTATGCTCACTTTTTTCACTAACTAGACAAGTTTCTGTAATCAATTTATACCCATTTTAAAGGTAGGGAAATTGAGGTCCCAAGGTTGCTCAGTACTAAACACGATTCCCAGGTATAGCTGGGAAGACAGTCCAGGCCTGCCTCCCATTCTCACCACGCTGCCTGCGGCAGACCCTGAATTCCCAGGAGCTAAAAACAAAAGACCCGGGATTTGGATTCATCAACACACTCCCACGGGGTGACTCACCAGAGCCTGGGATCTGCCCCAGCACATCTCCACGCCCCCCCCAAGCCTGGCAGCAGCTGCCCTGCTGACCCGAGGGCCTGGGACAGGGGTGCAGGAAAGAAGGGGGACGCTGGAGAGGGAGGAACTTCACTAGCCCTGTTCACCCTGGCAGACCACGGTGGCCCCAGGCAGGCCGTCCCTTCTTGTCCTTGAGTTCCCCATCTCTGAGGATGTGGGCCTCTGGGGGCTCCCAGGCAGTAGTGCCCTCTTCTGGGACAGGAGTGCGGGACTGGGGGTGGGAGTGGGGTGTGGGGCCCGGCGCCACAAGCTGGAAGCAGCTTGCAGATTTTACAGGTCATATTATCTTTTATGGGCATCCTAAAAAGAATGTCAGGCTCTGGGGGGATCTCTCTCTCTCTCTCTCTCTCTCTCTCTCTCTCTCTCTCTCTCTCCCCTCTCCCCTCTCCCCTCTCCTCTCTCCTCTCTCCGCCCTCCCCTTCTTCACTGTAGACACTGTTGTGAGATCAATAGCCTATACCAACCCACTCAGAGTTGCCATGGTCTCTGATGGTGCGGGTTCTGGAGGTTGCTGGGTGCTTCTGCGTTGGGTGGTGTGGTACACTGGAGCGATAGGCGCTCTCTTTAGATGGGGAAGGCCTGTGTCTTCCCCATCAAGGCAGTTGGTTGATATCAAGCTCCATCCTGAAACAGATTCTCTCTCCTTCTCATCCCTCCCCCAGTGAAGTCAATGCTGGAGGCCAACTTAGTGTCAACACGCCTCTGTTTACCCAAACTTGAGGAGATGCTGGGTTCCCATGGTGATCCTGACCCTTGCCACCCTCTTCACCCTTCCCCTAAGAGCCCCAAATTCCACCTCCTGAAAGGAGGACCAGCCCTGGGACTTCAATATATGAGCTTTGGAACCCAGAAGCCCTAGTTTCGGCAACCTCATTCCGCTGAGATCCTCCAGAAGCCGCTCACCTCCAGTGCCCTGTGTCTGGGGCTTGGATTCCTTAGCTGGAGGGAAAGCATCATTCGAGAGCAAATGGGGAAAAGATCTAGAAGAAAAGTGTATCCTTGGGTCAAGGTTAACCAAGGGAAGACACAACCACAGTCTATATCCATGAGTGGTGGCTGAAGCATTTACTCCACGTTCCAGTTCTAACGCTTACCAACCTGAGCCTCAGTTTCCCCAGGCAGACAATGGGAATAATAATAGCCCTAATCTTGTAAGGCTGTCGGGGGAAACTGTTGGGGTTTCCCAGCGTGGCACCCTGTAAGTGCTCAGCAAATGTCCGTGATCATAGTTACTGTTGGTCCAGCAGGCATGCCCAAGACCCTGCTGTCTGCCCCCAGGGGACTCCAGGAAGAGGGGCTTCAGGCTGCCACCGCAGCAAGAGGCAGTGAGGCTGTGCAGCAGGAAGAACAGGAGGCAATGACACTGGGGGTAAGGGGACAGGGGTGTGACAGCTCTGTGATAGTTAAGAAAGAGGAGTGACTGGCCAAGAAAGCAAGTGACGCCCCGGAAAATTAGGCAGCGGTCCTAATGAAAGCCAGGCAGCCGGCCAAGGGAGCAAAGTGACCTTCCTCTTGCTTCTTACTTTGGAGCCTTGGGCGGAATGGGGCAGGGTCTTCCTTCACCTGGGACTCAGGTTGGGTGGAGCCTGTAGGAGGGGATGGAGAGGGAGGACACAATGGGCCAAGGCAAATGACCTCGGGGGTGGGGGGGGCTGAAGGCTGCCCAAAACTGGACAGCTAGCTCTGGCCTTAGTCAGACGTCCGTGGTTTTGCCCAGGAGCCAAGGAAGGGTCGGAGAGGAGTTGAGGCCCACCTGAGGGTATCTGTTGGTGTGGTCAGAGACTTCAAGGGCTCCAGGCTCCACGCTGGCTGACATCCCTTGTTCTGGGATTGGCTAAAGAAATTTAGTGCCCACTCCCACTCATGAAGGCTTGGCTTTTTTAGGCTAGGTCAGCTCAGTTGCTGAGATGCAAGGTCTCAAACTTTGTCCACATGCTGTTAAGGACTGTTTCATCAGCATAGCTTGGTAGTGAAGCCCCTAGGGTCTCACCTCGGTCTTCGGTCTCCCTCAAGCGTGGAGACAAAAGGGCCACTTTTATGTGGGCCCACAGGATGTCCAGTGGGTAAGGGATCTGCTTTGCAAACTCAGGGACCTGAGTCTGACTCAGGGACTCACCTTTATATGAAGGTGAAAAGAGTGAGCCAACTCCCCAAAGTTGTCCTCTGACCCCCACATGTGTGCATGACCCTACAGGCATCACACACATGCAATCATAGTAAAATTTAGGGAAACACCTTATTTAATATGTTATCCAAGGGCTGGGATCAGCGATGGTGTATATGTTTAACTAGAGACTATGGGTACAATCACTAGCACCCCAAAATTAAAAAAAGGAGTCATACATGTCTATGATTCCCCAGCAGGAGGGTGAGGAGTTCAAGGCCAGCTTAGGCTATATGGTTTGAGGCCGGCTTGGGCTATACAGCAAGAATCTGTCTCAAAAAATAAAACCAAGAAATATTTTTTTTAATTCCTTGGGCTGGGGAGCAGCTCAGTAGATAAAGTGCTAGCTGTGTATGTATGAGGGCCTGAGTCTGGGTCCCTGGAATCCACAGAAAGCCAAGCGTGGGGGCTGGAGCGAGGGCTCCGCTGCTAAGAGCACAAACTGCTGTTGTAGAGGACCCGAGTTCCGTTCTCAGCACTCACGCGGACGGCTCACAGCCTCCCGTAATCGCCACTCCAGGGAGAGCTGTTGCCTCTGGCTTCCACAGGAATTGTGCTCAAGTGCACATGTCCACATACAGATGTGTGTGCGCGCGCCTGCGTGCGCCCCCCCAATCAGAATAAACAAGCAGAAATTAAGTGTGGTGGGGCACAACTGTGGTCCCAGTTATGAGCAAGCTAGCCTGGCATTTGCAGCATGAAAACGAAGAGACCCTATCTCCTGGTGGCAGCCCAGGATGCTCTCTGACCTCCACACATGTGCTGTGCATACACACAAGGATAAAAATAAAATTCCTGACATGCAATCCCATAATAGATTATGTTGCTTAAATAAAAGGCAAATACCTTGGGATGACGTGTCAGCTTTATCCTGTGGTTTCATCTTCCTTCAGGATGTGGCAATATCTTCCCAGGGTGGGAAGGAATCCCTCGGCTAGGGCAGCTCAGAGCCCAGTGGTGCCTCGTGGGTTTCAGGCTCTCAAAGTCACTGTTGTGTAACTAGCCCTTAGGACATAGGTGTTGAGGGAGGGAGGGAGGAAGGAAGGAAGGAAGGAAGGAAGGAAGAAAGAAGGTTTTTCTAAGGAAATGGTATCCAGCTGAAGCTGGGAGGTGAGACGTTAGATAAAGAGACAAGCCGGGTAGTGGTGGTGCACACCTTAAATCCCAGCACTCGGGAGGCAGAGACAGGCGGATCTCTGAGAGTTCAAGGCCAGCCTGGGCTACAAGAGCTAGTTCCAGGGCAGGCTCCAAAGCTGCAGAAAAATCCTATCTCGAAAAACAAAAAACGAGAGAGAGAGAGAGAGAGAGAGAGAGAGAGAGAGAGAGAGGGAGAGGGGGGGGGAGGGGGGGAGGGAGGGAGAGGAGAGAGAGAGAGAGAGAGAGAGAGAGAGAGAGAGAGAGAGAGAGAGAGGAGACAAGTCCTTGAGTCAGAGAGGGCAGCCCACACAGAGGTCCTGAGGCAGGAGGAGCCCAGAGTGTGGAAGAGCTGAAGAATGTCTTTCTAACAGCTGGAAGGCAAAGGTGGCTACAGAGAGAGACTCCGGGGAAGAGGAGGAGGGTTGAACTGAGTCCCCTATCCCAGTTCCTCTCCTTTTAACTAGGACAAGGCACTGATTCTTTCTGAGCCATGTTCCCTTGACCTGTCAGGAATAAGAGGACCCACCTCACTGACAGCGAGGAGACCTGGGGCCAGTGCATAGCACCTGGGCCTTGGATCTTCAGTCTCCCAACATGATAACGACATTGTTGTAGCTACTTTCATTCTCCGTGACTTCCGGGAACTCTGCGCTTGAATTCACAACACAAACATACAAGCTCTGTCCCCAACCCAGGCCAAGCAAGCTACAGCCCAGGGTGTCCCCTTCCTGTCACACCCCTCCTGAAGGTCGGACCTCCCCAAGGTTATCTCTGGTTTTCACTGGATTCTGTGAAGTTGCACAGGTCACAGTCTGGGGCTGAAAGTGTTTCTTTTTATAGCCTTCTGATGGCAGGGGTGCCTGGGAGGCCTGTCGCAGGGTGGAATTGCTACAGGGCCAGAGACACCTCTGGGGGCTGAGGGCCCCTGAGTCACACTGGCCTGACACCCCAGCAATCTAAGGCCCTCTCAGCCAGGCCCCTAGCTCTGCTGGAATGTCAAAGAGGCTGGTCATCGAGGGAGCAGCCAGGACTCCTGGGCTCCCACTTTGGGAGGAGCGAACTATTTTCCCACTTAAGACTTGAGCTTTTACATCTGTGACACTGGACTCACCTACTTTGCATAGTTTGGGGGGGGCAGTATTTCAGAGAAGAGGGCAGGAGTCAGTAAATCCGATAGCTAGCAGCCCCCATCGGCCATCCAGTGATGGCACAAAGGACAAAGAGAATGCTAGACAAAAATAATGTCCCGAAGTTGGGGAGATGGCTCCTCTGGGCAAGTCTCAGGACCTGAGTTCAATATCCAGGATGAAGCAGAGACAGAATTCCTAGGGCTGGCCAGCTGGTCTGTCAACTAATCAGTGAGCCTGTGAGAGACCCTGTCTCCAAAGAAACTAACAACAAATTCCAAGGTAAATACCCTTTTAGGAATGACACTCAGGGTTGACCTCTGGTCTCATGCTGGCACACACACACACACATACACACACTTGTACCTTAATATACACATGAACACAAACATCCACAGTCAACTTATCCCCGTATTTATTTGTGGGGATGGGCATGGAGGTCAGAGATCAACTTGCAGGAGTTGGTTCTCTGCTTCCATTATGTGGGTTCAATTATGTGGATCGCATTCAAGCCATCAGGCTTGGTGGCAGACACCTTCCCTAGTGACTCCCATTTCCTGTTTGGAAAGCCACACACCCCTGTGCAGCCTGGATCTCTGCTTTTAGAGGTGGGGAAACTGAGACTGGAAGACCCAAGGTCACTGGGCCTGCCTGCCGCGTGGCCTAGCTGGGATTCCATCCAGGTCTGTCCCTCGCGTGGCTAGGACTAGCTGGCAGCTCCAGTAATGGCAGGCAGCAGAGGCCAGAATGGGTGGACTATACCAGGAAAGGAGCCTCTGCTTAGGAGACCTTGGCCTTCCCTCCACCATCAAGTTCTGCCTGTCTGCAGGGCCTCCCCCAAATAGGAGGTCAGCTCTGGGGTCCCCACCAGGCCCTGAGAACAGCTAAGGGCTTGCTCAGCACACCAGGCTGCCCTTTGACTCTCTCCCTGCCCTCCCCACCCTTGCCTGCACCTCCCCCTCTCTCCATTTTAATCTGGTTCTTATCAAGGATGATAACATTCAGCAATAATAAACCCAGGTCCACTTTCTCACAGCTGATTGCCCCCACGCCCTGTTTCAGCAATCGCTGTCCCCGGTCCTGTGCTGGCCCCAGGGAGGGCTCCCTGAAGCCAGATCACCCCAGCTTCTGCTGTGGGGGCTTCAGCCCACATGTCCATCCCTGTCACACCCGGCAAACTCCGCAGGGTACACTGGGGATCATGGTACTGCCATCCAGTGTGCCAACTGTCTTCGGTGGTTTCCTTGCCTCTGGGACTTGCAGGAAGTGCCCAGAGGTGACCTGCACAGCCCCCTACCCTAATGACAGCAAAGCAAGGTGGCTATTTATTGAGCATCTCCTTTGCCCTGGATCTGAGGTGGTTTTGAACATATTCTTGGTGAGTCATGAATGATAGGCGCTACTCTTAACTCTGCTTTTTTTTTTTTTTTCAGAGATGGGCATGAAAAGTCCAGGAGGTCACATTGCCTGCCCAAGGCCACATAACTCAATCAGATCAAAGATTCATTCTCCATGCTGCTGGCCTGAAGCACCCTAGTTACTACCTGCACCCTGTAGGTAAAGAGCAGCCACCAAGTAGCGGCCGGCCGTCTTTACATGGCTTGAGCTGCTTTCCACCAAAGAGGCTGGACCCATGCCTCAGATCTACCCTGTGAGCTCCAAGGCCTCAGCTACCAGAGTTGAGAGTAGGGGTTCCTGCTGCAGCCAGGGCCTGGGACAACTGCCAGGCTTGAGCCTGGGGTGCCTGCACCCCATGGGACCTTTGTCCCTTTAATAAGTCCTCCTGAGTACAGGACGTCCCAGGGTGGAGGGCGCAGCTGGTGTGCCAGGCCTGGGCAAGCCCTGCCCAGGGCACTCCCCAGGCTCCATGACTGCAGCCATTGCTTTCCCTGTGGAAAAGACCTATGGCCCCTCACCCTAGGCTGAGTAAAGAAGGTCCTGGGTATGGCATAGCCAGATGGGCACCTTGGCTCTTTCCTAAATGTAATTTACAGGTACCTCACTGGCCCTGGCATATACAAACACCTCATCTATCTTCACTCCCACTCTCCTGCTCCTCCCACCTCTATCCCAACCCCCACCACCCCAGAGAGCATCTGCCCAGTTCCCGGTTCCCTCCCAACTCCTTTGAGCCTCTGCATGCTCCCAGGCCCTGCCCATGGCACCTCCCTCAGGAAGCCCCGCAACAGTCTCTCTTCCCCATCTGGCACTTGGGAGGTTCCAAGGCACACTAGCACCCTGCTGGAGGTCTACTGGGCCAAGTGGAGCCCTGTGCTCTACGTGGCAGGGTAGGGGAGGAGACAATAACATTGACACATAGTTCTGGCCTTAAAGATGCTATGGGGCCATGAGGGAGCAGGGACCACACATTTTCAGAGTCCTTTTCAAGGTAGTGTCCCTGCAGCCTCTAGGGTTGGGGGGGGTGTCTAGTGCATGGGGCTGCAAGTCGGGTAGGCTCATCTCGGAAGTGCCCATAGTAGGTCCTTGGTTAACACTTGGTATAGAAGAATAGGTTGAACTTGATCAGCCTGAGCTTGCAGAGAGCAGGTGTGTCTGACACACAAAACCAGACCCCCTGAAATCTCAGCAGAAGGACAGGCAGTCGAGGGGACACTTGCTTCTGTGAGGCCAACAACGGGGCTGTGGAGCAAGGATCAGGCAGAGACAGCATCCTGGGACGGGACATATGGCCAGTCCAAGAGTCAAGCCTGGGGCATCCTTTGTGACCTGAGGGAGGGACAGCGGTTGGCAGGGGTGTCAGAACAGGGACAGAGAGAAGGACAAACTGGAGAAGATGGCAGAGACACCAAGGACCTTGTGGCTCACATGAAGTCCCGCTGGCCCCGAGATGGGGGGCTCTGGTGGACTTTGAGAAGAGCCCCCAATAGGCAGAAACTGAGCAGGGTGGCACAGGACCAGCCTCGAAAAGAGGAGACGACGGAGTCCCCAGGTACAGTTATCCCTCTGTTCAGCCCAGCCCAGGTTCACACTCATTCCCCAGCCTCTCATTCCTCGGGCTCCTTCAGCCTTATCTCAGGAGATGTGTGGAGTCTGTGGGGACCAAGCTGGGGAGAGGCTTGAGAACCCAGGCCTCAGGCTGCAGACGAGGCCCTTTGCACCACCCTGCCCCATTGAAAATATAGGGCAAGGAATAGGTACAAGGGGAGGGCTCATGGACACCTGAGCAGGTGACTTCTGTTCCAGCTACAGGCACATAAGACCTTAAAACATCCTGCAAAAGCAGGGTACTTGGAGTGGCTGGAGAGGGCCTGAGGATAAATGGAGTAGGGTGGTCAGTTGCAGGAAGATTAGACTCAGATGTCATACAAGGTCCCTAGGCTTCTGAGTGCCTAGCCCTGGGAGAACCCATACTAGCCTTATAGCTGTCACAGATGCTGCCCATTATTGCTCTGGTTACAGGCAATGGTGGCAATAGCCACACTGTCAAGTGCTCTTTACATGTCTGGCACCTTACATTAGATATGCCACTGCACCCTCCTGGTAATTGGGTGAGGTATTGTTATTGACCCATGCTACAAACAAAGAATCAAGGCCACTGAGGTGGTTGATGTCACTGCCGTCAAGGGGAAGAGTTGGGGCTTTATGAGCAACATAGTCAGGCCAGGTTGAGTCAAACAGGCCTGTTGTTGAATCAAGCTCTGCCGTGGAGAGCCTACTCGTGCCTCAGTTTCCCCTCTTTGTGCTAGAACAGGGGCATGAGGATGAGTAGGCTTACAGGGCTGCTGTGATTCTCTGGAAGTGGCTGCTTCTGAAATGCCTGGAGGACTGGGGTAGGCTCCTTGCCAGAACGCTTGTGTAGTGCCCATTTATGTGGTAGGCTATGGGTTCCGTCCCCAGCATGGCAAAAATGAACAAATGAATGAAAGTGTCCATCACCCGCGCAGCCCAAGGAGCCCTGGTCCTGCTTCCTCTCTGGTACCAGCCTTCCTGACCTATGCTGATGAGCCCTCACATGCTCAGCAGGCTTGGTCTCTGCCCCAGGCCATTTGCATGCCAGACTGCCTGGCCCCACTGGTACACTGGGCACACCGCTGGCCGGTCCCTCCTGTGTATGAAGAGAAGGCTGTGGGACTGTGAGGTCCCCTCAGGGCTCTTATCTTCTCCCTGCTGGGACAGAGAGATGGGATGCTGGGCACACAGGCTTGAGAGTCTGTGGGGTGGGAGAGTGGATGCCGACTCTGAACTTGTTCCTCAGCCCATTTCCTAGGCCCTTGATAAAGGGGTTTAATGAGCAAAGAATAAAAAGAGAAAGCCCATTTCTGGGGTAACTCTGGCTCCCCTGAAATGCCAGTAGTAAGTAGTTCTTTCCTCTCATTTCCTTGACTAACTCTGGGTTAGTTGTTGTTATTGGTGTGCGTGTGCGTGTGTGCGTGTGTGTGTGTGCACAAGAGAGAGGCATGCATGCATGCATGCATGCATGCATATGTGTTCATGTGTTGGTGTGCAGGCACCTGTGGGCATCAGAGGTTGACATCTGTGACATCCTCAATTGTTCTTCATCTCGTTTTTTTTGTTTTTTTGTTTTGTTTTTTGTTTTATTTTTTTTTTCAGACCAGACCTCATCATTGAACTTGTGAACTCCAGGAGAACCTCCTGTCTCTGTCTCCCAGTGTGGGGGTTACAGATGCATGTAGCCACGTCTGACTTGTACACGGTTGCTCGGGATCTGAACGCACAGGCACACATCCTCATGCCTGTGCGGCAGATTCCTTTACCTTTGATCCATCTCACGGGCTCTCGGGTGAGTGTCCTAACCTTCTTCTTCCCCACCTGTGCCTTAGGGATGAGACTTCAATAAGAAACAGGTGAGTGCCATTTTGGTTCTAAATGTTCTCCTGTTTGCTCAGTTCTTGGTTTGAAGCCCCTCCCGTTGGAGCACTTGGGGGAAACTGAGGCTAAGCCCCAAATTCCTGGAGACAGTAGAGGTTAGGAATTAGAACCCAGTGTCCCAGTTTTGGCCTGGCCTGTCTTCAAGGCGTTCCCCTGGGAATAACCTCCCCTCCCCTCCTGAGGACCCAGAGGTATTTTGACAACAGAGAAAAAAAATAAGTTCTAGTCTAATGTTTTTCATTTTTTGTCCTGAACAATGCCGTTTCCAGGCTGATTGTTGGGCAAATATTGAGGGAGGCGGAGCCCAGGGCTGCCACGGGCCAGGAGACATTATCAAAGTTATAGCTTTCAGGAAGGGGTTGGGGCTCAGCTATCTAGAGGTCTTGCCCAGGACTCTGAGCTCCTCTTGTTCGACCCTTCCCAAATTTGGCCACCTCTGGGGAGGAGCTTGAAGGTACCAGAAGAAGTCATGACCGGGAAGAAAAGGTGTAGTGAAAAAAGCCGTTCTGCCCACTTCCCCTCCATCGTGCCTCTTCGTCCTTCTCAGAACAGGGATTCTGACTCGCTCAATTTGTGTTAGGTTTGGAGGGGGTTTTCATGACAACATAATTCTCATTGTTAGCTTAAGACAGTCTCAAGTAAACCAGAAGGACTGTATTTACCCAACTGTGCTCCAGAGTTATGAGGGTCAAACCAGGTGCGGTGGGAACAGGCACCTGTTAGTCTCACCTCTCGAGAGGTGGAGGAAAAGGCGTATTCAAGACCAGCCTGGGCTATGTACGTGAGAGCTGCGTACGTACAGTCTGCGTAACTTACGTGAGGCGGGTTCTCTCACCTGTGTGTACGAATGAATGATGAGCGTCAAGTGGGAAGACAGCTTTAAGAAGACGAGGATGGAAGCAGCTCCTACTAACTCCCTATTCTGTGATTACTGTGGGGAAGTCACTGCACACAGGAATTTATGGGTATCGTGCGTATCATGGTATCCCCACTACAAGCCTACGGAGAACTGCTAGCCCATTTTGTCGCTGGGGAGACTGAGGCTCAGAAACTGACTCTCACAGGCCATACAGCTAGAAGAGACTCGAATCTGATTCCAAACCTTTGGCTCCTATTTGCATCTGCCCCACCAGGAAAACTGACCTTGGCTAACCACAGATGGCAAAACTAAAGTCATGATGAGCTCTAACTGGTGCTCCCTCAGTACAGCTGTCTTTAGGGGCCCCTCCTTTGTTACTGGGAAGCCTGCCTGCCTGCCTGCCTGCCTCTTGGCCCAGCCTCGAAAAACACAAACCAGCTGGTTGGGGAGAGCAAGAGGCTTCTTTCTGTAGTGACCTCGCAATTAGGCCTTCTCTGGGGTCTTGCTTTCTTTTGAGAGTTTCTGGCAAAGTCATACAGACTGAGACGTCCTCATTCAGAGAGAGTCTCACTTTCTAGGCCCTGGCGTGCTGGGCAGGTCCCAGAACCCTAGCCCCCACATCCCAGTTTCTGAGGGACTTGGAAGGCAGGGATCCTGGTTAGTCCAGACCCCTTTTCACCAGAGGCTGGGTCAGGATCGCTCAGCCAGCCCCCTCCTCTCTGTCCTCATGCTCGGCTGGCCCTGGGACTGCGTGGCGGAAGGACACTGGCACTCTGGAGGTCTGCCTGAGGTTTCCTCCAGTGGCTGATGGCAGCGGGTACCGCTCACTAATTAATTAACGCTTAAGTACTTAGCATCCTCCTGCATCGTGTCAAACGAGGATTTGAGTCTTAATTCCCTGTATAGGTAATGGGGGATGTGCCGGAAGGGCCGTCAGGACTGAGGATAAACCCGTCCCTCTGCTTGGCTGCAGGCTGAGGACACAAGCTGCTGCTGGGGTAGAGGGAGAGCAGAGTTCTGAGACCCTAGGATCGCTGGGTCCCCAGTCCTGATCTACCAGAAGCTGACTGAGCTTCTGCTCCCGAATGAGTCACTTTACCTGGGGCCTGATTTGCATAAATGCAGGTGAGGATGACAGTCCCTGCCTACAGGACAGTTGTAAAGGCCACACAAGCCACCATGGAGAAATCCTGTCGTTTGCACTGGCTCATGGTAAGGGCCAGCTCATAGGTGTGGTCATCTTTCATGTAGCCACTCCAGGGTGTGTTTTTATTTATTCAACAAACACATCTCAAGTGTGTACTGTGTACCTGCTGGGCGTGGACTTGGGAGCCAGAGACATTGTGCTGGATCAGTCTCTGGACCTCTGAAGCCCAAGGCTAAGCCTCAGGGAGATGCAGATAGTGGCAGACTCCATCACAAAGGGTTAGAGCAGCACTTCTCAATCTGTGGGTCGTGACCCCTTGAGGGGGGGGAGGTCTCATATCAGACACCCTGCAAATCAAATATTTACATTAAAATTCAGAGCAGTAGCAAAATTACAGTTGTGAGGTAGCAATAAAGTAATTTTGTGGTTGGGGGTCACTACAACATGAGGAATTGTATTAAGGGTCACAGCGTTAGGAAGGTCGAGAACCACTGGGCTAGAGCGAGGTTTAAAAACAGCTGGCAACAGTCTCACTGGGGTCTCTAGGCTACAGCTGACCCACTGGGGAGAAGGAGGACAGTGGTCCCAGCAGGCCTGAAATGGTGGCACAGCAGGCCAGGAGGAGCAGTTCCAACTCTACCCAGGGTTACACACGGGACCTCTCTGGGAAAGTGACTGTGTACCCTGCTCAGCTCCACTGAGACCTCTTAGAAGGGGTCCCTACTCAGCATGAGAATTCACGGACCTGGGGTTGGGGTTGATGTGAATCCTAAGCAAGGGTCAAGAGGTTGGGGAGAGCCATGGGGCAGGTAAGGCCAAGTCTGACCCTTTTTTCCCAAACGCTTTTGGTAGTTTCCACTGCCGCTGTCAAGGACGTGGCTTTTCTTGAGTCTATGGTGTGGCACCCTGTGATGCTGGACCACTGGAGAGGGCAGAGTCTATGGTGTGGTGCCCTGTGATGCTGGACCACTGGAGAGGGCAGAGTCTATGGTGTGGTGCCCTGTGATGCTGGACCACTGGAGAGGACAGAGTCTATGGTGTGGTGCCCTGTGATGCTGGACCACTGGAGAGGGCAGAGTCTATGGTGTGGTGCCCTGTGATGCTGGACCACTGGAGAGGACAGAGTCTATGGTGTGGTGCTCTGTGATGCTGGACCACTGGAGAGGGAGGGCAGAGTCTATGGTGTGGTGCCCTGTGATGCTGGACCACTGGAGAGGACAGAGTCTATGGTGTGGTGCCCTGTGATGCTGGACCACTGGAGAGGGCAGAGTCTATGGTGTGGTGCCCTGTGATGCTGGACCTGAAGAAAGCTACCTAACTTCTTTTTTTTTTTTTTAATTTAGTTTTTATTGGAGTTTGCCTGCATGTATGTCTGTGAGAAGGTATTGGATCCTGGTATTACAGACAGTTGTGAGCCACCACGTGGGTGCTGGGAATTGAACCCAGGACCTTTGGAAGAGCAGGCAATGCTCTTAACCTCTGAGCCATCTCTCCAGCCCCTGTAGGCATTTTCTTAATTAGTGATTGATGGCCGAGGGCCCAGTCCACCATGGGTGGAGCCATCCCTAGGCTGGTGATCCTGGGCACTATGAGAAAGCAGGCTGAACAGACCATGAAGTAGAAAGTCAGTAAGCCACTCCTTCATGGCCTCTGCATCAGTTCCTGTCTCCTGCTTTGAGTTCATGTCATGACTTTCCTTAGTGAGGGAGGGTGACCTGAGGATTATAAACGGAAATAAACTTGGTAATGGTGTTTTATCACAGCAACAGAAACTGTAGCTAAAATAGTGGTAGAGCTCTTTCCTAAAACACAAAAGATCCTGGGTGGGAAACCCAGCACTCTCCCCTTCCACATCCCCACCCCCAAAGAAGAAACGAAACAAAATGTGGGTTCGAAACTCCTTTTTGGTTTTTTTTTTCGAGACAGGGTTTCTCTGTATCTTTGGAGCCCATCCTGGAACTTGCTCTGTAGACCAGGCTGACCTCAAACTCACAGAGATCCGCCTGCCTCTGCCTCCCAAGTGCTGGGATTAAAGGCATGCGCCACCACTGCCCAGCAAAGACTGAAACTCTTAACCATTTATTCATTTCTTGATAGCTCACATGCTCTGAGCGTTCACAGTGGGCCAGAAGGGTGTTAATACCTTCCCACAGTGTCTACATGGAGACGTAGATGGGCCTTTCTGCTCAAGGCCAAGCTGCTTACAGACAGCAGAGCTGGGACTTGGACCCCAGAGTCTTGAGGGTGAAGACCAAATAGCTAGCTCCTCTCTGCTGCCCTGGCAGGTCCCCTATCAGAGCAGTGGTGAGGGATGGGTAGGAAGAGGACAAGGAATGGTTTCAGGGAGTTGGCTGCTTCAGCCTGTGTAGCCCCAGCGTGTAGGCAGCTGGAAGGAGGATGTGCTGTTGAAACCGAAGGATGTGTGAAGTCTACCTGAGCATCTTGGAAAGCCTCTCTGCAGGTTCCTGGCAATGTTCTTGTAGGAGCCAGCTCATGTATTTTAAGAAAAAAATCATTAAGAAGTCCAACCTATAGAGAGGCCATAAATGTAAAACACTGGTATTTGACAGTTTATCCCTAGCTGCTGTGATCGGAGTTCACCACAGAGCCAGAACCCCATGCCAGAGATGAATCACAATGATTCTTCCAGATGGTTCCTGGGATGTCTGCCCTAAAGTTTGCACCTGCCCACCTAACTTGGGACCACAAAAACTTGTGGATGCCATCAGCCAGGAGAGGAGAATGTATGAAGACACTGCAGAGAGTCGGAGGGGCCCAGGCCTCACTTTTGGAATGGTGCAAAAGATCTAATTCTGTAAAGTTTTTCCTTACTTTGGCTGTTACTGATCACATTGATAGCCAGCCCCTCGCTTTGTGGCATTCTAGAGGAGCCATGTTACCTGGCTCCTGTTAGTGGGTGCTTGTGGGTGATAGGAACAAGCGAGTTCGAGGCACAGAGGCCTCTAGGCCTGAGAAGTTCCTTATTCTCTTTCCTGTGCCCAGCAGGGATGTGGCTACCCAGTCCTTGCTGTATTCTCTTCTTTCATTGAGCAAGCCACGGAGAAAGGGTTTAAAATGTTAGGAATCCTACCCATTTTAAAGTCCTGGGGACCCCTTCCTAAATTCGTCACCTTCAGATGCTGGCAGCCCAGGTCTGGACCTGGCCCAGGCAGAGGCACCTAGACTGGAAAGAGGATTCCCACGGCCTCATCCTCTCCCCAGCCCCCCCTCCCCAACCAGAGTGATTTCCAGAAAAGCACCTGGCCCCTCCTTACCTCCTCTTCCCAGCCAGGAGACAGGGAGGGTGACATTGAGCGCCAGCTCTGGGGCGTCCTAAGGGTTAACTAATTAATGGTCGGAAAGCGCTTTGAAAAAATAAAGCGCCGGATAATGGGAAGGGCAATTATGTTGGGAGAAACTCCTAATTTGGCTGGAATTGATGTTAATGATAAAGTATCTGAAACATGTAGCAAGCAGGCGTGATTGTATTTTATATGACGGAAAAAGACACTCGGGCAGGGGACACCGCGAGTGGTTAATTTGGTTAAATAAAGCGAAAGATGAAAGGACCACGGACACCTTGGGACGATGTCTCTGGACTTGGTGTAGGACTTTGGAACAGGAGTGGACCCTGGAACTCTTACACTGCATTTGTTTCTGATGGAAACAGAAGGGAACGTGCCTGGTGTGTGGCTCGGAAACGGACCAGGAAGCCAACTTCAGTGAGGAAGCTTGGCATTTCCAAATAGACAAGGCTGTATCCTCGGGAAAGAGTCAATGCTTTTGTGAGAATTGGTGTGTGTGTGTGTGTGTGTGTGTGTGTGTGTGTGTGTGTGTGAGAGAGAGAGAGAGAGAGAGAGAGAGAGAGAGAGAGAGAGAGAGGCCCTCTGCCTCAGGTCACCAGAGTTGGAGGATCTTAGAGAACAGTGATGTGCTTTTCTTTTTTACGGGGAGAAAGTGAGGCCAGCGATGGAGAAGGAATGGAAGAGGAGTCAAAGCAGGACCCAACATCTGCGAGTACTTTTGTTCGTCAGGCTGTGTGATGGGTAGGCTGTTAGGATCCCTCTCCATCCTTGAAGCAAGTCTGTATGTGGGTGCCACCTTTCCCCTTATCTCACAGAGGGAGAAACAGAAGCTCAGAAAGAAACGCAGTGTGTTCAAGGTCACACAGCCAGAAAGCCGTGGACCGGAAAGTTGGGCTCAGGCTGCCTGAGCTGGGAACGAAACTCCACAAAAGTTTTTCGGAGACTAAGTGCTCTCGAGATTCACAGCTCTGCATTCCTTCACTCCATTCTGCCTGCTGAAGCAGAGGAGTAGAACGAGAGTATAGGGGAGTCCTGTTGCTGTCCGGGGGGCTCTACGAGGGGCCTACACAAGGTGGTGAGGCCTCCTGGCCAGGGACCAGGACGATGCCAGGACCCTTGGGAGGACTGGACTATAGTTTGGTTCTCAAGGGGACAGCATAAGGTTGCCCCAAGGAAAGAGAGCAGGCTTGTTTTCTGGAAGGTCTTGAGGTCCCTGCAGGTCCAGATTAGTATTCAGTATTTATAATATTTCCATAATGGTAAAACAAAAGAAAACAAGCAGAGAGAATGCATTTTTAATCACCAATCATTTCTCTTTGTTTGTTGTGAATGAACAGTGAGGTGAAATAGTATTTCATAATCACCCCATTCGAATTTTCCTCCCCACAAAGCTCCGAGAAATCTCTAAATAAAATAAATAAACAAGCCAAGACCTTAAAATAAATTCCAGAGGGCAGAGTGGTACGTGTGGGTTATCACAGCTGTGGGTGGCAGCGCCTGGGGGAGGGGGGACAAAGGGCCCAGCTCTTATCTGCCATCAGAGATCCCAGGGCTGAAGCCCCACACGGCAAGGGAGACAGTTTGCAGATCCGCAGAGCAGGTGCTGCCAGTTCCCTGTCCTGCGTTTTCTTTTACTTCAATTTTTTTTCCCCTCTAGAACCTTTCGGTTCTCATCAGCTCACTAAAACCTGAAGGCATCCCTGGCCCCTGGAGCTTCACAATCTTCCAATCAGATTCCTCACCCAAGAGACATCTCTGCATAGGGTTATCTCTCTCGGGGTGGTCTACCTCTCAATGACAGAAGGAGAAACCACAGCAAAGAGAAAGGGGCACAGTCAAGGGCACCCAGCAAACAAGCACAGATCCTGGGAACCCATACAGCTTGACAGCCTGTCAGATCAAACTTCGTCCTCCTGCACTTAGCTTGGGAGTCTTCGAGAAGCTTCCTAGGCTCCTGGAGTTCCTTATAATGTGTTTGTGTATATCAACACTGCCAGGTCTGTTGGTCCTAGCAGGGCGCCCAACAGACAAGGCACTCAGCGGATGTTCATTGGATAGACAGATGGACAGGTGTCAGATGCACAGCTCCTTGGATGAAGGGATAAGAAAATGGGTGTGGCCAGGCGGTGGTGGCGCACGCCTTTAATCCCAGCACTCGGGAGGCAGAGGCAGGCGGATCTCTGTGAATTCGAGGCCAACCTGGTCTACTAGAGCTAGTTCCAGGACAGGCTCTAAAAAAAAAAAGCTGCAGAGAAACCCTGTCTCAAAAAACAACAACAACAACAACAAAAAAAAACAAAAAACAAAAAAAAAAGAAAAAAGAAAATGGGTGTGATGAATGGATGGGTAAAACGATTATTGAATAGATGGGTGGGCAGATAAAGGTTGCATTGATCAATGCGTGGCAGTTTAGATGCAGGGATGGATGCTTGGAAGGATGGATGGGATGGATGGGCAGATGGATGGATGAGATGCAGAGATGGGTGGATAAGAAGCTAGTTCTGATATTTGCTCCATTCACAGATCTGTAGGAAAAGCTACTTTCAGATGGCCACTGGCTAGCTAGCCAGTTCCAGTTGGAGATAGCGTCGTCAACATGGGGGTGTGGCAGTCTGGTGCTCTGAATTTAAGTCTTCAACAATCAGATGATCTTCTAGCAAAGAAATCCCTCCAAGAAGAAATCTTGGGGTCTCTAGTGACCAAGTAGACTTCTTTAAGCAAGTCATGTGGAAAGAGAAAACACTGGCTGGGTCAGAGGGACAGGTTCTGCTCACACTCTGCCACCGACTCCCTGCACGGCCATCGTCAACAGCCTCAACCTCTGGACCTCTGCCTTCAACTCTGAACTGTCCTCTGGGTCTTGACTCTGGGTCAGGCCTTCTCTGTGGACAGCATGACCTCTGAGGCTCTGCTTTGTGATCTAGGTGGCCTTGTTCTCCCGCTTCCAACTCTTCCATGTCAAGGAGCCGTGCTCAGGGCTAGCCAGCACTGTCGGGCCAATGGGAATGGGGGCAACACAAAGCAGCAGGAAGCCAGGCTAGATATTCTCTGCAGCCAGGGCCCACACTCCCTCTGAATCCTATTGAAAAAATAATAAAAAGGTAATTACTTTGTCATTACTGAACACTGGTTTGTCTTTTTTTTTTTTTCCTTTCCTTAAGCCCTGGCCATAAATAACCAAGCCATTACCTCTCATAGTGGACACACATGTATACAGGACCTGACTGCTTGAACATTCTGCTCTCTACCTCTTAGTCCCACCCCACCTGCCCACTATATGACGCCTGCCACACACACACACACACACACACACACACACACACACACACACACTCGAGCCCACCCGCCGGTCACGATGCTACTTGCTCACTTGACATTTTCCAGCATTCTGCTGGGTGCTGGAAACGATAAAGCAGCTACTGGGTGTGAATCCAGGCTGAGTCTCTGTACGGATTATCTCACCAAAGTCTTCCTATGATGCTGGGAGGCGGATTTATTCCCATATTACTGAGGCGGAGACTCAAGGAAGGCATGGAGCTGGGATTTCTGAAGCCCTGTGACCAAATTCTGAAATCTGTGTTCCAATACACCGATCATTTTAACACACACAAACACATGTGCACACACACATGCAGTTTAATTCAGGTAGGATTCATGGAGAAGGCCATGATAATATGGACTGAGATGGAATGAGTAAGCAGGGTCTGCGGGAGCACAAGCTGAGACATCTAGCCCAGCCCTGGGCAGGACCACATCGTGGAAGGCTCCCCAGAGGAGATCGCTCCTCCTGTGACGACCCTGTTGGTTGTTGCTGTTTTCCCAGACAGGATCTCACATCGCCCAAGCTGGCCTTGAACTTCCTCTGTAACTGAGGACGACACTGAACTTGTGATCCTCTTGTCTCGACCTCTTGAGTGATAGGATTACAGGCCTGTGTGACCCTGCGTGGCTTTGGATTTGGTGGTGCTGGGGACGGAAACCAAAGGCTTTGTGTGAGCTCAGCAAGCAGTGTACCAGCAGAGCTGGTATCTTCAGCTACTTGATTTGGTCTTAATGGATGGGAGTGAGGAAGAAAGGCCTCAGGGCAGAGGGGAGGGCGGCAGCACACAGGCCCAGAGGTGAGGGCAGGAGAGCCAGGTAAGGACGATTCTGCCTGGCTGGAACAGAAGGTGCCAAGGGGGTGGGACAAGGTGAGACTAGAGGGGCAGGCAGAGCTGCTGCATGCACCTCGGCCAGCCTGGCAGAGCTGGGAGGTCCTCCCCACCCACTCTCAACTACCTGGCACTCCTACCCATGTGACACGGGGCACTTCATCAGCAAAACAGCTCTTTCCTGCCCCCCTGGCCAGCCCCGCCCTCTGTGGGACTTGGTGCCATAGGTGGCTGCCACCTCCACAGGTCCTGTTGGGAGGAAGCATGGGCACTTCTGGAGTGGCAAGGCGAGTTGCCTTTGCCTGTGGCCTGGCCATGCCAACCTCAGGCCGGATCTGCCTCCTAGGACTGAAGAGGCGGGGCCTGTGCTGGCAAGAGCTGGGGCTGATTTCAGATGAGCAGAGAAATGGGGGAAGCAGGGAGGACGGGTACATAGCTGCAGCAGGAGTCAAGCACCATGGGAAGTGTGGCTTTACTAAGAGGATAAGGAGAAAGAGGGGAGGCAGGTCCCTCTGACTTTTCAATCTTGAGGTTTATCTTGTTCAACAGGCTCTGGTGCCAGGCCTACCCCGTCCTGGCAGGCATGGGAGTGGCTAAGGTGTTGGCCCATGGGTCTTTGGGTAAGAGGTGATGTCAGCAGGCAGCCCTGCCCCTTACCTGGCTGTCCCTTTGTGTATTCGGGTATCTGCTGCCAACTCAAGTACAGCCTGCCAGGGTACAGGGCACAGTCGTACCTCCAAACCTTCTCTAAAGGGACACAGGAGCCTGGCCTGGTAGTGCAGACCTGTATGTAATCTCAGCTATTTGGGAAGGTGAGGCAGGAGGACCAAAAACAAAATGCAAGGTCTGCCTGACCTACAGAGGAAGTCCAGGGAGAACTTGGGTAGCTTAGTGAGATCCCATGCCAAGATGAAAATAATAAATCTGAAAAACTACAATAAAGAAGGTCTGAGGGTGTAACTTGGTGGTGGAACACTTGCTTACCAGGGACAAGGCCCTAAATTTAATCCCTAGTTTGGAAAAATAAGGGGTTCCACGGTCTCACCAGAAAGACACTGGCCCCATTCAGCTCTCACCCCTCTGCCTAAGAAGCACTGTACAAACTCATCCTGAATTTCCCAGGCAAAGCTGCAGAGGGGGTTCAGGGGTTCCTGGTGCATATCCTTTACATTTTCAAACCCACACCCCAACACCTGCCTCTCATGTGTGACTGTATGTTCACGGTTTGCATTTTATTTGTGTTTATGTGTGTTTATACCCACCCCACCGGCATCCCTGAACTTGAACACTGTTTTCTTCTCCTTGTAGATGGCGCGGACGACACTGAAACCGCAATGAAATGTGGTAGGGAGTAGAGACAACGGACCAGGGAATGGTTCCTCTAAGAAAGTATTAGCCACCTGGGACTCTTCTCATGACCAGGCAGGGGTAAACACAAATACCAAAAATGCCACTTAATGAGGACAAAGCCAGAAGCAGAAGGTCGCAGCAGCAGCAGCAGCAGCTAGAAAAACACCCAGCTCCTAGCTTGGAGCCGAGACTCAGGCAGGAAAACCGAAAGCAAGTACCAAGTGGCTCTGGAGCTCGCAAAAACAGGTAGTATTTATGGCATACAAACCCCTAAGGAGTTTCTGCCAGGAGGTTTCTGGAAGGTGCAGGTGGATCTGTGGGAGGACAAGGGAGCTCAATCCAGTTGAGGCTGGAAGGTTGACCAAGCCCACCCCTTCCCTTTCACCTACACAGGCTGAGCACACAGGCCCAAAACCTAGGGGCTGCTGGCTGCTGTGGCGCTGAAGATGAGAACAAGGACCTCCCTCACTTTCAATTCTAGCTCCGGGAGGTTTTCTCCCATCTCTGCCGAGGCTGTGGATCTCAGCAAGGCCACTCGAACCTTGAAACAGCCCCTGCATGTGGCCAGCTTGCTTCTAATAAGGATTCACGACCGGAATCACAGGCTCCTTCACCCATTAAATTAGCAGGGGTTAAAAAGAGAGAGAGAGAACATTGAAGGTTGAAGAGAGCGAGATGGCGGTGGGGTAGTAGCGCTGCCTGAGGGAGGGCCGACCCACAACACCCTCCCGGAGGGGGCAGTCTGGAGATGGGCCTCAAAGGCTTTGCAATGAATGCGTGCTCTTTAACTCAGCAAATCCACTTGAAAGAAATCATGGGATTATTTATGGACAAGGAAATTCATTAGGGTTATTTACTATAATGAAAAGAATTGGGAACAAGTTCTGTGTTCAAATCTTTCAGTAGTGAAGGGTTGCTTGAGTAAATTAACGGCTAAATCGGCTCCTCAGCCATTAAAAGTCACTTGTAGCAGAGTATCTAAGTATGTTAAAAAAAAAAACACACACGTGCTACATACCTGTGGAAGGCTAAGAAAAAATGTCTAATGTATTCTTTGTGATTTTATGGGAAATGGCAAAGGAAAAAGGTGTGTAAAAATGAGACTAGAGCCGGGGTGGGAGGTAGTGGCAAACGTCTTTAATCCCAACACTTGGGAGGCAGAAGCAGGCAGATCTCTGCAAGACTAGCCTAGTCTATAGAACTAGTTCCAGGACAGCTAGGGCTGTTATCCAGAGAAACCCTGTTTCAACAAACAAACAAACAAACAAACAAAATGAGACTAGAAATATTCAAGGTGATTAGTCGTGGGCAGTGAGATTAAAACGCCTTCCAAAGAGACTAGGACTATGGATCACTAGATAGAGCTCAGTCCCCTGCGCCACATAAGCCAGGCATGGCACACACCTGTAAACCCCGCATTTCGGGGGTGGGGGCAGAGGATCAGAAGTTCAAGGTCATTTTCAGCTAAGGAATTCTAGGACAGCCTGCTATACAAGAAAAGAAAATTACATTTTCTCTCTGTTTATTTGTGTTTTCTGAATTTTCTATAACAAATATATGCTGTGTACATACGAAGAGGCAAATAATTGTGTACTTTGCGAGAGGAACAAGGGTGGAAGGACTCGCAGAGCTTAACAGTCTAGATGGAATCTGAAGTCAGAGTTTAGGAAAAAGCCCCTATCCCGGCTTCCCTCCCCAGGACACTCCCAAGAGAGACATTCGTAAATAAAATGAATGAACTCAGCTCTTTTTATTTTTAATTACAACTTGCCAGTAATCACCATAATCGCTTGTCTCTGGCTCGTGTTTATTCAGTCACTAGGCATCTATTGAGTACCTACCCGGACAGCAGCTCCAGGAGAGACACAATAGAACCCCAAAACTGACCTGTACCCAAAGAGAACCTCAAGACAAAGACTAAAGCCCAGGCAAGGTGGGGAACAAGCATACGGTCACCATTTTCTTAGGGAGCATTTGCTGTGTGCGGAATACTTTGTAATGATTTAGGGGGTTTTGTTTGTTTGTTATTTAGATCGCAAAAAATTTGAAGGAGCAGGATCTGGGGGTTTGCACCCTAATCCTAGAACTGGGGAGGCAGAGTCAAAAGATCCTTAGAGTTTAAGGCCAGCCTAGTGTACCTCAGAAATGCCAGGCCAACTGGGGTGACGATGTAGCAAGACACAAACAGATGAGACATAAGTGGAGAAGCAGGCATGTTCTGGTTTCTTCTCCCAGTGCCCCCAGTGCATCGCAGACCCAGCCTCTCTGGCTTCTGAGTGTGGACAGAAGGTAGAGGAGATTCTTGCACTCTTGGTTAAGTCAAGGAGTGACTTTTGTTAACTTGTTGCCCAAGCAGCAGGTGCTAAGGGACTCAGAAGTCTTGGGAACGTTGTTCTTTGAGCTTTGGTGTCCTCTTCTGTAGAGCGGGTGTTACATTCATCACTGTAACTCCCTCATACTGTTGCTGTATGGGACTGGTGCTACAATTCAAGTGTTCCCTGGCACATAGTAACCACTTGATAAACATTGGCTGATGTAGGGGCAGGTTTTGCTTTCCATCCTTACAGAGGATTAGATACCAGAAAATAGTGAGAGACACCTTCCCTCACTGCGACACCTTCCAAGACTTTGCTAATCATACCAGCAGAGGCTGGCTTAAATTTGTTTGTTTCATAATCAATTATTCAGACCCAGTGTTTGGCTCCTGAGCCCCAGAGATAAAAACATAGTCTTGGTTCAGTGGGGGCAGTGTGTGTATGGAGGACGTCTCCCTAGAGACTTAGAAATGGGATAGGCTCTTGATTACAAACATTCCACCCAGAGGGTGGCAGGGGCTGTCCAGTTTCCTCTGCTATGACACAGGCCTCCAGAGCCACCCCTATTCCCAGCCCACTGTGGACTCCAGCGAAATACCAGAGAGTAGAAACCCAGGTCAGGTCACGTCATCCACCGGCATCTCCTTGGTTGTACTTGATCAACCCTCTTTGCTCTTGCAAACCTTGTTCTTGGTTCTTCCTAGTCATTCTTCCCCTGAGCAGATTCTTCAAGGCACAGACTGACTCACCAGGGAGTACCAATTATATCCCAACCACTGTCAAGGTATCAAGGAGACCAAGAGTCACCAAGTCCCTGTCTGCAGGATGCTTCCATTCCAGCAAGGGCAGCCAGAAAGGAATCAGAAATCAATGTAAACTCATTGTATAGCCACAAACAGGGGAAAGCAATAGAGAAAGGCCAAGAGCTACTGCAGGAGGAAGTGACAGAAGGAGGCCAACATGGTCCGTGGAAGTCCATGAGGATCCTGCACCCCACAAAATGGGCTGTCCAGGCAAGGGGAGCCAGGGTCCTTAGGTGGAGACAACCTGGTGTTTCCTAGAATGGAGGATGTCAGTGTGACCGAGAGGGGAGGCACAGGGAGGTGAAGCCAGAGCAAGCAGGGGTCGGATACTGAAAGCCTTTGCTGTGGGAAAAGATTTGGGGTTTCATTGTAAGGAATGTTTTTTTTGGGGGGGGAGCAAGAAAATAAGTGAAAAGAGTAACTGAGCTCAGTGCCTCTTGGGAATCAGGGTGCGTGACAGACCCAGCAAGGCAGGAGCAAGCCCGGGAGCCTTTGACTGAGGCGGGAGCCTACTTCTAGAACATAACACTGTCTCCTGGCTCCTTCTATTTGTTCCTGTCACAAGTTGGACATGGGGAGGTGTTGAGACCCAACAGGAACCTTCCCTGTTAACTTCCTCTGGTAACCTCCTGCCCTCTGCCTGAGATGCTAGCCCTCCACACAGGGAAGGTTCCCACTGAGGAAGTTGGAAGACCCTTGGGAGAGGGTGGCAGAGCTCCTGAGGGGAAAATGGACTGGAGAATAAGTGGGTGAATGAAAGTTTAGTGGGTGAGGTAGGTTAGTGAGGTTGAGGGAAGGTGGGAAGGAGTGTGTATGCAGTAGGGACGCTTCTAGTGGGAAAGGGGTTAAGCCCAATGATGGGAAGGTGGGTCTGATGATGACACAGAAAGACCAGCCAGGCCTAGGTGGTTACCTAGTTCAGTTCTGTCTCCCACTGGGGGCTGTTTGGACTCAGTAAATACATACTAAGAGAATGGGTAAGCAAAGGACCGCTCCTGGAGGAAAAAAAAACCAAACTGACAGAGGACAAGAAGGGATGGAGAGAAAACAGGAAGGAATGAGGGATGGCGGAGTACTGAATGTCCCCAGGAGCAATGACAATTACTGGCACTTACCGATCAATATCTTGGCCCAAGCCAAGGCCCTTTTCCTGCATTAACTTACTTCAGTCCCTCAACACTCGCAGGCAGAACACTATTATTATCCCCATTTCACTGCTGAGCCAACTGAGGCACTGAGAGGTCAAATGTCTCCTTCAAGGTCATCCAGTTGGTGAGTGGCCGGTGTCTGGCTGTTAATTGCTTCTTGGTGATCTTGTGTTGTCGCAGGAGTGAATGAACAGGGGCCCTCATCAAAAGTTAGAAGACCTACTTGCCACCTCTCCCATGACAGTGGCTCCCGTTTTTCCCTCTGTGGGCTGGCAGGATTGAGCTGGAGATCTCTGGGTGGCATGGTGTTTGCCTGTGTTCACCAGACACAGCTATCTCAGAGATGCTGGGTGAGTAAAATCCCTGGGGACTGAGGAGACCCTTGGATGGGACAGCAAAGGAGAGAGTTAGGCCCAGGATCTGTTGTGACTGCAAATGATTCTTGCCAAATCTTGGGATAAGGAGGGGAGACAACAAAATGAACCAGAGAGGTGTCCAAACCCCCAAATCTGGCTTTTGTGGGCTGACAGATCTGGACATATTCTTCGTAGTGGGAGCTGACATTTTTTGGAGCTAGTTCATTTCCCAGAAAGTGTGACTCCAGCTGTCACTTAGCATAGCATCTAAAAAGTGTGAGACACCTCATGGCCCTGATCTAAAGGCTTTATTTGGGGACTCCATCACCTCAGGGCCAGAGAGGCATAGAGTCCTCAGACTCTGGCCATTTGCCTCTGGACCAATGAACTTACAACTTGTGGCATGGCATGGAACACATCACAGAAGATGTCCGTCCCAGCGATTGCCATGCAAGATGTGAGGTCAGGAGACTGAGCGAAAGCTTTACAGGGTAGCCTTCGATCCCCAGCCAATAACATGTTTTAGCCGCTTGCGGCATCTTTTAGTGCAACCCGCTGTGTATATCACATCTCAGAACCTAGGTCATACTTTGCATTTCTATTCGTTTATCCAATGCATCATTCACCTACTTATTATCACTGTGGTCAGTTTTTCACTCCTCTTGCCTTCTGGGGTCCTCCTTCTTTTCTTTCATGTCTCATTCTTCTTCCCACCCTGAATTTCTGCGGTAGGAAAAATGGGTACCATCCTTGGTTCCATGATGGGGTGTGGTGGCCTGTCTGGGAAAGGCAGGAGCTAGGCTATAGGGCCCCATGACCCATGTCCAGGTTGACAGCTAACTCAAGCTCTCCCCCCCCCCCACCCAGTATGCTAGCAAGCAAGGTGGTGTCCTTCAAGGGAAGCTGTCACCTTCCTCTGGGCCAAGGGATAGTCTCTCCCAGCACACTCTGCTTTCGTCGTGGATCTTTTCACTCTGTAATATTACTGTTTTAATGTACACGATTTGCCCTCCTCCCACGCACACAGTAAGGTCGTTCTGCACGGCCTATCTTGCTCACTTAAGGATTTATTTCTTGCATTAGGGACTAAATGAAAACCCCCCTTGCAGAGAGTAAGTGCAAAGAAAATATCAAACCGGGAAGGTTCCATTCGACACTTCTAACAATCTGACTTGCAAAAAAAAGAGCCAGTTTTCATTGAAAAAGTGGGAATCAAACTCGGGGTGTCAAAGGGCTCAGAATAGCTGGAAAGTAACGCACCCTGTCCCTTTCTCTCTTCTGTCCCAGTCTCAACTCCATTCAGAGGGTGTAGAAACCTTCCGGAATTGCAAAAGGGAGTAGCGCTCTCTGATGCTGCTTCGCAGGCCGATCTCGCCGCGCGCTTACGCGGAGCCCTGCCTGGGCGGTGGGTGGGAAGAATGTAAGAGGGGAAGGTCTGGGGGTGTGAGGGTGGAGCGGAGCCCGGCCCCGCGATCCGTCCCGGGTTTTGCATGCCACCCACTCGTCCGTTCGGCCGCGGAGAATTCCATAATCACAGCGGGCGAGAGCGGAGACTGGGAGCGAAAAATCCGGGATCCGGCAACTTTGGTCGCGCATGCGCGCCCGCGGCGCTCCATCCCAAACACACACACATTTTTCCCCGGACTTGGAAAGTCACCCAAAGCCGCCCCAAGTGCAGGTAAGAGACTCAGCGCTCCTTCCGCCGCGCCCCCCCAAGCCCTCCACCTCTACGGGCCTATCGGGGCGCTTCCCGGCTTCACCCCTGTCCCGTTGCAGCCCACTACCCCCGGGGTTGGGGCTTGCAGCAGGGAGCGGGCGAGCGAGCGAACGACCGAGCCAGCCAGCCTGCGAGCGGCGGCTGCCACCCAACTCCGACCGTGAGGGAGGTAGGGGGCACAGAGGGCTGGCACCCCGGCGCGGTGCGGCGCGTCGCCGGCAATGGCCCGGGGAATGCCCGGCGAGCCGCTCCGGGGGTGGGAGGGCTGCAGCTCCTGGAGGGTCACTTACTCCAGCTGAGGGGTCGGCGGGGTAGGGGAGAAGAGGGGGAGGTGCCAAACACGAGTACAGGACTTTGCAACTAGGGTGGGGGCGCCTTCCGCGCTGTGGGCTGGGGGGCGCAGGTGCTTGCCAATACTGGGTGATCATTCCTTCTCCCACGCCGCCCCCTCTAGCTGCAGGGGGGTCGTGAGCTGTCTTGAGAGGAGAAGGGAGGCAGGGGTGAGGGGTTCCTAGGGTGACTTGCAAGACTTTGCCCAGGGGAAGGGATGGGTGGGGATCTCCTCCAGCCGGCTCTTGTGCCCCGACACCGGGGTGTGTATGTTGCGGGCAGAGGTAGGCAGTGTTCGCGTAGGCGCAGGGTGCCAAGGGGAGCCCGAGTGGGAAAACGAAGGCAAGAGGGATCTTGGATGGGGGGAGCGGCGCCCCCTTTTCTATCTGTGCTTGGGAAGTTTATCTCAAGTGCGCGGCTCCAAGCGCGGCAAGTGGCGCTCCTCACTCTCTACCCCATCCCCAAGTCTCCCCGGGCTCAGGCTCGCCAGGCTGGGTACTGAGAGTCGGAGCACCGGCTCAGACCGCTCTGCGGTCGGCTGGAGCTCGCCTGGGTCTGGGGAAAAGTTCCGGGAGTTGTAGCGGCTACTGTGTGTGCGGAGAGAGAAGTTGCGCCCGGGGACTTGGGACGCTGGGCAGGCAGGCCCGGTTGCGGGTGGAGCGGTGAGCTCCTGCGTTGGGGGTGAGGAGGGCCTCTCTAGGGGTAGGAGAGGATCGGGTGGGGTCGGTGACCCTAGGTGGGCTGAGGAAGACCTGGGGGCTTAGCATTTGGAGAGGAGGATCCCCGAATCCAAGGGCACAGGGCTGAAATCCGCTCCTGTTAGAGGGCAGAGAGGAGAGCAGCTTATAGGGGCATAGAGGACAGTTAAGGGGAGATGGCTGGGCCACCGGGACACTTGGGTCGAGCTTCACTGTAAAGGAGCGTCAAGCGGTGACTGACAGAGTGTCGGGGAACGGAGCTTCGAGGGGTGCGAGGGAATCGGGGGACCCGGCAGACAGAACCATAGTCCTGGAGCTCCCGGGACAGGGGGCTGAGTCGTGCGCCCGGGGTGAGCCGGCCGGGCGGAGCGGCGGCCGGTTTATTTTTACTCGGTGGCATTTGCAGAATGTGCAGCTGATGACCGTCGGCCGCCAGGAAGTTTTGCTTTCTGTTCTTTCTCTCTCTTTCCGAAGCCAGAGCGGCCAGGAGCGGGAGAGACGGGGAGCCGGGCCTGGGAGGGGAGGGGGCGGCCTCCTGGGGTGGAGAGATGCGGGTAGGGGCGCGTTGGGGCTGCGGGCGGGGGTGCCCCGGCGCGGGCGGGCTCTGGGCCGCAGAGGAGCGGTTGAGCGACTGTCTGTCCCCAGCGTTCGGACGCTCCTCTGCGAGGGGAACAGGTGTATGCGCTGTCAATCACAGCGGGAGGGACACTTTGGGGGCGTAGATTAAGATCATAATAATAGATTTTTCTCTAGGGGGTGGGCACAGATTCTTCTTCCAAGTCTTCCCCAACCGGGGTCCGGAGTTGGGGGAGGAGAGGAGTGCGGCCAGGGACCGCTTCTCCCTGCTTACAAGTTTCTCCAGTTTCAGCCTTCTGTTTGCGAAGCGGGCCTGGGTGCAGCGAGAACCTCCATCCAGGCTCACTGGGAAGGGTGAAGGTGCGGGTGCCTGGATGGAAGATGTGACCAGCAGGGATAGCAGGGATAATACTCCTCCGATCCTAGTGCTCACCTAAACCTGACCGAATCTTGGGGAGACTGGGGGTGTCGTCGCTTCTCCAGTTGAGTCAGGGGATTGCGACCCTCAGAGTGTGTAGCTGCCCAGCCAACGCTTAGTACACTCACTGAGGTGGTGGGGTGGGGGGTGGGGGGTAAGAGACCGGAGTAGTTTCTGGACAAAGTTGGTAAATTTAGGCCGCCTCCAAGCTGGTACAGGCGCGCGGTGAGAGCGCACAAGGGAACTGGAAAACAGATCGTCTGGTAACGTTGGTGACCCCCCCCCCCGTGCCCAGCCCGCGGCGCGCGTACACACACACACACACACACATACACACAAACACTCACACACACACACACACTCGCCGTCCTAAAGGGAGCTGTCCCGGCTGAGCAGGAGCAGCTGCGCCAGGCGTGGGGCGGGGGTAGTTGGTCCCCGGGGGCTGCGCCCTGACTGCGCTCCACGTGCCCGGAGGGGGCGCTGGGCAGATCTGCGCCGGAGCGCAAAGCGCTTGGCTTGTGCCCTGCTGGCGGCCAGGCGGAGCGTCCCGGACGGTTCTCGCGCCCCGCACTATCTCAGGGAATTGGAAGCCACTTTCCCACTTCCCAAACTTTGGCCTTTTATTCTTTGCCCTTCACCGGAGCTCTCAGACCCTTTCCTGGACTGAAAAGGGGAAACTTCTTCCGTCTCGGCAGCATCCAGCGTATGTCTCCCCGGAACCTGGCGCATCTGAAAGACACCCCCACCCCATCTTGTTAACCACCTTAGAGGCAGTTAACGAGGGTTTTATGGAGAATATTGTTGAACTTCAGTAATCAGGTTTCCAGCGATCTTATGCCTCCTGTTTAATTTATTAGACTAGTTATTTATTCTGTTGATGATAATCTGTTGCTGGTTTCTATGGAGATGTTAAACTGATCTCTTTCAGAAATCAAACTCCATATGCACTAAAACGTTTAAAGAGCCAGTACCTCCCTCTTTTCCCCCTTGTCCTTTTTGTTTTGTTTTTTAGACTTTGCACCTTCGTGTCTCGCTCTGAGTATCAGAGCGTTTTATTTCCTTCTGACGAAGGAGAGGAGCCCGGGAGACTCCCGCTTCGTGGCAAGTACAGCTTATTATGGCTAACAGAGAGGGAAGGCTTTGATCCCCGAGTTGCGTCACCATTTAAAGCAGATCATTTCTCCGCCGACCCCCCCCCCCCATCATAGAAGAGCAAAATTCTTTCAAGATCAAAGGGGCCAATCTGAAAAAAAAAAAAAAACCAATTGTTTTTTTTTTTTTTTTTTAAATAGGAAAGTCAGTTAAGTAGTCAGTCACCTTACCCTTTATATCTGCTCCCCTTGTGTTTGGATGATTTTTGAAATAAGAAAAACAAAGCTCAACTCATTTTTCATTTTTATTAATAGTTTATCTTGCTCCCCCTAATTTAGAGAGAAGTTCAAAGTTAGATTTCTCTGGCTGTGGGGGCTGAGGAATATTTCCTTTCTTTGAGACCCTGACCATCTGTTTGGGGAATTTTGCCTCTGGGAAGACGGCAAAGTGTTTCCACTCAGAGTTAATAGAGTGCTTTAATTTTTCCCCCCTCTTTTTGGGAAGTAGTCACCCAAAAATTTTAAGTCCTATTTTTTTTCTTGCTTTTTAAGAGACTATCAGTGACCTCTGAGTGGTGTCTAAAAGTATCTCAACTTTTCTTCCATTTATCCTCAGTTCAGTTTTTTTCCTGTAGATTTGTGACTTTGGTGGTCATGGTGTGTGTGTGGGGGGGGGTGTCAGTGAATTAACAAAGTGAAGCAGGAAAAAAATCATCTTGATTGGTGACATTCTGAAAAATTGCAAGCCTACTCTGGCTCCGATATTTATCACGCTGACAGATATGATACAAAGCGATTGCATTTCGTAATGATCCTTGGGGACTAAGTTGTAGGTAAAACCATTTAATGCATTTTTAATATTAAAGTAAGACCTAGGTTCCATTTTCTTGGCGGTAGGGGGAATGGATGTCCCTCTCCAGAGCTGGTGCTCTCTGAGTAGGCTGTTCAGCTTTTCAGCTGGACCCCCCCCCTCACATTTCCATTTACTTTGTATGTGTTGGGGGTGTGTGAGCCACACACAGGGCATTTGGCTTTCATAAATAAATTTATATCTGACCAGAAGGCCCATACTAAATAAGAGCTCACTTAAAAAAAAATAACCACCAAGACTCCACCCCTGCTATAGGAAATAAAACAAGCAATTCTTGCCCCCCCTTCTCTTTTCCGTGGGCTTCTTTCGGAGAGGGGGGCAGTGGTTGTAACTTTTCAGTCCACAGGAGGGAGGGGAGTCAGACCTGTTATTTCCCTCTTTGATATATTTTAAATTTTTGTTTGATTTGGATTGCAAACAGAGCAGAGGCTTAGGAGTAAAAAGAGCACTGTGGCTTTAAACTCAGGAGTTTGCATATTCTCCTTGTATCTTTCCCCTTTGCTAATTATTGTGTTGTTTTCAGAGCAAATATGTCATATCCATGGCGACCGGGCAGGTTTATTGTCTTTCTGAAGCAATAGCTCACATAAGTAATTAATGACTTTCTTTTTTTTCCTCTGGCTTAGGTTAAACAGATCATTCAAGGAAAGTCATCTCTCTCTCTCTCTCTCTCTCTCTCTCTCTCTCTCTCTCCCTCTCCCTTGTTTTTTTTTTTTCTTTTTCTTTTTTTTTTTAGCTCAGTAACATAAGAACATGAGTTAGAACAAGAAAATACTTTAGTTAAGAAGTCAAGAGCTTATTTCGCCCAGGTTCTTTCAAAGGCTGAAATGTCAGCTGCAGACCTAGGTACTGCCATCTCCCACCCGTGAGCAGTGCAGCCCATGCGTGGGCTAGCAGCCTCCTGGAAGGCTGTGCAGAGGGAGACCTGAAAGTGTGGGCACTGGGATCGGGGTGGGGGGTGCTGAAGGATCTGCTTTTCAGGCTGGGGGGGCATAGCAGTCCAAAATGAGTATTTCTCCTGTATTTAGCAGAATTTAATTAAACTGTTTACAGAAAAGAATTAATGAGTTGGCAGTAATGTGCCACCCCTCCTCGGTCTGGTTAATTGGAAGGACAAGTTTTTCTTTCCTATCTACCTTCAAAACCCTCCGGCCTTTGTCTTAAGTGATTTTTCCAGGAAAACCAGGTTTTGGAATCACCTCAGGTTAATATTTCAACAAGATATAGTTTGGGTTTTTCTTTTCTATTTTCCTGTTAGACTTCTGACTCAAAGCTAATTCCTTCTACCTACACCTCGGCTGATCAGAACTTAGATATTGTAACATTTTCCTTTCTTTTCTTTCTTTTTCTTTTTCTTCCTTTCTTTTTTTTTTTTTTTTTTTGTGGGAGAGAGGGCCCTTTTAGCATGTCAGCTTGCATGGATGACATCTCCCTACAGCACAGGGTGACAGCGTTAGGAAAGCAGAGGCCATCCTTTCTCTTTCTTCAACCGTCACCTTGCATACTCTGCCTGCTTCACATGGACCTTGCCAGTGAGAATCCTTATGACGTCGGCTTTTAACTTCAGAAATAAGCTAGGTTTTCTCCAGGCCAGCTGCTCTTTCGCCTCCCCAGTAACATTACTCACGCTTACTCTGTCTTCCTCGCTTCTTTTAAACATTTCACAGAGAGCCAAGGGCTTGCGTGTACCTTTCCAAGGGGGGGGACAGACGGAGAAAGAGGCAGTCATGTTCTCCTCAGACACGATCTCAAAGAATATCTGCGTCCTTCTGAGCTAGTGCAGAAAGGCTTGGAGTCGGTGGGAAGACTCTTTAGGCTTTTGGCATTGACAATAAAAATATAAAGAAGAGAGATTTATTTGGCATCTGGTTTCTGAAGAGGAGAAGAGAAGGCCAGGCAAGCCTGATGCTGAGACTCCAGTAGAGCTATAATTGAGCCCGTAACCTCTTGATGTCTATATCAGAGAAACAGGCATGAGCAGAGGGAACGGATTGAGGCAAACAAGCCTGCTGGAGGAGCTGGGGGCAGAGGCACAGGGAGAGGGAGATAGATTTAATTTATAGACATTTTAAAAACTGTAATTTCATTAGGATCTGCTCTTCCCTTTCTCTGAAGGGCAGCCCGGCAGACCGATAAGGCCCGTCCTTCTGCCCGGGATGCGTGTGTGGTTTGCTGGGCGCAAGTCTCGGTGTCCTTGCCAGCTCTGAGTTCTTCTGATTTCTTCTCTGCCCACTGACTGCTGCCTTCTTTCATCTCACATTAACCCCCCCCCCCCAGTAGCTAAAAGTCAGGTGTGGCTCTGGCTGCCCTGGGATCTCCCCTCTGATGCCACGCTCTTTAGAGAGCCGATCTGTCTACTGCCTAGGTAGTGGCATCTCTGTGCCTTCCATCTGTCACCCGGCTGCCTGTGGTTCCAGGGGCAATAGTTCCCTGGAGGAGGAGGACAGCCCCCACCTCATTCCCCATCAAGTTCACCAAGTTAAGTTGCTTTGGTTCTGAGGCCACGGCTGGCGGGGATGGAGGGAGCTAAAGTCTCTCATAAATTCTGCAAAAATTAACCAGCCATTTAAGAGTTGCATGTTAAAGAGGCTTTTGCAGGCAAGCTGCCCCCACCCCTGTCCAAAGTCTGGCGGAGTGAGGGGCGGCCTGCCCTGTGAGAAAAGAAGGGGGCTCGTCTCCTAACATCACAGTTGAAGGTAACTATAGAGAGGCAGGAGAGAGATGGACTGTGGGATATGAATCCTCAAGTGCCCTTGGTTCATGCTATTGGGGAACCCCTGGGGCCCCCCTTTTGATTTGGTGTGTCTTCTGTGGAGAAGACATGTAGGGAAAGCGAATGGGGGGCTGGTAGAGGGAGAAAGGGGGAGAGAGGAGAGAGATTGAGAGAGAGAGAGAGAGAGAGAGAGGCACATAGCTCCTTCGGAACTCATTATCATTCTTAATAAGTCTTAAGGAATACAGAGGAGCATTGAGTGTAAATGCTGGGTAATCCTAACACTTCTCAAGGTGAGAGGAGTCTTGAGGACACAGGAAAGAGACAGCAGCAAGGGAGGGGATTGGAGTGGGGGCCTAGAGGCCCAGGCTACAGGAGGTTCCTTACAAGACCTGGAAGTTGGGGTTGTGGGCACCCCAAGATGTCTGGGATGGGAGGGGTAATCTGAGTAAACTCAAAGGGGGTCTTTAAGACAGGCTGTTTTCTGGGGAAGGGAGCAGGGGTGAGAACAACAGCCATCTTGCTTGGAAGGTGTGGGCAGGGGCCACAGGGCCTTTGCTTCCTCTGGGGCTAGTACTTACGCAGGTCTTAGGCTCCTGGAGGAGGTCCAGGCTGGGGGCAGGGGCTGGTAGAAGGGGTTTGTCTCGTTTCATACCCCTGCTTCCAATCCCTTAGGATTCCCCAGCCGTAGCTGTTCTAGGAAGCTGGATGGACAGAGTGGCGGCCAGACCTCAACTCTGGACACTAGGTGGCTTAGAGGATCTATGAGGCTCACGGAGCAGCCGGCGGAGAACTGGCTTTCTCTCTGCTCTCAGCTGGTGGGCTCCACTGTGCGTTTGCTCTGCCTGCTCACTGCCAGGCAGCCCTGATGGCAGGCAGGAGGCAGTGGGCACCGGACCAGGGGCATGGCCCAGCTCAAGGGCTGGCCTTGCTCTGATCAGTCTCCGAGCACAGCAAGGATAATCTGGGGGCAGCTTCCAAAGGAAGTAGCCAGCTAGGGATGCACATCAGCAGGGGGAATGGGAGTCTAGGCAGTGTTCTCTCCTTATTCCTGCCTTAGCTACAAGGCACCCTGAGCTTCGGATACATCTCTGGGATGTACATATCCCTCAGTGAGAAGTCTCTTAATATAAAAAAATCTCATAATAATAAATATCGCTTATACTTTGAGGGGTCTCAGATCTTATAAACCCGGCCTAAGAACCCTCCAGGGCCCTTGGCTCTGGCAGGCTGCTTTCTAGTTCTCAGGGATGGGGCAGCAGTAGAGAGGAGGCAGAGTGGTCCTCACCTCCATTTCTGCCTACCTCAGGCTTGGGAGAGGAGGATGCTTCAAACTGTCACAAGGGACCCCCGTCGGTGGAGCCAGGCTCTGTGGAACCAAACTGTGCTTGGTGGGGCAGATGCCCCAGGTCAGGTCACATGCAGCTTTCCCCAGCCCTGCTTATGTTCTCTGGGCTTCCTAGGCCTAGATCTCAGGAAGGTCTTAGCCAAGGTCATGTACCCCGTGGATGGTGTACTCTGGGGAGAGAGGTGAGCATGATCGTGAACACGGTTCAGGTTTTACTTCCCATAGTGTGCTGGAAAATAAAATAAAAAAAAAATACTAAACTGTCTCTTTCCTTTGGAAGGCAACTCCTGGGGAGCTTACAGAGTGTGCGTGGGAGTTTGAGGTGAAGGCTGGTGACTGAGCTGGCGTGAAGTCCACAGGGAGCAGCTTGGGTTAATGGCGGGTAGATTCTGCCTTTCTGTTGTTTAAGAGCAGTAATGGCTAAATTGCATGCCCTATGAGTGCTTCGCCAACGAGATTTACAGAAAGAAGGCTGTATTGTGTCTCTGATGCAGGGTGGGTGAGTTAGTGTGTGTGTGTGTGTGTGTGTGTGTGTGTGTGTGTGTGGTGTGGTGTGTATGTGTTTATGGTGTGTGTATGTGTTTATGTGTGGTGTGTGTGTGTGTTTGTTTATGGTGTGTGTATGTGTTTATGTGTGATGTGGAATGTATGTTTGTGTAGTGTGGTATGTATGTATGTGTGTGTGGTGTGTGTATGTGTGTGTGATTATACGAGAAGAAGGGGTGGGAGACAGCGTTCTGCCAGGCCTGGCACCCTTCCCCAGCACTAATTGCTGGCAGAGTACCCACAGGGGCTGTGCCAGCATCTCAGCCGCCCCCCTCGCCCCAGGGAGCTCAGCAGTACAGCTTGCTCTGCGAGGGCCATTTCCGGGCCCACTAGTCCTGGGGTTCCTTGGGAATTTTGGGGGAATCTGATTCTTGGGGAGATGGTGAATCACAAGCCTGCCTCTCTGGCTGAGGAGAGAGAAGAGGGAGACACATGGGCCTGACTGCCTACTTCCCTGTCATTCTGAGCTCTGAGTCTCTGTGTCTACTTAGGGGCTCGTGAGGCGCGGCTGGTGTGTTTAGGCCTTAAGCTACCCCGTTCAAATTCTGGCACTGTACAGTACCACTGTGACCTTTGGTAAATCATATGATCTCTTTGGGCCTCAGTTTCCTGTCTTGTCAAATAGCCTTTGACCTTCTTGCCTTCACTGGGTTGTCTTGACAGTCAGCTGGGTTCCTAGCTGTGAATGTCCTTTGAAAGTAATTAAATGTAATGAAGAATTTATCATGGTCATGTTGTCAAGCACAGGATGTCCCCAATGTCAGATGAGCCAGTTATATGTAATCTGGTATGTGTCTCTAAGGAACCCCTGTTGAGTTCCATTCCAGAAAGGGCCTGGACACAGACTCTGGTCCTGGGGGCTGTGTGTTTGTGTCGGATGGGCACAGATCCTGGTCGGTGGGGTGTTTGCTAATTGGGAGAGGACATGAAAGATGGAAGGACAGGGGCAGACCCAGGAACTGGCCCTGGACACTCTGTTTGTAGAGAGAGCCTGTGGGTTGAAAAGATGGGACGTGGAGCCCAGCTGAGCTGAATGCAAATCCTGCTTTTCTCACTTGGGCAGATTAATTCTCTGATCTGTCGTTTCCGTGTTCTGTAAAATGGGACTGGGATTCCCTCGCGGAGTCACTGTGATGGTTAGGAGACGCGACAGTATGCACAGCTGACGCACGCTGAGGGTCTGCTGAGTTTTATGCCACAGCAGGCACCCTTGCGTGGGCCTGTCTCGGGGCATTCCAGTCCTAGGAGCGGACTGGAAAGGCCGGGAAGAAAGGCAACAGGCATGGAGGCAGTGACCTGAGGAGGTAAGGGTGGGGGGTGCTGGAGGGGCGGGGGGCACTTATGGAAGATGGGGTGTATGAAACCCCATCGGCCTCTCCCATTTCACTGTGCTATGCCAAAACACCCCGGTTCTTGTTTCACTATCTGAGATCTGGAGCAGGTTAATTTCCATGACGAACTCCAGGCCACGGGCTTGGAGGATTTATCTAATTAAACTGATGCTTTTTGCTAAGAAAGAAGAAGAGGGAAGGGGGAAGGGAGATGCGGAGAAAGCACACAGTAGGAAGGGAAGGAAGAAAGGAAGGGGGAAGGAAGGGGAAGGAAGGACAGACAATATGCTGATGGAGCTAGGAGCCTCCTGGCAGGCCATGTTCTGTTTTCCTTCCTGTCTTCTTTTTCCCTTATTTCTAAAATAGTCTTGGACTGGAAGGGAGTAGTGGGAAGGTTTGGGGTTTGAGGTCCGAACTGGCTGATCACTGCTCTGAGGACATTTCAAGGTAGATTGCAAATCTAGGTACTCCCTAGTCACATTGGTTAGTGCTGCTGGATTGGACAAAATACACACACACACATAGACACAAACATAAACACACAGACACACATGCACAAACGTACACACATACACACATATACACGTAAACACACATACAGACACACATACACAAACATATACACATAGATGCATACTCAGACACACACATACACCCAAATACACATATATACACACAAACTTACACACATACAGACACACATACAAACACACAGAGACACACACACAGACGTACACACAGATACAAACACACACACATACACAAACACACACACACACACACACATTTACATCACAGAAAGTCCCATCTGTGCTAGGACTAAATGCAGGAGCCCCCAGGGGACAGTGATGGTGACAGAATGAGGGGAGGTTCAGAAGAGACATGCCCAGCTATCTGAGAGGACTTTGGACCTGGAGTCATGGTCTCTGTGGTAGCAGTCCACCTTCTCGTATGATCCTTCCTGGCACACTCCTGCTTTCTGTCTCGCAAGTCTGGAGCTAGGTGGAGTAAACCTTAGATTCTTCTCCTGCCTGTGACCTTTGTAGCCTTGGAAGAGCCTTATCTGTAGAAGTGGACTCACAGTATACAGAGCCCACCATGTTGGGTTCTGTGGCCATTAACTGAAGTCACATAGGAGGCTCCTTGTGGAGCCAGGCACGCAGTTAGCATTAAAAAAAAAAACATGAGGGTGGTTGACTGGCAAGATGGCTGAGCTGGTAAAGACTTTCTCACAAGTCCGATGAACTGAGTTCGGCCCCTGGGATCCACATGGTGGAAAGAGGACACCAATTTCTGTACATTGTCTCTCACCTCAATATGAATGTTATGGTGTGCATATGCCCTTCCACAAAGCAATGTTAAAAAAAAGAGTCACCATGATAATTATAAAATAGGAGTCACCATAATCATTATCATTGTCTTCATAATAGGTATTGACTGCCACGTTCATAGAGACACTCCCTTATCAAATGCTGATTTATCCACAAGCCCCATTTTCTAGAATAAATTTAAATAAGAACCTCCACCAAATCCCTGCTTCCTGGGTACCTAATTTAGGTTCTGTCTTTCCATCCATCCCTTCGTTCTTTTAGAAGGACAATTTAGAATTTCCTAGAGTAAACCCAATTCCATTACTTGAGAGGTGAATTCTCTTCACTTCAAACTTACTAAGCATGCATGCATGTGTGTGTATGTGTGTGTGTGTGCACGCGCACATGCACACGTGAGCTCACGTGAACATACACACAACTTCCCGATGTCCAAGCCACAGTAAAAGCAAAGCAGAAAAAAAAACCTTCCCCAAATAATTAAAATAGGAGTGTAGGTGTGAGGCTGGTGCTGTTGGATGGGTTATTTCAGGTGGGGGTGGGGGCCAGCGGCCTCGGGAGGGATGTGTGTGTTTATTCCCGGACGTTGCCCAGTGTCCTGTGTGCTAATGTGGGGCTGAAAAGTCCCCTGCATTGTGTAGGCTCCTTCCCCCGTGAAAAGGCAATTGCCTCAGTGAGTTCCGAATGGATTGTAGCTGACAGTAAATGAGGATTTGGCATGGGTTGAAAACAAGCTGCCCCCAGCCTCCACCCCCACCCAGACCTCGCCCCGGCGGCTCACTCATCCCTCCCTAAATTCCCAATGCTTGTTTGGTTTTTAGAGGGATTTTGCAAAGAATTATGATTTCTTTTTGTATGTGTCCATATTTGCCACCGGGGTTATGCCCAGGCCTGCCTTTCTGCCAGGCATGGCCTCCCTCCTACTCCCAAGTTGCCATCTCCCGGCCCCTTGCCGCCGTGGTGGCTCCGCCAGCGATCCCGAATGAGTTAAGGGCTGAATCCACCCTAGACCCGGCTGTACGGCTGTGCGTTGGACTCTGGGTTTCTGAATGGAATGATGTGCTGTGCTCAGCATGATTGGAGACTGTCTGCCCTGGTGACCCAGCAGCCCCCACCCTGCTGGGCTGCACCACCTTTCCTGAGACATGCTGTGAGGTCCCAGGACCTCCTCCCAGGCAACTTGGCAAGCTGATAGCCCATCCTGCGGGGGCTTTGCCTGGTTTCCTCCCTACACCCAGCCTCCCGTTACGTTAGAAGCCTATTTGAGTTTTAAGAGAAAGGGCACACCAGTTTGAGCTGGCATCACCCCGGTTTGAGGAGAAAGCTTCTCACTTTGAGGGTTAGCATATGTATGCCAAAGGTCTGGCCCCTGCTGCCACCGTTCTCTTCTCCAGGGTGTCCATACCCATCAAACAGCCAACAGGTATTTCTGTGTCTCAGCTCTCAACAGTGGTCTCACATCGCTAGGCCTCCCCATTAAACATGTCTGAGAGCCACTGAAGGAAACTGTTACCACCACCCTGCAGATTCCCCCCCCCCCCCGCCCTGGCCACATTCTGCATGGGTACAGTAGCAGCGATTAGCTTTGCCATCTAACCTTCCGAGAAAGGTGGAGAAGCTTCTATCCCTGAGGATGATATGACAAGACAGAATCACTGGGACAGAATTACAAACTACTCCTTGGGGTACATCTGCCCTCCTGTGGCTAGGGATGCCTCTCGGGGCACCTTTCTGGAAAGACCAAGTGGGATCTCCTTGCTTTAAGAGCTAGACCAGAGAGTAATGATTAAGTCTGTGGGTTCGAATCCCTGGCCTTTTGTTTATTGGAATTGGGACTTTGCAGTGGGCTCAGATCTGCCTCTGTGCTTTGGCTCCAGGCTGGAGTCCCAGCCCGTTTGACCATCTAAAGTTGTCTTAAATACACTTGCCGACCAAGAAAGGCAAACATACTCATCCAGCCCGAGTCCTGGGGCGAGGAACAAGGCTTTCGACGGCCAGGGCTGTGCTCTTGGGTGCCCAGGCAGTAGTCTGGCCTGGCCTGGACTGTCTGGCAAAGGAGGAGTCTACTCCCAGATGCTGCCGCCATCTTGGTTTTCCTTCCCCTCTCATAGATGGGAACCTGGCCCTTGCCCTCCCCCAGCAGCAGGTGGCCTTTGCAGCCTGGCACCTGTTCCTGGAGGGCGGCTGCCAGGAAGGCGCCAACCCGAGTATCACCCGCCTGGTGTGTCTTCGGCAGTCGTTACATGAGGGAGGTGTGTGTGCCGCCTGGAGGGGTACTCCTGGGCCTGTTCTAGCGGAGAGCCCCCTCCTCACCCTCCAGGTGAGTCACGGGAGAGCTGAGATCTGTGTGCTGGGGGCGGGGGATGATGAGTGGGAGGATGTGGAGGAAGTCGTTGAGAAGGGGCAGGGGAGGGGTCTTGTTTTGTCCCCAGGGTGCAGCATTAAAGCCGAGCTGCTTTTCCATTTTACTGAAAGAGGAAGGAAAGAGACATTTACTGAGGGCCGACTGTGTGTCAGATCCTGTGCTGTGACTTCTTGCGGGATTGAAGGGCACAATTCAGGTGGTGGATCGATGGCCACTGTACCTCAGGAAATAAGCCGTGGAGAGATCACGGAACTCAATTAAGGAGGGCCAGTTGATTGTTGTTGTTTGTTTGGTTTTGCTTTTATTTAGATAGGGTCTCAATTTGTAGCTCAGGCTGGACTTGAACTCTGCATGGATCCTCCTGCGTTAGCCTCCTAAGTGCGAGGATTATAGGTGTGTACCCCCCCAAGCCTGGTCATAGTTTTGAACCCAGGATCTGACTGTGAAAGGCATTCCCTCAAGCCCTGGGAAATATGGAACCACACCTTACACAAAGTTTTAAAAGAGGTAAAAGGAAAGAAAAATTTACTCCGAACTTAATCATTACAACAGACTCTTTTTAAACACCTACTGTATTTCCACCTAGTATTTTCCCCTTTGGTCACTGTGTATATTTGTATAATGCATATTTTACATTATTTTGATCTTTAGACTTTATGGACGGAGTTGAGACCCTAGATGAGGGTCTCCTGAGCTGAGGCCGGAGGGGATTGATTGTCTGCAAAATGGGAACCCATGCTTTATGCCCAGCCATCTTGACAGTCACAGACTCTGGAGAAAGATGCCAGGCCAATGGGCAGGCAAGCAGGACCTCGTGTGTTCTCTGGGTTCTTTTGCCTGCTCACTTAACTGGTAGAGTGTTCCTTTTAACTCTCTTCCCTTTTGCTTTTGACAAATGGGCATATTTGTACCATTTTCCCGAATGACCTTCTCTCCTTGGGGTAATGAGAAAATGAAAGTCTTAGCTAAGTGCTTTGAGATATTCAGATATAAAAATGGAGAGCGGAGCGTTGTCATGGGCCTTTTGCTGCCAGGGTGCTTTATAAAGAGGAAGTGTAGCTTGTCGGGGTGAAGGTCTGCTGGAGGATGAGGGCCATTGCAGGAACCTGTGTCTCTCCGGGTGCAAGGGTAGGGGAGTTTGGGGCCTGGCTCAGGTTGGGCAAGGTTTGGGTGGGGCTCCTGCCCATCTTCCAGGTCCATGCTCCAAGGCCAGGCACCCATGGCTGAGGTGATCTGGGTCACTCAGGTAAAGCCCCCAGCCTGGGTTTAGATCTTGTGGATAAATGATCCGATTTAAGGATAGTCTCCTGTGTCATCCTATCTGTCTGCCCATAATACAGTGAGTAAGCCCTGCCTCCCTATACAAATAGCTATCAGAATGATTTTGAAACATGAGAAAATATTTATTATATTTGAGAAAATAGCCCTGAACGTCCAGTGTTAAGATGGCCACCAGAGAGACTATGTGAAAGGCTGAAAGATGTCCCCTGGATGAAAATTACGGCATTAGGGAGGTGGGACTCCCGGCTGATTTGTTTTTTATTTCATAACATTTTATTTAAATTCCCCCTATGATTAACAGCCAACAAAGCAGAAGTGCCAGCCCAGCGGGGAGCCCTGGCAAGGGTAGGGGGCGGGGCCGCACCCCAAGAGGGCGCCTGCACCCACGGCCCCCGCAGGGCTCTGAGCTCACTGGCTCTGCCAGCCCAACAGACCTATGAGCTCTCTGGAAGCCGAGGCGGATCGGTGACTCAGAACTCCGCGTTGTACTTCTCAACAATAGCTTTTGTCCTTTGCCCAAAACCCTGGGCCAGTGTGTGAAAAAAAATGAGAAAATTATGAGATAGTTTGTACTTTACCAGCTGGTGCCAGCTCTGGGTGCTTTATTTATTCAAGGTGGGGAGGTAGGGAAAGGCAGGGTGGAGGTGAGGGAGAAGGGAGAAAAAAAAACAAGGCAGAAACTCGGACAAGGCCCAAGAAAGGTCTATACCTTGACAACAAACTTTCTTTGTTTCACCGGTGGGGAGGGGAAAAAAAGAAGAAAAAAAAAAAACGTAGAAGGCCAGTTGGAATGAGTTCAGCTCCCCGTGCAGCATCCACGCACAGGCCTGCTTCTGTAACTTCCCACTGTGGGCCAGGGAAGCTGATTAGGGGTGCTTGACTCAGGGGTGGCTTGAGAGGCCCAGCTAGAAGGACTGAGGTAGCATCTGGGTGAGCAAAGATGACCCCATGGTGGCTGATGTTCTGACCCATTGTGCCTAGCAGTCAGTAGCCTGGGCCCTCACTGCTGGCTGGGCTTTCTCTTCCTGAGAGCCAGGGAAATGGCTCAGTAGGAAGAGCACTTGCCTTGAAAGTGTGAGAGCCTGAATTTAGATCTTCAGAACTAAAAGCTGGGCCAGGCAGTGTGTACCTGTAACCCCAGCACTGGGAAAGTAGACCCTAGGGTTCTGGAGCCAGCCAGCCAAATTGGCCATCTTCAAGTTCAATGAGAGATCTTGTCCCACAAATATGGCAAATATAGATAGATACAGGAAGATGTGGAACATTGAGCTCTGGCCTCTAGAAATCCTAGAGTATGTGTTCCTTTACATACATGTGCGCACACACACACACACACACACAAGTCTTCCCGGAGTCTCTGATAGAGCAGCAGTTGGAATCTCAAATACCATGTAGATCAGAGTCAGGCCCCATGTGGCCTTATTTTATTAATTTGTTTGTTTGTTTGTTTGTTTATTTTTGAAATTTTATTTATATTTATTTTATGTGTATGAGTGTTTCCTGAATGTATGGATATGAATTGTATGTATCCTTGTGCCTAGAGAGATCAGAAGAGGGCGTTGGATCCCCTGAAACTGGAGTTACATATGGTTGTGAGCTGCCGTGTGGTTGCTGGGAATCAAACCTAGGTGTTCTGGAAGAGAAGAGCAGTCAGTGCTCTTAACCACTGAGCCATCTCTCCACCCATCCGTTTAGCTGGAACCTTCTGCCCAGTGTCCTCCATAAGAGTGAGAGAGTTGGGAATTGGGACAGGGGGTTAGAGTCTTATTGTGTATGGAAGATTAGGCGTCGGTTTAGGGAGTGTGTAAAAAGATTGTGCTCGTGTAGATGGTGGTGTGTGTGTGTGACTGCTTGCCTGTGGGACGTGTGGATCATGGTATGAGCGTATGTGTATAAGTGATTGACTATGGTGACTGTGTGCAAATGGAGCTGGCGGTATATGTGAGCAATGGCACGCGTGATGGGGACTGTGTGTGTAAGTGAGATGTGTGACTGTGTGTGATGTTTTATAGGAGGCTATGTGTAGCTATGTGTAATTGTGTCATGTGGGTAAATGAATCCCTGCCCGTATAGATGACTATGAAGTTGCGTGTGTCCCTTTAATTTTAACTTCTTCCACCCCCCCCCCCCCCCCCCCTGTAAGAGCCGGGTGGGTTAAAATGGAGGCAAGAGGGTTACAACTCTTTTTTTCAAGTACCACTTTGCCTTCCCTGGACCTGCTCTCTAAATGCTCCTAGGAGGCAGCCTGGGTCCTGGGCCGAGTGGCTGGCCTGGTTTCCATTTTAGTGCTGGAGGTGGTGCAGAAATACTCTGGGGCCTTTTCCAGAGACTGAACCAGAAAAGGTTCAAGGTGAAGTCAAAGGCCAATGGTACCCTTGCCCAGCAGTCAGTACGGTCGCCTGTGTCTGTTGTCTGTGGCCCTGGTTAGGCCCCCACACCACACACTTAGTGTGGGCTCAGGAAGGATCGCCAGTGGGACTGAGGCTCACGTGGCCCTTACTGTGCCCACTTGGTCTTTTGGTCGCCATGATCTCCAGAGAGGGAGCTCAGGGATCATAGCCTTTGTACAGATGAAGGAACGGAGACTTGGGGAGGGACCGCTGTGTACCTTAGCTCGTCCATGACGGTTTTGGAATCCAGCCTTCAGGGAATCTCCCCCAGTGGCTTTGAGCAAAGCTGACCTGCTCCGCATGGGGCTGGGATTTCACGGTGGTAATCGGGAGAAGGGGAGACTGGTCCTCGGCTTTAGGGAATATATCTTTTGAAGGAAGAGCCCTAGATGGGGAGACACCTGAGGTGGTTTCTAGTTCCCACAGCTGCTGGCTAGCAGTCATATCCTAAGACCCGGCCTTCATCCACAGGGAGTCGAATGAAGGCCTAGAACCGGTCCCTTCATTTCTTCCCACTTCAGCACGACTGGCGCTTCCTGCCACCCTCCAGAGTCCCCAGCTGTGCCATGTAGCAAGTCCTCTCCCACAACCTGTCAAACCAGAGATGGCAGTTTCCCCGGAGCTCCCAGGAGCTCCCGCCTCTGTTTTGTACCAGGCGGAACCTCTAGCAGACTCGGCGGGCAATGCCCCTGGCCTGTGCCCTGTGCACCTGCTCAACGATAACCATGTGTCTGCCTGTGCCTCAGGTCAGAGCCCTTTGGTTTGAACTTGCCTTGTACTGAGAGGCTGAGATGTGAGAAAATTATGAGCAGGGGAGAGGAGTGGGACCTTGTGACAAGTGGCAGCTGTGGAGAAAGGGGCAGGCTCCATGCCCAGGGTGAGCACCATCTGGGAGGGAGGCCTGGCTTCCAGCTGTGGGGGTTCGGGAAGGGCAGAGCCTGGGAGGAATGATTTTGAAGCCACTACTATGGAGATTAAGGGGCTGAGAATGTAAATCTCAAGTAAAAAGGTAATTGAATGTAATAGCAAACACTGCTCGCTCTATGTTAATTTTAGCTCTTCCCCTGGATACAAGACGCTGTATTAGTGTTTTATTACCATTTTGTTTGCACTAATAAAATAGTAAAATTTATTTCAAGGAAGTTGAAGGATGGTTTTACAATGCAAATTTGAAGAAATTGGACTTTTCATTTATGCCTCAGCTATTTTAAATCCTGACGGGTGTAAATTAGCTACAGGGACCGAGCAGACCCCACTGATGGGGACTTGGGAGGCGGGAGCCCTGGCAGAGGTTCCAGACTAACTGAGGACAGAAAGTAGAGAGCCCTCTTTGGAGAGGCTGGGGCCACTCAGGTGCCTGACTGGGTGGGACAGGGTGGTGGGTGAGGGTGTGCCAGGCATGAATGACTGTGGGCGTAGGCGGGTACATCACACACTGAGTAGGTAGGGAGATACATGTGACCACAGATCTCAGATCTTTGTCTTTCCTCTTGGTCCTTTGGCTTCCTTCCTGTCCTGACATTGGCCTGGATTAGCCTGATGAACCCCGGGGCAGGGAGCAACTCCTGTTTTGCCTGGACATGACAGGTAGACCAGTTGACCAGATCACACTCACCTTCTAAAAAGGGACTGTAGATTTTAGGGAAAGGAGCCATTGGAATCTGGAATCTAAAAACAACCAGAGAAAGATACAGGCTACAAGCCAACTAGACAGAGGTTGGTAGACATATCTGTCCTTCGTTATTCTTTCTTATAGTCCAGGCCAATGTCAGAAAGTAGACAGGACTTTCTCAGTGAGCCAGGATCCTTTCAAGTGGGTTCAAATGACTAGCCATGCGTAGGTGTGGTGGTGTCTATAAGTCATAAAGGTTTGACTTTTTTTTAAAGTCAAGTGGCCTGGATTTCAGGGAATAAGAGGAAGGTAGAGGAAAAGGAAAAGGGTGGAAGATTAGGTTCATTTTGAATTTTGGATGAAGAATTCAGGTTGGATCTTGTTTTATCCAAACCGGTTTGTTTATCTCTGAAAAATTATCAGCAGCCATGGCCCAAAGGGATGCTCTGGGGACCCACTTCCCAAACGTAGGGAACCGAACAAGTGTTCTAGTGTCTGGTGGAGTCAGTAAGGTGTATCGCCCAGGGTTTTCTGGACACCTGCCTGGTGCAGGAGAAAAATGAGTTGGTCTTGTTTGCTTCCAGCCCCAACCCTAGATCATTCTGTGTGGGAGTGGGGGGGTGTTCTAGTTTGTGTGTGTGTGTGTGTGTGTGTGTGTGTGTGTGTGTGTGTGTGTATGCATACTCTCAATGGTAGGTGCACTTAAGGAGAAGATTCGGTGTTGACATTGGCTAGGTCATAATGGAAGAGACTGGAGGGAGGGATCTGTCAAAGACATTGTACTCACTGCAGAAAACCCTTAAGGATGGTCTTGACTTCATAGTTGGCGTTGGAGCCAAGAAGGCAGGACAGGAAAGGCCCCTGGCTTCTCCTGGCAGCTAATCTGCAGGACCACATCTGGAGCAGAGAGGGCTCACACTGACTTAAGTGGTGGGATACATCTAAGGGTCAATTAACCTCCAGTAGCAATGCTGGCATTCCCACGGGGGACAGTAATGCAGAAAACCTCTCAATCTTAGCCTCTTTGGGGTTCTTTTGGGTGAAGAGACTGTGGATGGCTTCCTGGGGATAGCAGGATTTAGAATGTGCAGGATATAAGGCGTATAGTAGCCCAGGAACCTCCTCCTCTCCACATCAGCACATACAGGGGACCCTGGGCCAACAGCTGAGGAACACGGCAACAGGGTCTTCCCGGCTTGAAAGAGCCAAGGCCAGGGCCAGGAAGCATATGGCAGAAAAGAGAAAGCCAGTGAGGAAATTTGAAAGTGGGGTGTGTTGTTTGGCTTGGAAATGTTCTGTAGTTCTCTGAGACAGGGAAGATGCCCTGCTGTGTACCCAAGGATTTAGACAGGGCATCAGGCAGGGGGTTACACTCCAAGGAGATTTCAACCCAAAACTGTAATTACTCAGGGAGCAGACGGAAGAGGAAAGAGGATTAGTGGGGTACCCTTCTGAGCCTGGTGTTGCAGGTGGCACCAGGAGTGCCTGGCCTGGGCATAGGCATCTGCCAAATCTCTTAACTTGGCCTCTGGGCTGGGGTCAGGGCTATGGTGGTCTTCCCTAAGAATGCCCAGGACCCTCAGGCACCTCTTTTCTGCCTATCTACTCTTAACTGTCCCCAAGCCATCTCTGGAAGCTTGAGGTCCCTCTCATCAGCTTCAGGGCCGTTCCCCCACGTCCTCCTTCCTTGGCACCCTCCAAAAATAGAAGGGCCCTCTATTCTGATTGATTTGACATTGGAGTCTGGGGTATGTATGTATGTATGAGCTGGGGACAGGCGTGTTAAAGGGCGCCAGCCAACTCTTGTTCTACCGGATCTGTGTGATTTGGGTGAGCCTGTGGTCTAGTGCCCAGGCTACTCCAGTTTCTACTTTAATATAAAAACGAGGTTAGACTCCAAGATCATTCACCCACAGACTCTTCTCTTCCTCTCCTTCTACTCAGGAAGCACTTCCTCCTCGCCCCAGGTATAGCAGCGGTATGCCCCAGTGTTCTAGCCCCCTGACAAACCTCCCCCCTTTCCCCCATCCCCTTTCCTGCACCTGTCAGCTGTCTCACGGACTGTCTGGCTTGGCTGCCTCCCATCCCATCCTCACAGGCCAGCCCCACCCAACCTCCACCCCTCAGCCCCTTCTCCCCCCTTCCTGTCTCTGCCTACGGCTGTCTCTACCTGCCCATCGTCGCCGCCGACACACCTGAGGAGCGCCAGCTGCCGTGTGGAGTGTAGGCAAGGCACAGGGTGTTTACCAGACAGCCGGGATAAGGTGTTAAATCCTGTTGCTGTCTTCCCAGGGCCAGCTTCCTCAGATGGGCTTCCAAATCCCTAATCTTGGGGTACAGCCATGCCCAGCCTGCGTTTGATGGGAGCTTTCCTTTATGATTGAAGCTCAATCCAGCAGGTCTGTCATTGGGTTGGGTCTGTGTTCCTAACCCGTGAGCAATGACACGGTGTCCAGCCCCTTCCTCTCTTTGGTTCTTCCTTCCTTCCCTCCTTCCTTGTTTGGGACTCTTGATGAGTAGGGATCTGGATGGCTCCCAACCCCCACACCACTGTGATCACAAGGCCATCTACTGTCTCTGGGAATGTGGATGTATCAGGCAAGAGGGCCCAGTTTAAAGAGAGACGGATGAGAGAAGAGATGGATAACATCCCTGTTGAGCCCTGCATTGCAATTCCCCAACTCGAAGCACAGTGGCCACGGGAAAGTTCTGTTGGGACACCAAATGCCCAGGCCAGGTCTAGGTCCCTAGAGCACAGCCTAGTCTCAGTGGTGTTTCTGTGTTGATTTGGGAGGTGACAATGCCAGAGAGGCCTCATGCTTTAGTCCACTGTGTCCTTTATCTGGCCAAGTCCCTGGGGTGATAGGAAGGCTCATGCTGCTCTTCAGTGAGCAAGGACACCGAGGCACCCTGTTGACTCCTCTTAGCGTGCGGCGGCAGAGGGTGGGAGGTTCTGCTTTGGCCTTAGCCTGCTCTAGTCCTTGAACAGGGAGGCCCACAAGAGGCTACCAATCTGGGAGGTCAGAAAGGGGAAAGCTTGGAGACCCCTGGAGGTGCCCAAGCAGTGGAAGATGGCTGTATTATTTCTCTGAACTGACCTAGACAGAATCTTCTCTTTCAGAATGTCTTCATGGCCATAGATGGCCTCCTCCTCCCCCTTGGCCCTTCTCCTCCTCCGGCAGCCAGCAGGTTTCACAACAGGTTTCTCTCTAGGTCTCCTCACCTCTCCACTGGGCTTCAGGTGCTGCTAGGCTCTTCCCCCCTCCCCCCTTGCCTCAGTCATCACAGTTCCCAGTTTTCCTCTCTGTCCCCTTTGGAGGTCTGTGCCCTGAGAGGAATGCAGGGGTCCCCTGAGAGTCAGTTATGAAGAGATGTAACATCCACTTTTGTGCTGGTTCCACAGTCAACTTCTTCAAGGTCAAGACTATTAACTTATTGGCCAGGACTCCCTTGGGCTTCCCTGGTACTAGACTTCCCAATTTTATTTGGAGGTTGTTTGTCTGATGTGTGGTTGAGCAAAGATCAAGACGTGGAATAAAAGACAAAAGCCGGGACAGGGCAAATCTGGAGAGCGATAGTTGCGTTGGTGAGGAGGAGGAGGAGGAGGAGGTGAAATTAATTCATTAGAAAAACTTGTTTACTGGCTTTGCTTAGGCGCCTCCATTTTAAAAGTCTACGTTTACAATAAGTCGCTAATTAAAATATGAAATTAAGCAACAGCTCTGTTTTTTTTTTCTCCCCTTACACTTTAATTGCATGATTTTTGTGATGTAATTTCTGGAAACACCCAGCGTGCCTCTCAGGGTTGATTGTTTGATAAGCTAGAAGCACCTGAAACCGGCCCAAAAAATAAATATATGAATTCAAGGGGAACTTAGGAAAGATTGGAAATGACAGAGAACCCCAGACAGCAGGAACCAGAAGTACATAGCAATAACAGCTTCTAAATAAGGACATTTATCCTCACCCCTCTGGTCTACACACTACCAATCTGTGCATCTCAAGGAGGGGAAGCTAAAATCAAATCCAGACCAAGTGGGGCTGTCAATTTGTATCCCCTGTCCCAGGCTGGTGCCCTGGAAAACAAACTAATACAACTGGGAATTTCTTTGAGTCTGTTTTGATTTTTGGCTCAGTCTTTTGATTTTGAGAGGGATTTTCTTTGCCCCCTCATTCTGAACCAAGCCCAAGGGTAGGTGAATAGGGATGGTGGCTGTCCAACCTGGGAAAAATAAGTCTGTCCATATCCTTGCCTTGAACACAGTGGTCCCAGCCTGGGCCCGCCCTCCGTTCCTGAGGAGGTGGGAAGCCAGAATCCAATGTGAGATGTGAATGTAGGCTTTCCTAGTCAGCCTCTGCCTCCTTTGCAGTGGGGACCTGGATAGGATCCCCAAAGTGCTAAGGCCCTGCTATGAACCGACCATCAGGGTGAGAAGGAAGCTGGATTTCTCCAGCCATCTAGTGCCTGGGAGATCTCAGGCCAGCGTCACTGAAGGTGTTGGCCCCTCTCGACACAGGACACGGAGCAGTGAGGGTATGTGAGACACAGGGAGTCTCAAACTCAGTTTCTTTCTCTACCTACCAGCTGAGTTACGAACGCTTCAGTAATGTCTTTACATCTTCTGCTACTAGGAAAAGGGAATTGCTTCCTTCCTTTTATGGTGTTTTAAAATACATTTTTGGCCAAGAGGTGGTGGCACATACCTTTAATACCAGCACTTAGGAGGCCTCCACAGGTGAATCTCTGTGAGTTCAAGACCAGCCTGGTCTACAAAGCAGTTCTAGGACAGCTAGGACAGTCCTAGAGAAACCCTGTTTCAAAAAACACCAAAGGGAAGAAAAAATTAAATTAAATTTTAAAAAATGGGGGGGGGTGCTGGAGAGATATGCTCAAGGGTTGATAACACTGGCTGCTCTTACAGAGGTTAGGGGTTTGGTTTCCAGCACCCATATGGCAGCTTACAATGGTCTGTAACTCCAATTCCACGGGATCTGTCAACCTCTTCGTGGGCACCAGGCATGCACGTGGTTAGCACACACACATATGGATAGGCAAAACAGTCATACACATAAAATAAAAGTAAATCCTTAAAAATGCATTCTCTCCATTAGTAAATTTATGCTTATGATTAAGTATTTTTTAATATAAAAAACTAACTCAAAACTAGGCAGGGTATAGCTAAAAGTATGTTAGGGAAGTGTCAGGGCTTCACTGACCACGGCAGTGTGACACGGGGCAAACGACTTGGTGTGTCTCAGTCTTACTGAGCCACGGCAGTGTGACACGGGGCAAATGACTTGGTGTGTCTCAGTCTTAGATTCTTCATCTGTAAACTGGCGGTAATGGTAACAGTAAACTTGGTTAGGATTCCACATGCCAACCCATCTGAAATGCTTACCACTGAGCCCGGCATGCTGCAGCACATTTAAATATTAACTGCTATTATAGTTAATAATGGTTATTCCTGTTGCATTGGGATAAAAGGGTTTTTAATTTTTTATTAAGAAAAGCTATTTTTACATCAATGAAATTATTCCTCTAAACCTGTCTTGTTCAATACAGTTACTCTCTGGTCACATGTGGCTATTTAAATGTAAATTAATTAAAGTTAAATAAAATTAAAAATTTAGTTTCTTAGCCCTGTTCACCCTATTCCAAGTGCTTGGAAGTCACACATGTCCAGAGACTGCCATACTGGGCAGTGCCAGAAGTTCTGCTAGGCAGCCTTCAAAACAGTGCTATTAAAGTTTTGACCAGGTCTGGTTTAAAAGCTTGTCCTTCCGGCTGTGTAGTACTCCATCATGTGGCTGAAGCCCACTCTTTTTTTTTTTTCAAGACAGGATTTTTCAAGCCAAGGCTGTCCTGGAACTTGCTCTATAGACCAGGCTAGCCTCGAACTCACTCTGCCTCCTGAGTGCTGGGATTAAAGCTGAGCACCACCATGCCCTGCTAAGCCCGTTTTTCTTATTGGCTTGAGCTCTCTCTTTTTCTCTGGACTCTAATTAGATCTGCTGGGGTCACCAGTTCCTAGCACTGTGTTATCTCCCCATGTCATTCTCTGATTGGTGCTAGGCAGTGAGGGATTCTGGGAAGAACATAGTGTCTGCTGATTGGCTTTCAAGTAGGAGGTGCCATGGCCAGAGTCAAATGCTCTGTGGAGACTGCTCTTTTCAGTGCCCCTGCTTCCCTCTGACTGGTTGGTCCACAAGAGACAAGAGAGACGGGAAAGACATGCTGGAGATAGTAACAATGACCAATAATGTCCACTTCACTGACCAGAAGGTCCGAGACATACTTTAGAGGCCAGGAAAAGAGAGGCAGCCTGCCTTCTTTTTCCCCTCTCTTCCTCTCCCTTCCCTTACCTCCTTCCACTTTCTATATAATGTATGTGTTCATATATATGTGCACATGTATGTTCATGTGTGTTCATATATGTGTGTACATGTGCATATTAATGTGTGTGAACATGTGCCTGTGTTCATGTGTGTGGAGACTAGAGACTGACTTTCTCTTTTTCACCTTAATTTTTGAGGCAGGGTGTTTCGCAGAATCTAGGGCTCACAGATTGGCTAGGCTGGCTGACCAGCAAGCCCCACATATCTGCCTGTCCCTACCCCCACCCCCACCCCGACCCCAGTGCCGGGTTGCACATCTGCTGCGCATCTGCTGCACATCTGCACCAGCATACCCGACTTGAGTTCTGGTCTGAACTCAGGTCACCATGCTTACATAGTAAGTACTTGCCAACTGAGTCATCTCCCTAGACTTGAAGCCGTCTCTCTTGGTGGGAAATGCCACCTGTGAAAATTTTGGGACTTCCAGAAGGACACTGACTAAAGGTGTTGAAAGGTGTTGTGAGCTCCCAGAATAGGGGTGCGGAGGCTCCAAGTTGGGGGCCCCTCCAGGAAGGCCTGTGACTGTCCTGTGACTTTCCGGTTGAGTGACCATTAGGGCGATGATCAGCAGGGTCGTGGCCCTGCTTGTGTGAGCTCTGGGTGGAGGGCTGTGGGCAGGGCTCGCAGGGCAAGCAATCCCTGGGCAGCAGGCAAGACAGATAGGGAAAGCCAAAAACGGACCTGCTGATGTGGCCCTTTCTGCTTGCAGCGGATCATAAAATATGGCTCAGATTTTCATTACGGGCTCTATCGATTATCTTCTGGGATGGATGAATTATAGAGAACATTAAATTTTTTTAGAAAAGCAAGTGAGGGGAAATATCTGAATGAGTTTGGGTGGTCGATGGTGGAAAGGCTGAGCCACCAAGCCTGGTCTTCAGCGAGGGTGGGGACAAAGCCGGGCAGATAGCTTGTGCCTCCAACTTGCCCTGCACGACCCCCTGGGGCTGGGTTTCAATGGGGAAGACCTCTGCCCCTCTAGATTCCCCTTGCCTGTGCCCTGTACCTCCCAGGGATCTGCCTGGGTTCCAGGAAGGTCGAAGCTCAGGTTCTCCATGTGATCTGACTTGGAAGCGGGACCTCTCCCAGGCCTTTTGAGTCAATTGCGGGGAGGGAGGTTGCCCTGTTCTTGTTATTTTCCCTCCAGAGCTCTGCTGATTCTGGAGATCCCCACTGGACCCAGAGAGGGTTCAGAAGGTGGCGCTGGCCTCACGGGGTCAGCCTTGGATAGGAGCTCCTGAGGAATGTGGGTACCCGATCCTGTAACTGGTCCGTCTCTTCTGCCAGCAGTCAGTGCACAGAGGAGCTCTTTATTTTGTGGCCTGGGAAAGCAGCCCTGGGCCACTATGAATCTACCCGAGTCAGGTTGGAGAGGGCCTCCAGGACCTGGGCCTCCCTCCCTTGCTTGCTCTCCACCCCTCACCTCAGCCTACCCATGTCCAATAGCTCTGAGTTAGATTGCTTCTGCTTGTGTGTGACCTGGGGTGTGTCCCAGCCCTCTCTGAGTCTTAGCTTCTCAGCTCTCCGGTTGAGATTAACATCTACCTCATTGAGTTCTTGGGATGATTGTGTATAATGGTGTTTTAAAATCCCAAGTACACAGTGCATAATCATGTGAACAACAATTATTTTCTCCCTTCCTTGGAGCAGAGTCTAGGAGCCCTCTTTGTGATTTATCAACTATTTCGTGGGTTGGGCGCTTTTCTTAGCACGGTATCTTATGATGGAGAAACTGAGACAAAGAGAGGTCAGAGTCATTTTTTCCAGGGCCACAGAGCTCGGGAGTATCCATGCTTGCATTTATACCTGGGCAGTCTGGTTCCAAAGCTTGTGCCCTTAGCCCCTATTGCCTGTTGCCCAGTGACCTGGCACAGTGGCATAGAAGTGTGAGCCTGTGTGTGTGTGTGTGTACAGCCCTGCGATTGACATGCTCTCTGGTTAACTTCATTTCCCGACTCTCCCCACTGTATCTGGCTACATCAGTTTGTCAGCAACTCCAGTCTTCTCTAAGGCTGTGCTCTGGGAGGAGCAGACTTCACCTGGTCCACCTCACCCAAGCTTCACCTAGGCCACTGTGAAAGCTGGTGGTTTCCATGGATATCCGTCTCCCTCTGGCGACACGCCCTTTTTTGTATGACTCTGTTCCCTAGAGTTGATTGTTTTTGGCACAGTGCTCTGTAAATTCATCCGACAATTAAAAGGGGGAGGGGTGAGACAAGGAGGAGACATACTGTAACCGTGGGGTGAGCACTGTAGAAAGGACTCTGAGACGCGTGGGCTCCTTCCTCGTCCCCTGTTCTCAGCAGGGTAGCCCCTTAAATATAGAAAGGGCCACGGAATGGGCTGCTGGGAGTTAGGCTTTTGGGAGTTCTGGTTCCTCCTATCTGAACTGTGTTCTCCTTTATCTCCCCTCCTAACATCTAAAGGGGCCCCTTCTCGGAGCCAGCACAGCCATCTCCAGAGGTCACGAGAAGCCGCAAGATGCCAGTTTGGAGTGATTTGAATATTTACTGCCCTTGTTTTGGCTAATTGTGTGTGTTTGCTCTGAGTGTGTACCATCAAATACCAACCGTGCTGGGCGGACCCGTCGTAGGCTGTGTGAGATCACAGAGGAAAAATGCAGTGGAAAACACTTTCATGCCGCAACACATCACGTAGGATTTTTGTATTTAAGATGTGGATTTTTTTTATTGTGTTTTTTTTTTCTTCTTTTCCATACAACCCTGAAGTTGGGCAATGTGCATGTCTCTGTTTTGTTTTCACTCCGGATGGCTTATGAAATCTGTTCATTAGCGCTCTGTCCTCTTGCTACCCTGGCGGATCCTCCACCATCTCTCCTGGCATATGTAGATCTCTCCCCACCATCTCCTCGCCCTGCCTTCTCTCCTTTGAAGAGACAATAGGTGCCTCCCTCCCTGTAGTGTACACACTCACCTAAGATAAAAACAAGGGTATGTTAACCTTGCTCCTCAAGCCCACGCCTCTCAGGCAGGTGCTCATTATGGTGGGAGGTCCTAATGCCGGGAGTTTCTGCCTCTTCTGTGTAAGAGAAAGATCCTCAGTGGTCCCTGCCAGAGGCGGAGCAGAAGTTGTCCCATTCTCGCAGGACCTCCTGAAATAGCATGGCCCTGTTCGTCCCGTCATACAGAGCAGCGGGCAGGTCTCTAGCAGAGAGAGCATTCACCAGCTTCATCCAGGTGTCCCTTCTGCCGGTCTGGTGTGTTTTCATAGGTCTATCCCTCCTCCCACTGTTAAACCTGGCCAGAAAACCTGAGCACAGATGTTGCCTTTGGCTGCAGGGTCCAAGTGTTTTCTGGCAGCCCTGGTGTACTGCAGGAGATGACTCCACACCAGAAGAGGTGTGACTCGAGAGGGGGACTCACACTGGGTAGGGCGAGTGCTGAGATCACAAGGAGGGAGAACTTTTGGTGGGTCACCAGCCCTGGCCTGGCTTCCATACCTGTGAGCCATGTGACCTTTGACTGGTCACTTCATATCTCTGTTCTGTTGTCCCTAATCTATCCGTGGGGTCCATGCTGTTCCTGCTTTTGTGTTCTAAAGAATCATTGTGATCCTGTATAACACTTGGCACTGTGCTTGTCCAATTAATCTAGTTAGCTACTACCACCTGTCCTCGTGAGCTGGTTGGCAGAGGGAGAAAGCTACTCACCCACTGTGCCCTCTCCTCCCTAGCACATAGTAGGTGCTCATCCTTTTTGGATTAGTTGGAAGAGGCTCAAGTAACCAGAAGTCCCTTTGAAGCTTCATGTTGTAAATTCAGTGAGACCATGGGGGGGGGGGGAGAAGCCAACAGGCAGGTTGGGGCTCAGGGGAGCCAAGCAGACAGTGAGAGAGGGAAGCATTCTGCTGGAGGAGAGGGAGAAGCTGCACCAGGCTCCTCTGATTGTGACATGAAACCAGGGACTAGTTCAGCTCCACCAAACTTACGCCGCCCACCGAGGGCCAGCTGTTGTGCTAAGTGCCGGAGCCACAAAGATAATTAAGACCTGGGCTTTGCCCTTGAGGAGTTAAGGCTTCAGTGGTGGAGACAGGCGTGTGAACAAATTACTCCAGTTCTGTATGGAGTTTAATGTTGTGAGGAAGGATACATGGAGCACAGAGCAGAGGGCTGTACGAGTCCTTTTGGGACAGGTTCTAGAAGGCTCTTGAGGAGGTTTAAAGAAGAGGGAAGCTATGATCTGGAGCATTTCTAGATCCCTGTTTGCTTCTCTTGCTAGCCCGAGCCTGTTGGATGGGAGAAAAGATGGCTCCTGCCGCTTTCTTCTTTGTCCTTCCAGTTGACTTGTGAGGAATCCAAGTCTTTAGGAGACCAGCGGGCTCCAGGAGGACCGTGGAACTCCCGTTTCTGGATCTTCAGCCCAGGGTTATGTCTGTCACTGTGTTTGGCTTCTCTTCACCTGGGTCAGTGGGTTAGAGATGTATTAGGCTCTGCCCGTAATGACGGACATCTGTGCCTCAGCCTTGGGGCTGTGACGTGGGAGGGCCTCAGTGCGCGGAAGGCTGTGGGGCCCATGCCTTGGTTTGCTAAATGGGTCAGGCCACTTTGTTGGGGAGTCTTGGAACAAGGTCATACCGCCCTAGAGAGGCTGGGCAGAGGTGGCAGGAATGGGAAAAACTGAGGAGGAGGTAGCCTGGTCATACCCCTTCTTTAGCCCCTTGATTTCAGCCCTTCAGTGGTCTGGTAGAGAATAAAAGCCCTCTTGGGTCTGGAATATCCTTTACCCCCCTAACTGGAACCCTTTTTGACCAGAGCATAGACTCTGGAACACCTCTGGCATGTGGCTGGACACTTGTCTTTGGGCTCATTCTAGGAGTCTAGGAGGTGGCTATTTTCCTGACCTCTTGTCTAAGGAGCATGGAGGTCCCAATGAGAGACTGGAAGGGGTGTTTGTCAACTCTGAAGTTAGCTTCTGAATTTTAGAGAGGCTCTCTGTGATGGGGTAGTGGGGTAGAGACCCCCACAGGAGAGTGGTCTGGGGTGCAAGCTATGATCCAAGGTACCCCTTCCTCTGGCCCACAACCATCTTTCTGACTGGGGCCAAAAGTTGACTGGGTTTTGGGAGATTCTGGACTAACAGGCAAGGGAGTTTCAGAACCCAAAGGAATGAGTCTCCCAGTGGCCCTGAAGTTCCCATTAAAGTGTTTTTTCCTCTTTTTTAAAGAAAAAAAAATATTCCCAAACTGGAAAACAAAGGAAATCCACTTCCCCCAAATCACACGAAACTCACATTAGGGGCCTGGCAGGAATCCATGGAAACCAGGAAGCACGTTGTTAACCCTGGTGATGCTGAAGAGTGGATGGGAGCCAGGCAAATCCACCCCTAGCTCTCAGTCACCTTCCATCCCAGTTTTCCCTAGGGAGCTGGTCCTGCCACCTTGCTCCAGCAGAGAGAAGGGTCCGGTGCTGAAGCTGGCCTTCAGAGAGCCAGCTCCCTTCTACTCAGCCCAGCCTTGGGAGTCAGGAGAGGAGGGGGCTCACACACCCTGGGGAGACTCCCCTGGGGACTTGGATGGCTGGGTCATTAGAAAACTAACCAGGTTGCTGCATGCTCCATTCCAGACTCTGCAGTCCAGGATGGACCACTTGGAGGACACATAGTCACATGTGTGGGGTGTTGCTAGCCCCCAGAAAGGAGGAAGGGTCACCCAAACTTCAGTGGCAGTTCTGTTTGCAGGGTGGGTATGAGGGCAGATAATGACCTCAGCGTTCCACGTCCTACATCTTACGTCCACAAGGCTGGACTGCCGTGCCTGAGAAGTTGTGTACTTGCTTGTGTTTGCGCACGTATGGGCTCTTTCTTTTTTCCCTAAAAAGGCTGAAAATATTTACAGGTTTGAAGTTGAAATGCAAACAGGAAAAGCCCTTTAAAAAGTGAGCGAAGTGGATATTCAAAACAGGAGTCACCATGGAAACGCCACAATATTTGCTTAAATTGACACAAAGGTTGCCGGTAGTAGGGCTCCAACTTTCTTTAGGCCACTGTTTTTGGCCCGGCACCTATCACAGGGGAGTCTCTCCCGGTGGCCTCCTTGGAGGGTGTGCCCACACCCTCTTTCCTGTCTATGAGATGAAATAGCACTGTAGGAGAGCGGAGAGGGAAATGGAGATGAAATCTAATCTACCATCCTGGGTAGATGCAGAGAGAGATACCTGTTGACTTTCTCTCTCTAAAGACTTTAACGGGCTGTACACCGGGTCCTGGGAACAGCCTGGAGCGAGCAGGCGGCTAGGAATCCAGGATTGGTTGGTTCTATTGGATGGGTCTGATCTGTTGACTTGATCCATTCTTGGGCTGACCTTTCACCCCAGGTACCAAGTCTTGGGTGTGATCCCTCTGTTGTTACCCAGGGTGGCACCTGATTGGCCCAGTATTGTTTTTCCTGCTCGATTCTTTTATTAGGTATGACAGCTCATAGCAGTTGGCTAATAATTGTGCAAAGGGCACACTGGCTACAGAGTCAGGCATGGCATGCACCATGCCAATGCCATCTGCTGATCGGCAAGGCAGGCCCCAGAATCTCCTGCTTCACTGACTGGTTGCCACACAGGGTGCTGGAACTTTCCCATTGTCCTCTGTGTGTTATTGCTTGGTGGGTTCCAGCTGTAATCTAATCATTTTTTTTTTTTTTTTTTTTTGGTTTTTCGAGACAGGGTTTCTCTGTGGCTTTGGAGCCTGTCCTGGAACTAGCTCTTGTAGACCAGGCTGGTCTCGAACTCACAGAGATCCGCCTGCCTCTGCCTCCCGAGTGCTGGGATTAAAGGCGTGCGCCACCACCGCCCGGCTATCTAATCATTTTTTTTTAAATGTTTTTAAATGCTATTTACTGTTTTGTGTGTTTGTGTGTGTGTGCGTACACACACACACACACACACACACACACACACACACACACACACACTTGTACACTGATGCCATGGTCCAGGTGTGGAGGTTGAGGGTAACTTGTGGAATCGTAAATGCAGGTCCTCAGATTTGGTGGCAAATGCCTTTATCAGCTAAACCTCGCCCACCCAGAAACCTAACCTGCTTCCCTTTCTCCTCTCCGACAGACACACAGACCTTGCTGAGGGAAGGCAGAACCTCTCCATCCCTCCTGCCCTCCAGCTGCCTGGCGACTGACTCCTCCTTCGCCGGGGGACCTTGCAGCTCCCCAGTGCGGTTCATTGGAATGGACTTCGGACCTTGGCCTCTTGGGATGCAAAGGTAGACTCTCCTGGTTCCCATGATGCTCTGGGAAGGGAAGGTTGGCCCGTTGGGGGTTGCCACTTCGGGTCCTTAGACTTAGTGCTCTCACAGGGTTGTGCCCCAGTAGCTTATATACCTGTACAATAGATGAAAAGGGGCCTCATGGAAACGGAAGCAGGACTCGTGCATTTTAGCCTTGACTTTGCCATCAGACTTATTTCTTGCACCCCTTTGGTTTCTTCAAAGACGTTGATACAGTTGACCTTGAAGAGTCCTCCCAGTGATTCCCAACGATGTGACCATAAGGGTACAACAGTGGGTAGATATCTCAGGTGATAAATACCCTTACCCCCTCCAAGATCAAAATGTTGGGTCACTCTGAACTTCACCATGGGGACAGCAGGGTGTCCCCTTTGTGTACGCACTGGCTGTCATGAGCACAGGCAGTCTCACACGCTGCTCTGCCCTGAGTTTGTTTGAGAGGAACCTAGCCTGGGAATGACCCGTCAAGGCTGTCTCCAGCCCAGGCTAGACCTTCCTTAGTGGGCATCTTTGATCGGGGCATGAAAAGAGTGTCTTGCCTATGGCAAATCACAAAGAGTGTCTGGAGTCGCACTCACAGATACTTGCCTGCGGGTATTGAACACAGAAGTTTCTCTGGGCATGTTGGTCGTTAGCAGCATTCTCAAGAGAACCAGTTCAGTGATGTCCGGGTGTTCATACAATTGATGGGCATAGTCTGGGGTAGAGGGAATCAAGACTGACTGGGGAGGGCAGAACTGGAGGTCACTCATCCTGTGTGTACCACACTAGGGTCAGCATTCCTGGCTTCTCTGCCTGTGTTCTCCTTCCCCATGGGTACTCTGAGTAGGATACAGGGTCCTGACTCTCCCTCTGTGGTCTGGACTTTAAACCGGAGGTTAGGAAGCACTTGGAGAGCTGGGTACCTTGGTGTTCGCTGGGGTTTGCAAGGTCCCCAGAGCTACAAGCCTGCTTCATGTCAGGCTGTCATTCCTTGGGGACTAGCAGAAACCCTGAATGTAACCCAGGAACTTGCAAATCAGATGCAAATGTAGTGTTTGGTTGCTAAAGTGGTGGGGACTCTTCTTCCTAGTGCAATCATGCTCCAGGATTCAGTCCGTCAGTACTCAAGGTGTGTTGCTGCTGTTCTCCTGCCCCTGAGTGGTGTAGGGATGTTTAGACTATTGCCTGAAAAAGGCAGTGCGGCAAGTTCACTGCTCCAAGGTCTCCTTTGGGTCTGGTGCTAGCATCTTGACTTTCTTTATTAAAAAAAAAAGATTAATTTTTAATTTTTATTTTATGTGTATGGGTGTGTGCCTGCCTGTATATATATGCACCATATGGGTGCCTGGTGCCCTCTGAAGTCAGAGAGGGGTCAGATGCCCTGTGACTGGAGTTACAGGTGACTGTGAACTACCATGTGGGTGCTGGAAATCAAGCCTGTGTTGTCCTCTGCAAGAGCAACAAGTGCTCTTAGCTGCTGAGCCATTTCTCCAGCCCTGCCCATGGACTCCATGGCCTTCCGAGGCTCTCCAGGCTTGCCTCTGCTTCCTGGGAGGATTGAAGCCCCATCGCAAGGCCTTCCAGTGCCCTGCCACTGGGCGGCTGCTATGGTACCTGCAGAGCCCCTGATAGGGCTAATGTGAGCCAGTTCTCTTCTTTTTGTTTTCTTCTTTCTCCGGGCAAAACATGCCCATTAATTTTTCCCTTTCCGAAGTTTCCACTCACAGTTGACTCCCAGGGGCCATGCCAGCTGGGATTTGTAACCCAGCACAGTGTATGGGCCCAGCAGGTCCAGTGGGACTCCCGCATCCTGGCATCGGCTGTCTCCGGCTTTCATAATGAAGCTTGGGAACTCAGAAGGCTCAGAGAGGGGATGTCAAGCATGGGTCCCTGCTCACTGACTCAATCCTTCCCGGTGACGACCTTGGCCATGGACTGCGGTCCATCATGGTAGAGATGCCTCACCAGGGTGCACGCCGGGTAGAAGTCTGTGCTTCTGTGGTCCACAGACCCCATCAGGTTCAGGCTTAGATTTTCCCCCATTCTGAAGGTTCTGCAGAAGATCGAGTTGAATGTGCAGGAAGTTCCTGCTGTCAGAAGTGATGATGAACAGATGCAGAAAGACAAACATGGCGGACCTTGGGCTAAGTGGAAATAGGGTGAGGTTATGAGAAGAGAGCGAGGACATGGTAGGGTGGGGTGTTCAGGGCCAGACTCTGAGGAAGTGACAACAGAGATTAAAGATGTGATGCGGACAGCTACCTGAAGAGCAGGCAGGGAGATATTCCAGAAAGAGACCCACAGGTGATTTCAAGGTCCTCGACTTGGAGTAACTAACTCCATTTGGCGACTAGACCATGTAGGTGGGTAGACAGGGAGGGCCAGGATGTGTGGTGTTCTGTGTGCCAGAGGACAGGTGGTGGGGTGTCCCTGGGGAGATACGGCCATCTGACTTACTTTAAAAGACAGTTGAGGGTGTCCCGGGGACTGTACATCACGGGAGCAGCGAGAGAAGATGCCATGAGTCAAGGGAACAACGGCCGCAGCCACTGGAGCGGGAAGATGGCGGCTGGGATGAGGAGTAGAATCTGGGTGTGCTCAGGTTTAGCCATGTGTGGAACAGGAGGAGCAAGGAAAGTCCCCTGGATGCCTGGAACATTCTGAGCTCCCTCTCCCCACCCCCGTGCACCTGCGCCTCCTCTCTCTCCCGTGTGGCGCGCGCTGACTGTCGGGAATATGCTGCCATCACTACCCTTCTGCTCTGAGGCTGCACTGCGTAGTCAGTTTGGACCTTTCCACTCAGGGTTCCATGCAGAGTTTGAGTGTCTTTTGGGTTTCCCTCCCTGCGGCTTTAAATGTGCCCTGTGTCCCCCAGAGTTGACCTTCTGCCCTTTCCTGGTTGTACAGATCCTCAGATGAGCACTTCTAAGGGCTAAAAAAATGGGTTAGCTAAGACTGTCATATATACCGGGCCAGCTTAGCCTCCACCCGGCTCCCTGGCAGAGATCCTAATATCCTTTCCCCATACAAAGGTGTGAATTGCTGTAGGCATCCTGGGAGACTTGAACCCAGGCCCTGTCCCTGTTTCTGGGACCTCTGACGCAAGACTTTCCTCCCCTGTATCCTGGCATTACCTGCGTGGGCCAGGTTGGCGACGCTCTCCTGGCTGGGATGCTGTAATGATGAGGCCATCCCCAACGTCCTGTCAGGTTCTGTCTGTGCCTCTCTGGATGCTGCCGTGTAGCCCAGTAACAAGCCAAAGGTCTGGCTGGCGTGAGTGGAAAGCTGTCACTGCTGGCTGCCGGGCCCCATGAGCACTTAACTGGTGCTGGCAACGTATCCCCAGCCATATGGGCCAGCTCAGTCCTCAGGAAGGCTCCGGAGGCTTCACCTCCAGGGGGAGTGGCAGGAAGGGCAGGCTGGTGACATCTTGCGGGGGGCATAGGGGGATCCCAAGTGGGAAGCAATATGTGGCACAGCAGCTCAGCCCTCCAGGAAGCTCCAGAGGCCTGACCTCCAGGGAGAGTGAGGGAATGAGCAGAAGGGCAGGCTGGTGCCCGCAGGGGCTGATGGGGATATCCCAGGCCCACAGCTGGTGCTTCTGTCTGACTCTGAGGGGGGCATCAGCTAGTCATCCTGGGTGCGTCTGCTTGCCTTAGAGGAGGGTGTATCTAGGTGGGCAGGCCTGTGTCTCTGCATGGAGTGGGAGGTTTCTCTGCCTCCTGCCTCCATGGTCTGCACTAGATCCATGACCTTCACTTCTAACTGGACTGGACAGTTCTAATGGCATCCTCCGGGGCTTTGATCTGATGGGAGGCTGGCAGCTCTAGAGCATGCGGGATGCAGAAGGGTGGGGCTGGGAGAGGGAAGTGCCGGAGAAGGGAAGTAGGGTAGCCTGTGTCTCCATAGCCCTGGGTTTTGTGGTGGTCTGGGGGATCCCCTTGGTGTGAGTGGGTGTGTGACAGGGAGATGATTCGGGGAAGAGTCAGTGGCCTTTCTGTGTCCATTCTGGATAAGAATGCTCTCTGGTGATGCCGCTACTCACACACAGCCCTCTGCCTGTGTCTTTCCCCGTGTCTTCTGCCTTCCAGTGGAGACTCTCTGGATCCAGTTTAGCACGGGTCCAAGGGAAAATGATGGCAGACAGGTAGTGCTTGCCCTGCTTAGGAGTACCCTGGAGGGTTGTTCCCTTATGTGACATGGTTCTTCCAAGGGTGGAATGACCGTCAGGAAATGGACACTCTGCCTCACTATGGTCCTGAGGCTTCTGAGCATCCACAGTGGCATGTCAGTACTGGCATGAAGCAATGCCCTGGGTGTTACATATGAGAGGAGTCTGAGGCCAGCCCTGTGAATTCCTCTCTTTTCCTTTAGACCTTCAAGGCTCTTCTGTTCTGATCTACCAGCTTCCTCTCGCTTTGCATTTGTTTATGAGTGCATGCATGAGATAAGAGGCTGGTTTGCAGGAGTCAGTCTTCTCCTTCCCCTGTGTGGGTCCCAGGGATGGAACTCGGGTCATCGGGCTTGGCGTTAAGCACTTTTACCTGCTGTGTTATCTTTCTAGCCCCTTTTTTTTCGTCTTTTTTGAGATAGGGTCTCATTATATAGCCCAGGCTGGCCTCCAGCTTGATATCTTCCTACCTCTCAACTTCCAGTGTCTCAGATCACAGACATGACAACATGCTGGCCCCTTGTCCTATTTTATTTTGGAATCTATGCAGGAATAGCCCCGGTGCAGGCGAAAGTCCTTAAGTATGGGGGTGTGGGTACCAACTAGAGGCTCCTCCATCTGGGCACTTACAACCCGTCTTACAGGTCCTTGGTCAGCTGCCCACAGTTCACGGCCTGTTTGCTCCCATAAGGCTTAGTAGAGGGTCTTCACTCACTGTTCTTTTCAGTTTGGTTCCTTGGACTCCTTCAGGAATGGGAGTTCTCTTCTGACCTTAGCCTTGCTGCCTAGGGTTGGGAACAGATGGTAATCCAAGGTGGGTGATTGGGGGAGAGCACACATTACCTTCTCCAGAAATGCTAATTGGGAAAAGCAATTAAAAGCAACTTTTTTTCCCTTAGTAATCTGTATTGAGAGCTGGTAATGAAGTCTCGGGCCGTTGTGACTTAGTATTTCAGCTTCACCGACTCAAGTCGGAACATTCTGAGCCCAGGAGTTTGCTAGCAGCTGAGCTGGGCCCCGGCAGCTGCAGCTATGAGTCCGGATGTTGCCTCTCGTCACCAGTGGCCCACCCTGCCCTACTCCCTGGGCAGAGAGGAGCAGTCCCAGCCAGGAAGGAATCACTCCTCCGTGGCATAGGTCAGGAGACCAAGATCTGGAATGCACGTGAGTGAAATGGGCCTAGGGACAGGGCTGTAGTGGAAGCCATTAAAGGTGGGATCAGAGAAACTCACCAAAGAGATGCTCAGTTCCGACCTCTGACCTCTGCTCAAGCTCCTCTTTTTATCCATTTTTTATTCTTGTTAAGCCACAGTTCAGATCCCCCATTTAAGGAAGTGAACGAAGGGGTCAAGAATTCCTGTCCTCTTGAAACTTTCGTTTGGTGGAGGGACACAAAGGATAAGGAGGTAGAGGAAGCAAACGGATGTCGGTGGCGGCGGCGGCAACAAAAGCTAAAGGGAAAACCAAAGCCTCCTTGGAGGCTGGAAGAAAGGTGGGGGAGGTGGCTGGTGTGTCCCTTTAGGTGTGGCTTCTGGAGAAAGGGTCACTGAGATAGGAGACAGAGAGGAGGTGAGGAAGCCATCCATGCTAATTAATATCTGGGGGAAGAGCCGTTCTGTCAGAAGGAACAGTAACTCTGAGGTCCCTGAGGGGAGAGCCTGTCCCCACTCTGCCTGTTGGAGGATGGTCGGAGGCCTGTGCACCTAGCGTGCATGAAAGAGTCTACGTATTTTGTAGGCGGTAGTGAGAGTTCTGCTTCCTTCTCGGTTTCCCGAGTGAAGCTGGACTCTTTCTGAAGCGTTCTAAAGGACAGGCTCTGATTAGACGCCGGCTCTTTATTAAGACGCAAGCTCCGACTCCTCCTTCACTCATGGTCCCCTGGGAAACGAACCTCTCACCCAGCTTTCACTTTCATCTGGGAGCGGACGCAGGTGTGTGTGGGAAGGGGTCTGTCTGAGCACCCTCCTAGCTCCAGCCTCCCAGGAAGCAGTTTGCAAACAGGGTCTTGTCACTTTAAGCAGCCCCCTGGCCGGCTCCCCGGCCTGCTCTGTCTGAAGCCTGAGTGCATGTTGTTCTAGGACCGATCCGCTTTAGCTAATTAATAATCTGACAGGAGACACCCAGGGGATTAGCTGCTGAGCTGAGCTCCACCAAGCCCTAGCAAACGAGCCCTGTACTCCTTGGGGACATGGAGGTGACTTTGAGGGGTACAGGCAGAGGGGACCCACCACAGGTGAGCAGTGTGGCCCAGGACAGTGTAGAAATGACCATCGAAAGGGGTTGGGACAGTCAAAGAGTCTCTTGAAGGGAGTCGGCTCTCCCGAGATGGGCAGAGATGGGTGGAGGCCTCCACGGCCCTTGTCATCCTGCCATCCACCAGAACCCATCGCCCCCTGTCAGGTGTCCCCGCTGAATGGCCTGGATTCAGTTGCCAGAGTTAGCCCATTGAGATATAGAACCACAGTGAAATTTGAAGTTCAGATAAACAGCAGATCATTTTTAGCGTAGGTACGTTCTGTGTGATATTTGGGATATACTTATACTAAAAGATTGTTCACTCTGTGGTAGACATTCATGTTTCCATGGCCTCCTCTTTCCTCTGACATCCTGCCTGGAGTTGACTGGAAGCTCTGGGGCTTCTCGCTAAGGGAAGCCTAGGGTGCCACCAAAAAGAAGTGGCACTCTCTGGGAAGATGTCTGAGGACTTTGCAAGCAGGTGAGGCTGGAGTCACTGTGACTCCCTCTGCCTTTGTCCAGGGAGAGGAGGTTGGAGGCAAAAAGTCACCACCTGCCCAAGTCCCTTATCCTGTGTTTGGGTCCCAGTGCTCCTTGGATGCGTGGGTGCATCTATGACCCCTGGGCTGGGGACAGTGTCCAGTGGCCACTTCTCCCTGGAGAGATGTTATTCAGGGGCAGGCTTCAGACTTCTGAGGGTAGGCCTGAGGTTTCTGTATTGTTCTGATGCTATAGCTTCTGTTTTGAACCCAAAGAGTGGTGGGCAAACATGGCCAAGTATGAAGGAGAGGCTAGACTAAGTTAGGGACAAAAGCCAGCTCTGTAAGGCCACCTCCATGTTCCAAGCCCTGTAAGCACTGATAACCATCTTCGGGCCTCTGGATACCCATTCCCAAGGCCCTAGAGCAGCCTTATGCCAGCTTTGGGAAGGGCAGGCCATCCAGAGAGCTGGGATGCCTAGAATGTCATTCTGGGTGCCAGAATTGAAAATCTTTATTGGAAGACTCCATGGGATCCTAACTGCTCCCTCTTGTGACCTCTGTCACCCTGGCTCTGTTCCCCGTGGTCAGGGAGCCCAGTGTAGTAAGAAGGGCCAGCCGCCAGCTGGTGGAAGTCCAGCTTCCAGCAGCCAAGGGGCCCTATGCCAGGAGGGCAGTGCCCGAGGTGGGAGCTATCTGGGATGGGCTCTGTGCTGTAGGAGTTAACACCATCCTCACCCTCGAAGGGTTTCTCTCCCCAGGCCCCTGGGCAGCCTCCTCCCTGCCTTTCCCGGCAGGCACCACCAGCTTCAGAGTCTTGCGGTGGGAGCAGAAGGGGCTGGGGGGGGGGGTGCTGAGCTGGTGGGAACCTCTTCCGCTCGCTTCCCGAGCTCTCAGCCTCTTCCCCAGCGTGCCCAGCGGTTTGGCCCTGGTTCTTGAGCCGTCTGCTGCCCGTGCTGCCTCTGACCGACATCGTTAGCGTGGGTATTTATATTTCATTAACGACATTAAGCCCAAATGGCATTAAAAGCAAAGCTGGTGATAAATAGCTTATTAATAAACAGGGAGTGCTCTGTGCTGCCTGGCCTCTGCCAACCCCAGTGTTAACCCTTACTGCCCTAGATAAATAGGCTTCACCCCAAAGATCATTCTCCAAAAGATGGGGCCAGGAAGGTCCAGTCACATGACCACCTTCCATCTGGTTATGCTTAGGTCCATGTGTCTTGGAGCCCTTGCAGGCCAGTTCTGTGTCACTGGGGTTCACATAGACTGTCCAGACACAGTTTCCAATCAAATCTCCCTTGCCCTTCTCACTCATTTCGATTCGAGGGATAAAGAGTTTAGAAAAGGTAGCTTTCTAGGCTACTAGCCAGTAGCCCCCCATTTCCCGAAAACCCAACGCGAGGGAAAGTCTTCTGTAGAATGTTTAGAATCCTGGTGCCTGTGAGAGGAGCAGCTGTCCCAGCGGTGTAGACCCAACTAGCACAGTCTGCACACTGTGAGCAGGCCTCTTACTGAGCATGTGTGGCAACTCCCATCATGCCAGGGGGCATCCCACTCAGCTCCAGTTTCCAGTGAGAAAACATCATGCTTTGCCAGTCGGAGCTGGCTCCTTGGCGGAAGTGATTGCCTAGCATGCATGAAGTTCTGGGTTCGGTTCCCAGCAACTTGGAACCAAGTGTGGTGCGTGGCTGTTGTCCCAGCCCTTGAGAGGTAGAAGCAGGTGGATTCTAAGTTCAGGGTCATCCTCTGCTACATAGCAAGTTCGAGGCCAGCCCAAGATACCGGAGACCCTCTCAAAATAATAAAAATGACAAACCAAAATGGAATGGTGCCCAGGGTAGCACAGTGACGTCACCAGCTGAGGCTCATATCACACAGGGGTCCTTGTTTGGTCCACCCTCTCCAGAGACAAGACTTGTCATGGAGGGGCCATTCCTGGCTCCTGAATCTTACCAATGCCAGGACTTCTCTCTCTTAACTAAGGCCCCTATCTTTGTGTAACTTTGCTTTTCCTGAACTCCCTGCCTTTGGGACCCTGCTGCTCTGTTATTGTGACACTGTTGTGTAGGGACACATGCCTGCAGAAAGGCTAGGGGTGCCTCGAGGGCAGGTCAGCATTCTCCTGCAAGTCGGTGCCATCTCATGCCCATAAGAGCCTTCCTGGAGGGAGGACCAGCTAGGCCTCCTTTGTTTGGGGTTTAAGTTAGCAAACCATGAGTGTAGTGTTCTTCTTCACATCTCTGAACAGTAGGGGCAGACCCCCCCCAACACACAGACTCCAGCTTCCTGGCAAAATCAACTGAAAGTAAGAAAAGAACTTAGAGCCCCACTGAGAACCTCTCAGCCCTACACCAGAAACAAGGTTCTTGTCTTGGGCCTGCCCATTTCGAATTGTCTTGGTCACACCAGGCCATAGTGGAAATGGGGTTTTCTTGAGTCATCCAATGTAGGGAGGAAAGAAGGGAAGAGTAGAAGCCGCTTCCATGTGCTCCCACCCAGAGGATAGGGTAGAGGTCACATCTCTGCCTGCATCTGGTTCCACCCAGTGAACACTCAGGGAAGACAGGCAGTATGCTAATAAGCCAGACATCTGCTCTCTGCCAGGGGCCTGACTCCCATCTCCTTGAGCAGGGAAAAAAAGGAAACAATATCCATGAGGCTTCCAGCCAAAGAGGTTCTCACTTCCCACCTCTATCCCCAGGGAGTGACAGGCGGGAGTAGGCAGGGACCCCGCCACCGCCGCCACTTGGGAGACGTGGTTCACCCATTTCTCCTGTTAAGTCATGGCTATGAGGGTCGTGGCTGTCGCAGCATAGTGGCTTGGTGAGCGGCACAGCAAAGTCCTCTCACTATGTTCGGTTTCAGCTGAGCCAGGCACCTACATTCTAGGCACCAACAGAGAACCCAGGACAGGAGCCACTAGTGGTCATGGATAAAGGGGACGATCATATGAGGACTGGCCACCCTGCTCTGTAACGCAGGCCGATGTGTGGTTGTCCCTTTGCCACACTTAGCTCTGTTGCCCTTCTCTGTGAAATGGGCACACTCATAGCATAGCCGTACAATGTGTTCTCTGAAACTCCTGTGGCACAGGGCTTCACACTCACAAAACACCGAACGAGGAGTGGTTGCTGCCCTGACCTCCGTGAGGCCTCCTCCTTATCTGCCTCTGTCTCCAGGCCCACCTCACCATCATTCAACTCCACAACACCCAGGCCTGGGCTATGGCGGATACTAGACTAGCCATGGAGTCCCCCAGCTGTGGAGTTGGCTCACCCCCTGAGTTGCAGCAATTTATATGAGAGACGAGAACACTCATTCCCCTCCTCCCTCTGCAGCATTGCCTTCTCAAGGGCAGCTTCCACTCTCTCCTCAGTTCCACCTTCAGTATAGCCCCCCCCCCCCGCCGTGTTTTCCAAGGACAGGGACTGGGCAGGGATTTAGGGATGCCCTGTCTGATGTGAAGTTGCCTTGTTTCAGCGAAATGGCATAATCTACAGGTGGCCTCCCTGTCACGCCATTATCTTGAGGATTGTTGAATATCTGCTGGGGGTGGGTGGGGATCATACAGGAAAAGGCAGGGGGGTACCTATTTTCATCTGTGGCTCCCCAGAGCCACTCAGCCTTAAGTGACTCAAAAGAAAAAACTATCCTTAAAGCAAGGAAGAGAGACCCTGGAATTAAGAGACAATACTGTGGATGAATGGCTCCGTGACCCAAGAGCTGGGTCTGTGGCTTTGATATATGGGCCTTCAAGTGAGTCAAGGCCAAACCATACCTTTTTCTTACTCCATCACGTTCAAGGGTAATAGAAATGCCTCACTTTCCCCTGGGGCTTAAGGTGTCCAACAAGAGGTCAGCTTTGGTGAACTGGGGTGTAGATAGGCAGGCCCCAGAAGAGGTCCTAAGACAGAACTGGCACTCTCTTGGGGTCCAAGACAATTTTGACTCTGTATCTGCCTCCCAAAACAGGCACTGCCAACCTGCCTGTTGAATGTGCTTCAGCTGCAGGTGAAGCAGCCATGGTGAAGGCCTTTGGGATGGGGAAGGCAGGAGGGGTCCTGTGTCTTCCTTTCTGGAAGCTTCTTTTAACTTTCAGTTTCTTTTTGCAACTGTTTTCTTTTTTCCTTGGGGTCTAATTAAAGACTTGGAGCCATTTACAGCCTATGGTTGGCTTTTTATTTGAAGCTTTGGCAATTACCTTCTGCCCTAAAATAAGTTTCGATGGAACAGGGATAGGATTTTCCTTATTGGCTAAGTTATTGCTTTACTTTCATTGCATGTATTCGTGTGTGTGTGCATGTGTTAGTGTGTGTATGTGTGTATGTATTAGTGTGTGCATATGTGCATGTGTTAGTGTGTGTATTAGTGTGTGTGCATGTGTGTGTATGTATATTAGTGTATATGTGTGCATGTGTTTAGTGTGTGTGTACGTGGTTAGTGTGTGTGTGTTTGTGTGTATGTGTGTGTGAATGAATGACAGAGGCTCCTGACACCTTTCCCACTGTCCCTTTCCAGTTCCTGCCTTCTTGTCACCTATCCCCATCTCATGTCCCTTGGCCGAGGCCGAGGCCTGGACACTGTGAACAGTATGTCCCAAGCCTTGCTCTGCCTCAGGGAACTCTCTGTTGACTCTGCCCCAGTTTCTTCACTTGTGAGCAGGGCAGGGGTGGGCATGCCCGAGGCGTCTCTTCTCTTTGTAAGCATATGTCTTGCCACAGCTCAGCGGGGTGGGAAAAAGCCACCAGCACCAGCCCCGTACCATCCAGCCTCACTCTGCCTCTTGAGCGACATGTGGTCGAGTTTTCAAAGCTTCTCACCCTTTTCTTCCTCGATTTGCCTCGCCATTGTATGAACAGGTGCAGTCACCTCACGTCATAGCCAGGCCCCATAAGCCAGAGATAATTAGTGACTTTTCTGTTGTCACTTGCTTAGAGGGGGCAGAGCCTTGGAATCCAAACCCAGGCCCTGAGGCTTTAGGTCAGCCAGAGACGAGGAAGTCAGAAACGGGCAAAGAGGATTGGAAAAGAACTCTGTTTTCTTAGGGTGAAGGGAACAGCTTTGGGGAGTCAGTTTCCTAGCCCCATCAAGCAGCTATGTGAGGTTTCTTTCTGTTAAGCCAAAGCAAGTGATGACCTGCCAAAAATATCCAGGTTATAGTAGGCTCTGATTGCTATATTGCAGGTTGAAGGTTAGGCAGCTCATTCTTTGAATAGATCTAGAAACTTCTTAGATGACTTTTAGAGAGTTGGAGTATCTGGATTTTATAGAGTGGTGGGTGGATGGATAGATGGATGGATGGATGGGTGGATGGATGGATGGGTGGATAGATTGGTGGATGCATGTGTAGGTGGGCGGATGGATGGGTGGGCGGATGGATGGGTGGGCGGATGGATGGATAGATGGATGGGTGGGTGGGTGGATGAATGAATGGATGTATGGATGGGTAGGTAGGTGGATGGATGGGGCATGGGGCTGGGCCTGTGCCTGAGTCTGGTAAGTTATGTCCTGGAGTTCAGGGGAGGTAGGCAGTGAACAGGTGTACACATCCACCCAGGAGGATATGGCTCGCCTGTGTGCCAAGCAGCTGTTTAGTAAGAGCTGTCAGGATGAATGGCTCTTGTTGGCTTTCCCTGGAAAGAATGGAGCATGTTCCCTTGTCATACCTGCCCATAGTCTAAGAAATCTGGATACCAGAGACCTGACCCAGGACTCTACCTTGACTCTCTCTGATATGTCTGCCTCCCATTCAAAATAAAATCCCTCTAAATTTTGGGCCTTGGACATGAGTAGGGATGGAGTATGCTCTAAAAGCCAGAGTAGCTGTTTTTATGAGGTGGGAACAACTTCGTCTTATTTGGGGGACAGGGTGGGAGTGGGAGTCCCCCAGATCTAAGGTCTGAGGCAGTTAGAATCCTGGAGGACGAGAGTGCCCGAGTTTCCAAGGACTGATTAGATGGTATGCCAAGTGTATTAAATTTTGCAGACATTTTAACAGCAATATGCTAGATAGTTGGGTGTCCCCTGAGGCGCCTGGATTTTTTATATCCTTCACAGAAGGTCAGAACCCTCTTCTGCCTGCCTCTCCCCCTCCACCCTAAGCTCTCAGCTCCCCTCTCGCTCTCCCCCTCCCTTTGCTCAACAATTTCCCTTGCTTTTTGCTCTCTGCTTGTGGGGAACCTAAAGGGCAGCTCTGGTCCCTGACAGAGAAAACACTGGGTCCCTCCTGCCGTGATGTTGGGGATGTTGGAGGTGTCCAGGGCTCAGGAGGGACATAGAGGGGACTTGACTTCTATTTTAGTGTCCCCTACCCCTTCTGTCCCCATTCCAGGGACTGTTGTGAGACCTGCTCCCTCCCTCCTTATTTTTATAGAAAAAAAGGCAGGAAAAGAATCCATCTGGCATATGAATAATTGAAATGCTCAACTCTCTTCCTGTGGTTGCTGTTTGTTCTCAGCTCCCCCGGCCCCAGCCCATCCCCCTGAGTCCGGGACTCCGAGTGGAGGATGGTGGGCATTCTTTGGAGGGGCTCCGGCTCCGGTGAGGCTCCAGGCTCTCCTTAACCTAGGGACATTCTCTGAATCAATGAACCTGAGTGGGCCACTCGGATGCACAGTTTCTTACTGCCAGGGGACAGCCAGCCCCTGGCCAAAGTCTCCCTAAATATCAGTCAAAGTCAAATGGCTCACTTGGCCCTTGAGCTTCAAAGAATAGTTTCCCTTGACCCAGACTGCTCCCAGTGTCCCTTGGGATCCTCTGGTATATACCAGGCTCTTGCTGTCCCACTGCCCTGGGGGCTCAGTGCACTCCAGGAGCTTTAGGGGCTCCTGTTTGGGGACCTTGGCCTCTGTCACACTTACTGTGTGTTCTCTCAGCCCCTCATTGAGACTGTCAACTGGACATCTTGCTTAGAAGCCCCTGAGACCACAGTTTTATGGCTCAGTCATTCCCTCTGTTGCCTAGCCAGGGTTCACCGGTTTCTCCGCAGCTTTTCTCAGCCTTTGCAATGGTAAACCTGAAAATGAGAGTTTCTACAAGTTAGGAGAGTTTACCTCAAGAAGTAATAGGAGACTGGGGCTGGGGGACCTCATGGGCTCAGGCATGCTTGGAGCAGGCTGCCTGTCCACTCTATGGAGTTGGGGATCAGGTACAGCTTCAAAGCTGGTGTCAGGGTCGAGAAGTAACTGTCTATTTCAGACCCTTTAGAGAGGAAACAAAAGGACTTTGGTGTATTAATTCTAGATGAAGACAGGCTCCGGATGACAGCTTGGGCCACGTAGTTCCCTGCAAGCCCACTTCTCCTGTGGCCTTTTCCTCCTGCCTTCCCGCCCCTCTCTCTCAGCTGTGGCTCCCTGGCCTCATCCTTGCTTTTTGCTTTGCGAAAAGCTGACACGGGCATTGTGGGAAGTGTGATCACATGCTCTCTGTTTGAAAAGTCAATACCCTCGTTTGTCTGTTTGGGACATAGTGTTCGTGTCCGAGATGAAGTACTGACTTGGAGCTGTGGGCCCTGTAGTTGTAAAGGGTTGGTAGGGAGGGGCTGGTGCAGATGCCACCACAGGGCAGTGAGGGGGACCCTTATTCCTGTACCTTCTGGTTTTAGTACTTTTTCTCAGAAAATAACCCTCCACCCCAAGAAAGAGGGTGCCTACAAACAGTAACAGAACATTTTAGTGCTTTTCTGGGTTTTGGAAAAAAAAAAAAAAAACCAACTAACCAACCAACCAAACAAACAAACAAAATTGCACAGTAAGCAAAATATAATTTAGATGAAATTTGAATCAGGTTTGTTAATACATAGCTATAAAAGATATATATATATAATATATATATATAAGTCGTTTGTAAAGACTCCTACACCTGTTATAAAAACTGCAAAATGTCTGGTATTCCAGGTCCTGGTACAAATAATTAGATATTTATATCCAATAAAACTGGTTTGATGGGGAAATCGTTTCCCTCTGTGTGGATTCTCAGCTAAGGGTGAGTTTCGGTGGTTGGGTTTGTGTCTTTTTTTTTTTCTCCTGACAATAAAACCAGAGGTTTGGCACCAACAAATGTATTTCCCGTAAATATCTAAATCTCTTTTCTTTCCCAGCTTGAGCTCTGCTCGACGGGTCCCATCATGCCAGCCAGCTCTCCTCTCCTCTCCTCTCCCACTTCTCCATTTGTACTAGATAAAGCTGTCTACAGTCTGTCTTCCTCTGTGCCTCAGGCCCGAGCTCTGGCCAGAACCTGTGTGTGGGGTCCCAGGTGTTTGGTGTCTGCTACCTGTCCCTTCAGACCCAGTCCTGGACAATGCTAGTGGATTCAATGTTTTGGTTTTGATCTTTCCTGCCCCCTCATTCTTCAAATAGTTTCCTGGAATGGGGCTTCTATTCTTATTAGGTCTAAAAAGCCCAATCTAAACATTTTTATGATTTTTATTAAGAACTTTCACTGGTTTTCAGTTTCTCTTCCTTAGCCTCCTGTTTGTAGACCTTTCCCCCCTCCTCCCCTCCTCCTTTCCTCTTTTCTGTCCCCCCTCCATTCTCCCCTCCTCTCTTCTCCTCCTCCTCCCTTCTCTCCCACCTCCATTCTCCCCCCCCTCTCTTCTCCTCCTCCTCCCCCTTCTCTCCCTCCTCCTTTTGCCCCCTCCCCCTTTTCCCCCTCCCTCCCTCTCCTCCTCCTCCCTTCTTCCCTCTTTCCTTCTCTCCTTCCTCCCTTCTACCCTCCTCCCTTCTTCCCTCTTTCCTTCTCTCCTTCCTCCCTTCTACCCTCCTCCCTTCTTCCCTCTTTCCTTCTCTCCTTCCTCCCTTCTTCCCCTCCTCCCTTCTCCCCTCCTTCCTTCTCTCCTTCCTCCCTTCTCCCCCTCTTCCCTCCTCCGCTCCTCCCTTCTTTCCTTCCTCCCTTCCTGAGCACTGTTGGGCCTCCTGGCTCACAGCCTTCAGTTCTCCACGGTGAGCAGTGAGGCCCCAGGGAGGCAGTTTGCATCACTGCCCTGGCCTAGGGAGAACTGCCCCTACAGTCTCTTCTCCCCCATCTGTTCTGCAGTGGTAAACAGATGGAACCAGAAGATACTATGGATGACTGGGATTTTTCTCTCCCATTCTGTAGAAGGTGAGCTGAGGCTCTGGGTGGGGCAGATAGCTGGAGTGGGGCCAGCTTAAGGCGTTTTTTTTTTTTTTTTTTCCTTTGGACGGGTTTTGTTTGTTTTTGTTTGTTTTGTGTAGCCCTGGCTGCCCTGAAACTACCTGTATAGACCAGGCTGGTCTTGAACTCACAGAGATCAGCCTGCCTCTGCCTCACTAGTGCTGGAATCAAAGGTGTAGGTTCTTAGCTGAGATGGGTAGAGCAAGGCTGACTCTCAGACATCCAGTCCATTCTGGCAATGGAGAAGACGTGGTGCTCACTGTCACTTGATCTGTGGTGAGGCACAGGGCAAGTGGCTCACCTCTCTGAGTCTCACTTTCCTGGTTGGTGACACAGGGTCACTTTAGGGTCACTGAGGGGAGGATTCTTTGAATTCCCACATGGCAGACATCACAGCTGGTGCTGGGCAGGCAGATGGGAGAAGTTAGTGTCCACCACATCCTCAAAGTGAACACGAACTCAGGGAATTGTGATATAGGACTGATACCTTCTTTATCCTCGGGTTCCCTACGTAGTGGGACTTGCTTCTTTCTGCATCCCCACTCCCTCTCAGAAGATCAGAATACTTTGTGGTCCTCAGAGGTCTGCAGTAGTTTAGCTTCACCCAGGAAGGAAAGGCTAGGAACCATGGAGGAGTCAGCCAAACGCGTACGCCAGGGTGGTCGGTGCTCCAGAAGGAGTTTGACCTCAAAAGGATGCCCAGAGAAACAGAGATGGATTACTGTGCCTTCCATAATAACTTAGCTCCATTCTGTCCAGGGTTTTTGGCAAGCTGCAGCCTGGACACTGCAAGGGCTGGTAGGTGACTATTCTGATGAGGATCATTTAAATCAAAGCTAAGAAGTCACGGAAGGCTGTAGCCAGTGTAGCCAAGGTGGCCTTGTGAGGAGGCTCTGGGACCGATCTGCTGACCCTAGTGGGAGACACTGCACTTAATTACAGAACTGTAGATATCGAAAATAGCCCTAAGGCGCAGCTGGAGTGTGTACCATGCTGCCAGTACGGTGCCACACACTCCAGGCTCTTCCCCGCCTCTGGTATCCTCCTCGCCCTCTCCAAAGGGTCCCATATGTCCATGGCCAGCAGCCCGAAGCCCATGGAAGGTGTCCCTTGCAGTGAAGACACAGAGTGTGACTCACAAGCTGCACCTGTGCCCCTGCACAGAGAACAGGAGTGACCCCAGCACCTCCGTGCTGCTGCTCTCTCTTGCCTGTAAGTTTCATGAGTCCAAGACACTGGCCCCTGGCCTGGAAGACCTTCCAAGACACACCTGAGCGACTTGTTGTCTTCCCACCCCACTTTCCTTCTCTGCCCCCAAATCCTAGATAAAACTAAAAAAGAAAGAAGGGGAGGGAGGAAAGAAAGGAAGAAAGAAAGAAAGAAAGAAAGAAAGAGGGAGCACCCAAGCTTCCTGTTACTGGCTCCCTGAGAAGCCAGTCAAATCTCCCCTTGTTGAGAACATTTTGACAGCATAAAATTGCTGCCGGAATGTGACTTTAACGAAAAGTAAAAAAAAAAAAAAAAAAAAAAAAGAAAAAAAAAAAAAAAAAAAAAAAAAAAAAACTTCCTTCATGCATATGGAGTTTTTTGGAAAAAAAAATGGTATTTTAATGCTTTCTATTAAATTGGGACTAAAAGTGGTGTCTTAATTTGCATGCATTAGCATATTTGCATATAGATCACTGAAATGGTGGAAGAGAGAAGAGCCTTTAAATGAAAATTCTTTTAAAGGCACAGGCCTGCCTCCCTCTCCCTCTCCTTCTGGGATTTAGACTTGATCCTTTCCTTGCACCCACAACCCTTGTGTCTTGATCTTGCTGGGTCAAGGCTCTGCCTGTCAGGAGCTGCTTCACTGTGGAGTTAAGGGACTGGAAAGCCCTGACTCTTGTTACCACAGCCTTTGTATCCTCTTAGTGTAGGCAGGAGCCCAAGTTGGCTTGTCCCAACAGTGTCTCTGGGTGTGGGAGTGGGGGACTCGTGTCTACCACCAACATGCTGGGTCCCTCGGCCTCTGCAAGCCCGGTTCTTCCCCCATCTTGGGTTTTTTTTCCTCTCAGCCTACCCCAGGAGGCGTTTTTTGCTACAAGCCCACGGTAGACAGCGGTGCTGCCAGCAACTGATCTGGACCTATAGCCCTTTGGCACTGAGGCTGGGTGGAGGGCCTTCCCTTCCCTGGTGTTCTCTGCTCTGCCAACTTCTCATCTTCTCATTCCTGACCCAGAAGGCCCAGGCTGTCACATTTCCTTTATAGTCTAGGCCTCTGGTTGTTAAAATGTAACCTCCTCAGACTGTCTAAAGTCTCCCCACATACTCCTTGGTCACTGGTCCTCCAGGAACTTATTTGCCAGTTTGATGACTGGTCCTCTTCTCTACTGCTGCCATCCTTGCCTGGGATAAAAATGGAGGTTGGCATCCATCTGGACCCTCCGATGCTCAAGACAATGTTGGGCACATGGTAGGTGTCAAGGGAGTGTTTGGTGAGTGAGTGAAAGGGAGCGAGGACTTGCCAGGGCTGAGCTAGTGTCCTCAGTGCCACTCCCTGACTATCCACCGTAGCCGCTGGGCTTTGGCCCTCTATCGATGTCCTCAGCTTGATCCACAGGAGTCCAGGACTCTGTCAGGGGCTTCCAGGCTACTCAGAGGCCCTCGGGATGGCAGGCAGGAAGTAGGGGTCTGGCCTAGGTGAGGAGATGGGGAGGTGACTTGTGGGCAATATTCAGCTGAGGAGAACAGTTTTGACTAATGGAGCTGAGAGTCCTCTTGTGGCAGTCCAAGGAACCCCAATCCTTACATCCAGGTAACTCTCCCATAGGCATTTTTCTTCCAAGAACGGGGATCCCACAAAAATCACAGGGTGTGCAATCAAGGGCCCCAGCATTCTGTACCTGGCCTATCCTACTGGCTAGCCCTTGTGTGGTAACTCCATCACCCTCTCTGCACACAGGAAGTGAGGTCTCTGCACACAGGAAGTAAGGTCTGGCCACTAAACTCAACACCACCTTTGGAGTCTCTACTCCAGTGGGCAGGGATTTCTGATAGGCCCCTCCAAGCTGACAGCAGCCTTGGGCTCCATGCCCAGCCCAAGGGGGGGGGAACCCGGAGGAGATGAGGGGGACACCCAGGGTTGGAGAGGGGCTGTGCCTCTACCACTAATGAAAATCGGAAACCAATTGAGCAGGACAAGGTGCCCAGCCAGCAGGTTGTGGGAACTCGGGGCCTAATGGATGTGGCTGGGGCAGGGGAGCGGATGCCTCATTGATTGCCCAGTGGCTATATTTATCCACCTTGGGTCCCTGGCCCCAGCAGCTGGATGGTACCGGGATAAATAAATGGCCACTGAAATATTCATGAGCTGCACATGCACATCCGTGGTCAGGGGGACTGCCGAGGGCCCTTGCTTCCTCCCTTCACCCAGTCTCTGTGGAAGCCTCAGGAAATTCCTCGCACCTGGGCCAGGTGAAGCATGGCCCAGCCTCACTGGGCACTCAGCCCGGCTTACCACCTTGGGGACACCTGCAAGACCTAGACACCTCCTCCTTGGGGCCAGGCTGATCCTGCCTCGCTTTGTTCCCTCCTTCACTCCCTGTCCCATGGTGATGGATTGGACATGTGGGGCCGTGGCTGCATGCTTGACCCCGTGTGCCCTTCTGGAACTCTGCAAGGACAGACTTGTAGCTCATTTGTTCCCCTGTTTCCCACATGGCCTGGTGTGGTGCTGAGGCGACCTTGAGAGAGGGCCATTGTATGTTGGGAGGGAGACTCAGAGGTGGGCCGAGGCTCGGCTCTGTCTGCCCTTTCTTAGCAAGTGAGATCACCTCCCGAGACTCAGTTTCCCCATCAGCAAAATAGAGTTAAGAGCAATGTGGAATGTTCAAGTGTGGGCCTGGGCCTGCTAGAATTGGAACCCTGGTGCTGTAGGCTAAAGGCAGACAGAATTCTGGACCTGTCTGGGCTGCTGAATCTGACTTTCCCAAGGAAAGGCCTGAGAACCTCAGGAATTTCCCCAGCTTCTCAGTCACTTGCTGCTCTCTTGAGCTTAGAAGTTCTAGTTCTTCATGCCTCCGCCTGGATAGCACTTGGCCGCCAGGGACGCAGAGATCTCTTCCGTGACTCTGAGACACTGGACCCGGAGTGTTAAGAGACAGAGAATGACTCTAGGGCAGTGGTTCTCAACCTGTGGGTCGCGACCCACTTGGGGGCCAGCAATCCCATGTATCAGATATTTACATTACGATTCATAACAGCAACAAAAATGATTTTATGGGTTTTTTTGGGGGGGAGGGTTACCACAACATGAGGAACTGTGTTAAAGGATCACAGTGTTAGGAAAGTTGAGAACCCCTGCTCTAGAGTGTTTGGCAGCCAGATATTCTGGCGAATCTGCCTGGCAAGGGATGGCATAGGGATGGAGTACCAGACCCAGGGGTGCTCCATTCAGGGCTGGATATTCTGCCTGTCTGCAACAGGTTAGGACCTGGATTAGGACCTGGATATGGGCATCGGGGACCTTATCCGTATCCTTGGTGGTTAGCTGCCAGGCTTAGCGCCGAGGATGGCGTGGACTCAGTGCTTTTCATGCCAGCTTCTAACTCTTCCGTTCTTTCCCACTGAAGGGAAGGTCTCGGTGGCAGAGAGAGTGTCATTGATACAGTCACTTGATAAGAGCTGGCTGAACAAGCATCTACAGCCAAATGTGTCCGTGATACCCATAGCCACAAGGCCTCTGCCTCTGGGTGCCTGCAGCTCACACTGTCCCCTTGTTGGTACAGAGCCACATAGTGCTTGCCTGTTGGGTCACACAGGACCTGTCCTTTGGTGGGGAGATGCCCATGACTTGAAAACTATTTGACCCCATTAACGGAGAGGACCGAGGGTTAAACGGGCCATCTGCAGTGAGTCTCTGAGGGCTCCAAATGGGGAAAAGCAGGAGTCATAGAGGCTGGGTGAAGACAGAGCTACTGTCCCTGGCACTCAGCCCACCCCCTCCCCCAGCCAAAGTTTGATCCAAACAGAAGCAAACTTTGGGGACAGCCTTGGCGCTGCATTGAGCCGGGCTGGGCCAGCGAGTGGCAGCGAGAGCAGAGGGAGGCAGCTCAGGCAGCCCTGGCGCCTGACTCCACGGTCCCAAGTCCCCTCCCAGAGCTCCCGGTCCGTGCCCGCGTTTACAGGCGCCTCTCTAGTCAGCTCAGAATGCAGCTTGGGGCCCGTGGCGGCTCAACCTTTCCCTCTCCCAGAGCCCCGGTCTAATCAACCCCTATAATTTATGCAGAAAATATGATTTATATTTAATTTCACCACACTTGCATTGTTAATTTGAGATGTAATTAACCCGTCGCCATGACAACTAATTTTGTGATGCCGTAAATTACCGCCGTCTTTTCATCAAAATTCAGTTACTTTGGCTCCTGTGTGCAATGTACTGATGCAATTAGGTTGCTAAGGGCAACTCAAAAGTGTTCAATTTCTTTTGTGCAACTGCAATGGGATAGAAGCTCCCTTGCGTCCTCCCAGGGTCCCGTTGGCCATGGGCAGGGAGCTGGGGGCATGTGGCCGCCCTAGAGGAATGCCGTTGGAAAGGCGGACTGGGTGGGCGCCTGCTGCCTCAGCTGCCCTGCCTCACATCCTCTTCTCTCCAGTAATTGTTTTTAAACCGTGGCCCCTGGACATATGCCCCTGTATCCCCACAGGATCGCAGGGCTGCAGAAGGGTTCTCACCAGCTCCAACTCAGCCTCAGACTTTTCTTGTCCCAGGTATCTTGGTGTTCCGCACAGAAAGAGCCAAAGCCACCTCCCCTTTCTTCTCTCCCGCGTCTAACTTGTTTATATAGACCTTTCCCTCTCCCTCTCTCTCTTTTCTCTCTCTCTCTCTCTCTTTCTTTTTTCTTTATTTAAAACAAAAACCCTCTGTGTTGCTTTTGTCACGTTAATTCCCATTTTGCCAACACCAGGGGCCCAGGCAGACGAGTTACCAAGGAACACAAAATTTTAATTAGTGTATTTTAATCATTCAGGCTTTCCGAGCTAATCCACACGCCCTAGAGAATTCCCGAGATGCAGCTCTGCCCTGCTTTACCATTTATTGTTGAGTCTATTATAATTACTGTTAGCAGGTGGGGACTGGGAGATGTTTATTATGAGTTTTTCATCTTTAGTATAATTACCGAAAAAAACAAAATAAAAAGATGCCGTTGTATTTTGTTTCCTAGAATTTTTTTCTTGCCAGGGGAGGGCATGGCTGTGGGATTGTTTTGCCTGCTTCTTCCCAGGCAGGTAGGTGGTTGGTAAAGACTTAGCTCCTCTAGTCCATAGGCCCAGGAAGGTGGAGTGGCCGCCACCTGTGCCGGTCACCCACTCTGCTGGGTCTGAGGGGTTGTAAGGACTGAGGCCAAGGCTGGGGGTACCAGTATTCCTACTTTGGGCTGGTCATTCTCCCTGCTTCTGGTCAGATCTAGCCATAGCGCACCTGTTGAAGGTGCACCTAAGCAAGCTGCATGTTTATAAACTGGCGGTTGACATTTATTGAGTGTAGAGCTTGTACCGAGCCCCGTGTCATCCTCTTTAGCTGCATGATTTGGCTAAATCCCTCACCCTCTGAAGCAGACACCAATGTCAAATCCTGTTTTATTTGGGAAGGCCAAAAACGCACATCCCAAGCTAAGAAGCTACAGCAGAGAATTCAAACCCGAATGTGTCCTCAGAGCCCAGGCTCCTTCTGGCCACACCACAGGCAGCTCTTCCAGGTCTCACCAGAGAGGCCACCTCCTGTCTGGATTTCCTGAATGTGTGTCACCACAGTGTGACGGTGACTTCGTGACTACTCTTAGGGCCTGACCACCAGTGAGGGTAGAGAGTGCCTGCCCCCATCCCTGAGGGAGCCCAGCATCAGAAGCCTCTAGTGCAAGCACATATTTTAGTAAGTGTGTTGGGGTACATAGGTGGGTGTGCAGGAGGACCTGGTAGTGTGCCACACTTGACCCCAGCAGTGCCAGAATCTCTGCCTGTAGACATTCTTCAGACATCACTCTCAGCAGAAGCCAGGGGCCCTGTGCTTCTGATTCTCACAGGAAAAGGTAGCGTAGGGGCTTAGGTCATGTTTAGGTATCGTCCTCAGAGTTAGGTGTGCCATGTAAACCCTTAGCTTTGGCTTCTATGTCTCAAGCCAGGACACCCCCACCCGCAAACCATCACTTTCTCTTTTCTTCAGGGTCAGTTTTCAGATGTTCTCCTCTCTGAGTGATGATTTTGAAGTTTTTCTGGAAAATTCCACATCTCTACACTAGCGCCCAGGTTGGGTCTTTCCAAGGCAGTATGGAGCGGAGCAAAAATGCCTTGGAGTAAGCATCTGCTCCTTTCCAGCCAGCCTCCCCAGGGATAGAGGGGTAGATAATTAGCACGTCTCTGGGAAAGGGCCCAGGGCATGCTGTGAGTTACACACTGGTGGCAGGACTCCCTGTTGAGTTCTAAATTCTTGGGACACGCCCCCATGCTCCTTTTTTGGTCCTGTTGGGGTAGACGGGTTTACCCTGCACCACCCTCAGCTGCTGCTGCCTTCCTCTGGGAGACTAGAACCCGTCAAGCCAAGAGTGGACATGGCCCACTCTCTCAAGGTGATGCTTTTAATACTAGCCAGCAGCATGTAGCATTTTGCCTGCCTAAGTCTTTGTGCCCCCCAAGGTCGCCATCCTGCCAGGTGTTGGTACCTCAAGTCCGAAAATACTCTAAAGTCCGGCACCTGAGTGCCTCCAAGATGCTCAAAGTGGAAAACTCCTGCCCTGACTATGCAGCTTGTCTCAGTCAAAGGAGCTTTTACATTTAGATTATGAACAAAAGAAACAGCTAGACATCGGTGGTGGTGCACACATTTAATCCCTGCAGAGGTAGATGAGTCTCTGAGTTCAAGGCCAACCTGGTCTACTGAGAGAGTTCCAAGACAGTCAGGGCTACAAGAGAAAGCCTGTCTCAAAAAACAAACCAATGAATGAATGAATAAATAAATAAAACAGTATTATGGACAAAAATTACAAGCAAAATTTTAAAAATTATTAAAATTTATAAGCAAAATAAAATGATTGCTGGTGATGTAGCCTAGTTGGTAAAGTGCTCACCCTGCACCCATGACACCCTAGGTCTTATGCCCACCACTGCGTAAAGTGGTGGTGGTGGAGACTGTAATCCTGGTAGGCAGGTCAGAGTTCAAAGTCATCCTCTACTATACAATGAGCTTGAGGCTAGCCTGGGATACATGAATGGTTAGTGAGACAGCTCAGCTGGCAAAGGTACTTGCTGCCAAACCCAAACCTAAATTAGATCCCCCGAGACCCACATAGGAGGAGGGAACTAACTCCCTTACTCCGGAGAGTCTGGGTTAACCGCCACATGCTCACTGTGGTGTGTGTGGCCACATGGAGACTCATGCAGTTTTTCTTTTTAATTTAGTTGAAAAAACTTCTTGAGACAGGATCTATGGAACCCTAGCTGACCTGAAACTCTTTAGGGAGACCAGGCTGGCCTGGAACTCTCTGTGTAGACCGGGTTGGCCTGGGGTTCACAGAGAACTGCTTGACTCCGCCTCCTGAGTGCTGGGATTAAAACTGTGTATCTGTACCTAGTAAGGAAATAAATATTTTTTTTTAAAAAAAAGAAAATGCCAGAAAGGAAGGGAAGGAGGGAAGAAGGGAGGGGGCTGGCTGTGTGTGTAAGTTATGTACAAACACAATGAATTTCACTTTTGGACTTCGGTACCTTCCTCGAGATATCTCATGATATATGTAAATATTCAGAGTCCAAAAACATCTAAAATTCAGAAATAGTTTTGCTCCTAAGCATTTCTAATAAGAAGTATTCCACCTGCAACTCCATAAGAGATGATGTTTCCCTCAAATACCCTGGCGGCCTCAGCTCAGCAGACCCTTGCCAATTCTGGAATGAGAAAATTGTCCAGCTAGTGCAGCCCTCAACCCCATCCCCACCACACAGCCCCATGGTGTGTCTTGATGGTGGTTCACAAATGTGCAGAACCTCTTTGCATCCCCTCTCCTCTCCTCTCCTCTCCTCTCCTCTCCTCTCCTCTCCTTTCCTCTCCTCTCTTCTCTCTCTTTCTTTTCCTCTCTCTTATTTATTTCTGTTTGTTCATTTTTATTATTTTGTTTTTTGAGACAGGGTTTCTTTTTGTAGTCCCGGGCTGTCTTGGATCTCGCTCTTTTTTAATTTAGTTAGAAAAAATCTTTTTGAGACAGGATCTATGTAGCTCTGACTGACCTGAAACTCTTTATGTAGATCAGGTTGGCCTCGAACTCAGAGATCCACCTGCCTCTGCCTCCCAAGTGCTGGCAATAAAGGTGTGTGCCACCACTGCCAAACTTTCCCTCTCCCTCTCCCTCTTCTTCTTTCTGTCTGCCTTCCTTCCTTCTTTTCTTTCTTTTTGTCTTTCTGTCTGCCTTCCTTCCTTCTTTTCTTTCTTTTTGTCTGTCTGTCTGTCTGTCTGTCTGTCTGTCTGTCTGTCTGTGGATGAGGATTGAGATATAGCCTTGTCATGCAGCCCAGGCTGGTATTTAACTCAAGCTCCTTCTATCTCAGGTTTCCGAGTGCTCCTATTACAGCTGTGTACACCATACCTCTTTATAGTCTTGAAAAGTATTGCGTACAAAATTTTAATTTGCATAAATTTTATCAATTAATACTATATTCAAAATTAAAACAGAATTAAAAACATTTACTTAATACCTTTAAAAGTAATCATTAAAAGCCCATTACGTTGCCAGACGGTGATGGCAGACTCCTTTAATCCCAGCACTCAGGAGACAGAGGCAGGCGGATCTCTGAGTTGGAGGCCAGCCTGGTCTACAAAGTGAGTTCCAGGACAGCCAAGGCTACACAGAGAAACCTTGTCTCAAAAAACCAAAACAAATGCACGCACTTGTCTGGGGAAAGCGAGGCGAGGCCCCCTTGCATCCTTGCAAATAACTGTGTTTCTTTTGCTGTTTCACCAGAAAGCAGCGAGTGGTCCTTTCACACTGGTTCTCAGTGTGAAACCTGAAACGGCATCAGTGAGCGCCTGTGCCCTGCTGCAGTGAAACCCATGGGTCTAGCTCATACTTGGAATGACTCATTTCCCAGATCTGAGATTTTGTAACTTTACACATGGGTCACTGAAGGATGCAGGTCTCAACCTTGACACATTTCATTGTGTGATATTTAAACAAACAAACAAAAAAATCACAGCTGTTAATATCATCTCTGATCTCATCAGGAAAGCTATTAAGTATCAGGACACTGTCAAAGTCACCAGTGGATACAGGTTTTCCAAAAGCCTGTTTTGTCAGTGGACGGCTTTGTTACAGAGTTTGATACTGGTGACAGTTACTGTCAGCCTTCCCCCACCCCCACCCCTTGAAGTGGCAGCCTCTTTAGAGACTCCAGCTGCTCAAGTGCTCCAGTCTGAACTCTATAGTGTCTTTCAGGTGAAAATGGTGCCCCCCAAAAGGTGGTTTGTTCTACTTTCAGCTCTCTCACACTTTCATTGACGCAAGGAGGCGTGACTTGGACGCATAGCCAGCCATGTTTGTCTTGTTCATTCCCTGAGAGTCTCAGGGAGAGGGCTAAGAATGTGGCTCAATTGGCTGAGCATGGGTGAAGCTCTGGTTTCAATCCCCAGCACCACATATACCTGCATGGTGGTTGCATGTCTCTGATTCTGACACCAGGGAGGTGGAGACAAGAGGATCCGAAGTTCACGATCATCAGCTGCATAGTGAGTTCGAGACTGGCCTGGCCTTTGTGACACTGTCTCAAGGAAAGAATCAAAGGGTCAAGGTCTCCTAAAGATTAGTTCTGTTTCTAGCTCGGCCTGAGACATTTATGTGATTGTGGCATTGTTTTGTGAGATGAAGGAGGATGGAGCTGGGGAGAGTAATGACTGCTTCTGCCTGGTTCTTGCTGGGAGTCTTTATCCTGCCACCACACTGAAAAAGACATGTGGTAACTTCCAGATATTATGAAAGCAGTTTTGACTTCGTGGGACTTCTGAGAACACTACCCTCAGCCACCACAGCCTCCCTCCTGTCCAGGCAGCATTAGCTTGCTTTCTTGCTGCCTGGCAGGACACTGTTCTGACTCTGTTCTTGCATTCTTAGCTGACTTGGTTCAGCCTCTCCATGGCTGTTTCCTGCCTCTGAATTGCCCATCTGAAGTGACCCTGCAGTGGGGAGAGGCATGGTGGGTGTGGGGCTTTCACAGGGCTCTGGTGGGGAGCATGTGCCCCAACCTTGATTGCTCTGCAGCCGAGTCTAGGGACCCTAGCAGTAGATGGTTAACTTGCCTCTCCTTAGGGCTCAGACCTGTCTTGAACTTAGGCTCCCAGCTCCTCCTGCTGCAAGGAATTCAGTTTCCCCATCAGACACCTGCCTCTCACTCAGGGTCCTGGAGCCAAAGGCAGGCTCCCCTCCTTTTTCCCCTTCCTGTTGTTGGCTTCAGCCTCCCTCTCCTTCCAATCCCCATCCCCCAACCACCTCCCCCAGCATGGCAGCTTGTCCAAGACACTGAGTTTTGTCCCTTCCATCGGGGCACCCTGAGAGTAAGAGAAAAGAGCTGCCCAGTGAGGGGGGGGTAGGGAAGCCTCTTGTTTTCGCCCTCTCAGAACTGGTTTTCCCAACTTTCCCATCCCAGCTCCTGTGGAACAAAAGGCCTCTGGCCCTGTGTGCTGGGCCGGGCCCAGCAAGGGGACTCACCAGCGACTCTTTATTGAGTCTTCAAGCGCAGGCCAGGCACTCCATTAAAAAGCCATTCCCTTTTGTGCTACCCGGCCCCCAGCTGTCCCCCCTCTCATGTGACGGTCGGTCACAGTTGTAAAACAACAACACACAGAGTTGGCAACTAACGAGGCTTTTTTTCAAGCCAGGGTCTCCATGGCAACCTCTGTCAATCACCCCTCAGGAGCACTTTAACCTGACCATGAGAGGGAAATAAAAAATAATAAAATAAAATAATAATAATAATAAAAGAAGAAGAAGAAGAAGAAGAAGAAGAAGAAGAAGAAGAAGAAGAAGAAGAAGAAGAAGAAGAAGAAGAAGAGGAAGCCAAGAAAGAATGAGTAAGAAAGAGGGTGAGAGAGGCCAGTAGACAACGGAGAGGGAGTTCTGAAAGTTTCTAGAATACACATGAGAAATTAATCAACCAGGCAGGTAAATGACAGGAAGGAAGTAAAAGTCATGGTAATTTTCTACATTGCTCTTGATCTTATGAAGACGCCTAACATTGTTCTGGGGGTCATAAAATGAGGGACCATGGTTGTCTGTGGTGAGTGTAAGAAGGAAGGCAGTCCCACGGGCTGATACAGGAAATGGATGGTACCTGAGCCCGAACCTAGAGGTGCCCAGTTGATGGCCTTAAGACAATGGGGACAGCCATTTGGCACTTGGCTGAAGTCCACCAGGGTGCCCAAGCCCTTCCATGTGGGGCCCAGTGCCAACGGGGATAGCCCACAGCATGTGGTTGGCACAGTGCCAAAGAGACACTTGAGGGCCCCCATCCTCTGTGCCATGTAAGGAAAGGGTCAGACCTACCTCTGTAATCTGTTAAAAGGGATGCCCAGTGTGGTGGACAATGGCAGGACTCCTCGTGGTTCACATGCTGTTGTGCCAGCAGATGCCCGCTTCCTGGGCACGTGGCATCATGCCCAGGGTGAGTTCAACCTTCTGAATGTTGGCATGATGCCGGGTATGGAAAGCCTGAGTTCTCCCCCCAACCCCCCACCTTGCCCCCTGACACTCATACATGCTGTCTGGCAGTTAGCCAGGGACTCCACAGGTTCCCAGGTCTGCGTAGTCTGGGCACGGGCTGTGGGCAGCCTTGGCAGCTGCTGCCTGGCCCTTCTACTGCCTCTGATTGGGAAGAAGGCAAAGGCTGGCTTCTTGGGCCAGCCTTCATTGCTCAGTCTCCAGAAATCTATGTAGACACTTGGTCTGCCTGGAAGTGGTGAGGGGAGCGAAGGCTGCAGGATTTGCTCATTCTTGGCGTCTAGAAGCTCAATCTGAGGCCTGAGGAAGGCAAGGAAGGTGATCCTGGGATATAGAAACGTCCAGAACTGGGGAATCAAGGGGGTATCGGCTCATAACACTGTTGGACAGTGCCCAGTTCCCAGAACCACAAGGATAAAGAAGCTAGGATGCTTACAGCTAAGTGTTGGGAGACTTACAACTCTGACACTCAAAATAGCACACATAATTAGGAAGGAGTAGGCAGATGCTGACCCCAACTAGAACCATGGGTTTCTGGGCTCTTTCCATGACAGGTGCCTGCCTCATGGCTCTGTAGCCCATTTGCCACCATGCCTTGGTCACTGAGCTTCCCCTGACCCAGTCTGGACCCTGCTGTGGTCTCGCCTCTGTCCATCTCACCCACATATCTCCTTCTGCCTCTCGGTCTACGGTCTTCCCAGAGCAGGACCCAGGCTCCCACCTTCTGCCTCTCGGTCTACGGTCTTCCCAGAGCAGGACCCAGGCTCCCATGACCCCCTCTCTATCTTGGTCCTTAATCCTCACTCCAGAGTGCTGCTCACTTCCAAAAAAGTTGAAGCAAAACCTCTCTGGTTGGCTCCTCTCATATTTCTCCCCTTTGCCCCAGCTTTCACAGTGGGGAAGCTGGCTAGGGACTTGACACAGTGCCACTTAGATGACATCTTAGTGGGTTTACAGCAGCTGACTCATGCCCTGAACCCACTTCTCTAAGACAAGACACAAATCAAGGAAGATCTCTGGGTGCCTAGACACCTCTGGTACCACCCTCTCCATCTTTCATGAGAGTCCTATGTGCTTGTTTTGGGAGCACCCTCCAGGGACTACAGTGGCCTTGGCTGCCCCCACCCCATCTGTTTCTCTCCTTTCCTGGGTGCCCAGGGAAGCTCCTGCGAGAAAGGAATGCTTGCAATCTGCTGGTGTAGTGAGCTGGCACGGCACCCAGGCAGGGCTGTGCCAGAGCCTAGTAAAGACGTTGGCGAGAGCTGCCTTCCCCATGCCTGGAGTTTCCTCCGGCCGGGTTGGCATGTGGCCTTCAGCTTGGCCTGAGGCAGAACAAGGACAAGGTGGCCTCCTCATTGGGACCCGGAGGGCTGTGTCTCTTCCTCCAGCTACAGAGAGGGGACCCATGATGGCACTGAGGAGTGTGTCACCGTTTATGGAAGAAGGAACTGAGTGGGTGGGAAGGACAGTGTCCGGGACCCCAAAACCTAGACACCAGACCACCTCTCCCAGCCTCCCGCTCTGCTCTGTAACCTGGGGTGTGAATGGTCTCCTCTGCCAGTCAGGATCCGAAAAGGCTTCATCCTTTCTGAGCCATGGTCAGCCTTTGCCAGGCATGAACTGTTTTTTGTTTTCTATTGGACCCAGGGTTTCTGCATGCTAGACAAGTACTCTACCACTGAGCTGGACTCGGGTTTGTTTTGTGTCTCCAGGTGCGTGTGTGTATGTGTGTGTGTGTGTGTGTGTGGTGCGCATGTGTGTGCAGATGTGCTTGCTTATGCATGTGTTTGTGGAGACTAGAGGTGACTGGGTATCAGCCTCTATCACTCTCCTTATTTAATGTGTATGGGTATTTTGCCTACACGTATGTCTGTGCACCACATGTGTGCCTGGTGCATGTAGAGGCCAGAAAAAGCCGTTATATCCCTGGAACAAGAGTCACAGACACTGGTGAGCCGCCATGTGGGTACTAGGAATCGAACCTGAGTCCTCTAGAAGAGCAGCCAGTGCTCTTAACCACAGAACCATCTCTCCGGCCCCTCCACCTTATTTTTTAAAACAAAATCTCTCATTGAACTTGGAGCTTGTCGTTTTGACTAGACGGGATAGCCAGCACGTCCCAGGAATCTGCCCGTTTCTGCCTTACCAGCCAAGGTTGCAGGCGTGTCCTTCCACACCAGGCTTTTACCTGGGAATTGGGGATCTGAGCTCAGGTCCCCGTGTTTATACAGGAAGCACTTTGCCCACCAGACTACCTACCTCCCCAGCCCCTAAGTTCCGGTGTTCATTATGTATTTATCTGTACTTTTTATTTTGAAGCACGGTCCCATTCAAGTTGCCCAGGATGACCTTAAACTCACTCGAGCCTTACTGACCTCCTGCCTCAGTTTCTTGAGTAGCCTGGAATATAATTGTATCCTGGGATAAATATGAGCAATTAAGGTGGTTGTGAGGGCAAGAATGTGCTCATCCTAAAGGTGGTTTGAGGTGTCCATGAGTTAGCATATGTAAAGTGTCTGACTGTGGGCAATGTCAGCCCTCATCAGCGTGATTACTGTTATTGTTGCTATTTCCCAGTACTCTGAGGTGATGCTTCACTTTAATCTTGCTTCTGAGTGACTTGAAGAATATAGCTCCCTCCCGAGAGGTTGCCTGTCTTTCTAGAACATTCGGCAATCCGCCTGGCCCTTGTGGTTATGCTATCTTAAGGCGCCTTCCCCTCCCCACACACTTCATTGTCCCTGGCCATCACTTACCTGTCCAAGATTCCCTGGGCACTGTCCGGTCCTCTCCGGGGTTTCCCTAGCCAAAAGGGCTTCCCAGGCGGGCTTCTGTCCCCCCCACAAGTCCCCCCAGGCCTGGAGTCTAACAGTGTATTGTAACTTAGTAGCTGAATGAACTTCAGCTTCAAAGGTTAATATCAAAATCTGGAGTGGATTACCTAAAAATTACTTACAACACCATTAAAATTCTGAACTCTTTTTGTTGTGGCTGTAAATTAATTTAAAATGTCAGGTTTTTTGAGAAATCCAATAAGAAATTGAGCCAACAGAGCAATCTGCAAACTGTCTGGCAAAGAGGAAAGTGTGTCTCTTCAATCGACAAGGAAAAATATGGAGCTTAACTGGAACCATATGGCTGAGTACTTGAGAGAAGTCTGCGCAAAAGGGAGGGTGGAGGGGGAGGGGGGGCAGGAGCTCAGCTGACAGCCACACGCACACAGCAGGCTGGCTGTGGCCTTGGCATTGGCACAGGAGAGGGGCCTGGCGGACGCCTGGCACACAGCCTACTTGGCTGCCCAGTGTCCACAGTCACCAGGCAGCCCTAGGCCGCAACTTAGTCAGGTCTATGATCTTAACACTTTCCCCGCCATGTTCAGACAGGGCCCTCAGGCCACCTGGGGGCCCTATCCCTACCCTAAGGGGTCCAAATCCCCTCTCTTGGGGGAGAACCTAGGCATCCAGCTTCCCTGCCCTGGACAGCCACCTGCATGTCTCTGAGGGCTTCCTCCCCTCAGTTCTCTATGGGCTTCCTCTAGGCCAACATGTGGTCCCCATTACTCCTGAATTCCCCCAGATTTACAACACATTAAGTAATTTGTAGGTTATTTCAACTTCAATCTGCTAAAGTTGAGAAAATCAAAATTAAATTCAAACCACAAGGAAACTTCAAAGAGAGAGGAGGAAGAGAAACTTGAGTGCCCTCTTTCCCCAGGTCCCCGTATGTCTCCCTTCTGTATGTCTCCCCCCCAGGATCCCAGCCAGCCCCCACCGTTCCTCTGGGCCTCCCCTTTCCTGGGCTGTCTGTTGCCAGGGCCCTCCCCCGCAGCCTGTGGTAGGCAGTGTCCAGTGTCCAGGTGAAGGTGCAGAAGGCCAGGGGCAGCTCCGCTGAGGATGAAGGGGTGCTGCTGATTTGGCAGTCAGGGAGCCACTCTGTAGGGTCCAGGACTTCTGGCTCTCCTCCCAGGAGCCCTCACTGCTACTGGTGGGTCCTTCCAGGTCCCCAGAGCTTGTGAGTTTCCTGACCCTAATCTTTGCCATGTTGTTCTGGCTCCCGCAGTGCCTGGGACAGCTGGCAGCTGGTGGGCACCACCTGGCCCCTCCGTTTAATAGCTCAGGTTACTTTATTTTGTCTTCTACCCCTTAAAACAGCCTTGTAAATAAGCAAACACTCGGTGCCAAGCACCTTCGGCATTTCGCCAGGCTGGTAAATATTTTAGTAGTGACTTGGTAACAGTTGTGTTCACTTTGATTCCCTCGGAAAGGTCCTCGGTGCTGGGGAAGGGCCGAGGCTCTGGGAAACCATTTGTTGGTTATTTATACTCCACTGACCACGTGGCCTTTGCTCCGTCCCATGAATTAGATGCTGGGGTGGTTTCAAAGCTCAAGGGGGCATTTGCCTTACACCTTTCAACAAAGATGTGGAGAGCACCTGGGTCTCTCTAGAAGTGCCCCATGACAAAAGAGCTCTGGGGTCGCAATTTGGGAAAGTAGACTTGTCCCCGTCCATGACCCTAAGGAAGACATGGCAGGTATTAGAGTTTGGCTGTGACTTGGTGTCGATCTCTTGCTAGTGTGGTTTGGGAAGAACCCTAAGAAGCAAGGAAAGGAGGACTCTGGGGTTGGTTGGGGACGGGACATGTGAAGTACCATGAGGTACCAAATTAGAATTGCCACCTGAGATGACCCTGGAAAACAGTTGTGACCCCAGCCAGGCGTCCAGTGTCAGAGGACCTGTTCTGCCGTGGGAATGGGAGAGGAGAAGGCCAAGGAAGACCAGCAATGGGCAGGAATGAACCTTTAGCCAGAGTGGCTAACTTGAAGCCCTGCCATCCAGGCCTTCCCTCTAGGCCTGGTCAGGAACACCTGCAAACCCTGGGGCCTCCCCACCCATTGCCAGGAAGCTGGTCTATCCAGACTCAACTTTCTGTGTCCAGTGAGACCTGTGCCGCCCGAGGCTGGCTACTAGGGAAGGGATGGGTGAGGCAGTGGGGTGGGCGCGGGCGTCTGGCTTTAATAGACTGCTCAGAGCCGCAGCCACTCGCTACTCCTTTGTTTTATGAGTGGTTTTAATGTACAGATGTGTTCGTTTTAAAGGGGCTCTAAATCATGGCATGGTGAGAGTGGAGCATTGTGGCCCACATCCCCGGGCCCCACTGGCTATGTGGTGAGCCTGCATGAGGTAGGCACAACCAAAGCAGGAAGAAGGTCAGGCTTCTCTTCTTCGCTAATGTCTTAGACAGGGCCAGGGGAAAGTGGGTACATGTGCTTTGGGTAAGATGGGCCCAGTGTTGCATAGAGGACCCTTTCTCTCTTGCCTTCGCCGAGGAAGGGTGGGGCCTTCCCACTCCAGTTTACAGCTAGGGCGCCATTCAGCTGACCAGCTAGCCTGCTGCCACTCCCAGCCGCCTGCCCTTCCTCCCTGGGCTCCTGGCGCCATGATGCGCGCCACCCGTCTGCACCCACGCACACCCTATTGGTGCTCAGCCTCCGTGGGCGCGAGTCAGGTGAGCAGCAGACATTGTAGCAGACCCAGCTCACCTCCTTCCCGGCGGGACTGGTGCCAGGGCTGCGCTCTTCCCGGAAGGCTTCCAAGCTCCCCCGCTCGGCATCTTGCTGAGCCTGTTCTCAGGGTGCGGGGGCAGATCTTTTGGGGGGAGAGTGTCTGCCCCTTGCTGCCCTGGCGCCAGCTCTTCCTCAAGGCCCTGGTGGAGTCGCCTGAGGGAAGCAGCTGGGCTGAAGGAGCTGAAGCAGGTCTGAAATGGGAATCATGAGTTAAGCCGCCATCTTCCTAGAGCACCCTATACTTCTTTAAGGAGCAGACGCAGGGCCTTGGACCAATCTGTGTTGGTGCTCCCTGCATGGTTCTAGCTTGGTGGCTTCTCAAGTTTTGTTTTTCATTTTTATATCTTCCAGCAAGATGCAGAGCCCAACGCTCAGGCCAAGTCTCAAGGACTTACCATGACTGCTCAATCTTGTGCACTCCACTTGTCCAACCCTATGTTTCAATATATTTGGAAAGTTGGAAGAGTTCTATGGAAGGGGCAAGAAGCTAAAAGAGGCCTTCCTTTTGGTTTTCTGAGACAGGGTATGACTTTTGTATGTAGTCCAGTCTAACCTCAAACTTGCTTTGTAGTTCAGGCTGGCCTTGAACTGATGATTCTCCTATCTCGGCTTCCCGGGTGCTGGCATGACAAACGCTAGGGTTACAGGTGTGTACTGCTATGCCCAGAAGAGGCCCGGAAGTGGCCTTTGATCACCTAAAATGTTTGAGCTCTACAGTAAGAGACCAGCCCCCTAAGGTACTAGGCCCTAAGTTTGGTATCCTGGGGTGTCCCTCAGTCCTGTCCCCTGTGTGGGAAGGAGGCTACTCTAGCAAATCTCTCAGCCTTGCGTTTGGAACTGCATGACACCCGGCATGCTCTCATCCTTTACCACGTCACTTGAGTAAGATATGCTTTTTCCCTGTTACTTCCCCTTGGCCTTTGGGAATAGAAGTCCCTTCTGTCCCTACTTCCCTCCCTGGAGTCCCTAGAACAAGGGAGGAAGCAGAAGTTATTGATCCTTTGGAAAGGGGTATCAAGGAGCTACTCAAGGAAGCTGGGGGCCAAGACCACAGATCCTCCCACTTCGCTGACCACATGGGGCAAGGCCAGGGCACAGGTCTCTGCCCAGCCTCAACAGGTGCTTAAAAGTCTTGAGGAGTAGTCACAGAGGCTCTATGTCTTCTGAAGGAGAGGATGCCGCGCTGCGTGGAAACCTCAGTTTCCCCAGGTGGTGCAATTCAGTAGATTCTATGACGACCTTGAGGTAGAAAAAGCAACATAAATGCCAAGAAAGGGAGACAGTGGTTGGTGACGGAGAGGGCCCAGAGAAGGCTCCGGAGACACCTCTTCCCCATAATAGAGACCTGCCTCTACTTCCTTCCACCAAGACCCAAGGTTGCCTGGGCTAAGGCTATGCGGTGCTTCTACTTGCCGGACCCATAGATGCTGGAGCGGCCCTTCCCACCTTTCCCAGTGAGCACCTGAGGCCAAAGGTCCAGCCTAGCAAGGGAGATAACCAGTCAAGAGAGGCAGAAGGTCAGAGAGAGACAAAGGGGGACCAGAGCCACATGGACCCTCCACCTCATCCGGCCCAGCACGGGGTCTCATGCTGAGGGGGACGCGCTGGCCGGTAGCCAGTTGCCCTGTTTCTCCTTGATGCCCGTGTGGCGTGAGTCCTGGTTTCCAGCTCCCTGTGAGCCGGGAATGGAGGAGATCCTATGAAATGATGATATGTGACAATCAGTCACAGCAATTAGTGTTTTGGTTAACAGGCCTTTTTTGTTTTCTCTCACCCAGACAGAATGTCACAAATAAATCCTCTCCTGCATTTGCATATTAATTGGATCGGAGACGTCAAGCATCTTTCATTAAAGAAAATGATCTGCATATTTGGAGACATAAAATAGTTATTTTGATGGGTTTTTTTTCCCTAAGATCAGGGGGTGGGGGAGGTAGGTGATAGGAGTTCTAGAATGGAGGTAGAGTGGAGGCAAAGCCAGCCAGCCCCTCTTTCTAGTTAACCCTCTGCTGTCTGGACTTGGTGGATCAAGGTTGAGCAGAAAGATAATTAGTCCATAAATAAATCAAGGCTCCAAGGGGCCCCTGGGCCAGCTTGACTGTTAGGCAGAAGGGCTCCTCACTAGAGTTGTGAGTGAGGAGATTGGCTTGGGACTCGTCTTCTTGGGCTTAAATCCCTTCCTTGGGAGCTAGTAGTTGTGCTGCCCGGAGCATTTCCGGAGGCAGTGGGCATTAGGGTGTGGCCAGGTGTATCCATCTAGCCGTGTCTCTCCTTGCCTTGGCTCGCTGGTCGTCCCGTTTCTCTTTCCCGGTAGCTCACCCATCAGTGCCCACTCTCTCTGTGTGCTGTGACCTTGCGCCTCCGAGTCCTTCTCGTTCTTTGCCAACCATTCTCCCACTCCTCTCCCCAGATGGGAGCCTTTCTGGGAGCCGCAGAAGCAAAGCTTAGAGTCATTATCACACACACTTGAAATAACCCAGAAAGCTATAGGGCCCATATTAGGGCATGAGTCCCGGGGAAAGCAGAGTGGATATACAGGTTTTGATTGGCGACTGTGACTGTTTCCCCTTCATCTTCAGTTCCCCCTGCCTGCCTACAGGAGCCATTTCTTCAGGTGGGCAGTAGGGATGGCCTCTCGGAGACAGTTCCTAGTGACAGGCAGCCTGCTCTTCAGTCTCCTCCTCCCTGGTACCAGATCCCAGTCAGGGAGACGTCTAGGTAATGTTGATGACAGGGATGACCGCCATCACTTCTTTCTGCACACGGAACATGTGTAGAAACTCTGCTTAGACTTGACGCTCGCTGTCTCCCGTTTCCATCTCCCACTGAGACAGGCACTCTCAGCAGGTACTCTTTACTGATAAGGAAACTCGACCTCAGGGAGGACAGATAACAGGCCTAGAGGTGCCCATCAGAGCTCAGAACTCGCGGCTGGAGTGGGGCTCCCTGTAGCCAGGCTGTGATGTAGCAGCGGAGATGGACATTGGCCATGGAGCCTCTGCTCTGATCCCTGCCTAATACTTGGGCCTGCAGATACTCTGGGATGTGCTATAATGTACAAACGTCTTTCTACATGGGTGACCTCCTCACCTCATTGAGAAGATAAGGAGACCTGCCAGCCCCCCGGATATTAGAAATGGCCAGGGGTGTCTTCTGTGGCTTTTGAATGTCAGAGACATGCCTTCCACTCACACAATTTATATACAGTTTTGCTTTGAATTTGAAAGTGCCCATCACAGCTATTTTCACACCCATCAGTCTTCCCTCTGGTGCCTGACTCCTAGCTTTCAGTCTTGGCATAGTGTGTGTGTGTGTGTGTGTGTGTGTGTGTGTACGTGTGTGTGCATGCATGTGTGTGTGTGTGCGTGTGTGTGTATGTGTGTGCGTGCGTGTGTGTATGTGTGTGCGTGAGGGTGTGTATGTGTGTGCGTGTGTGTGCATGTGTATGCATGTGTGTGCATGTATATGTGTGTGCGTGTGTGTGCGTGTGTGTGTGTGTGTGTGTGCGCGCGCGCGCGCACATGCCGGCCTCTCCTTATGTCCTGGGTAGATGGACTTGTATGTCCCACAGAAACCTGTGGTTTGGTAGTACCTCCCCAGTACCCAGACTTAAAATAAACCCCTCCAAATGCCAACATGAGGGGGTTGAACTTGAGTCAGGCACCACTATCCCCATTACAGGACTCTGGAAGGGTCTTCTGAGCCAGGAGATGGGGTGATGGCATCCAAAAACACCTGACAGCTGTGCCCCAGCTTGTACCTTGGCCACTCTCTGGCCCTCTGTGACTTTCAGCTATACCTTTTTTTTTGGTAGGTGAGGGTCAGAAGCAGGGGCCTAGTGTCCCTCAAATTTAGGGACTTTGGATTAGGGGCCTGAGGTGCCTCTAGGGGACAAGTGGATAGGCAGGGTGTTTTCTGGAGTCTGGGGGAGCCCTGGAGCAGCTGTTTCTGTTGAATGCCAAGAAGCCAAGTTAGTTTAATATGGTTTTAGCTGCTGGTTTGATAAATCAAAATAATTAAAAATAATAAATTTGATTCTTCAACCAGCAAAAGCTGTGTGTGGGCGCAAGGCCTGAGCTCTTGAGTTAGGAGTGAGGAGGTGGGAGAGGACCCTGGAGCATAGAAATCGTGGAATCCTAACTGAGGAAATGGACGGAGCCTGACCTAGGGGTCAGCTCTCAGACTGATTAAGGAAGAAATGTCTTTCATGGGAAGAGACTCAGGGCCAGAGCCCCTGCCGGCTTTGCCCCTGGCTGTATGGAGTCAGGCCAACCTTGGTTTCCTCATCTGTCAAATGGCGTGATAGTCCTGTCGGCCTGTGGGGCTATGTCAGGAGTCAGGGCCTCTGAGAGCATGGTGAACCGCCCGACCCCATGGGAACATCAGGCCCTGTGCTGGCCTCATTCTCCCGCGTTAGAGAGGCCTCAGTATCCCCTCTTGTTTCCTCTTTGTACCAGCTTTGGCTACAAGCACAAAATCCCAGTTCACAGCTTCCAGGGACTTCTCCTCCCTCCTGCCGACTGTTGTCCTAGCACAGAAATGTTCTGTTTACGAGGACATCCTCTGTTCAAAGCGGTTTCCATTGACAGTATTCCCCTGGTTCCAGAAGGGGTCAGGAAGAAGTGTGCTATACCCTGAGGTGAACCCTGAGTTCTGGGTGCCAGCCCTGGGGTTGGGGTGCCAGCAGCTCTGACTGGGAAAAAGTAGGATCTGGACAAGGTTTGCCTCTGTCCCCCATTTCCTGCCCCCATCTCCATCCTTAAGAGCCGTATTTGGTGTCAGAGTAGTTGGAAATCTGAACTGAGTGGAAGGGGGTGAGGACAGGGAGGGACAGGGTGTCTGTCTCTTTAAATGCACTTTGTGTCAGTGTGATAAGGAATTTGATGGCTTTATCAGAAATACCAAAGCTTTATTTAGCCGGGTGAGGCTCACACCACTCAGCTCCACACAATCTGCTGATAAATAGCAAAAAAAAAAAAAAGAGGGGAAAGAAACCAATAACTCAGCATCACTCGGCTTAGCAGCCAAGGAAAGATGAAGCAAAGAGGCTAAGTTGGAAGTTTGGGGGAGTCAGGGTACTCACTGAGCAGTGGAGGGGAGCAGAGAAAGCTGCATTGGAGTTCTGGGAAGTGCTGACAGGCAGACATTCGTCTGTTCTCCAGTGGAGGCCTTCATGGACTTTTCTGTTACTAGATAAAACTACAAAGATGGTTGCCATTCTTCCAGAAAAGGGATTTATTAAAGGGCCACGCCCTCCCCAACAGCAGTTTTTATTGGACATTTATTTAATATTTATTTACTTGACTTTTCAAGACAGTGTTTCTCTGTGAAACAGTCCTGGCTATCCTGGAACTCACTCTGTAGACCAGGCTGGCCTCTAACTTACAGAGATCTGCCTGCCTCTGCCTCCTGAGTGCTGGGATTAAAAGCGTGCGCCGACATGGCCTGGCCCTGTTGGCCACTTTTACCTCCTGCCCATTTCTCCACCAGCCCAGCCTGCCATCCAAGGGAAGTGGAGACCCTCAGCCCGTGGAGCAGGTCTGCCCTTAGGACAGCTGGCTGGGCTGGTAAAGGCCCAACCAGCCTTGGGTAAAGAAGAAATTAACTGAATACAGAAGAAACTATTGGGGAACTGCCCCTCACTGCAGTGCTGGGAAATAAGGGCCCCAACTCCGTATATGGAAGCAAGGGACCGAGAGTGGGAAGGGTTTGGAAAAGCCCATGTCAGGACAGGTGGGACTCTGTTCAGGGCCAGTCTCAGCCTGGGTCATGTGGGGAAGCAGGGAGGCTATGGCATGGCCCTACCTACTTGTGGCATTCTAGAACATTCTTCTCCTTTTCCTTCTTCTTTTGAGACAGGGTCTCCCTATGTAGCCCTGGCTGTCCTAGAACTCAATAGATAGACCAGGTTGGCCTTGAATTTACAGAGATCCACCTGTCTCTGTCTCCTGAGTGCTGGGATTAAAGGCACACACCATCACTCCTGGACTTGGATTCTTTGATCCCTGCCATCTGGGCCATTCTTGAGCAATCCCTCCCATATCCTGTCTATTCTAGATATTTCCTGCCTTCAGTGGCATTCCTATTTTTTCTTCCTTAAACCCTCTCATTTTCCCTCCCCTGCCTGGGAACCCCATGCCCCTGGCCAGCTTTATGGCCAGCATGAGACACAGATACTACAATCCTTGGATGCCCTCTTGGCTGTCTACACTCCTGGATGCCATCTTGGGTGTCTATACTCCTGGATGCCATCTTGCGTGTCTATGCTCCGCCATCTTGGGTACCTACACTCCTGGATGCCATCTTGGCTGTCTACACTCCTGGATGCCATCTTGGGTGTCTATACTCCTGGATGCCATCTTGTGTGTCTATGCTCCGCCATCTTGGGTGTCTACGCTCCTCTGTCTCTCCCCATGAAGATTTTGATGGATGTAAAGCAAGTTTAATTTGTGGGCCCCATCTATATCTCCCTGTCTCCCAAAGGTTTTACCTCCTCTAACCACTGTTTGTGAAGTTTCCTGTGGGCACAGAGGCAGGTTTGAGCACTCCATGCCCGGCCATCAGCCACATGGGTAAGGAACAGAGAGTGAAAGAGGCAGCGTCTCACACTTTCTCGTGGCGTCCCAGTCCAAGAGAACCGAAGACTTGAGTCCTGGCCACAGGCCCTGCCTCCTCCCAATTCAAAGCTGCTTCTGTTGTCATAGACCATGGGTCACCTCGCCGTGACCAGGAGAGTTGGCTGAGGGGAGAAGTCTTTGCCCCACAGGGCCTCCAAATGTGACAGAGGATCTAGGTCTAGATCCAACAGGAGTGTCAAAAGCGAAGGGCAGATACAAGGACTCAGGTAAGGTTGGCTGAAGGCCACAGTGGGCTGACCATCTCCCCAGAGCCATGGTGGAACCTAGTGAGGCCTGAGATCCCTTCTAGTAAGCTGACCAACAGGGAGCCTGAGCAAGGATGGCCAACAGGCTGAGAGCCAGGCAGGTCACCTTACAGGCATCCCTGGGCTTTGGGTGGTGGGGCAATGGGATTAGCTGGGCTGCTGGGTTGTGGAAGTTCTGGGCGGAGAAACAGGGGAGCTGGGGGAGGGGAGAGCTGGCCAGGGCAGAGGCTGGAGGAAGCTGCAGAAAGGCCGAGGCCCAGACAGACAGGAGGCGTAAATGGAAGTGACAGGGTCAGGCCAAACCTTTGTCCTGCAGCCTGATTAGAAAGCCTGCCCTGGATTTCTGAAACTTTGGGATGTTGTCGGACAAACTGGAGCTTAATTCTGTCAGAGCGCTGGGGAGATTAGAATTGACATCCTGGGAGCACATTCCTGGCTGGGCAGAAATCCAGCCCCCGCTGGGAAAAACCTGTGAAAGCATGGGCAGCCTATGGTGGCGGCAGGGGTGCTGTCAGCACTGGTGGCCACTCCGGTTTGGGGATCAGAGCCAGGAGCCTCTGGAAGGCTGGTCTACTTAGACAGGATACGTGGAAAGAACGGAGGCTTGGCCAAGCCGTTCCCGACGCTGAGCCCTCTTTCCTGGTGGCACTGCCTGGAACAGAGATCTGAAGTCTGAGTCTATAAAATGTGCCAAGTCTGCCTTCCAGACCCCTGGCGCTTTCCTTGCCTTCAAAGTAACCTTGGGAAGGCAAGAGGGTGCTTCCTGCAGGACTGTATCAGCAGCCATGGCCTGGTGGGTGGCAGCATAGGTCGTTGGGAAGCGGGCAGGCAGTACCCACCAGCAGGTTACCTGACAGAGTATATGGAAGGCCTCTGCCAGTGTGCTGAGTGGGTCTCTTCCACCACTGGCCCAATTAGCCTCCTACAACTAGGATGTGCCTTTCAAGACAGCCAACCTCTCTCTGAGCTCCCAGGAAACCTCCATCCGGACTAATCAAGCTTCAGTGACAGGCAAGACCTCTGCCAGAAGTCACCAGACAGGATGCCACCCTGCCTCCAAGAGATGGGACTGGAGGGCAAGACTAATAAGCACCCTAGTCCCAAGTCAGGCTGCTCCCAGTACCCCTCCCCACTTCCTTCCTGATTCTAATGACTTTTAAATATTGGTAAATATTTTGGCTAAAGCAGGCTCCCGTGGCAGAGAGCAAGGCCGTGTGCAGTTCAGGACCTACAAATTATTTATTAAAGATCTGAGATGCGGTGCAATTATGTGGAAAGAACCCAAAAAATTAAATAAATAAGTAACAAAATAAATAAATAACAGCCCCACTGGCCTCTTGAAGGCTTGGGGAGCTGCACACATGATTGCCGGCTTGATGAAATCCCCCCGGATGTAATGAGCTGATTTTTCTGCTGTTAATATTGCATCTGCTGATGAAGGATTCGTTAGGATAATGGAACGAAGCTAAAATATAAATGACTCCCTGTCAAGAAGCAGCTTTTGTTTGTTGATCTCCTGACAGTTCCCGGGCCAAGGCAGGGGTTTCAGTGAGCACATGCATTCAGGAACGGGCAGAAGGGATGGGGGACGAGAGCTCAGGGAACCCCCTAGAGTACTTGGCTTTCCCCTAAACCCCTAGTATCCTAGGCTTTCCCTTGGGTTGGACTGCCCGACCTTGGGAAGCCCTAGAGCCCTGGGGGGCGGGGAAGTCATCAACTTGGAGCCCTGTGGAGGGAGCTTGTTGCACAGGGATCCTGGGTGGGAGCGGAAGTTTCTGCCTAGCTGGGCAGAGGGATATGCAGAGGCGGGGCTGGGGGTAGTGGGGTTTGTAGAGGCAGTGCCTGCTGCCTGTGCATGCAGGGAGGTGGAGTCACTTGAGGGAGGGCATCCTAAGGGAAGGTCCATGGGGGAGCCACTAGCCTTTTCTCTGCCATTATAATGTCCCTTCCCTTCCCTCTCTTTCTTTCCCTTTCTTTCTTCCTTTCTGACAAAGTCTAGCTCAGGATGCCCATCTAGCCAGAGATAACCTCAAACTTCTGATCTTTCTACTTCCATGTCTCAAGTGCTGGGCTTACAAGTGTGCACCACCACACCCAGCATATAGGGGCTAGAGATCAAACCCAGGGCCACATGCATTTCACACAAACATTCTATCCATTTAGGTGGTACCAGGGCACCTCAGATGGTGACTCCAATCCGTCCAGGGTTGGAAGGAAACAGGGCTCATTTGAAATGGCCGCGTCACCCTCCAGCCCCAACTTGGCTCATCTAACACCCCTGCTGAGTTCCCACGTCTGATGCCCTCTGTTCCAAGCTCCTGCCCTATCGTGTATTTAACTATGGTAAAGACACACACCATAAAGTTTACCACTGTGACCATCTTAAGTGCACATTCAGTGGCATTAGGTACACTCAAAATTGTACAGCTATCAACAATATCTACTTCCAGAATTAATTAATTAAATTTTGGTTTTTCAAGGCAGGGTTTCTCTGTGTAGTCCTAGTGGTCCTGGAGCTCTCTTTGTAGACCAGGCTGGCCTGGAACTCAGAGATCCGCCTGACTCTACATCCTGACTGCTGGGACTAAAGGCGTGCGCCACCACCGCCTTGAACTCACAGAGATCTGCCTGCCTCTGCCTCCTGACTGCTCTATTAAAGGTATGCGCCACCCTGCCCAGAAAGTTCCAGAATTTTGTAATCACCCTATACAGAAATGGGGAATTGGTCACCCCTGACTCTTCTCTTCCCTGGCTCCCTACAGTCACTAACTATTCTCTAACCTAGTCAGGATAGGCTAGATGTCTTTCTTCCCTCTCTTGTGTACCTGAATTGGTACAGTTTATAACTTTTCATTCAGGTGTATCCATGTTGTAGCATGTGTCAAGACATTGTTACTTTGTATAACTGTAGACTAGCCCATAGTTCCTGTAGACATTATTGTTTATCCTTTGCTCGACTAATGGGAGCTCAGTCCGTGTCTGTCTTTTGATTGTCCTGAATGGTGCTACTCAGAACAGCTGTTTAAGTGTTTAAGTCCCCGTGGTCCACCTTTAAGGTGTATACCTTGGGGTGAACAGTGGCGTCTCCTCTCCCACGAAGGACTTTAGACGCTAATGTCGAGGGATAGTTTCTTCATGTGGCAGAACTGTGCTAAACGTCATTATCCTGGGCCTTCGCAGCAGCTGGTCATAACCGGGAGGGACGGGACTCAAACCCGGCTTACTGACACTGTTCTTCTGTCTGCCTTGTTCTGTCTTCCCCTTGCGTGGCATCTTTATGATCTCTGGGAAACGGCTGCAGAGACAGGATGGTTTACAACAAGGCCAGGAGCGGTGGCATCTCTCAGAGCATCTGTCTGCTGCTGAATGTTTCAGCTCAGCAGGGGCACCGTGTCACACATACATTGAGTCCTGAGTGGAGACTGAACTGGTACCTCTGAGCTCTTCCTAGCACATGGAGCAACCTTCTTGCTGACTTATTGGCCAGCACCACCTGTCACCTTGACCCCTGAGGTCCTTAGAAAAGAGGGAAGCTTGCTGGGCCACCAACTCATACTCTTCTTCCTAGAGAGAGCACAGGTCTTGTCCAGGGATATAGTTGAGACCCTGTTGTGCAGGTCAGGCTGGAGACACTGGGAAGTGGTGATGCTTCTTTCTCCAGGAGGAGCCCCAGGAGCAGAATGGGGTGGCTCTTCTTCTTGAGAAACCAAGGCAGGGCCCCTATCATCGTTAAAGCCCTGGGCTGGACAAAGGAACTGCTCGAGGAAGCATCCACACAGGACAGAGATGTGAGAGGAGCCAATACCAGCACTGAGCAGCAGACGCGTTACCAACTGTAGAATGAACAGCCAAGTTGGGCATTTTCTGCTACTTGGTTATGTTACTCTTATTAAAAACACTCCTTGAGGGGGCCGGGGAGACGGCTCAGTTGGTAAAGCGCCTTCCGTGTAAGCATGATGACCTGAGTTCAAATCTTCAGCACCCAACTAAAAAGTTGGCTGTAGTGGCACATGCCTGTAATTCCAGCACTGGGGAGGCAGAGACAAAAGGATCCCTGGGGGTGGCTGTCCTGCCAGTCTGGCCAGCTCAGTGAGCTCCAGGTCCACTGAGAAACTGTCTCAAAAAAAAAAAATAAGACGAGGGGCTGGAGACTTGACTCAGTGGTTAAGAGCACTAGTTCGGCTGCAGTGCCGTGATGGGGCACGTCTTTAATTCCAGAACTTGGGAGGACAGGGCAAGGGAATCCTTGAGTTCAAGGCCAGCCTGGTCTACATAGTTCCAGGACAGCCGGGGCTATGAAGTGAGACCCTGTCTCAAAGAAAGGGGTGGGGGAGGAGTGTACTTGTTGTTTTGCTGTCCTTGCAAAGAACCCAGATTCAATTCCCAACTCCCACATGTAAGTTCATCACCTCCTTGGGCACCGGGCACACATATGGTTCACAGATATATATGCAAGCAAAACAGTCATAAATAATAATGATGATGAGAATGTGGAAAGCAATGGGGGCATCCGGTATTAACTTGCTCTGGCCTTCACACACATGCTTACATCTGAAAGAAAAAACTTGGGAAATCCCTTCCCTGACTCTAAATGCCTTGGCCCTCCCTCTTGACCCTGTTCGATTTTTCAGGATTCTGGCCAAATTCCAATCAAGGCTCTTTTGGGAGAAACCACAGAGCCAGTCTGGAGCCCATTCTCACTTGGTGCTGGCCAGCAGAGCCACCTGCCCCTCATGGTCTGGAGGCCTTGGTCTCCTGTCCCTGTGCAGGGACAGGCAGCCTGCTCTGGCTGCTGCCTCTGCTGTTCAGAGCTGGCACACACTGTACTTGTACAGAGCCAGTGGTCCCTTCAGCATCCCGCGAAACTGCGTTGAATTCCAGGCTTTCTTTGGGCTTTCTGTTTCGCCTGGTTATGAGGTGGCTGTGCCTCTTGTGCACACCCTGGCAGCCTTGCAGGGTGCAGGGGACGGCTGGCCCCTGGATGTCGCCTTTCTCTCCTAGCCCTTCTTCTCTGTAGCACTTTTTATGCTTCCTTTCCCCTTCTATTTCTCCCTCCCTCGCTATCCTTTTTTTTTCCACTCTTTCAACATGGTTTTCCTAAAAAGTTTTTTAATCAATCAAATTTGAGGCAGAAAATAGGTTTTGTCACGCCTGGTCCCGGGGTAGTGTGACTCTCACTCAGGCTCCTGACAGCTCCTCAATGCAAGAAGGAGGCCAAACAGAATATTTCTCGGGGAAAGTGCCCGTTTCCATGACACTGCCCCTTGTTGTCTGTGCTGCCCCCTCCTCAAGCTGCCGGGCTGACATGGCCCCAGCCCTTGTGAAAGGCCCAGCCGGGGAGGGTGTGTGAGGATGGGGAGGTGGCCTGGGGTGGGTAGCCAGGCGGCCCGACAGCTGTCCTGAATCTCCCTGGCCTGAGAAGGCTGGGGAGCAGGTTGGAACCTCAGACAGGAGCCTGGCCTGGGGTTCATACATATGGAGTCAGCCTGTGGGAGAGACTGTAGGGCCAGGTCACAGGAGAGGTTTCAGCTCCAAGCAGAGAAGACCTCATGGTGTCAGGCTCCTTCAGGACTTGGTACCTACTTCTAGCATATCTTCCCCCTCCCCTTTTGCTTCTGCTCTCCTGCCCATCAGTTTCTCCCATCATCCTTGGCTTCTTCCTGGTTCCTCCATTCTAGAATCTTTGGTCCCTGCCATCTCCCCCACCCCCTCCAGATCCCTAGTCCCCAAATCAGAGCTCCCTGAAAGCCCTCTGAGTCTTTTCTCTCTAGCCCAATTCCCCTCTTCCTTCTTCCTGTCCCCATCTTTCACCCTCTTCTCTCTCCTCTTCTCCTTCTCTTTTATAATTAATGATTAGTTTTAATTGGTTTGCTTAGGCAGCCTGACAGCAAATTAACAGAAGGCAGCCCAGGGCTGCAAGGCTGGGGTGGAGACCACTGTACTTCAGACCTGCCAAGGGAAAGGGAAGACTGTGGCTGCCCCGCGGGATCATTTCCTGGCCAGTGGGCTGTGTGTACTCAGGCCTCCCATGGACAAGTGCAGCAGCCAACAGGAAGAAGGCAACCGGCTCTCTGCAAGATGGAGAGCTCACTCTGTCAACTTCCTGTGTGCTTTTGTTTTCCTTCCCCTGTATCCCCTCTGTGCCCCTCACAGAGATTAGGGTCAGGGTTGATGCCTTTAGGCTGGACAGGATTTGCTTTTGGTGCCATTGTCCTTGCCTGTATTCTAGCTGATGGGGTTGGCACTTTGACATCTCTGGGGCCGAGAGCTTACTCTTTCCCATGGACACGAAGGAAGAGACCATTGCCATTATGAGATCAGCCGCGTAGGGATGCACAGGCACCAAGGCCTGCAAACTCCAGAACCTAGCTCTGCTTTCTTCTAATTACCTCTACACAGAGCCTTCAACCTTTCCCTTCTCAGGGCAGTGAGGGTTAACACTGGACAGACTGGCAGAAGATGGAGAGAAAATGGATGAATGGATGGATGGATAGGTGAGATTGATAGATGGAGGATGGATGGCTAGAAAACTGGCAGAGGTGGTGGCACATGCCTTTAGTACTCGGGACGCAGAAGCAAGTGGATCTTTGTGAGTCTAAGGCCTGCCTGGTCTACAGAGTGAGTTCCGGGACAGTCAAGACTACACAGAGACACCTTGTCTCAGAAAACAAACACACAAAACACACAAAAGAGTCGGTGGTGGTGGCGCACGCCTTTAATCCCAGCACTCGGGAGGCAGAGGCAGGCGGATCTCTGAGTTCGAGGCCAGCCTGGTCTACAAGAGCTAGATCCAGGAGAGGCTCTAGAAACTACAGGGAAACCCTGTCTCAAACACATACACACACACACACACACACACACACAAGAAGAGAAAACTGTCAGAGGATACTCTGACAACCCCTGGGCTCTTCTGTTATGAGTCCTGGACATATATTCCTTTTCTCTTTTAGCTATGAGGTGTTCTCCTTAACCTTAACCTCCCCGAGGGTAGGGGTCCTCCCCTAAGCCCTGCAGAACCCTTCCTTTATGCCAGCTTTCTCATTCACTACCATTACCTGGTTGTGCCAACCCCTTATTCCTATAGGCCAGAATGAGGCATCAGCACTGGCAGGGGTAGAGGCAGAAGGTACCAGAATAAAGAAATGAGAATGGTCTACTGGATACTGCTCCGGCCCTCGCTGGGAGTCTAGAATCTACCTAGTGTCCCAGATCCAGCTGAGAGTAATGAATGTCCCTGCTGCTGTCAGCCAGGTTACCTGCCCTGGACAGGCAAGGATGGGACCCACCTGAGGGCGGGCATATCTTTGTGCCCTCCTCTAGGCGTCAGTGCGTCTCCGCCCCTCCCCCTCCTGCCTCCAGCCCCAGCCAACTCCTGGAAAGTTTCCTCCCGATTGTTCTGTGTGATCAGATCTGCAAGTTGCTCTCTAAGCTCCTTGTCACATTTTGACTTAATGAAGTGCAAGAGCTGAGGGATTTGGGTTCAGCGCTCCGGTCTCCCGCGCTCCCTTGTTGTCAGAAAACAGGGGTGGTTGGGGACGGCAACACTGTGCTGTAAGTCGTTATCATTCCGGTCAGTCTGTTTAACACAAAATTAAACAAAGAACTAATTAGTGCCTCATGAATTAATAAATGCACAGTTGCCGGGGAGGAGGGGAGGGGAGAAAAAGGTGGTGGAAGGGAGATACTGGAGTTGTAGAGTTGGGGGGCTTTGGGGGTTCAAAGGAGGCTGGCTGGGGCATCTTGACAGATCTCAAGAAGGAGAGCCTGTGATGGACAGGGCAATGATGTTGCCCCTGCCAGGGCCTAAGGCTCATTGGCTGGAATGTGCACTCTGCCAGTGAAGCCCTTGACTTTGGGGTCTCCATTTCTCTTCCCCTGGCCTAGCCCATAGTCCCTCCCCTTAACTTAGCTCACCTCTCATCTCCCTCTCTGTCCCTTTTCACTCTGAGCTTCCATCAGCCTCTTCCACCTCTGCCTGGCACCATTTTCTCTCTCTTGCCCCCTCCCTTAGATGCCCACTCACTTCCCTGCCCACCCCTCAGCTCCCACCTTCTAAACCCATGAGTGTCCTAGGCTCACAGACAAACCCTCCCAGACCTCAGACCTCTTGATGGTCACTAGGCTCTCAGCCCTTTTCTGCAGCCGAGTAGACACTGCCCTACTGGGCCCCAGCAGCCCCGCATAGTCTATAACACTGGCCTGGTGGAGAGTGGAGCCCTCCTTAAGAGGACGTGTCAAGTACAATTAGCTTTATCTTTCTAAACATGTCCTGGGAATGAGAGAGCGGGTGGTGGGACTGGGTGGCATTCTGGGAGCCCAGGACAAGGTCACCTCATCTCCCGCAATCCCCCAATCTGATTTGGGGATTACATAGCCTAAGGAAATTGGTGTTATTCCTCTTGCATCATTGATAAGCCACGAACGAGGGCTAAGGGGACAAAAGGAGGAAATAAACAGCAAACCCTTTGTCTAGCATAGCAGATGCTAAGGCTGGGGTACGGGGTGGGGGGCAGGAAAGCTGCCAGGTGAGCAGGCACAAGGTGCTTCAGGCCCTCCCTCCACAAGTGGAATCCTGAACCTGGATCCCTGCTCCTGCTCTAGGTGCAGAGGACCTAAGCCTGCAAGCTGAGCTCCATTAATGATTGGTTAAAAACCCTCTGGTCTTGTCGCTTGCCCTGTCTGAGCTTCTGTGGGGGTCGTCTTGGTCCATTGGGGTGGAAATGACTGCCCACAGTCTGTCTTATGGAGTTGTAACTTTCTGCTGCCTGACCTTGTCTCCCCCCCCCCCCAAGCTCCAGCACTCACACCGTGACTTGGGGACAGTTTTGTTTCCAGGGCCCTGGAGAAAAGAGTCAAAGAGTGGTTGGTGTTATAGTCATTGTCTCCAGGACTACGTACTTAGCCACAAAAGGCGTTAACCAGCATACACATGTGTGCCTGTGTACACATAGACACACAGGTGCGTGCACGAGCACACACATGCACACGCGCACACACCCCTCTCAGCCTCCACTGGGCAGTGCGCAGAGCAGTCTGGCTTTTTCTGGAAAGCTTATCCTAGGAGCCATACCTCCCATGTCACAGGTACCACTGCTTCCTGAATTGTCAGTCTTTGGTTGGCATATACTTAAAATGGGCCCAAAGCAGAGCCCATAGAACCTGTCTAAATCACTAGCCCTTCTGGCTCACCCTGACACATCAACCTTTCAGCCCATAGTTGACAGAGAACCCTTGGGCACAGAGGGGTCATGACAGCATGCATGGAGGGAAGTCACTGGTTTCCTACTGGAAAGACTAACAGTCTCTTCTTTGTCACCAGGATGAAGTGACACCCCAACTGTGTTTGAGGAATCTCTAGGACCCAGTGAGGTAAGGCTCGAGCTGCCCCACCCCGTGCCCGCACCCCCCACACCATGTTGTGTGATTGTTAGTATGGGATACACCACCCTGGCCTGAGCTCATTTCTTCATGCATCCACAAGGGGATGGGGGATTGGAGTTGGAGACAGGGAATCAGAGCCACATGGCTACTGGAACCTGTCAGGAACAATGGGAGCCCAGCAAGAGCCGTTTGGCTTTTATGCTGGAAACAGGTTGGGGATGGATGGATGGATGGATTGCAGATTTGGAACAAGGATTGAGCTCCAAGCAGCAGGGACATTGGTGCCATGGCTGCCTATAGGACTGGTGTCCTACTCTGGCCCCACTGTTTGTCCCCTGTGGTAGCTGCCTCTGGCTCTTCAGGGAAGTTCTGCTTCTAGCCATGCCTGGAGATCCGAATGAGTTTATGGTCCTAGACGGACCCACCGCCCTCCGCCCCCCAGCTCTGCTTCTCTGCGATTGAGCCACCTCCATATCTGGCTGGGAGCAGGCTGCTATATCCTGCCTTAACCCTAGCCCAGGGCTCCCTGGAAGCCGGGCACTCAGCCCTGCCCTGGTCTTCACAGGCTGTCACAGTCCCCTGGTGACTCGAGGAACTGCGGGGCCACCGGGCCTTAGCCTCGGGCAGTGCAGTGTCAGAGGTGACCGGTGGAACGCCAGTGTTATGTAAATAGCGGGGCCTGCCCGGCGGGCGAGCAGGCTAGCTGCAGCCATCCATCATCCCGGCTCGGCTGGGCGGGGGACAGACACAGCACCGTGCGCTTGGCTCCAAACCTGTTTGTTTTCCCTTTGTCTCTCGCATTTCGGGGGCCCGGCTGCGACCCGCTCCAGTTTTGTCCCGCTGGTCTCCTCCCCATAGGGAGCACGGGGGAAGGGAGGAGAGTCCCTTGGCTCCCACCGCGGCATCTCTTTCGTACTTCAAAGGCTCCCCCAGCATTGTCTGCGCCTGCGGGCAGTGGCCCTGAAAACGTGATCAGAGGCGGCCCGGTGTAGGGCAGGCCCGGCCCGCGCCCTGCGCTCTCGCTGGGGCCCGTGGATTCCTCCCTTTGCCGCCAGCACCACCGTGGTTACAGCGCAGCTCCGGGGCGCTCTCTGGCCTTTCTCTCCCGGCGCCCCTTCTGGCTCCCTCTGGTTGCTCCTTCCTGCTCTCTACCCTCAACCTCACAGCTATCTCAGTGCTTTGAGACTCGAAATGACCAGAGCTGCATGCAGCCTTCCCCTCTTTCCTCGCCTCCTTAGGAATCTCAAAACCTTCAAAGGGCTTCCCAGGATGCTGTGAGGCATAAATAGGCTTCCCATGCCAGATCTGATTCTCTGCGCACCCCCCCCCCCAACACTCTGCACCTCACAGGAGAGCCTTGCTTCCTCTGGGGACCTCTGCCAGATTAGACACACTGTCCCCAGGAATCATCCAAACCCTGAAAGGCAGGATGCTTCCATTTTCTGGACAAATCCCAGGCAAACTACAGTTCCTAGGTCACTTTTGGCCCATAGCCTATTTCTTGTAAATAAAGTTTTATTGGAAAGTGATGCTCATTCATTTTCATATTGTCTGCGGCTGCTTTCACTCTGCAATGGCAGAGTTGAATGACTACAGCCGAAACTGGCCTGTGAACCATAAGATATTTATTACCTGGCCCTTTCGTAGAGACGGGTTTGCTGGCCCAGATTCTGGTCCCTGATTTCTGTCCCCTCTCTGGTAAAATACACCTTGATGAGATTTGCCGTTGCAACCTGCCTAAGTGTGTAAATTTGCCGTCGCATCCCACCTAAGTGTGTAAATCCTGCTGTTAAGTGCATTTTCAATGTTGCATGGTCACCATAGTGAGGTTGGGATTACATAGAAACCCTGTGCTGGGGGTTGATTTCTGACTGCCTAAAGTGGCTCTCTGTTGAAGATCCTCTGCCCCTCCCCTGCCTCGTGCCTCCTGCTCTGTTGTCCCTCTTACCCTGAAGTCCCAGCTCTTCTCTCCTCACCAGCCCTGGCTCCCTTGGGCTCCTGTATCCAGTGTCCCTCCCGTAGCCTCTAGCAAACATTTTAACTTCAGCTCTATCATCATCATTCTGCCCTCTCACCCCCACCCTGGCCCACTTTGCAAGGTAAGAATGTGTACTTTGCAGGGCTGTTGGGATAAGGGGATGGGTAGTGGCTAAAAGCAGCCAGCCCAGAATCTAACAGGAAAGTTGAGAGTTTCCCCAGGAGGCACAAGATACAGCTTCCAGCCCTGGGAAGGTACCATGGAGCTTTTCCTGACCCTGACTGAAAAACCTCTGAGTCTGAGGTTTGGAAATGGCAAAGCTTCGGAGTCCAGTGCCCCTCTGGAAGAAGAATGTCCCCTGGGAAATCCTGGTCACCTCACACTTGTTGCTGGGCCCTGGAATGTGGCCATTCTCCCAGGTCATCAGCTTCTATAGCATAGGGGTCCTGCTCACCAGGCTCCTTCACAGGCCTGAGCCAGCTGCCGGGAGGAAGGCAGACAAGGGTCTGGGTCCCCGCTTAGGCCTGTGAGGGTGAGGCTGCAAGGGAGGCTGTCATTCTGCTGAGGAGGCCCCCAGGGGTCACTAAGCGAGTACTTGCCCTATTCAAAGCTGTCCTGTCGTGACTCCACGGCTGTGGAATAAGCCTGGGGGACAGGCTTCAAATCGGAAGGGGACCGCTGGAGGTCTGGGACAGGAGCTGTAGAGCCCAGTTATCTGGGTGCCTTTTGTTGGCTCTGCTGCTGTCCCTCCCTGTTCTCCTCCCCTCCTGGCCTTCTCTATGCTATGTTCTCCCTAAGTTTCTCCCTCTTCTTGCCTTCCCACTACAAATGCTACCCCCCCAACTCATGGCTCGCTCTCCCTCTCTCCTTTTCATCTACTCGGAAGGCTCTACTTTACTTCCTTGTCACCCTAATTGATTGCATTAACCTTTCAGCGTATTGGATTTCCCCGGCATCGTGCAGAGAGCCCTGTGCAATATGCTTATAATCTGAGCCATAATGGACAGTTTGCAGTCAACAAGCCCCTTCTCCCGTCGGCCCCGTTGACATCTCTCTCTCTTGCCTAGACCACCGTGGCCACTTCTCTAGCTGCAGGGGCAGAGAGGAATGGGGCTTAGGAGGAAGTGGGCGCGCGTTTGGACCTACCCATGTATCTTTCTGCCTTTCTTGTGCCCCTGGCTGACCTTGCTCTCCTTTCACAAGCTCCTAGTCTGAATCCTCTTGGCGTTCTGCTTCTGATACCCTGCCTGACGAAGAGTGCTTGTCCTTGGATTCTGTCAATAAGCAAAGTCCCCTGTTGTACCCAGCCAGCCACCTGGTTATGGCTTTATCTCCCACATTGGTTTCAGGCTTCTGTGATTTGGGTGGGTGGCAGAAGATGTAGGTCTCAATTTCCCACCTGTTTTTGTCAAGGGAAGAGAAGTGACCCAGACGCCAGGGCAGTAAGCCTGGAAAAGCCTCCAAGATGGACTGACCTGATAGGAGACTGGTAGAAGAGGTAGGAAGGATTGCCTTTGCAGGATGGGCTCCATCACATTGCTTTCTTGAGGGATACCTGCTAATCTAGCAGCAGGTAGGGGAGCCAGCCCCATGCCAGCTTCTGGTCTTAGAAGCCCAGCCCCAGACTGAGTCCCCATCCCCTGTGGGTTCCAACCAGGCCTTCAGCTCGGCAGCCTGATGGGTGAGTCACTCAGGACGACAGGATGGATGTCAGGTTGAATACATTAGTGTCAGCTGGAGGAGCAGGACGGAGGCTCCCATTAGCCCTGGTGGTACTCACTCCTCTCCCAGACTTTCTCCAGCCCTTTGCCCAGCATCTTCTCCTACGGACCATCCCCACCTCCTCCCAACACTCTATCATTCCAAAGGGCAAGCTTTGGCAAGAGAGGGCTGGACCTCAGTCCTTCCCATCCTCTCCCAAGGATTTTGGGGGTGGGCAGAGGGCACAGCAGGAAGAAACCAAGCAGCGAATTAAAGTCGGTGATTGTCAGTGTCAGGAGAAGCTAAATAACCCTGTAACTAGTATGAAGGTGAATTCACGGTCTGCTGCACATGGAGAATATGAGTGTTCGCCAGACAGCGAGTGTAGCTCGGGAGTCTGCCCGCCACGGTGGGCAGCCTTCTCTCCAGGGACCCACCCAGAGGAGGCAGGAGGAGGCCACACACTTCCCACCCCTGGCAGGGAGCAGCTGCCCAGGATCCCCGACCAGGCATGGGGAGGGGGCAGCTCAGTGGCTTGACAACATGCTGGCCAGAAACCCAGGGAGGCATTTGTAAGCACCAGCAGAACACACTCACAGATACCAATGCAAGCCCCGTTAACAGTGGATGCTTGCCGATCGATCACTTAACCATGCCAAGGTGATCCTTGTCTTTGAACCTCTGTCCAAAACAGGAGAATATACTGGCATTACTTCTCCCTACATTAGTCTTTGACCGCTTTGTTGAAATATAATTCACATACCATAAAATCTACCCAATTTTAAATGTAAAATCCAGTGATTTTTTTTTAAGTGTGTTCACAAGGGTACACAACCGTCACCACTCTTGACTATAGAACTTGTTCATCTGCCAGGAAGAAGCCCCCATACTCCTTGGCAGCCACTCTCCTCCCCTCTCCCCACCCACAGACTTAAACAACTGATAATAGTTCCCTTTAGATACCAGAGGAAATGAAGGCCCAGAGAGGGCCAGTGACTTGGCTAGGATTACACAGCCAGGGGCTGATGGAGCTGGCATTTGAACCCAGGTAGAAGAATCCCAAAGCCAGCGTTCCATGTCCTGGTGGTTGCCCCCACCCCATGCCCTACCTTGAGTTTCTGACAGTTTGGGCTCAGGCATGTACACGCACCATCTGAACATGTAGGCCCAGGCAGGAACATGAAACTCTCTTCTCCCCAGGTATGCTCATGACTCCATACAGAAAAGCCTCACCCCCCTCCCCCACCGCCACCCCAGAACAGCCAACATTCCCTCCTCCCCTTGCTCCTCTCCCTGGCTTCTCTCTCCCAGCCCTGCTCCTGGAAGGGAAGCTTGGCACAGAGGCCAAGCAGCAGCACCGTGGCAGCTGGAGCGGCCAGTGAGACCTAGGTGGCTTTGGGACTTAGACACAAGAAATCCGAGAGCCCCCTGACAGGAGCTGAAATGAAGTGCCGCTGTAGAGCAGGGAGGGCCCTGCCAGGGTCAGGCTGCCAGCAGGGCTGTGGCTACAAGCCACCCCTCAGCGGTGGCGTGCCTGCCTCATTTCACACCCTCCCTCACATGTTTCTCCTGCATCTTTTCTGCTGTCTCTCACCCGTTTTTCTCTCCACTTGCCTCTCTTTTCTCATGCCCCACTTCCTCCCCCCCACCAAAAAAAAACTTTTAAGAAAAGGCAACAACAACAAAAACCACTTTTGTAGCCAGTCTCTTGGTATTTGCAAAAACTGGAAATTTATGTGAAACTGTCACTGCTTCTGGTAAGTGACAAACCAAGGACCAGAGACAAAGGGAAAAGTAGACACACAGAAAGAATGAGTCTGTTGGATTTGGTTTGGTGTTTTTTTTTTTCCTCCTTTCTCCCTCCAAAGTGGAGGATCCGGCCCGGCCAGTTTGGATATTTATTAAGAAAAAGCCAAAGATAATTAACTTTTTTGTTTTTGTTTTGTTTGAGGGTGCCTCCCCTGCTGGCACTCCAGGCTGCCTGGCAGATCAGACCTGCTCCCTGTTCCTGGGTGCTAGGCTGCTCGTAGGGCTCTGCTGACTCCCCTAAGTCTGCTGGAGCCACTAGCTGCCCACCCAGCCACCTAACTCCAGTTTTAGACAGGGCAGACCTATGCTGCCACCAATGCCACCTCCCTGGGCTCTCCTGAAGCACCGAGCACCCTTTAGAGGCCGGTAAGTGGTGTGGAAGAGGGGCTCCTGCTAGGTATCGTGGCCAGTGTGTCCCTTACAGAAGGTGGGGGTAGGAGAGAGTCTCTCCGGGAGGCAAGGCATTCCCCTGACCAGTTCAAGGCTCTGACTTCTTTGGGGAGGGAAAGGAGAGCAGAATGTGCTGGAAGAGCAGGGAGAGACAGATTTGGGCCACATAGATCTCGCTCTTGTCCCAGGAAACTGGTACTCTGCCAGTACCCATAGACTCTGGAAACACCCACCCGCTAAGAAATCCCTGGGACACAGAGACTTACTATCTGTCATCTCTGACCCAGCCTCAGCCATCAGGGGACCCACCGACGTGGTTCTGGGAGGCACACTTAAGTGAGAAGCTTCTGTCTCTGAACCCCTCTAACTGTGGCCCCGCTCAGCAAGCAAGAAGTCAGTGTTGCGAGTTTGAGGCCTCTCTGTGAAAGACAGAGCTGAGGACATCTCGGCAACCAAGACTGCCAGGGTAGTGAAGATGGCTACCGCCCTAGCTAGCCTTAGGGGTGTGGTTTGCTCCTCTGTTAGTGGCTATGTCTGGGCCCCTCCCTGCAAGGGTGCTCCCCTCTGCGCCCCCCTGGCTGCATCTCTGCCAAGCAAAGAGGCAGCAGGCACCGTGAGGTTCCTTCAGGTAGGGAAACTGCTCTGGAGTTGGACAGAAGAGAACATTTTTGAAGGATTTTGCTGGCCCTTTTTTTTTCTCTGAAATATAAGGATGTGCAATTTTTTTGGTTTCAATTTAGCATTGGAGAATTTTATAATTTAGTAATTAAAATCTCTGATAGGCTTTAGAAATTGCGGCTAATTGAATTTAATGGGAAGATGATTTTCAATTTTATTTGATTACCGGGACCCCTGGCATCGGTATTTATGGGAAAAAAATGGGAAATGTGCTGTGTGGGCTAAGATGGCATAATTGAATTAGGGATAATCGGATTTCTCCGTCATGAATTTCACTATAATTTTCCTATAATTTTCCATTAGATATCTAGTTTACAAATATTCACAAAGAAATGAAGCTCTTTCGGAATGGAGATTGCTGGCTAACAGGATTACGGGCCGAGCGTGCGGCTGTGCCAGCCCCTACCCTGCCATAATGTGATCCCTGTGTCTGCCTTACACTTAGCGTGGCCTCAGTATCTTGCTTTGCCACCCACTATACCGTGCTCCATCCGACCCTTTGTTTCCTCTTCCTCTGTGGTTCCCCTGGGCCAGCACCTGCCTGTCCAGGGCCCACACTCTCTGCTACCTGCTGGCTGAGCCTGGTCCCAACTGAGGCCCAGGCCTTATCAAATGGCTCTGCCCTTCTGTGACCCCTTGTGCTTCTTGTCCATACTCTGTTGGCTCCCTGTTTTCCCTGACACTCTCCCTCCATCCCTGTGGAGCACTGTTAGATACTCGCAGGTGCGGACACGCTTGTTCACACGCACACACAGTCCTCTGGCTAAGGCTTCTGTGCCCTGGCCCAGTCGCCTCAGAGGGAACCAGTTTATTGGGATCCTGGGGTGGGGTGCAGGAACAAAAGCAGCTTTGTTCAAGTTTATGTGAAAGTTACAAATTCAAAATGAGAACAGATAAAGCATGAGATACCTGATGTGTAAACAGGTTGGTGAGTGAGAAGGCCCCAGGCTCGGGAGGGAGAGAGAATGAGTGGGCACACTGGGGGTGCAAGAGGATGCCAGCCAGCATGGCAACCTGACTGGGGAGAGCGGGGGCTGGTGTGGGCCACTTGACTGGATGAAGTTGCTAAAGAGGTTTCTCTTCTGCTTGGGGTGGGGTGTCCTAGAAAGACCTGAAGGCCCTGAGCCCAGGTCCTGGAGCCCAGCAGAGACTGTGGAATGTTCTCACGATGGCTAGTCTCAGGGTCTCAGAGGTGTCACATCAGACTAGTAAGGAAGGCATAGATGGGCCACAGCCCTAAGAGATGCCACATCTCTAGGCTTTTCCTACTGGTGTGGGCACACGCTTAGAAACAGAGCAGATGGATCTGGAGGCTCGTAACACACAACCTTTGACCCGTGACCCTTAACCTGGATGCTTCAGCCTTCAGCCCTGTCCTGAAATCCTAACGTGCCAATTTGGTCTCAGTTTCTTACTTCATGGATCTGTCCTCTGCCATACATGGCTCCTTACTCCGGAGTCCAGCCGACTCCAACTGTGCTGGCTGATTGTGTTTCCCAGGAAGCCCAGGGCTGTCCCCCCACCCCACCCTGGGGGTTATCTGTGGCAGCCCCTCTTGCTGGCCCCGAGATCTGTGAACTCTCCTTGCTCCCTCAGGCCTGCACTGTCCGCCATTCCTAGTCAGCCTTTGACCTTCAGAGGTTACAAAGTTACTGTTCTGCCAGGGGGAGGTGTTTTCCCTCTTCCTGAGGGTCAGCCCTGAGTATCATCAGCTGAGACCCAGGACACTGGGAACTAGCCAGAGGCTGTGTAGGTCCGTGTGCAGGGAGCTCTCTGTGGCAGACGTTTTCATCACCACCCCTTCATACATGGCGCCAGACTTCACTTCGTTCTTCACCTGGTTGCCGGCACCAGGCTGGGGTGTGGGACTAATTGCCTGTTGTTACAAGCCAAAGCTGCAAGGGGACAGACACCTTGTTGGGGTTTCTTTGGGAAGGGGTGTTGCACAGCAGCACCCACAGAGGTTTCTCAGGGCAGTCCTGAACAGAGATCCCACAGGGCTTCCCTGGGCTAGCCACTGGGGAGCTTTGGCTTAGTTTAAGGAGACCTGTTTCCTTACTCAGGGTTTCAGAGCCACTGGACACCCAGTGAAGTTAGGCCTTTTCATATAGGGATGGGGGGTGGACCTTAAGCATGGAGGGGGTGTGACAACCTGGACTGATTGCCAAGAAGGCATTAGGGAGGGTGGCAGAACAAGAGAGGGGTGCCTTATTCTTTGTGGGGCCATTTAGAACTAAAGAACAGCCAGAAGAAAAGGAGAGAAATAAGGGAAAGTAGGAGAAAGAGTAGATTGTTAACTCCCTTGACGTCTTTGCCTCAAGGCCTCCTTGGGCCCCTCCCTTTGCAAAATAGAAATATTGCAAAAATAGGCCAGCGCCATTTTGCTGAATGCTGCCCAGACCAGGGAGAGCTGATGCCCGCTCTCCTCCCCTCATCTGAAGGCAGTGTGGCTCATCCTGCTACAGGAGAGGGGACAATAGGGAGAAATAGACAGCAGGCTGGGCCATCAATGGACAGGAATCTGGGCACAGTAAGAACAGGTATTGGGTTGGCAAACCTGCTGAGGTCCTGCTCCCTGCTGGATGCTTTCCTTAAGCCCCTCCAAGCAGATGGTACATGAGTACCAAGGGCTACAGCATGGACCATCTAGGGTTGTACGGGCGGGGTGGGGTGGGGGTACGGCAAGAGACCTACAAACTCAAGGAGAAAGGGAGAATCAAGAAAGACAAGTGCTTGGTCCAGCCCTAAGGGGCATCCGAATGGGCAGGGCGTGGTCCCCAGGGACCAGGTGTCAGGACATTAGCCAACTTGGTCGAGGGGTGCCTGTGTTCAGGAATGGAAAGAAAGCTCGAGGAGTGACGTGGATCAACGGAGGAGATTGCCTAGAAACTGTGAGGGAAGAAGAGAGGGAGGAGGAAAGACAAAGGCCCCGGGGACTGGAATACGCCCGGCTTGACATGGTGGGACTCAGGGTCCTTTCTAAAGGCAGAAGCAGAGCGAAGCGGTGGAAACTTCTGACTGTACGGCTGGCCTGCGGGAGCGCGGTGGCCAGCGCGCGGGAGTGAGCACGGGGGAAGCGCAAGGCCGACGTGCGAGTTTCCCCGACACACCCAGCCGCGACTCCTCTCTTCTTCGAACTCCAAAAGCCACAACAAAATGAGGGAAGTGGGGGAGAGCAAGGGAAAGAAAACCCCTTCCACTTCTGCCCCACCCGCAGGCCGGGTGCAGCTCCGAAGGGACCGGGCGGGAGCGCGCGCGGAAGATGCACGCGCGTGCCGCAAAAGCATCGCACCTGCGCTCGCTCCCGCGCGGAAAAGTTTGCGCGGGCGCGCACAGGGTGGCCGACCGCGGGCGAGCGGCCGAGGAGGGCAAGCGAGTGCGCGCCCGCCCGCGCCCGCGGTCAGAGGTAGGCGCGTGTGCGCGAGTGCCATCTCCCCGCTTCGCTCGGGCGCACGGCTCCTCCACACAGCCGTACACACCGCACAGCCGCCCCCCAGCCTCCCCCTTCTTCGCACGCGACCCCACGAGCGCCGGCCCCGCCTCCCTCTTTCTCTCCCTCCCTCTCCGCGCTTTGGAGAGTCACTCAGCCCGCCCGAGCCTGTGCGCTGGGAGCGCGGGCGGGCGCGCGTGCCAGAGGCGCGGGCGGGCGAGCGCGCGCGCCCATTCACCTTCGCGCCGGAGCGCGGCGGGCGGGCGCGCGCGGCGGGCGCGTCTGGTCTTTCACCTGCCGGAGCCGCGCGCGCGCCCGGCGAGGGGCGGTGCCACGGTGGCCCTGCCAATCACCTCGGCGCCTGGCAGCGCCCGGCCGCTCCCGCCCGCCCCGCTCCCTCCTGCCAAACTGTTACCCTGAGTGTTACCGTCAGGAGCAATGACATCAGGATTTTAAAACAACTTGTTATTCGGGGAGTAATCAGTTGCAATTAGGCATTAATTAAGTATTATGAAAGTTGATTATTTAAGTGAATTCGGCTTTCGACTCTCCGACTATGGTGAGTACCGGGAGCGGGCGGGGGAGGGCCGGGCTGGGCCGGAGCGGCGACCCCTGAGCGCTCGGGACGGGGCGGGGAGTGGGGAGGCCCTCGGCCTGGCGAGCCCGATCCCCAGCCTGGCCATGGCCACGGGCAATTTCTGTTTTAGTTGAGGGAACTCGGAGCCGCCGGTTGCGTGCGGGCCGGAGCGTGAGAGCGAGCGGGAGGCGCGGAGCAAACTTTCCCCGCAGCCGCCCTCCCGACCCGGCCTGGCCCGGCGCGCGCCCCCCGAGCCCAAGATGCGCTCGGCCCGGCAGGGAGGGACAGCGGGCGGGCGGGGACAGGGGGGCCCGCGAGACACTAAACACATTCTTTTCTCTCTTCTTCTTTTCATGGCGTTTCTCGAAGAGTTTGGGACCAAGGAGCGGAGAATGGATCTTGGAACAGGTACAGGCGGTGGGAACCCACTGGGAGGCTCTTTCACTTTTCTTTCGGTTCTTTGACGGAAGTTAGTATTTTTAGCCCAATGAGCTAGCAGCTGAGCCGAGGGTACCGGACAGGCGCCAAGGGTCTGTGCCCATGGTCCCTGCTTGCCCTGCTTTCTGGATGGTGATATTGTTATTTGTTAACTCGCTTAGTGGCTGTGACTAATTTGATGCTTGTCATTATGAAAGAACCGAGGGGACAGGGAGCTGGGGGGCACCCAGAGAGAGAGGATTTAGGGGTTTTTTGTGGGGGTTTTTGTTCTCCGTGTTTTTTCTCTTGTGTTTTTTAGACACACACTTTTCCCTTTGCAAAGATCTCTGTGTGTGTGGCTTATGGGGTGTGTGTTTTTATTTTTTTAGTGGGGGGTGGTTTAGTTTTTGAAAGCAGCGTCCTGTTGGGAAAGGTGGTTAGTCTGGTTTCGGGGCGACTGTCTCAAGGTAAAGGAATTTAATTTATTTGGGACAAGGCTGTGTCGGATGATCAAGCTACTTATTATGGCTAATGAGTGTTTTTCACCTGAGTATCTGTGGGCTGAGGTGGCTGTTATCAGTTCAAAGTAAGGGGCCCAGGTCTCTCTCTCTCTCTCTCTCTCTCTCTCTCTCTCTCTCTCTCTCTCTCTCTCTCCTTCCCTCCCTCCCTCCCTGTCTCTCTCTCTCAGCCCCCTTTAAACCCCCACCCTGGGAGGTGATGGTAGGCCAGACCAAAGACTACATTTAGATATCTGGGTCTGGGGCTGACTAGCTAGTACCCCACTGGCCTGGGGCAGAGTTTAACTAATGAATTTGGTGTCTTTCTAGTTTGATTTAATTGTATTCGGTGATTCTCTTTTCATCCTCCGATCTGAGACCAGGAAGGGCCCTATCTTAGTTCTCTGGCCTTCTACCAGCCTCCTCTACCGAAACCAACTTTGGGCCAGGACCCTCTCATCCTAGGTTGTCAAAAGTAGCACTTGTCTTCAGTGTCTTAGGGCAACAGGGGCTGATAATTCATCAGAACCCATCCCGTACCCCTTCTGTTTCATTTGGGGAAGGAAAGGTGGTATTAGTTAGAGTTGGCATTAGAGCTTCCCAAGGTCATGTCATAGTCCCATAGGACCCATACAGTGGCAGCTGCCTCTCTGAGGTCAAAGGAGAGTAAGGCAGGAGGCAGCAGAGGGCAATCAGGGGTGTGTGTTGTGGGGGCAGGGAACCTTACAGAGTTGTTAGAACAGGTGTGTTCTTGGATAATGGGATGTGGAGGTCCTCTGCACATCCATGCCCTGGAAGGGCATGACGCCCCCTGCTGGGAATATTGGGGAAGGTGTCTTGAAGCCATTGCTGCCACCCTGCCCCTCCCTGTCCTCCACCCCAAGGAGAACCAGCCCGCCTCCACCTCTAATCAGGTGTCTCCTCACCACCCTTTCAGGACCCGCCCCCTTTTCTTCAGAAATGGGGCCCCCACCCATGCCAGCCAAGAAACAGACCTCAGAGACAGGCCCAGTGTTTGGCACCACCCCCTACCTGGCACAGGGGAGCCTGCTTATGGGCCAGCACAAGGGACTCAAGCATTACTCAGCTGGAAGGCGGGCCCTACCCTCTTCCTTCTGACCTGAGTGCCAACTGGAGCTGGCTCCCATCCTGCCATGCCAGTCTCTTCTAGGCTGCCATGGAGGCATGATTCCATATCCCTTCTGGGGAGTGTCATGATGGCAGGGCAGGAGGCAAGTGACAGAACCTCCTGTGACATCTTAAGGGCTCTAGGGAGACTCACGGCTCTCCACACTCCAGGGACAGGCTCTGGAAACTTTTCCTAGAAGCCGAAATGGCCAGGAAGTCAGCTGGAGCAGGGCACTCCCAGTGGGACCCAAGCCTGGACTCTGGCCACACAGAGAGGGAAGGTCCGTGGTGTCAAAGTTCTGTTTCCTGGAGTTGTCTAGTGATACCTCCCGTCTCTTCTCTGATCTCGGGAGTTTCACTTAATCTCAGCACTTCAGAAGAAAAGCACTTTCCCCTGACTTCACAAAAAGAGGAAGCAGATTGGGGCTCAGTCAGCTCTATCCTCCCTGAGCCCAACTCTGGGGCAGCCACTGTCATCCTCAGGAGCTCGGAAGGTCTCTCTTGACCTCCCCCATGCACAGGAACATGCCAAGGCTTATTGCTGGTGCGGCGCAGTGCAGGGCTTCCTTCCTTTGGGAGCAGCCCTGGTAGCTCCTGCTAAGGGCCTCAGCACAGTGTAAGGAGGGAAAAGCTCTAGAGTTGTCAGTACCCAAGATCTCCAACAAGTACGAGATCGTGGGTTAACTGTCCCCTCCAGCTTCGGACACATGGAGGTCCTGAACAGCTCTGACCATGAGTGATTCAGGGGCTGGGGTGAATTGAGGTTTCTCAAGAGGGGACAGGAGGATCTCAAGACCCTCAAGGGCCATGTGGACCCCTTTTCCCCCACCATAGTTCAGCCAAGGGCTGGATCAATCTGGACGTCTTTAGCAATAAAAAATGCCGATGTCGTCCTAATTCACCAGGCCCCGAGATGACAGCAAATTTACATTTTTTAATTAAACTAGCAGCCAGTTTTTATGAGAGGGGGTTGGGTTATGCAAATCAAATGGTTGTGTACGGAAGATTAGGAGAGTTTGGGAATAAATTCCACAAATGCTAATAAAAAAAAGGAGAGAGAGAGAGAGGGAGGGAGGGAGGGAGGAGAGAGGAAGAGAGGAGGACTTGGTTCCATTAGGCCCTTTTAGAGTGATTTCCCTGGGGGAGGGCACTAGAGGGGGAGGGGGAGCAGGAAGGAAGCTTTCAAACACAGGTAGGTCGTTCTGTAGTTGGGAAGCTCCCCAGGATTAGCCCCCACCCCCACCCCAGGCTGATTTCTGGGTCTAAACACACTGGAGCCTGGGCAGAAATGGCTACCTAAGAGCCTTGGAGCTGTGACAATGAGCTTGCTCTAGATTATCTGGGATCTGTCGGTAATGCACCCTTGAGAAGGGAAGCGCTGTCCTGTAGAGGAGCCAAGTAGGCTGCTCTGGGTGAAGGGCCAACTAGGCAAGAGATCAAGTTCAGGGGACCTGGTGAGGGGCTACCTACCCACTGAAGACTACTTGCAGACCTGTCATCTGGACAAGTCTGGGAGGGCTCCCCGAGCCAGGCCTGTTCTCTTGTCCTGCTGGGGTTACAGGTCAGGACCCTTTTTCTTAGGCAGACCCTCTACTCCCATATCACATGGGACTCAGCCTTCAATGACAGGAGGCCAGGAGAGATGAGGCCAAAAGAGCTGGCCCAGGAAATAACCTTAGGCAGGAGAAGGGCAGCAGACTCCCCCTAGTTGTGTCTTTACCCCAAGGAGCAAAGAACTTGACTGTTCACGCTCAGCTCTGGTAGCCAGAACATCAGCATGCAGAACTTCTGTGAGCCAGAGGTTGAAAGCTTGGTATTGCCAGAAGTGGAAGCTTCTACAAGCCCCCTTAGCACAAGGTGCACTGAACTCCGCATGCACCAGGGAATGGGAATGGTCTGTGCTGCTTCTGGAAGGATTTCTTGTTGGGTTGGGTAAACTAGATCGCCCTCAATTTTCCTTCCTGAAGACTGTACTTGGCCAGATATACCCACTTAACCAGTCTAAGCTGGGGCCAAACCGGGCACCGGTTTTGCTGGTCTGCAGGGGGCGGGCGATCTGGTGCCATCTTGGCAGGAAGGAGCCGTCAGAGCCGAGCAGAGCATGGGCTGTCTTGGAAGTGGTGTGTTTCCTGGTCCCATTCAGATAGGCTAGCCGTGTCCCCAGCAGTGACACTGAAAGGGACTTGAGCATCAGGTGACCTTTAAGGTCTTTGACTACCAGTTTGATTTTGCTCAGTGAGGCAGTAGGCATCCAAGGAAGAGTCACATGGGTGAGGGGAGAAGTGTATCATTGGTCCATTCTCAGCAGAAAGCATTTGAGACACCAGGCAGCTCAGGACGGTGAAGTGGCTATGAACCAGCTCTGATTCTGGTTCCAGTGCAGCAGAATGCCAGCTAATGGGCTTAGCATGGTCATCCTCCTAAGAGGCCCCAGAGAGATCCCACCTCAAACCCTCTTCCCTGGTAGGGACCTGTGAAGGGAAACCCACAAACTCTTAAGAGAGGCACAGGGCTGTGGGGTGGGAGGGGGGCACAATATCAGCTAGGCAATCACTCCCTGCTTCCCTGGCACTGCCGATACTCCCCACCCCCCACAGCTAGGGAATCTGGCTGAGTTGCAGCTTGAGTTTTTATGATGGAAAATAAAATAAATGGAGTCACCTTTGCAAGGCTGAGTCACTGCTGCAGCATCTCCTCATTAAAGCTGCTGCCCCTGGCTCGAGTCCCTGCCCACTTCTCCAGGCAGGGAATGAGGTGGGCCTCTTGACTTTTCTTTCTGGACCCTGCCAGGCCATTGCGGCCTCCCACCCTTCCATCCGCTACCATGGGCTAGTCCATCCCCGTGAGAGAATCAGGTCTTCACCTCACCACCAACTCCAAGGCCCCATGGTTTTTAAGTCTTGCTCAACCCACTACTGCCTCTATGCCTCCTTCCCCTTATCCCTGTCTTCCCCACTTTTCCTTCTCCTGGTTCTCGTGTTTAGAGGGGGAAGGAAGTTGCTCCAAAGTCGTTACTAGAAATGGGTCCCCAAAGCAAGCAGCAACTGTTGGGGCGGCCAAGCCAAGGTCTAGCAAGTCCAAAGGTGCTGGAAGCCCGCGGCCCTGGGGTGCGAAGGTGATTGGTTGGGCAGACTGCCATACAGGGTGGTTTGTGAAAGGCGGTAGGCTGGTGGTCCCGTGTACCCCTGTCTGGCTGTCTGCAGGCTCTCAAAACACACGTCCCCTGTGAGGGAAGAGCCCCCAGGTGGGCGGTGAGGCCGCAGTTCAGTGAGTCCTAAGGAACTTAGCAGAATCAGGGTGGCCAGGCCCCCAGTTTGCAGGCACGCATAGTGTCAGAGAGAGCTAAGATGTCACATGCTAAGATGAGGGACTCGGAATGAGGACCAGGATGTTCATGAACCGGTGGCCTTAGGGACAACCTCCCACATCTAGACTTCTCCCAGGCCTCTCCCCTCAACTCTGAGCAGTTACTTTCCATTGTGCAACTACATTTTTCTGCCTTTTTGCCAGGCCACCCAGCTCTGGCAGGCAGGTCCTTCCTACTCACCTTGCTCCCCCACTCCCCTTGCCAGCCTCATACCCAGTTGGCCCTAGGAAGAGATAAGAGATAAGAGGCTGGCTGGAGCCTGCTTCTCAGAGGAGCTGGCTATACCCGTGGCATTGGTGTGCCAGCATTCACATTCATGAGCCTCGGTCCCCAGAAGGTTAAGGCCAGGGGCCTTGTTTTCATCCATCAGTCCAGCTCTTAATGCTGACCATTAGACATGACCATTAGCTGCTGTGTTGACATCTCCTCCCAGTACGTGGAATGGGGCTGGGGCTCATGCCTTCCCACCCTAAGTGCTGGTGCAGTTGATTGATGGAGACTTCTCTTCCCCAAGTGCCTACCCAGCTTCTGAGTGGGGCAGAAGGAGGAAGGCAGGAAATGGTGTCTGATTCCCTCAGGGCCTGGGCTTCTCAAGAGCTTCTAGGGCCTGCATTACAGGAAGGAATGGGTTGGAATCATGGATGGTGAGAGGGGACAAGGGGACATGAAGACAGCTGCTACTAGCCATGATTATGGTACGGAACGGGGTGTAACAGAGTGTGAGGTCAAGTTGCTATAGGCCTTCTATCCCGTACCCCCTCCTGTCAAGTAGACTTCACGCTGGGATTTCTGCTCTAGGCTAGGTTCTCTCCACTGTCTGACCAGTATAGGCAGGAAGGCTAGAATGAGGAACCAGCCCAGACTGCCAAAGTTTCAGAGCTCTGCCTTATGGTAGAATATTTGGGCCATACCGGAAGAGCCATGTCTCCCAGGCTTTCCCTCTGGGGTGTCCTTTGGTCCCACAGCCCTGCTAGAGGCCTAAGTGCTTGGCCATTGAGAACGCTTCCTGAAGCCTGTCTTGTGGCCTGGGTTGAAGGGAACAGACACCAGGCATTCCCATAGCGTACTTCCCACAGCTGAGCTTTTCCTATGGGGCTCTGTCCTTGAATTAAGGGGGACTCCTGAGAGGGAGTGTGCCTACAAGCCTCCAAAAAGACTTGTATCACTAGACCCAAAAAAGCATCTTCTGCATGGTCTCTGTTTTCATTTCTCTCTGAGCAGCTCCATTCTCCCTGCTGCCTGAGAGCCCAAAGCCACAGCAAGCCAGGCCTGGCCCATTGAGGACTGACTGGGTATTTTGATGACCAGCAGGGGGAGCCCTGCTGTATCTGCCCCAGTCCTCTCAGTGTTCTGGGCTTGTGGGCAGCCCTGGTCCAGGCCTTCTGGCTCTGGATGTGGGAAGGGTAGCCTCCCTTCCCCACCCCCAGAGGTTCCTTAGCTGAGTTTGTTTTGCCAGGGTGACCTGTTTAATCATCTCATTTTCTGGTGGCCGTTTATTCCTCGTTTCCACGGTTACGGCCCCATTAAGGGGAGAAGCAATAAGGCAGCGAGTCAAACAGGTAATAAAAACATTAAAGCCCTTGTGCACAGAGAGAGGACGGGGTGGGGGGAGGGGGCTCAGTGAGGTGAGACGGCCCAGAGAGCAGCCAAGGTAGAGGCTGCCTGGCCTGGCCCTGGCCTCTGGAGGCTATGGGAAGACTACTTCCCAAGACCCAGTTCAGCTTAGTCCCCAGTCTCCAAGGCCCTGGCAACAGGCTGTATGTTGGAGGTAAAGCAGGAAGCAGCTAAGTGAGAGAGGGAGAGTAACCAAAGCTCCCCAGGACTGTCCCAGAGAGTTGCATGACCTGTTCCAGGCCAGCTGGGGGTGGGGGCTAATTTCTGACATTGTTTTGAGCTCTAGAATTTTTTCTGCCAGCTTTATCAGAAAGCATATTTGTGGTGAGTGCCGCTAACAGGGCCAGTCTGGTGAGTAAATATCCCTGGTGTGGACGGCCCTCTGACCTTGAAAGGGAAGAGCAGAGCGGTGGGAGCCAAAGGCATCTGGAGGGAGGAGGGCCAAGAGGCCAGGAGGGCGTGGTCTAGGTGAGAGACCTTCTCTGAGAAGGGTCAGGTGAGGGTGAGAGGGCTGGACTCCCTCAGCAGTGGTATATCCCCATTTAGGCTGGATATGTGACTTGCCCTTGGTGGATGGGCCAATCCTTGTGGTCACCGTAGAAGAGTTCCTTGGCCGATTCTCCTGAGGGCTCCCTTCCTCTAAGAGGACGCCGAAAAGCTCCAACAAAAGCCAGCCTTTTGCCCAGCTGGTCCGGACCCAGGGCAAAGAGTTCTGCTGGCCAGGGAGAAATGCCAGGAAGTGCGAGGATGGTGTCAGAGCTTCTGTGCCTGTGTGCGCTGGAGCAGCCACTGTTGCCCTGGAGCCCAGGGTCCATTCACAGAGGGCACAGGAAGCCAGGACCAGTTCTAAGGTGTCTCTGGATTATGGAGGAGGCTGCCTTTTTAAAAAAAAAAACTTCTATACTCTGATCTCTGGCAAATTTACAGAGGTCTGTGTGTCTCTGATTATTAATTTCATCGTTGATTCTGACTAGCGAGGGGAGAAAGAAGGTGTGGGAAACGGGGGAAACCCTTTGGCTGGGAATTGTGCCTTGGGAGCAGGCCTAGATGAGTTAATATTCCGATCAAACAATTAAAAATAGAAAATGCTCCCGCGGCACCAGCTGCTGAAACTCTCAGCAACTGTCACCAGCGGGTTCAGGGGGCAGGTGGTACTGGAAGGAGCCTCTCCGCACATGGCAGGGTTCAGAGTATAGTGTGTCCACTGCTCTTTCAGGATCAGGAGTGGAGGTTGGGGCTCTGAGTCCCCTTAGGGGCCAGAGCAGGGCCTGTGCAGCCTCAGGGCTGCCTTTCTTCCCTGCAGGGCCCCGGTAGTATGGTGAAGTCATCGCCAGATGCCCTGGTAATTGTTTTAAGAATCCAACTTAAAATAAGATGAAAACTTATATTCCTGGGTGAGGAGCAGTTTCCTATCTAATAGTAAATTAATGAAAGGCTTATAGCAGGCCGCCTGGCCAGGAGGCTTGTTCATCTGATAAATCCGAGATCTCAGGCCCACTAACTCTAGACCTGGAAGTGCCCAAAGCCCAGGCCCCATTTCTGATGTCCCCTTGGGATGCACCATGGTCTACTGAGGTGGAAGACACATCCCACGTGTTCATGGAACCTGCCAATGATAAGGAGAAGCTTTCAAAAACTGCAGTTGGAGAGCCTTGGTTCTCATTGTCAGGAGCATCAGTTCCCCCGAGAAGAAGGGGCTTCAGGAGCAGATCCCACACAGAGTCTGGGCAGGGTATCCACACTTCAGAACAACATAGCGAGCACAGGTGAGGTCGTTGAGTACTCCAGTTTACCCAGGACTAGACAGACCAGCATTCTATGAACACCCGGGTCCTCACCAGCTAAGAACAGTTGATCAGCCTTCCCTTGTGGTCCTGCAGAGGCTAGGGACTTCCAGAGCTAAATATGTCCTATGCAGGAGGGGTGACTTACAACTGATTCCCCCTGATACTACTCTGCCCTGACCCAGGCTTGCTGTGTGGCCTGCTGCATTGAGGTCAGTGTGCGTGTCCTCAAGTGGGCACGTAGATGCCACCCAGGCAGGACAAGACTTTGCCTGGAGGCCTGGGGGGCTAGAGTAGGGTCTTCTAGCAGTGGCTCTATACGCCTTTAACACAGAGACCTCGCTCTGTGAAACACAGATCAGGGCATCGGGAGAGGACACAAGCCACATGACATCACAACATCCTCTGGGTTTCTACCCAGCACCTTCCTTCTGAGAGACCGAGAATGAGTATCTTAGAAAAAGACAAGGTTCCGCGTATTTGGTTTGTTTCACAGGTGCGAAGGGATGTAGCCTAGAGGTCGAGCCACTCTCTTAGAACTTGTAAAGTCCGCGCTTCCATCTTTAGCACTGAAGGGAGGGGAAAAAACATAAAAACCAGAAAACACAGGTGGGGAAACAGGAGGCCCATAGTCACTGCCAGACTTGTTCCTAAAAGCAAGGAGACAGACACAGTATGGAATTTCCTTGCCAGGGGGGAAGCAGGCTTCCCTGAGGGACTGTTCCACATGGCAATGTCGAGGGGAAATTACAAAGCTTACATCCCTGGGTACCGACTGTGTTATTCAGCCTGTGTCCCTGGAGGGCTTCAGATCCCATTACAGTCCCCTTGTCCTCTTGCGTTCCTCCCTGGGCCCACCTACAGTGTAGTGGCTGATGCAAATGGCTACTAAGGCTTCACAGGAAAGCTGATTTGCTGCAGGCCTCCATCCTTCACAGCTCCTGAGAAAGGGACTCTCCCTTGTCCGCAGGGAGGGCTGCCAGGGTGGGTCACTCTTACTTGTCCCTGGTGAAATGGAAGTGGGCAGGGCAGGGCAGAGCAGACCAAAGTGCAAATCTAGACCCGTGGTTCTCCTAGGAGGCAAGTCCTCGGGTTCATGTTTGTCCAGTGTGCTTCTGCGAAGGCAGAGAGGGATGGAGGGGGTGCATCCCCTGGACCACTCGGAGACCACTTCACTCCGTTCATGAGTTCAGTCGGTCCAGGGTCCCACTGCTCTCTGTTGCTGCAATTCCCGGTGTTTCCTTGGGAACCACAGAGAGCAAAGTGGCTGCTTTGCAAACAGCTGGGTGATGGGGTGGGACTCAGCCTGATCCTTGAACCGTGTTTGTCCCCTCTTTGCTTTATGAGTTTGAGAGGACCTGACTTCTTGGCCAGATTGGACCATATTATTTTAGGAGGTAGGGAGCATCTCAGTGTCTTTAGGGCGGTTTGTGGGGGGTACCTGGGGGCATAGCTACCCTGGCACCCCACATCTCTTCCACCCCAGAGGAGGAAGTTAAGAAGTGGTAGGGTTGAGAATGTGTGCTCCAAGAGGGAGCCAGACCCATAGCGGGTGTGCCTGGGTCAGAGTGGAGAGGAGGGAGCCAGACCCATAGCGGGTGTGCCTGGGTCAGAGTGGAGAGGAGGGGCTGAAACACCGAATGTCTGTAGCTGTGGCTGTTGGTTTTCCAGCTGACACCAGGGAATTCCAGGCCCCTCCTTGACTAACTTTCCCTTGGCTTCAGGCTGAGGCAGCAGGTGGGTTAAGCTGGAGGGCAGAAGTGCCTGCCTCTTCTAACACCACGCTCACCATCTCACACCAGTGGGGTCATGACCCTCTTGCTGAGAAGCGTCACACTGGGGCTTCTTGGGAGTCTGCGGATGGCAGCAGAACTGTAGCTCCTCCACCAGGAAGCTGAGGCAGGACCAAGAGCCCCTGCGAAGGAGCTTGGATGTTTTCAGTTTCCAAGTCCCTTGGGGTCTCAGGGGCAGATTGAGACAGGCTCCTTGCAGGGGAGGTGTTAACAAACAGCAGGTGATTAAACATGACAAGCGGTGACATTTCTGTTCAGGGTTCTCAGTCCCGGCAAAGCCAAGAATGAAGCTATAAACCCTGACATTTTGTGTTATGCACTGAGAGGATTTTAATAGACCTCGCTCCCTCTTCTCCAGTTATCTTCTCTCTGTCTTCTCCACCCCCATCACATCCACTATCCCACTGAGCGTGAGCGAGCGTGAGGAGTGAGCTAGCGCCCTGCCTTTCCGCTTTGCCTGGCCTCCATTCCTGGCCAGGTACTGCCCTTCACCCTCTTTGGCTTTGATCTTTCCTGTTGTCCTTCTGCAAACCCCCCTCGCCTCCCTCCATCCCTCCTTGCTTCACTTTCTCACCTCCTTTTTTTGGGTCCTGATCTCACAGCCTGTCCCTTAACTGCGGCTGTCCCAGTTGTCGGGGACAGCAGGTGGCTGTCCTTGTGCCCTCTTTGTGCTCATAACATTTCCAGACAGACTTGAGAGTGGGTTAAGGGAGATTGTGGGGCTTGGTCTGGGCTCTTCCCCCATCTTTTTTTTAAATCTCTTTTTCTCCTTTTTGGGACAAGGACAGAAGGCAGAGGGAGAAAATTGCCCTCCATTGCAAACAGTTGCTGGGTTTACTCAGAAAGGCCTGGCCAGCAACAGTTGTTCCTCGTACAGAGAGATACAGAAACAACTGGGGCCTTCTTTGTTCTCTTGGCAGGGTCCTGTGAAGGGCATCTGGAGGTGAGCTTGGGGTTGGCAAGGGCAATATCCAGTGTCAGTTCAGTTCCAGCCAGGGAGTCCCCACCCTGACAGGCAGAGAAGGTTCCTAGAGCTAGGCAGGATCTGCTTCAGAAGTCAGGCCACACCCTGGGTCCCCCGCTCTGCCCTAGTGAACACAAGAAGCACTTAGCTTTCTGTGTTCGTTTCAGTAAATATTTATTGGGCCAGATGCTGTGCTGGCCAGTGGTTCTGTCCCATGGATCTCGTGGTCTAATGAGCTGGATGGATAATGAGTTGTTACTGTGGATACAAACAGGAACAGGGCTCAGAGATGAGGACAGAGGGACGGGATGACCGGGAGAGCGGACCCCTGAGGGACAGGCCTAGAATAAGGGAGGCCAGGCCCAGAGTTGAAGGAGGTACCTCAGCCAAGGGTCAGGGGTCAGGGATCAGCATACTGAAGGCCCGGGGTAGAAGAGTATGCTGCCTCACAGGCACTGCCTAGTGTGGAGGAGATTTGAGCTGTGCCATCCTACGGTAGCTGTCCTTGGATCTCTGGGACCCTGAACTTGCTCTTCTGTCTTCCCTTCCACCTCTGCCCACTTGGGCCAGGCATGATTCAGGTCTGGATGAAACAGAATGAGGCTCACCCTAGTTCAGTAGACAGAGAGCAACAAGAAGTAGCCAGGTGCCCACAGACTGGAGCTGTGGTAGCCTCTCCAGCCCCCTACTTCCTGTGGTGAACCCCAGGAAAGAAGCAAGAGAGAGGGTCCAGGCCATGTGATGGGCATGATGCAGAAAACGCAGGGCCAGGAGAGCCTCTTCACTTTGCTAACCCTAGGTCTCAGCAAGGCCAGGTAAACTCCAGGAGCCTCCTGAACTTACGCTCTGCTCTCTTGGTGGTTGGGAAGCGCTTGATGTGTCCTTGTTAGCCTCCCCGCTTGCTAAGGCTTCAGACTATCCTCTAGGCTTCTGAGGGCCAGAGTGGACAGTGCAAGTAGGGATTCAAGATGCAGCAGAGAAGCCCTGCAAACCAGGAGAAGAAGGGGTACATAGTTACCTTAGAACTGGACCAGAGGGGAGCAGATGATGCATGGGCTACTGGGGTCCCAAAAGAGAGGCACCAAATTTAGCTCCTCATCTGCCAATAGCTGGCCTCATACCCTGTGCTAGGCAGCCATAGCCATAGGGCAGCTTTGGGGCCTGTAGCCTGGAAGGATCTCATACAACCCATGGGATACTTTTTCTTTAGAGATTTGCCTTTGCACGGGGCACCATGCTGAATACTCCTTATCAACACATTGGTTCCTTAAGAGAGATCAGGCTGGCTTCCCTTTTCAAGAAGAGTTTAGCAGGTACACAGCAGACTTCAGATAGTACTCCTTCTCTGCCTCCACCCTGCCTTTCTGACAAGCTTGGTCCAGGTCCCTCGATGCCGCCTGTTTTGCTCACTTCCCAGAGTCTAGCTGGAACTGTTCGGACCCTCTCAAGGGTCTTCCCTTGACAGCTGGGCTGGGGGTCATTGTGAAGAAAGGAGGGGAGAGGAGTCCTAGAACCCAGACTTGGCCTACTGCCCCCCAAGGTCCAGAGCCAGGTTTTATTATAATCCCCACATCCTGTTGCAGATCCTTAATCAGCTGGATCCCAGGTTGGGCTGGACCCTGTGGTGACACTCAGGGTTGTAGCATAGAAAACCTGAAGTGGACTTTCTGGAGCTGGGCTTGGGGCTAGGAGGATCAGGCAGGTGGAGGGGAGGAGAGGGAACCAGCACAGCACAGGATGTGGACAGAGCCCAGACCTACCACCCACCAACCAGGATGGGGGTGGAGGAGCAGCTGTTGCAGACTGGGAACCATGGCTATTGGGGGGGGCACTAGTCTGTGGGGGCTACTGTATTGCCTTGTGCTACCGAGACAGCTGGTCCTTCAGTGGCTCTGACAGTGGGCAGCAGCTCTAACCAGGAGTCAGTGGAGGGAACCCTGTGTAACAGTGGTTCCAGGGTTTATGCAGACATACCAAACTCCAAGACTTGGAGTGTTCCTGCAGAGGGCCGGCCAGCCCTGGCTGCTGTGAGCTTGGCTAGCCAGGGCCTGAAGCTCTGTTGAGAGGCAGCTGGGAAGGGGAAGACCTCAAGCAGAAGCTGGGCTGGTACAGATCACAGTGTCAGCCTGGCCATTTAGTTCAGCCTGGTCCTGATGCGGCTGCACAGTGTAATGGGAAGGATACCCTACCTGAACCTTCAGAAGATGAGGAGACATGGAGGAGGCAGAGAAGGGAAGCCAGAGTGGGCTGGCTGGCAGCGGGTGGGCAGACTAGTGTCTGTCCTGCCAGGGGCCCAGGCTGGCTCTGTAGACAGCCACTTTTCTATATGGAAATGAAGAATTTAGGCTAATGGAGCTCAACCATCTCTAATTTTGCGATGGCAGGAGGATTTTGATTGAAAGTAATTAAGCAAGCTAGCTGTAAAATTAATTAAAGCAAAAGGGGGGGATTTTTTATTGGATTGGATAGCGATATAGCGTCTGTCAGGCGGGGGACGGATGGGGGTGACCTGAATCCTCTGCCCTCCCCCCTCCCACTCGGGACGTTTATGTCACTTTAATCTCCTTACAGCGGCTGCTGTGCATTTGTTTGAAATAATCAAGGAAATATGGTCAGAAATTGTCAGCTTTCAGATCTAATTTACCTGACGGCCCCTGCGCAAGCCGGCAAGGCCTGGGGAGTGAGCAAGCGTGAGCAGTGGGGGAGCTGAGTGGGTCCTCTGCCCACACCCTAAGCCCAGGCACCCTCCAAGGGGGGAGAAGGTCCTGCTATGTCCGTGGACACCTCTTTCAGCTTTGCCCCCCCCCCCGCCCACCTGCTGCCTTGTCCCACACTAACCAGCTTTAGGGTTTAGGGAATATAGGATTAGGGAGGTGATTGTAATTCTTTATTCCAGATGGCTGACAACTGCTAAACCCCTCCGCCAGGGCCACAGTTTTAAAAATACTCTTAAATTAGTCCCCCCCATGTCCCCCTCACTATTGGCCTCAGTATAAAGGTTTGAGGCAGTAGGCTTCAGAGATGGTGAGGGCTGCTCTGGACTGTCACAAGCTGCCTCCCTACCCCTTCTGGGGCCGTGCTTACTACCCAGAGCCTGTCTGTCCCAGGCCCTTTTCCTAATTCCAGGATAGTTCTGGCCCTGCTTCCCTTCCACAGCCCAAAGGACAGTGGGTGTTCCATTTCCAGTGGCTGACCCAGAAAAAGGCTAGCCTCTGCTCATGCTGCTCTTGTAGATTTGGGGTGCCGGACTTCCAGCCTTGTACCCTGCACCCCATAAGCTCTGCTTAGAGCTGTTGGGATTCTTGGAAGGGTGGAGCAGTATGTGGCCTGAATCCTTCCCAGCAGGGAACCCTGTGAGGACCAAGGAGAGACTGGAACAATCTGTTTCCAAGGTTGTAGAAGGTTCCCCTTTAAACAGAAGGGGTCTGGTGGTCTTTTGGGCATGAGAGACTCAGAATAGGAATTGGGTCCCTTGCTCTGTCTGGTCCTGGGCAATGAGTGACCCTGGTTTTCACCAAATCCTCTTAGGCCTCTGCCCCTTTGTAGTTCTAAAGTCTGGTGCAGATCTAAGACAACCTGCATCTTGGTAACTGTTCTCCATGTTCAGGGCACATGGGACCTGAACGTAGGCTTCTCCCACCCCCTCAGGAATGCCTTGCACAGCCTCAAATCCTTTCCCATTCCCCTGGTGGAGGGCTCTAGAAACAGTTCCCACTTGTCCGCCTTAAAGCAGACCCATTGGAAGGGTTCTTTGCCCACCTACCCTCCTTGTTGCCACCCAAACACCCTCTACCTCGTCCTTTCACCAGTCTTTCCCCTACCCTGGAGCGTGCCTCCCACTCCCAGCACAGCTCTGGGGCAGGGTGACTCAGGCTGCCTCCTCCAGCAGTGAGGGAGTGTGAGAGCCTTCCCAGCTCAACTGCCAATGGAGCATGGCAGCTGGAGGCTGGGGAAACATCACTGGGCCCACTCTCCCCCATTATGAGTCACTGGAGTAGGGGGGCAGTGAAGCCCCAATGAGCCCTACACAGAAAGAGGGAGAGAAAAGCTGTTGGCTTAGGACCCTGCAGCCCCTGGGGCATAGTTGTACATGCCTGACATCCGAGTGACACTAAAGTCCCTGGAGCCCCACACTCCCAGAAGCCCTTGCCTTTAGTGTCCATCTGCTTCCAGATCTCATGGGACAGGAGAGTGGAAGGAGTCTGGCCTCAGCCAAGCCTCTTACCTACTCCAGCTAACACTTGTCCTTTTGATGTAGAGGGACCAGCCCAGGGACCTGCAGGGGAGGCTGGGAGGGCTCCGGCCTTTGGCTAGGGCTTATTTCCCAGCTGGATGTTGGTCTGGGACTGCCAATGGCAGGTGCCCAGGTGGAGAGAGGCTCTTGAGGATGGCCCAGTCAGGCTGGAGCTGTAAGGCATAGGCAGAGATGGAGCAGCTCAGGAGAGGCCCCCTTATGGTCTCCTGGTGTCCCAGAGACCACTCTATGCCTGTGTGGGAATGATGGTGCTGTACTGTAAATCCCCTTGTAAAGTGGATTCTGTATGGTGAGGAGAGAGCTTTGGCTCGACAGCGACTCTCCTTGAAGAGGAAGGGCTGTGACAGGCAGTGGCAGACAGGCAGCAAGATGGGAGGATAGCCTGGGATGAACACATGTTGTCCCTCAACAGGACCCATAGCAGAGAGGGTGCAGGAAGTCTGGGAGAGGGCAGAAGTGGGTGGGAGGGAGCTTAGGTTTAGAGGCCAAGGACTGGCTCAGCAGTACTTTGATGCCTATCACCTGGCCAGCCTAGATTCCAGCTTTTTCCTCTGGCCCCCAAGGCTTTGAGGAAAAAGCACTGAAGTACTGGCCTCGGCTCCTTGGTACCACTCCCTAGCTGGCTCACTTTGACTCTGCCTTTCCCTACAGTCCTGGATCTGAGCCTCTTGTGTAGAATTTGTGGCAGGGAGAAAAGGAAAAGGAAGACAGCAAGAGACCCTGCTAGCCCCAGGATGCTCTGGTTTTCCTGAGGTCCCTGCAGATCTTGGGCTTGAAGACTTTGCAGTGAAGGTCTGCCTGACCTAGCTTTCTGGGTGCTTTCTTGCTTTAGGTGGGACTTGGCCCAAGTTATGATAACAGGTCTCCTTCTCCCAGAGAAGACTGAGGAAGGCTTTCCCCGCTCATATATTTAGGAGAGGTCTTAGGGTGCCCTGGCACAGGGGTTAGGGGTAGAGTAAGGAAGGTGCCTGCTTGACTGGGAGAAAAACCCAGAGTGGCAGGGGTCCAGTTCCAGGAATCATTAACTTTAGGGTCTCCTCGTGCCAGGGACCTCAAGCCTTCCCCAGCCAGGTCCTTGCTGGAGTTGGCTAGATGTGACCAGGCTCTTGGCTCCCGGAAGTACCTAGGGCCAGGCAGGGTCGGGCTGTCGACCCCCTGACCTCACGAAAGCCCCCCCCCAGTTCTCTGCTGTGCTGTACTTTCTTCCTTGTACCCATGCACCCATCCTGTTACACTCAGCCGTCGTCCTTTCCAGTCTGGCCTCAGTTTCTCGCCCGGCAGGCCTCAAGTCTCCGTGGCTCAACTCTGGCCCGTCCTCCGTCCCCCCTGGCTTCACAGTCACATTTTGCTTGCCAGCGCAGGGCACTGAAAAACTGCTGGCACTGCCAAAAACCCTGTGTGCGCTATGACTCCCCAAACATCCCTTTATTTTTATTGTTCTGTTAATTACTGTTTAAACTTTAATAAGTCACTTCGTCAGGAGGGGGGACCTGCCGTGAGCTTTTCTGTGCAAACATGGGCCGGGAGTGACTCGGGTGTAATATAACCCTTTATGCGATGTGGGAATGTTTAGATTGTAACAGAAACTTGTTATTTTAATGACAGTTGGGGGGATCTGAGCACAGGAAAGAAGAGAGGTGGGCGCTCCCCTCCGTTCCCACTAAGGGCTTAGAGTGTCCAGGCCCCTTTAGGGCATCTCCCTTGCTGCCACAGAAGAGGGTTCAGAAGGCCATGAGGCTCTGTTGGGTTACCCACTGGGCAGCTACTGATGGAGCTGGGCAGGCTGGCTCACTCAGGTGGTGCCTTCAGAAGGAACCTGGCACTTTGGGGTGGGAGGGCACGAAGAGAGATGTAGGCGATCCCGGCAGTCACTAGGACTCTGGACAGAGGCCACGGGGCCATGCAAGATTGCACTCTGTACTTAGCTTCCGCTGAGTCTACAGAGGGGACCCTCTCTGTGGTCAGCCTTGAGCGTAATAGAAGTGGCACCATGTGCTCATCATGTGTGTCCCAGACAGTCCTTCCTTAAACACGTTACAGATGTGAACACTGGGGTCCAGGACAGAGGAGACATGTATCAGAGGAGAAAGTGTCTGCTTTGGGTTGTTTTCTTTGGAAACCGCCAAAGTCCTAGTGCTGTTTTTTGTCTCGGGAGGTGGCGTATACTAGGAAGGTGAGGACGGAGGCTCCAGGACCTATTCTGGGATCAGAGATGGTCCTCACCTCCTGGTGGAAGAACATAGGCAGGATTCACCATCAGACCCTGTCCCCCACCATGAGTAACTAGGAGGTGAGGTCAGGCTCACCCTGCTTTCTAGTGATGGGGACTGCCTGCCATCTTCCTTACTTGGCTTGCTTTCCTTCAAGGCCTAGAGTGAGGACGACAGCATCCCTCTGTTCCCCAGAGCCACTTCTGTAACGTACTTACTTCCAAAGTGGAGACACCTAGGGAAGGCATTTTATCCTAAGCCTATGACGGGCCCCACGAAGACTCCAGGACACCTCAGGACAGATCTCCCTGCTTTCTTTCTTTGATCCATCAGTCTGTCCATCTCTGCATGCTATCAAGCCATGCTGCATCACTCTCTGTAGAGCAGTAGGAGTGAAGGACCTAGTGCTCACCTTCAAAGACCTGCTCTTGACTGGTGTTGATGAAAAGGCTTCAGGGAAGGGTACAATTAAGGGGCAGCTTCTGTCCAAGGCAAGACTAGCAGGGTCCAGCCCAGCTGAGGAGGTAGCCCTTGCATATTGGGCTCATTGGTCTGGCTCTGACTGCCTCTCATGGAAGGCTCCACAGGGTGTGAGGGATGGGGGTCTAGCTCTGCCCTGCTCCCTACCTCCTGCTGGTCAGGGCAGAGCCAGGAGGTTCAGGTCCCGGTGCCCTCAGCTAAATGGACAGCCCCCAGATGCTGGCCATGGCATGGACCACGAATCGCTGAGGTTTTCCTTTTCTGAGCAGCGCGTTTCCCTAAATTGTCTTTGACTTCGTGCATGGGTAATGAAAGTTTATGCCCTTGTTAGAAGGACAGGCGGCTGGTTCCAGTTAGAACTGGGGCTGTCTCCCTGCCAGCCTCCTCAGCCCCCTCCCCAGGAGGAGAGAGAGCTAGGTATGGTGTGTGTGTTTGCACACACACACACACACACACACACACACACACAAACACACACTCACAGGAACAGCCCCTCCCTCCCTGGTGAATAAGAAGGCTGTTAGGGGAAGGGAGAAGGGACGAAAAAAAGAAAAAAAAAAACATTTCCATATTTGTGTAAGTTGCTTTAAAAGCATTTTATCATGTCATAAAAAAGGGAAAGTACTCTCAGAAATTGATCCTCTCTGCCAGCCCATTGGACAGAAGGACGTTGGGATGTTAATGGCCATCCTGCTCCAGGGTGGCTTATTAAAAAATTTATACATAAATGCTTAAAATTGCATAAATTATTTAAAAAAAACCAACAAAGTAAGCAATTTGAATTCCCTCTTTTCCAACCCTTCACTTGCCCCCCCATCCCAGCCCCTCCTCAGGGCCCTCCAGGTCCCCAGGCTCCTGTTCCCTCCTTGGGGTGTTCCCCCTGTTTTCTCCACTTCCCGCCACACCCCAGACACAGTCTGCCCTGCCTTCCTTAGGGGTTTCCCTGCCTCACCCACAAATTAATGAAACAGCCAGCCCACCACCAAACACTCACATGCACATGCGCTAATAAAAACACCACTAATAATGCCCCAAATCGCGAAATTAAATATTAAGGCCAAAGGAGGCGGACGAGGAGCGGGGCTGCCGCCACCATTGCCGAAGTTGGAGCTGATGAGTGTGTCTCTCGCAGGCGTGGAATGTCACCCACACATCCTGGAGACTGGAGTGGGGAGTTTTATGATGGTTTTTCATTGATTTGTTTCCCCAGCGCAGCTGCCGACCTCTATTGAGGGACAAACATAATCAGCACTGACGCAAATTAGATGGTTATTCGTTTTGAAAATTGACAGAAAAACAATAAAAAAGATGAAATGCTCCCAAATCAATAGATATAATGAAATTCAAATAATCCGAGAGATGAGGTCTCCATGGCAACTGATAATGTGGAAAAGAAAACAATTTAATAAAGGACAGACACACTTTGAAAACAGATTGGGCCCGGGGAGGGGGGCGGGCTGGCGGGCGGAGGGCTGGAGCGCGGGCTGGCGAGTGAAGGATCACTGTCCGTCCCAAGGACACCCGCCATAATTAAGCGAGGCTTTCGGCCCCAGAAAGTGCAGATTCAGGTTTTAATACACAAAATTATTTCAGGAGCAGTGAATCGGAAAGTCGTTTGTAATGACCTTCCTGAGAGGCCCGGGCGCGGGGCATGTTGGAGGCTGGGCGGCCAGGCCGGCTGAGTTATGGCATATTTGTGTTTTTATAGTGCAGAGGGGAGGGGGTGGTGGTGGGGAGGGGGGGGAGAAGGTTAAACAGTATTTACAGCTCAGTTGTTTTCAGAGAGGAAGAGAAATAGAGTTCATGGAGAGATGCAGCGGGCAGGCAGGCGGGTGAGCCAGGGAGGCCTCAGGGCTGCAGGGAGGGGAGATGGGCCCGGCGGGTCTCCCCCTTAGGCTGCGTGACCCGCATCTGCTCCCTAACCATAGAGGATACTCGGAGCTGCCACCCTGCTCCAGTTCCTGGCATGGCTCAGCGAGTAGTGTCTTCTCGGTCTGGGGCCTCAGGGAGGATGGATGGCAGCCTGTGTCCAGGCTACATGGACGCCCAACTGTACCTACTCAGTAAAAGGGGTGGGGCTCCGCTCCAGCTGCCACCAGAAGGTCACCCTTCTTTGCGTGGCACCACGGTCATTCACTTAGACGAGTCTTTCCTCTGCAGCCCAGGGCTGGCGCTCAGTGGCTAAGAACCCACATGAGCGTGTGAGAACCACATAGCCTTCTCTTTGGCATTGCCCCTCTGCCAAATACCTGCCTTGATCTCAGTCTCAGGTTTGCAGAGCTGAGGGCCACAGAAAGGAAAGGGACCACGCCGGTCCTTTCTACAGCCCTCCAGAGCCACTTGCCTGCTGAAGGAATTAAGAAGTCATCCCTGGGAGGCCTGGTATCTCCTTACACCGTCTGCCACCTCACCCCCTCCACCCCGGCCTGGCCTCAGGAACTGTGTTTATGTTCTGTTACCATGATCACGGGGCACTTCCAGAGCCTGGGCCACTCTCTGGGCCCATGTATGTATGTAATGTGACTACATACCATAGAGACATGCACACGTGGAAGTGTGAACATGTGTTTGTGTGTGTGTGGCTACACACACACACAAGCAGGCAGACACAAGTCGGTGTGTATTTGCTCAGTATGTGTTTTAAATCTCCCCTGGGTGGCAACTCTCTTTTTTCTCCCCTTCCTGTTTGGCTGTGACCTGGGGGAGATTGATAGCCCGCCTGCGCGGTGGATGCTAACAGTTCCCCTGATTTATAGAGTTACTTACGCTAAGTGAGGCCACTTAGACGCGTCTGGATAGTAAACCTTTTAACTGAACTAAAAAAAAAAATCATAATAAATAAATAAACAAAGGGGGGCAAGCTAGGGCCCAGTGACCGAGCCCCGCCCATTCCCCAGCTTGGAGGGCCAAGAACCGTAGGGTAGCAGCAGCCATTCCTGCCTCCCACAAACACTCAGAAACCCTTGTGTTTCCAGCCAAGGTTCCAGCCAAGAAGGGACATCCCTCTCCTAGGGGACAGTTTTTGGCTAGGAGAGCTAGAGGAGGGAGCTGTTCCTATGGAGACAGGCTGAGCAGTGGGGGAGGAAGGAAGTGAGAGGCCCATGTCCAGCAACCTTTCTTTGCTTCCACGCTCCCACGTCACTCCTGTGTTCTTTGCCACAGTGATGGCTCTTGTAATCACTTTGGAAATTTGTTCCCACGTCTGCACTGAACAAGCCGCTGTGGTGGAGGAGCCAGGGTGATACAGGAGGAGAACTGCCTATCTTCTTTTCACAACACAAGCCTCCCATTTCAACCCAGGTGCTGGCCTGTGGGCCTTGCACTTCAGTGGTGAGACCTTTGTCTGACAACACCGTCAGATTGGGGCTCCTGGTCTGTGAAGTTTCGGCTCCTCGCGGGTAACCAGGGTAGAAACTCCAAGAGCACACCACCTCGGAGACTCTGGGTGTACTCCGTTTGGAGAGCTGTGGGAGGCGTGTGTAGGGTTTCAGCCTGTGGCCTTGGACGTCTTAGCCTGGAGGGAGACAGAATGGCCTCATTTGGAAATGGGGACTGCACAAGTGACATAGCGGGATGTGAGGAGACCACCAGCATGTGTGCCAAAGCTTAGTCACCCGCGTAGACAAGGTGCTCAGAGGATGTCACCTGCTATGTGACTCTCGATACTGCGGGCCAGGACAGTTGCCAGGGTGGCCCAGCAGTGCCCATGGCTCCTGAGCTGCTTCTGGCCGAAGGCAGGCAAGGCCCCATACACACCCACCCCAGAGGACTAGCTGCTGGCCCCTGCCTCCCCACCTCCTGATATACAGCGGGCATTAGGCTGCCCAAAGGGGATACTGCATCCTTAGGAAGAAATATGTTCTCATTTTTCTTAAACACCGTTTCCACTGAGTGAAATGTTTAGAAGGGACGCGCAGGGAGAACTTTATTTCCTACCAGGGAGTTCAGAGCCACCAAGCAGAGCCCATAAAGCACCAGAGCCCGGTGGCTGACAGGCAGCCTGGCCACGAAATACATTACTCATGGGGGGTGGAGGCAGGGGGCTGCCAGGCCTGCCCAGCCCCATGGGACTGCCCCCACCCCAGCAGGATCAGCAACTCCAAGACCCAGGGCCATAAGGCAGTAGGCATCGAGTGTGTACTGTTGTGTTCAGGCTGCCCGTGAGAGAGGGGCTGGCTGGACCAGATGAGGAGGGAGCAATTCTTCTAACTGCCTTTGGTCTTCACTTCATGGTCAGGGAGGCTAGGGCACATGGGGCCCAGGTGCAGCCCTCTGAGCCCCCCTCTCTCACTGAAGCTGGCAGGAGCTCTGGCCTTCCCAGCCTTCGGAGGAGTGATGAGATTCATGCCATATCGGGCCCTTCTCCCGAGGCCCTCCCTTCATTCGATTTCTGAAGCTGGCTGATTTGAATATTTATAAATATCAGTAAATTATTTATTGTAGCAATCTGCTGCACCATTTTATCCATCGCAGTTAACACTTTAGGGGGCTCCAAGTTATGGGAACAGGAAGTGAGGTTGAAGAGAAGATGGCATAGGAGACGGAAGAAGCCCCTGCAGGGAAGCCTGGGCCGTTTCAAGCCCCAGCCTCAGTGGCTCTTGAGAGCCTGTGTTCATGCTCTGGGGTGTCTACCGCTCTAGGATCAACTTCCTTCTCCAACAAATGGGATCATCATGGTGCCTGCTCACTGCTCTTAAGGGCTTCAGTGAGTCCCCGCTTGAATGGTAGACAGTTGTGCCTCTCTTTACCCAACCCCTGCGGGTTCTGCTTTTTACTTGGATGGCTGCTACAGGCAGGATGGCGTGAGGGGTTGAGTTTCAAGCCCTCATAAGGAGAGCTGGGACCCAGGGAGCTTAGAGGTGGCAACTCCAAGCCTCCTGTCTTGTCCTTTCCCCCTACTTCCCTGGGCCAAATAAGCTTTCCATGCCCTAGTATCTTGATTGAGATGCCTGTTGCCCCTCTTGGGCTCAACATCCTTTTCCCAGTCCTTGCTTGTCAGGTTCTGTGCTTGGCACAGAAAGATCCCACCTTGCACTTCTACAGTGCTTCTCCAGGGAGAAATCTGGCCTAGGCTCGGAGCTCACAGTGGGAAGAGCCAGGCTGTGCACTCAGGGCTCTGACCCCAATGCCAGGCCATAGTCTATAGTGTGCACTTCCTAGTGATTGCCCTGCTGGTGCAGAGCTGCTGGGATCAGCCACAGGCTGCCAGGAATGGGATGGACGCTTCCAGGTCCTCCCCTTTACCTGTCTTCGCTGCCACTCCTAAGTCTGCCTGTCTCTGGGTGGGCAGAACAGGAGCCCCCTGCTTCCCACCCTCCAGTCCAAGCCTGCCTCCTGGGCAGTATTGTTCCCAGAGGAAGTGTCCAGTGTAAATAGAACAGCGGGCAGGCTAGTGGCGGGAAGGAGATGAAAGGGGCAATGACAGGACCGGGGACGGATGGCTTCCTTCCATTGAGGCTTGGCCATGGCGTTTATATTTTAGGGAAGAAAGTCAGAGGAATGTTTACATGGACAGGAGTCTGGGGTCAGACCAGTGTGTGGGGGGGTTAATCTGTAGGTTCCAAGGCCTTGATGGAGGGGCTAGTTGAAGGTTCATGGGGACCGGAAGGCCGGCAGGCAGCTCAACTCTCAGCCTCAAACATAAAGCCCCTTCCTGCAGCCCCAGCCTCACACACACGGTGCGGGCTCTTCTGCCTACAAGCCTTTCCTTTGCCTGTGCCTCTCTGTCCCTGTGTCATGGGCTTAGATACCTCCTACCTCTCCACCTCCACCCTTGGGACCATCCGTAGAGTCAGGGGGAGGGCAACATCTGGAAGGCAGGTGGTCTGGGGCAGAGCAGCAGCTGGAGGGCAGGTGTAGAGGGAGTTGGCTAGAGCAAAGGGGCCTGGGGTGGGGGTGGGCCCTGAGCACACAGCTGCACTGCAGCTGGTGGGGGCCCAGGCAGAGACTCGGCATGAAGCCGAGATAGAGAGAGGGTGGGTTGTGCCGGGTGGGCCGAAGTTCAGGGAGGCTCCAGGATGGGTGGAGACCCGAGGAGGGGCTGTTGCCAGCAGCAAGTGCAGCCCTGAGAGCTTGTGCTTCCCTCTTCCTTGGGATAAATATTTATAGATTCATTTGCCGTCTGCCATACACACTTGGCTGCTTAGCTCCTGGTAAAAATAGTGCAGGCTCCTCTACTCTGCCTGCCTCTTCCCATCCAAGACAGGGGACAGAGGGGTCCAGGTGAGGCCTGCTACCCTGTGGAAAGCAATGCACTATCATAGAGCCTAGTGGCCTGCCCAGAGGCTGAGTGGGGTGGGGCGTGAATGTGAGCCCTGTCACTGAGTTTCAGGAAGGACCCACGGGTGGGTGTTCTGAATGTCTGTTGGCCAGCACAGACGTGGTGCTGTGGGCAAACATGAATGGAGTGGGCATTGGCTTGGGCAGGAGCCAAAGGCCCCGAAACTCTGACTCCTGAATGAGGAACACGGAACAAGACTGAGCAGACCTTTCCATAGCATGGAATAGGCTGGCATTACCCTGTCCCTTCTGGGCCAAGCAGAGCCATACGTATCAGCAGCCAATGACAAGGAAGGGTCTGGGGCCACGGGGCATTTGAAGGGGTGGTGAATCCGCACGCACAAGTCGAAGCAGCTATCTTTGTGTGGCATGGGGCCTCTAGGCAGACACAGATGTAGCCACAGGTGGGCTCTCAGGGTACAGGTTCTCATGGTATTTGATCATCATGGGTCACAACCCTGAGCAGAGCCCTTCGCCTAGCCTTCTGACCCATGTGGGACATGCCAGATTCCCTGGAAAGAACTGTGGAGAGTAGATGGGGGCTCTGTGTGCAGAGGTATTGTGAGTGGAGACCCTTCCGTATGACCACTGACCTGTGTCTGGCCACACCACGAGATCTGGCACAGGCTAGGACCTCACTGCCTGCATGGTGGACAGCTGACAGATGGATGTGTGGGTTACGATGTGTATGTGTATCTGCGCTTGTTAGTCTTCCTGGCCGGTGTGCTCCTGAGACCCTGGGAGGCCTGACGAGGGCAGAGGGCAGGCTAAGCCGTGCAGGGGGATGGCCACTACTGTAGTAGCCATCCAGTCTCTCCGGCAGCTCAGTGGCTGTCGTCAGAGATGAAGCACAGGACCGTAGCTTCCACTGGCCCTGTATGTCCTCAATGAGGTCCCAGCATGTCTTCTGGGTTTAGAAGTAGATTTCCAGGGCTACAAGAGCTGAAGGGAAGAAGGGGGTCCTAAGACAAGAGGAGTGGCCACAGAAGGGTTATGAGGAGCTGTGTCCCGGTAACCCTGACTGAGGTTTGTGGGAAGCAAGCAGCAATAGGAAATGGCCAGACTTCATGTGGGGTTGGGGATGTGGAAAGCAGAGAAGACTGATGGGGAGGGGAGACCTTGGAGAGGTCCCGAGTGGCCAAGGGGAAGAGCCCTGCCGTACAGTGAGCAGAAATCGGAACTAGGGACGGGGGGGGGGGGGGGGGGGCAGAGCCAGAGCCCTGACCTGGCAGATCTGCCAGAGAATAAGGTGCTCAAGTGGGGAAGATGCCAGCCAATTGCTGCCGGGTCAGCAAGGCAGGAGGTTGGCACAGGTTGGAAGCTGGCTGCAGCTGACTCTTCCCCAGGGACCCGTGGTGAGGTGGAGCAGTCAGAGGCACAGCCAAGCTGCCAGCAGCGCAACACTGGCCCTTGCCAGCCTTGCCTCATACCAACCCCTTCACCTGCCCATGCCTTCATTTCCTGTGTTAAATAAAGGGCATGCCACCTCACAGAGGGGCTATTTCAGGCCAGGCAAGCCTAGGAAATTCTTTCAGGAATCGGGCGCTGGAACTCTTGTGTTCGAAGAGTCATTGGTCCTTTTATCCTGAACCACCTCCCTTGTGTCGGGTGCTGTGTTTGGTTGTACCGGTAGGGCAGCTGCGAGGCCAGCCCTGGAACACTCGGGCTAACACAGGCGATAGGCATAGGCCAGGTGGTCTCAGGCAATTTGACAGAACTGTGGTCAGTCGAGGGGGGATGGAGAACTACTTTGGGGGTGGCTGTGCTTGGTGTACGGGCCTCTCACCTCTGTACTCCCCTCCTATCCCTGCAGCTGAAGGCACCCGGTGCACCGACCCACCCGCAGGCAAGCCTCCAATGGCAGCCAAGCGCAAAGGCGGCCTGAAACTCAACGCCATTTGTGCCAAGCTGAGCCGACAGGTGGTCGTGGAGAAGGGAGCAGAGGCTGGCTCCCAAGCTGAAGGTAGCCCACTACGTCCCCGGGACAAAGAGCGCAGTGGCCCCGAGTCTGGAGTTACCCGGGCTCCCCGGAGTGAAGAAGACAAGAGACGGGCAGTGATTGAGAAATGGGTCAATGGGGAATACAGCGAAGAGCCTGCACCCACACCAGTGTTGGGGCGCATTGCCCGTGAGGGCCTGGAGCTGCCCCCAGAGGGCGTCTACATGGTCCAGCCGCAGGGCTGCAGTGATGAAGAAGACCACGCAGAGGAGCCCTCGAAGGACAGCGGTGTACTGGAGGAGAAGGACTCAGATGGTACGGCTGCAAAAGATGACAGCGGCCCGAGCGCCAAGCAGGCTTCAGGTGTGTGGCTGGCCGCGGGAGAAGGGAGGATGAAGGCCAGAGAGGCCCAGCAGGCCAAGGTGGTGTATCCAGGGAATTGTTACTTGTTCATCCTGACACCAGTACCTTATCCAACCCAGCAAGAATTGGAGAGACCGGGTCGGGGAGAGGCAGAATGGAATTGGCAGCTTCCTGAGTGTGAACAGGTCTTGGGGAGCTGCTAACAGGGGGGCTTTGAGAGGATGGGGGGCAGGCGGGAGTGCACACATAGACTCAATAGATGAGTGAGCAGAAGGTGGGCACGTAAGGGACGGCACATACCTGCACAGGGATGAGCCTGTCTGGGCCCACGGTGTGGGGGACCGATGGGGCAGTGTCAATGGTACCATGAACAGCACATGCTCTCATCTCTCTTCTCTTGGTAACTTAATGAGATGTCTAGAAAGGGCTTTGTGCTCCCACCCTACTCCGTCTCCTTCCCTGTGTCCCATCCTGCCCTCTGAAGCAGAATGTCTCAGAGCCGCAAAGCCCAGCCAGGAGAGCCCCTCAACATGCAGCTACCCTGGACATGCTCCCCTGACTGACCTGTTTCCCACAAGACAGCAGGGGCCTGGCTTCATCAGTGTCTCCTTGTCCTTAGGACACAGCCGCCTTCTCTGCTTCTGCTCCAGAGGAGGGCTGGCCTGGCATTTCAGACAGGAGAGGGGTCTCCTCTTGGATTGGAGCCCTGGGACCTGGGGCCTTGGCTCTAGTCCCCATTCTCCTTCCTAAGCTTATTCCTAGAGCCCTGCGCCTCCCCTGCCTGCTCCCCTGTCCCCTTCCCCCTGCAGCGAGGGGCGCATCTCTTCCCTGTGCGGGGAGCCCTGCTCAGCCACATAATTATGCATATAAGATATAAACAGAGCTGTTTAATTATCCTTCGCCACATCAGTGACAGAGTAATTAACAAACATTGCAAGATCAATGAGGAAAAGTGTGACCTTCAGTTTCCTCTGATAGGAAAAGCCCTTGCTGTTGCCAGACACAAGGTGATTGTGCTGGGCCTGAGGAGAAGAGGGGAAGCAGCAAGGGCTGCTGTCCCTCAACACCCTCCTCCCACACCCTGCCCCACCCATGGCCAGGGCCATCAAGTAGTGTCCTCGGACTTCTTCCCCTCCTCCCAGGACCTGGGAACTGTGCAGGCAGAAGTAGGGGTGTGGACTCTTGTGACTGCTGCCCCCAGGCCTCTGACCTGGCCCCCTCTCAACCCTGAACACCGAGTTTTTAGCCCAAGCCTCATCTGCCCACCATGGGTTTGGCTCCCCAGGACTTTGGCTGTTTGTGGGACCCCTGCTGGCCCCCTCCCTGTTCAATGCTGCCTGCCCTTCAGAGCCTTCTGTTTCTCTGCCATATATAGTGAGGCCTCAGCTGCCTCTAGCTATTTTTAGCCCTTTTTCCTGGTCCCTGAACCACTTCATCCAGCGATCAGAGCCCACTCCCAGGCCAGCCCCCAACCTGTGTGTCTGGAGCTTGGACTTGTGCTGACCCATCGACTTGCCAAGGCAATTCACTCTAAGCTCCTTGAGTTACTCTGGGTGTCAGGGGAATGTCTGAGTGTCCTCTTCTGTGTCTAGTGGGGTCCCACTGTCCCCCATGATGGTTCAGAGCCCCTCCTTTCACATCCTGCTGGGATATCTCTCCTGCTAGGGTATGCTGCTCCATCAGCTCCCCTTCTGGTTTCTGGGGAGCTCTGAGACTCCTAGAGCTGGCAGGATTGGAGGGAGCCAGGTGTCTCCTCTGGTCATACCTTCCCTTGGCTGTGTTCTCATGGACTCTAACCCGGGCCCTGGTTGTTTTGAGTGTGCTCAGGTGGGGAGAACATAAGAGAAGGTAAAACATGGGAGTCTCTGGGCTGTCCCATCTCTCTTTCCTGTGTGTGTCTGACCTGGATGCTGGAATAGCCACAGTAGGTGCACAGCAGGAGTTGGGTGGAGAAATGAATGAGCTTGTGTACGTTGGGGACTGTCCATGTGCTGCGGTGACAGACTGTATGCGGCAGAGGCAATATGAGGGGCTCACTTCCTCCAACCCTGCTGAGGCTTGTCCCAGGGCCCTGGGTGTGGGGGTTGGGGGATTGTATGTGTATCTGTAAAATTGGGGAAAGTATCTAGGGATATGAATTTAGTGTGTAGATAAATATGGGTACATTATTATGGATATGTGTGTAATATGAGAGACTGTGTCTGTGAATGTATATATGTGTTGTACACATGTGTGTGTGTCCTTATATGACGGAGAGAGAGACAGGAAGGGAGAGGGGAAGGGAGAGTCTCAGAGTGCTGGATATGGATGGTGGGAAGGATGGACACTCTTTCCTCAGTCCTGTTACTGGGATCCAGCAGGGCTGTTATTGTCAGTCTCCCAGGTGAGCCACCCTTATATGTGAGCAGAAGAGCTGCAAGGTGACCAGGAGGCTTGAAGGACTTGTCCTTGACGCAGATTCTGGCTGGAGTGAGGGTGGTAGACACTGATTAGTCTGAGTGGGCACGTTGACATAGTCCCTGCCTGTTATTGGGGGAAAGCTTGAGGCGGTTGGTCAAGAGATCGGATTCTGAGGCATCTCAGGCCACATCCCTCATCTGCCCAAGAGCTCCTCCAGCCAGGCAGACCGCAGCTACCCACTCACAGTGGCTCCCTCTACTTTGGGGTCCCTCTTATCTGTCTAGTCGGTTGCTCCCCAACCCTACCTGTTCTGTTCCTCGTGACCCCTACCTCAGGAGGCAGGTCAGGAGCTTGCCTTAACTTCCAGTAAAATGGCTTCTCTTTCATATTAGGCCAAGGCGAGAGAGTGGAGACATTTATGAAACTTTGTTTAATGTACTGAAAAGCCATCGGCCAGAACATTTAGGAAATTGATTTTCCTGGCATTGATGAACTCGTTTTATTTTACCCCAGTATTAATTACTTTTTTTTAAAACAAATTAATTTAAGAGTCGTAAAACCTAACAAGTGAGCCAAATGTCCATAGATCATGTCCTGCTCCGCCCCTCCCCACACTGGTCCCCTCCCTCCTTGGGCGGGGGCTCAAGGTAGAGAGGCTTCTCGTCTCTTTTCTCTCCTGCTCCCTCCCAGAAATGACACACACCCCTTTTTTCCCCCCATAGGAGAAACCTCCTCTCTGAGGGACTATGCCGCCTCCACCATGACCGAGTTTCTGGGCATGTTCGGCTATGACGACCAGAACACTAGGGATGAGCTGGCCAGGAAGCTCAGCTTCGAGAAGCTGCATGCAGGCTCCACCCCCGAGGCGGCTGCCTCTTCCATGTTGCCCACCTCTGAGGATACTCTCAGCAAGCGGGCACGTTTCTCCAAATACGAGGAATATATCCGTAAACTCAAGGCTGGCGAGCAACTTCCCTGGCCAGCCCATGGCAGCAAGGCCGAGGACCGGGCAGGCAAGGAGGTGGTGGGCCCGTTGCCCAGCCTACGGCTACCCAGCAACACCACCCACCTGGAAACCAAGGCCACCATCCTGCCACTGCCATCACACAGCAGTGTCCAGATGCAGAACTTGGTAGCCCGTGCTTCCAAGTATGACTTCTTCATCCACAAACTGAAGACGGGTGAGAACCTGAGGCCTCAGAACGGAAGCACATACAAGAAACCATCCAAGTATGACCTGGAAAACGTCAAGTACCTGCACCTCTTCAAACCCGGGGAGGGCAGCCCAGACATGGGCGGGGCCATTGCCTTCAAGACAGGCAAGGTGGGGCGCCCCTCCAAGTACGACGTTCGGGGCATCCAGAAACCAGGCCCTACCAAGGTTCCGCCCACCCCCAGCCTGGTTTCTACGCCCCTCGCCAGTGTGCCCAGCACCCCCAGCGCCCCTGGGCCGGGACCTGAGCCACCTGCCTCCCTGTCCTTCAACACTCCCGAGTACCTGAAGTCAACCTTTTCCAAAACAGACTCCATCACCACAGGAACTGTCTCCACTGTCAAGTAAGGATCCCTCCTCTCCCTGGCCCCCACTGCCAGCGTGAACCCTGGGGCCAGACCGGATAGGGAGGTCTCCCTCCTTCCCTGCAAAGCTTACTGTGGTGGGCACAGCCACCTGTGCAGCTCAGATCGCCTTGTATGTACACACACACACACACACACACACACACACACACACAAAACATCATTGCTCTTGTGCCCTCATCCGGTGCTCTTGCGTTGACCTTTGACCTGCATATGACACATTTACCGTGTGCCCCTACACTGTCACATACCCTCTGTGCGTTCCTCATTCACTAGCCTCCTTTGCCATGACCTGTTCCCTCTGCCACAAGGGCTGCATGCAGGCTGCAGTTGGTAGAAACCACTCACTCTGGGGTGGAGGTGGGGGCTGGAGTCCAAGGGGGGTGGCCTTGGCTTCTGCTTCAGAGCCTGGTCCATGGAAAAGACAGGAAGTTAGGTGGAGGTTAGGTATCCCGTAACCCAGGGATAGAGGACTAGCCTGGATGATAAAACAATGGGTCTTGTAAGGCCAAATGATACCCTTCCCTCAAGCTGTTTCCTCTGCTGTAGCAGCATGGGGCCTACAGGTCCTGGAGGCTGTGAACTGGGCAGATCTTGTCTGTAGCCTTTGGTTCGAGGGTGTGGAAGTAAATACCCCACTCCGCACCTGTGTCTGGTACTGTCCTCCTCCTCCGTACCCTCTCTGCTGCTTGGCGTTTCTCCTCGGCCATTACCCCACTTATTTTCATTGTCTGCTGGGGGCCTCAGGCCCTGGCTTCCCTCCAGGCTAACTGTAGGCCTGGCTAGGCCCTGCAACCCCACCTGCTCGGGGTAGCACACTCCTGTCAGAGGTGGGCTAACCGAGCTGCTCTGGGCTTCTACCGACACACCTTTTCAGTACCGCCTTGAGTGCCTCAGAATGATACAGGGCCCAGGAGAGAGGAACCAGGGCCCAGGGCAGGGAGCTGCCCATCAGATGCTCCTGGGGCCTGAGGCCACCCCCATCCGCTAATCGGCTGTGCCCTGTGTGTCTTACCAGGAACGGATTGCCCACAGATAAACCAGCTGTCACCGAAGATGTAAACATTTACCAGAAATATATTGCCAGGTAGGCCCCTGGGGAGGAGCCTGTGGACAGAGGTTGTGGGGTGGGGGGAGCCAGGAATGCCCAAGGACTGTGGGACCATCTATGTATTAGCTCATCCCTAAAGCCAAGAGGCTGCCTTCTCCACATTTCTTTTCTCTCTGTCTCTAACCGCTCAAGAGAGGCTGCTCCGGGGGTCTACCTTAGACCCTCCCTTTTGTGGTACCGCAGACCACATAGCCCTTAGGCAACTTACAAGCTAAGTAGGGCTGCCACAGGTGAGTAGGGGGCCCCTGTGCAGCTGACCTGGGTCCTGCCGTCATGTGGAGCCTTGGATAGAGTGCGGATTCCAGGAGAGCTACTGGGGTTGAGGCAGCCATTCTCCTCCTGCCATGACCTGCTGGGATCCCAGGACTGAGGCTAGGGGGCATTCTGATGAAGCCAGACTTAGATTCATCCTGAAGGAGGCAGGGTTGGCGATGAAGATCCGTCTCCACACAATCCCCAAATTGAGGCTCTTGAGGGACATGTGGCAGGGGTCATGCCCTGGCGGCATCTGTCTTCCTCTGGTCTTCCATGTTCTTCCTCACCCTCCACTCTTTATTGTTATCACTGTCATTACTATTAGTGCCTCAGCAGATGGCCCTTTTGGCAGCTTCCATTGAAATACTTATTGCCGGTGGCTTTCCCTGTACAGTGGGGCTCCCCACCCCCTCATAGAGTGCGTCACCCACGGAAGGGAACAGGCTTGCCGGGCAAAGTGCCTTTCCCAGGGCCGTCATGGCTGGCTTTCCCCAGAATGGCTGGCCCTGTCTGCCCACACCCTAGCACGTCCAGCCCCAGAGAAGGGCCATCCAGTGGCCGGCGGTCCAGGCCTCCCGGCAGTGCGCTTGGCTGGAAAGTGAGCTCCCTGCCGCGGGAAGCCAGACAGATGCCGGGCTTTAAAAATTCATAACTCTGGACTGTTTCAAGTGTCAGGAAAAGCCCAGAACAGAGAGAGAGAGAGCCTTCAACACCTCTTAGAACATCCCAGGGTTGGCTCAGCCAGGGGCCCCTCCCTGGTCAGAGCTGGCGTGGTGGCGGTGAGGGCTGGTCAGGCCACTGCTTGCCAAAGCGCAGGGCTCTAGGTCCCCTCTCTGCTCTGTCTTACTCTGACCCGAGTTCCGACCTCTGCTCCATCTGGCGCTCCTTCCAGGCAGGTTGCTGGCAGTCAGACAACTTGGTAGGCCTGGTACTCCTGACAGGGGCCAGTTACTGCCTCTGGCTTTCCTGTACTCGGCCACTTCACCCTTGACCCTCTGTATTTCCACCCAGGCCCTCTCAACCTCAGGGCATTTTTAGGGCCTAGGCAGAAACAGCTGTTCAGACCTGGGTTCTAGAAGAGGCCTTTCAGGGACTGGCATCCCAAGATGGGTCTGACCCTCTCACCTCTCTTCAGGTTCTCAGGGAGTCAACACTGTGGCCACATCCATTGCGCCTACCAGTACCGAGAGCACTATCACTGCCTGGACCCGGAGTGCAACTACCAGGTACGGGCGGCACGCCGCTCACGCGCCAGCATAGACTCTTGCTGGAAGTAGGCAGGGGCGGAAGGGTCCTCCATGGGCTGTCTGGGTTTCACGTGGGTATGCAGAGAGCGCAGACCAGCGGTCTGCGTCCCCCGGCTCCTGAGCCCCAAGTTCACTGTCTTTCCAGACCTTCCAAGGGTTGGTCTTACTGCTTCATTTTCAAGACGAAACGCTGAGATCACGTGCTCAGGGCTGCTGGCAAGTACAGAGCTGGTGAAGAGGTAGCGCTAGGCCATCTGCACAGGCTGCACCCTCTGTCCTGCCTGATGAGCCTGCGCACTGAGCACTAGGTAGAACCCTGGCCTTCAAGGCTAGCCCAGCGTCTCTACACTCCTGGGTGTGGCTATTGGGAGAGGTCAGGGAAGGAGTTCCTGAGACTTTGGAATCATTCCCACCAAGGGCCAGTATGCCGGGAACTGGCTGGGCAGTCTGGGCTGCCTTGACCCTAAGTAGGGTTATTTATAGGGTGACCCGAGGGCCTTGGGGCCAGCCCTGGTCCAAGCACTCTTGGCACATGGACTGGGGGCACAGGCTTCTGCCAACTTGGTGCTCTTTCCTGGCAGAGGTTCACAAGTAAGCAGGACGTGATCCGACATTACAACATGCACAAGAAGCGCGACAACTCCCTGCAGCATGGCTTCATGCGCTTCAGCCCGCTGGATGACTGCAGTGTCTACTACCACGGCTGCCACCTCAATGGGAAGAGCACCCACTACCACTGCATGCAGGTGCCTGCTGCTTCTGGAACCAGGGACAGGACTGCCCCAGAAGTCAGGGGCCTCATTGGCCAGGACTCTCCTTTTCTCCCGGTCCAGGATAGGGGTGCCTGGCGAGTAGAGTCCCAGAAGCTCAGATATCGGCAGACTCTGGTGGCCAGGGTGGGGCCTTCCCTGTTGCCATACTTGGTGTGGGGGAAATTCAGTGAGCTGTTTATATAGACCGACATTTTTTTGGGCTTTAACACCAAGAGCAGCATTGCAAATGATTCCTGCAGAGGTTTTTGTTTAATTCTTTGTTTTAATGCCACACTGAGTCTGGGCTTTTTCAAGGTGTCAAGGCCAGGAGGAGCGACTTTGGGTTGCAAATAGCAGCCTGCATGCCTCCCCCGTATTTGTCAGGGGTTGTTAAGGCCTCTGTGTAACAACCTGGTGTGAGGAGGGGGGGCCACCCTCTGGGCCTGAGATGGTGCAGACACTGGCACAGGCCAGCCTTCAAGGGTGTTCGGAGACACTGCTTTTTACTCAATATGGCAACATTGCCTGCCTGGCCCAGCTGCAGTGGGTGGGAGGGCCCCGTGCCCAGGAGCCATCCACTAAGGAAGTCCCATAGCTAAAGGTGACCTCCAGGGTCCAGCCCTTGTCCAATCCTAAAACTCTAGTGATAGAGCCACCACCTAGGACCCCAAACCTCATTTCTCCAGAAGTTCGGACCCTCATCTGGGCCTGAAAGTATACTGAATCCAAAGACGGCCCGATACTCTGCAGACAGATCCCGGTCACTCCTGGGGAATGCTGGAGGGTCACTGGAGGGTTTTTTTGCTTCAGAGCCTGGGTTAACCTGAGGAGTGTGAGGTTTGGAGGTGCCGAGTTCCCCTGAGCAGAGCCACGTGGCTCTGGCTTCAGCTACCACACTGAGCTCAGTTGTCCTGGGAGGACCCGGGCTTGCATCCTCTAACCATGGTCCGACCTGTGCAGGTGGGATGCAACAAGGTGTACACGAGCACCTCAGATGTGATGACCCATGAGAACTTCCACAAGAAGAACACCCAGCTCATCAACGATGGCTTCCAGCGCTTCCGAGCCACCGAGGACTGCGGCACAGCTGACTGCCAGTTCTACGGGCAGAAGACCACGCACTTCCACTGCAGGTGAGTGACCGGCACAAGCAGGGATGCAGGCCATGGATCGCCAGGGTCCGGATCCTCCTGGGAGTGGAGGCCGAAGTCTTCCCCAAGGGGGAGGGGGCGTTCTTCCCAGAGCATGGAACAATCAGGGCAGGGCCTCCCTTGGTTCCACGAGACCCCATGTCAGTCTCCTCGTGTCCCATGCAGGCGCCCCGGCTGCACATTCACCTTCAAGAACAAGTGTGACATCGAGAAGCACAAGAGCTACCACATCAAGGACGACGCCTACGCCAAGGACGGCTTCAAGAAGTTCTACAAGTACGAGGAGTGCAAATATGAGGGCTGTGTGTACAGCAAGGCCACCAACCACTTCCACTGCATCCGCGCAGGCTGTGGCTTCACCTTCACCTCCACCAGCCAGATGACCTCACACAAGCGCAAGCACGAGCGCAGACACATCCGCTCCTCGGGCGCCTTGGGGCTGCCAGCCTCGCTGCTGGGCACCAAGGACACGGAACACGAGGAATCCAGCAACGATGACCTCGTGGACTTCTCCGCCCTGAGCAGCAAGAACTCCAGTCTGAGCGCCTCCCCCACCAGTCAGCAATCTTCCGCGTCCCTGGCCGCCGCCGCGTCTGCCACCACCACTGAGGCTGGACCCAGCGCCACGAAGCCTTCCAATAGCAAGATGGCCGGCCTGCTGCCCCAGGGCCTGTCTGGTTCCATTCCCCTAGCATTGGCCCTCTCCAACTCAGGCCTCCCCACAACCGCACCCTACTTCCCTCTCCTTCCTGGCCGCGGGAGCACCTCACTGCCTGTGGGATCTCCAGGGCTCCTGGGAGCCATGCCCTCTGTGGCCACAACATCAGCAACCCCTGACATGCCAGCTCTGGTGGCTTCTGGAGCTGGAGACTCAGCCCCCGCGGCTGCCACCTCTCTCCCGGTGCCCCCTGCCTCCATCATGGAAAGGATCTCTGCGAGCAAAGGCCTCATCTCACCCATGATGGCTAGACTGGCTGCGGCCGCCCTCAAGCCCTCTGCCACCTTTGACCCAGGTGAGCAGGCTGGGCCCTGCCCGGTGGGCAGGCACACTTGGAGACTGGCAAGCCCCAGTACTCAGACTGAAGAGCACAGGGGAGGCTGGGCAGGCTGTCGGCCAGGTCCATGCACCTGCGCCTCCCACCCAGCAGCTCTCTCTCTTTGCCTGGTCTCTGTCTCCGTCCTGTTTATTTTCTCTTTGGGAGTCCCTCACTTTGGCCACACAATCAAGGACTTTATGCCTTTGCTTTTCTATATGCAGAGCTGGTTAATAGTCCCTGTCTCTGCATGCTAGGGTGTCCTACCGGCTCCGTCACCAATGAGTCCCTGAGCAGAGCTACCTCAGGCCCCCTCTTTTCTTGGTCTCCTCTAGCTGTGGAACATGAGCCCAGGGGATGGGTATTCGCATTCCACACCTGGTCAGCTGCCCCAGGCCAGGAGATGACACTCCACTTTCTCCCTTGTCCCCCTTTTTCTGACTCCTCACTCCTTCCCTTCCTTTTCTTTGGAAGGCTGTTTTTATTTTTATTTTTGTTGTTGGTGTGTTTCCCCTGCCCCTCCCCCTCAGAGGATACCCAGTGCTGTTTGGATTCCTGGAAAGAGTTCAGCTCCCATCTGGGATACAGCTGCTTTCACTGCGTCCACAACCCCTAGTGCTTGCCCAGAGTAACCTGCTGGCTGCTTACGGAGCTGGATGTTGAGGACAGAGCCTCACCCTGTGAAGCTGTTGGGGCTGGGGCAGATCTGCCCCCAGGCACATCCTCAGCAGCCTGACTGTCCAGTCTTCACGCTCTGCTCCCATCCAAAACCATCTCAGAATCAGCCAAGATTGAGGGTCCCTTCCACCCATGTGAGGCTCTGATCCAGCCTCTTGAGGATGTTAGTTGGGAACTGGACCTGGGCTTTTGCTCTGGAACCTAGGGTAGGTGACTTAGGGAGCTAGTGTAGTGTGGACTCCCAAGGGCTGGAAGTTCCCTTGATTCCCAGTGAGAGGCTATTCATAGCCCAATCTGGAGCCCCTGTCTTCCACTCCAGTGTGGGAGGAGTCTTGCTATAGCTACATTCCTCCAGCCAGGGGCCTGCAGGTAGAGCCACAGGAAACCGCAACTGACAGCCGGGTCACTTCTTTTTCCCTAGAAAAATTCCTCCCCCTCATCCCCCTAAAAACAAAGGTCAGGCAAAGGGGAGGGGAGCTGTTTCCCCTTATTTTTAATAAAATGTCACTCGCTGTCTGTGGAGCAGCTCTCTGTAAACTGCCGTGCCTTGGGGCAAATGAATATTTCAGTCACTTGGGGATCGTGGAGCAAGGCTCACCGGACACTGTCCTGTCAGCAGCTTCCTTTGCCCCTGCCCCGCCAGCCTCTCGTGGCCTCTTCCCGCCAAGCTCCCCCTTATCCCGAGCCAGGCATCCAGGGAGGGCCTGGAGTTTCTGCCCTGGACAGCTTGACAGACTGACGAGGTCACATAGATTGAACCACCCTGATTGGCTGTCAGACTTGAATAGCCCTGACACAGCAGATGCCCTCCTCAGGCATGCTCAGTGCAGACAGGGTTGTCGCCTCGGCAACAGTGGGCAGGGACTACAGAGGGGCCGCTCCCAGTCCAGATCTGCCACTTTCCCTCAGCATTAACAGAGTCTTTAATAAAAGCTTAGGCGGCAGCCCCACAAATCGACTATGACAGTTGGCAGAGGAAATGAAGGGCCCCTGTCCCCGCCCAGGCCCCCTCCCCAGCCTCCCATCCTCCTCCTCCAGGAGGCCCTAAGCCAGGACAACTTTGACATAATTTTGCAATAATTATCACTTGAAGAATTGCCACACGGGTACACGTCGCAAGTGATCATGTCAGTGGAAAGAATCGCTGACCAGCAGCTAGTTCTCGGGGGGGGGGGGGATCCCCGCCCCCCGCCTACTCGGCCCACGGCCCTTCCTTTGGGGCAGGGGGTTGGGGGCACCAGAGTTTGTGTCTGTGTGAAACCTGAGCCCCTCTGATCCCATCTTCCCTCCCCTCCCCTGCAGGAAGTGGGCAGCAGCCCACCCCCAGCAAGTTCACCCAGGCCCAGGTGAAGCAGGAACCTGGTGACAGTGCTGGCACCCCAGGCCCCCACGAGGCCTCCCAAGACCGCAGTCTAGACCTGACTGTGAAGGAGCCCAGGTGAGGCAAGGCCAGCGAAGCCCTGCTGGCCTGGGCCCAAGAGAGGTGGCCTGGGCCTGTGTTCTCAGCTGGCCCTGGGGACCTGGGCTCACCCTGTCCAGGGTTTATGCTGCCATTGAGCCTGGGCTGGCTGACTGGGAGGGAAGGGCCTCTGGGCCTGGCCCCATGGATGTCTGAGTTGAAGCCCCTTGGTTTGTGTGTTCTAGTAATGAATCAAATGGCCATGCAGTCCCGGCAAATTCATCTCTTTTATCCTCGCTTATGAATAAGGTAAGAACCATCCATCACACGCCTCCCATTCCCCCACCCAGAGAAATTAAAGCCGTGCTGGGGGGCTGGGGGGATGTGTTTGTTTTTTAATGTTTTCCCTCTAATAAGATGAGTTTGTACCATTTAAATTTTGAGGCCATTTTTCATCGAATATAATTTCGGAGCCACTGCCTACAAATTAATTTAATGAACTGGCTGAAGAAATATATTTCAGCCCCTGACACCTTCTTTTCCCTTCGGATGGAGGGCTCCAAAAGCTTTTCCGGAACCCTCTAACTTCTCTGGCCCTCAGTTATTAATGTTATTTATTTATTTTATGTATTTTTGTTTGTTTAAAAAGGGGGTGGGGGAGGGGAGACCAAAGTGGAAGCGAAGCATCAATTCCCACTTTTCGGCTTGAGTAATGGTCTCGGACGCCTTCCGGAGAGGTCGCTCCAGAACATTTATTTTAAATAATGCAGGGTCTTTGTAAATTATACATCATCTCAAATATATTTCCCCCTTCACATGATAAATTTGACTGCAGCAAGATTAATTTGGTTACTGTACACAAGTGACTGGGTTGAAGAGGGAGCTGGGTCTGGGCTGGACCTCATGCGGTGGGTGGGTTCCAGCTGGGCACCATCGGGGCAGCAGCACCAGCTTTGATGCCCTGTTGCCTGCCCTCTTCTGGTTGCTCTCTTGCTGTCCTCTACCCTCCTCTGGTCACTGCCCCTGCTCCCTCACATTCCTTCCTCAGAAGCCTACAGGTTCCCTCCCACTTTAACAGTTGCAGCGGACCTGCTTGCTCTTACCCCACAAGTCTGCCTTACCCTCTTATGGGTGGCTTTTGTTTCCAAGAAACTCCTAGCCTTCCCCTCCCCCTGCCAATCCCTCCTCCTGCATTTCTTTTGAATACCCTTTGGAAGAACAACCAGGGAGCAGCAAAGTCTAGGGAGGGATGGGCTGCAGCGTGCACCCTGAGCCTTGGCCTCGGCTTGAATGATGGCTTCAGCAGCGGCCCCCCCAGGGGACCAGAGCCATAGTCTTTCTGATGGGCCAGACTCCTCCCTAGCGAAGGCCCAAGGGGTATGTGTGTTCTCTGCTCCCAGCACACGGGGCTCAGGCACTGTCCGTCCTGGGGTTCCCCCAGCTCCAAGCTCACCTCTGTCCTTACAGATGTCTCAGGGCAACCCCAGCCTCGGTAACTTGCTGAACATCAAGACAGAAGTGGAGGGGAGTCCTGCTGTGGAGCCCTCACCTTTCCTGGGCAAGGCCGTGAAGGCGCTAGTTCAGGAGAGGCTGGCGGAGCCCTGGAAGGTGTATCTCCGCAGGTGAGGGCTCTCCAGAGAGCGTGTGAGGGGTGGGGGCGGAAGGTCTTGCTGTCGCCCACCCTGGTGGCCAGGGCCCCACCTCTGACAGAGGCCCTCCAATGACTAGGTTTGGTACCAAGGACTTCTGTGATGCCCAGTGCGACTTCCTCCACAAGTCCCATTTCCACTGCGTGGTGGAGGAGTGTGGTGCGCTTTTCAGCACCCTGGACGGGGCCATCAAGCATGCCAAGTGAGTGAGGGGTCTGGGGGTTGGAGAGGGTGGGGGTGACCCTTAAAACAGCCCATCCTCCCTGAGCTCTGGGCCTCTAGTCACCCTCTAAGCAATATCCCAGTGTAGTTGTCTCCAGGCCTCAGACCTCCCAAGGAAGGGGACAGGCTTCCCTCCCTCCTGCACATGGCACCTGCCAGACCTAGTGCCCCCCCACCCCGCAACCCTGCACAGGTGCCAGTGAAGAGCGTTTAGAAAGGTCAGAGCCCAGCTAGAAAGGCTTGATTTGGATCCAGGGCGGGGCTCCTGGAGGAAGGCCTTTGCAGCACCATGCGAGACCGAATGAATTGCAGCGACTTTGTGATCTCCACAGAGCTAAAAAGCAACGGCAACCAGCGCTGCCTGTAACAGTACCCCCGTACCTCTCTAGACCCCAGACCCCGTGTCAGACTTTCCTGCTGTGCTAGAGCCTAGCAAACACTGAGTCCTTTTCCCTGGGACTCTCAGAGTGTCCTCTTGAAGGGAGGGGCCTGATGAGGCAGGCCTGTTCTCTCACACAGGGCCATAGTGTAGGGAGGAGCTCAGGATACAAATCATCGGTAGAGAGATGGGGTTAGGGTCTAGCCCAGGTTCAGAATGACAGTGGGACCCAACAATTTGTTTTCAAGTTTCTCTGCTCAGGTAAGGTCATGGGAGGCCTCCCAGAATCTCTGGTGGGAATGAGGTGGAGATACTAGGCTCCTGATACTAGGGTCACATGAGGTGACAAGCATGCGTAGACAGGGAAGGGCTGACCTGGCACTGGGGCCTCTTGATTGATGTCCTGAGACACTTTCTTCTGCCTCTCTTAGCTTCCACTTCCGGACGGAGGGAGGAGCAGCAAAGGGAACTACAGAGACTTCCTTCCCAGCCTCTGCAGCTGAGACCAAACCTCCCTTGGCGCCCTCGTCCCCGCCAGCACCCCCTGGCACCATGATCCCTGGATCTTCTTTGGAAGGGCCTGCTCCCAGCCCAGCCTCCGTGCCCTCCACCCCTACCCTGCTCGCCTGGAAGCAGCTGGCTTCCACCATACCCCAGATGCCTCCGATCCCCTCATCGGTGCCTCACCTGCCCACTTCGCCCCTGGCGACGACGTCTCTAGAGAGCGCCAAGCCTCAGGTCAAACCCGGGTTCCTCCAGTTCCAGGACAAGTGAGTCCCTCTGTGAGCCAGCACCTGTCCCTGTGTCTTGGGAGTGGGTGTAGCCAGGGCAACAAGGAGACCCTGCTCCTCGCCCTTCAGAGTTACACTGCAGTCCCCAGCCTCTGGGACTTAGCCATCCAGCTGTACACCTGTACTAAGCACCCAGTGGGTGGGGGATGAGCGTGTAAGTGGCCTTAACTCCAGTGGTCCAGGGGGATCCTGCAAGGACTGGCTGGGGTGAGCTAGGTTCAGGGTTCCTCAGGAAATGTCCTGGTCCTCAAAAAGGCTATGTTCCCTCTGGGCCACCTCGCTTCCGACTCTGTGGTGCATACTCAGATTGAGTCAGTAAGGCGTGGAAGTCATGGGTGGGAACAGGACCTAGGCCCCTCCAGACCCTCCCAGTGGTCAGGGGTGGAAGGGACCTTCTTCACTTAATGGTGGTGGCTTCTTGCGGCGAGAACGGTGACTTTGTATCATAAAGTGTGTGGCTTCCTGTTCTCAATAAAAAGTAATAAATTGGATTATTTATACCACCTGAGTAACAGCTGTCCTCCCTCTCTGAGCACCTGGGGCGGGGCCCATGGCATGGAAGGGTGCAGTGTTTTTTGTCCTTTTCCTGTCCCCTGTATCCCCCGACCCCCTTCCCTGATGTGGCGAGCTTTCTTAGTTTCCTGAACTTGGCCGGAGTGCCCACCGTAGGTCCAGTCTCTGGAGACCACATCTCCCCACAGCCCCCTGTAGCCCGGGGACTCCCAGCCATGGCTGTACCTCCCTGGCGTTCAACCCTCATAGACACCAGTGGGTGGCCCAGCTCTTCCCCCCTCGTGGACACCTCCGCTGGCCCCTAGCCCATCCCAGGTTCCCAGGTTCTCCGGGCAAAAGGGTGCTGTAAGCCCCAGTTGACCCTGGGATGTCCCGGCAGCTGTGAGCCTTAGCAGGAACTGACACCAGGCACATGTTACCACTTGCTCACACCCCACAGAAGTGGCACTTCCTGGTAGGACTACCCACCCATCTGCAGTCTGTCAGTCAGCCGCCTCCGCGGCAGTGCCATGTCTTACCAGCCAAGCTCTTTCTGGCATCCAGCCAGGACTGGCAGCACTATCCATTACTTTTATGCCCAAGAAGTTATTGCAATCTTATCTCTAATCCTGAGGTGTGGCCTTGGAAACTACATGTCCCAGCATGCACTGCTCTGAGCACCCTACATAGGGCAATCCCCATGTACCAGGCAAGAGTTCCCAAAAGGAGACAGGGATGCATGCTGGGATCTGTAGTCTCTAGCTGAATCATTCCATTGAGCGGGAAGGTGACCCCCTGCATTCCCCTTGATTACACCCCTGGTGACTGAGGAGGGAACCCTGACAAACCAAGTGAGGACATTAGCGGGAGGGCTTGGGATGCCAATGACCTTCTGGGCTGTGGTTTCCTTGTAGCGATCCATGCCTGGCGACGGACTGCAAGTATGCCAGCAAGTTCCACTTCCACTGTCTCTTCGGGAACTGCAAGTACGTCTGCAAGACCTCGGGCAAGGCCGAGTCCCACTGCTTGGACCACATCAACCCCAGCAACAGCCTGGTGAACGTGCGGGATCAGTTTGCTTACTACTCTCTGCAGTGTCTGTGTCCCAACCAGGTCAGTGAGGCGGGCGGGGGAGGCCCAGGGCCTAGGCCCAGCTCCTCCTGGCAGAGGCTCCACTTTTCACACCGTTTTTCAGTTGGCCTGCAGCAGACCCTGGAAAGGACACTCACTGCCTGGCCCCGGAGCCCCTAGAGGCTCCTGGGCAGGGGTCCAGACTGATGCTCCATTGGTGAGGGTTGTCATTTCAGGCCTAACTCCCAGTGGTGACCAAATGCTATCTCGGCCACTGTGTGTCTGACATCATTCATGCTCATCCTGGAAATAGCTACGTCCCCTTTCCCCAGAGGCCTAGACTTTTAAAATAGGCTCATTGGATAAAGAAATAGAACAGTCCATGCCTAGACAGAAAGGACAGCTCGGGTTCACTTCAAAGGCCGAGTCCCAAGACTGCTGGGCTGCCTGTGTAGTCACAGGTAAGGTCCAAGTGTGCACCAAAGTTACGATAGCTTAGTGATGTCTGCGTAGGTCTGGGCATATTCAGAGAGAGGAGTGCTGGGGTAGATTAGTGAGTCTGTCTAGGTCTGGTCATACAGGGGCGAACTTGAGAGTAGATTAGCGATGTTTGCTCTAGGTGTGGCATAAGCAAAGAATCCCAGGACCACCAGGTAGGATGCTTTAATGGTGTGCCCTGACACACGTACTCCTTGCTTCCCTGTAGCACTGCGAGTTCCGGATGCGAGGACACTACCACTGCCTCCGGACGGGCTGCTACTTTGTCACCAACATTACCACCAAGCTTCCCTGGCATATAAAGAAGCACGAGAAAGCAGAGCGGCGGGCGGCCAATGGGTTCAAATACTTCACCAAACGTGAGGAATGCGGAAGACCAGGTACCTGAGGCCAGGGCTGCTGGGGACTTCCAGCAGGTAGCACTGTGGCTCTGATGCCTGGGGTCCTGGTAGCCGGGCCATCTTCCCGGATACCCATTTCTGCCACCACCACCACCTGCAACCCTTGGTCTAGGAGAGAGATCACAGAGGCCGTAGGCCAGGGGCTGTCAAACTGACTGAAAAGCCTGGGAGCCCAGACATCCCAGCAAGAGGGTAAGGGTGGTTCCAAGGACTGGCCCCCCCAGCACCCTTGGCCACACCCCCGGCATCCAGGGCTTGGCTGCTCTTGGTTTCCTTTCCTTTGGAAGTGTGGACAGGGAAGACTGTAGCAGTCCTAGAAGCTCGTTAATTTGAGGGCTTTGTCCAAAATGAGCTGAGTCTGTTCATTTGTTCATTCATTAAAGGTATTTATTTGTTTATTTATACATTTTGGTTTTTCAAGACAGAGTTTCACTGTGTAGCCCTAGCTGTCCTGGAACTCACTTTGCAGACCAGACTGGCTTCGAACTCACATAGATCTGCCTGCCTCTGCCTCCCAAGTGATGGGATTAAAGGCATGCTCCACCACTGCCCGGATATATTTTTTTAAAAGCACTTAGTATATGCTTGCAATTGGTGTCAGAAACCTTTGTCAGGTATACTATGAGCTCCGCTAGAGTACACAGTGAGCGGGAGAACCAGAGGCTCCTGGTGTTTCTGAGTTGGTGACAGGTGTCTCTGGAGCAGGTTTTCCTGCTCACTGGCCCAAGGCACGGGCGGGAGGGGGTGCCTCAGGGAGGAGCCCAGGTCTGCAGGTAGAGGGCGGAGCCTACCCTTAAGCCTCTGGAGTTGTAGTTGCAGGGCAGGCTTCTCCTAGGAGGAGACCGGAAGCTGGAAGGTGGAGTGGCAGGCCGGCAGGGGCGGTGTCCACAGGCCAAGCCTCTTCTGGTCCTGTGATCATGGTGGCAGGGCCTTGGTAGGGGAAGGGGAGACACTCCAAGTTAATAACCCTTTCCGTCAAGAATTAGTCTAGGAAGGACTCATGGCGTGAAGGGGGCTAGTGACCCCAGCGGCCTCTGCTGTACCGGGCTCAGCTTACAGCTGTCCGGGGTTCTGAACTTGCCCATATTTACTCAACTTTTGGTGTTTTTGGTAGTAGCTGAGGCCAAACAAAGCTGGGAGATGACATAAGACACCTGGCCAGCCTGGTGCCATGGCAATGGGCAGGCCCTCACCTGCCCTTGGCTGATGCCATTTCGGTCCTGCCTGCTCTATTTGTTCTCACCTAGAGCAAAGCAGAAGTCAGGGGTGGAGGCAGGGTGGAGGCCGGCTGACCTAAACAAGGTCCGCCCCGGAGAAGGGTGAGGGCGGGTGACTGACCGAGAGGTAGTTTCCCAAAGGTCCTGGGCCCTGGCGCTGTGGCCTCTCAGTGAAGAGGGTATGGGACTAGGGCAAGCCTGTCACGTGCCCCCATGCAAGCCAGAAGGGAGGCCAGGGGTCAGACTTGGCTTCCTGGGATGAACTGACTGCGGGTATTCCCTTAGAGAAAATACATTTCCCCCAAATACCATCTACCTACGAACCACAGCAGCCCTGTACCCACGCTCTCCGGGGAGGCTCACCTGCTGTGACTCCCATCCACAGGCTGCAAGTACAACCAGGTGAATAGCCACTTCCACTGCATCCGGGAAGGCTGCCAGTTCTCCTTCCTCCTCAAGCACCAGATGACTTCGCATGCCCGCAAACACATGCGGAGGATGCTAGGGAAGAACTTCGACCGTGTGCCCCCGTCCCAGGTGAGAGCCTAGGCCATGTGGCTCAACTGTCCTTGTTAGCAGGTGCGGGGCCGTGCTGCCCAAAGAACCTGCGGGCCACTTTCTGAGGGCCCCTTCACTTCCTTCCAGGGTCCCCCAAGTCTGATGGATGCTGAAACAGACGAGGGCATGGATTATACGGGCTGTAGCCCCGGTGCCGCGTCCTCCGAGTCCTCTACCATGGACCGCAGCTGCTCCAGCACCCCCGTGGGCAATGAGAGCACCGCGGCAGGTGAGTGGCAGGCCTGGCTTCCGCCGGCTGGGCCCCTGCTTCCCAGGCCCAGCTCTGCTGAGTCCTTCTTGGGACAGAAGGTTGATAGTCAGATGGCCTCTGAGGGGGACAAGATGGTGTGCAGAACAGTTGGCCTATACAACAGTGGTCATTGAGGCCCCTCCCGCCATTCTGCCCACCTCCCTGCTGCCTTCCCTCCAGGTCACTTTAGTTCCCCCAGAGAGGGACTAGGGCTTGTCCCATTAGCCCCAGAGAGAGCAGCATAGGCCCTGCGCCAGCCTTCCTACTGGCCTCAGTCCCAGCCTCATTCAGAACCGGGGGCCCCTGAGAGGCTCCTGCCTCCTGACCCTGTCCTCAGCAAGGTCCTCCCTGGACACCTGGTGCCTGCCATGACCTCTGCCTGCAATGCACCTACCAGTCTCTGTCCTCTGCCCCCCTCTTTGTCCCACCTCTCTGCTCATCTGTCCACGTATTTCCATACTGCACCGCTGGAGCCATTGGGTTTCTCATTTGGGTTCTTTTTGTTTGTTCTTTGTTTTGTTTTGTTTTTCTGCTTTCTCTCCACCCTCTCCAGGCTGCCCGGTTCCTCCTCCTCCTCCTCTTCCTCCTCCTGCTCCGGCTGGTGACGAGGCCACTCGTGGGGCTGCACCGCCCCCCCTGACTCCATCCTTCCCTCCGGCTGTGCTCCGGCCACCCCTCCCTCCCCTCCCATGCCTCTTCTCTCCGTCCTGTCTGTCATACTCTCTGCTCAGTGCCGCTCTCGGAGCCAGCCGGGGCCTGGGCCACCCCATCCGCAGCCCGCCCATCACTGCCATTCCAACTCCAGTAGAAAGTGACGCCCCCCTAGTTCAGGATGCTGCAGGTAACTCATCCGTGCCTTCTTCCAGTGTCTGTCACCCCAGCTCACCCTCAAGGCTATGGTCCAGGGCTGGATCCTTTTCTGTGATGAGCAGAACCAAGGGCAGGGCCACCCCACACCCCTAACAGCAACTACCTCAGAGAACAGATTGCCGCTGCCAGGGTCCTTCTGGGTGACCTGTTAGGTCCTTGTCCTACTTGGCCCTGTGAGGGTCAGAGCCTGCTGTTGTTCTCAGTTTGCTTGGGAGCTTCCCAGGTCCGGAGAGCTCTGATGCTGGCTTGAACCTCCTCCCTCTCCTGAAGCTGGACAGGGAGAAGGAACCTATGGGGCCTCCAGGCTCACTCAGTGCTCAGTGGTGGATAGCCCTTGCCATCCCAGCCCCATATCCAGTGCCCTCGTGGGAATGTGTGCTTGCCCTGTCCCTTGGGTGGACATCACCCCAGGTCTGTAGTCCATCCACTCCTGCTTCACCTTATGAGCCCAGGTGTTGTGCCATCCCCAGGGGTGGTGACCCTGAGTAGGACACAGTGAATCCAGCCCAATGAAAGCTCTGTTGCCGGCATAATCAGGCAGAGCCCCATGACAGTGCTCTGTCCCCCACAGATTTCTGGACCTGAGCTAAGGCTGGGTGATTGGACTTTCTTTTCAGTATACTATTGCAGAATGTTGAAGAGTGGTTGGTAGCCAGGCATCCTGGGAAGGCTCAGGGAGGAAGATGCCTCCTGCGGAATGAGTGATAGAAGGTCAAGTGCCTTCCGGGAAGACATAGAGAAGCCAGTAGCAGATTTCCTGAGTCCCGAGACGACCATGCTAGGACCATGGTGGCTTTCGGAGAGCCAAGCTCCAGAGTTCAGGCCTCAGGAAGGCAGTAGAGCCTTCTTGGGACTTTCCAGGTCCCTTAGGTCAAGCAGAAGCTCCAAAACCTTAAAGAAACTTCTGGTATCTAGGAGCGAAGAGTCACAGGCCCACGAGGCTCTGGGGCCCTCAGCATCGCTGCTTCCAGGAGGCAAACCCTGCACAGACAGGCAGGCAGCCGGAGACTGGGTAGCTGGCAGGAAGAGAGCTGGCCTGTCCCTCATTAGAGGCAGGCGTGTGATGGCGTCCTGGCCTGGGTCCAACTTGGGTAATTACACTCTGCCGACCTAGATTCCCAGCTTCCCCTTCAGCCTCAATTAGCACTGGGATGTGTCCTCACTTCCCACCCAAACTGGCCAGGAAGCAGCCACCACATCCCGGGATGCCTGTGTGGTCATCCTGCAGACCTAGAAGACAGGGGAAGCCTGGGACTCCCTGCTGTTCCCAAGGGGGCTGTGGGAGAGGCTCCAAGCCAGGGGAAAGCCAGGGTGTTGTTCTTAAGCGGTGTCTGCTGGCCACCATGCCAGAATCAGGGGCCCTGTGTGGGTGTGACCCTGGGAATGGTGCCCACGTGGGCACTGCTGCCAAAAGGGCACCCCTTCCACGCTGACCTCTCTCTGCCCCTCCCTAGGGAACACCATCTCCATGCCGACAGCCTCAGGGGCTAAAAAGCGCTTTTGGATCATCGAGGACATGTCTCCCTTTGGCAAGCGGAGGAAGACAGCCTCCTCTCGCAAAATGCTGGACGAGGGCATGATGCTGGAGGGTTTCCGGCGCTTCGACCTCTACGAGGACTGCAAGGACACGGCCTGCCAGTTCTCGCTCAAGGTCACCCACTACCACTGCACGCGGGAGAACTGCGGCTACAAGTTCTGTGGGCGCACGCACATGTACAAGCATGCCCAGCACCACGACCGCGTGGACAACCTGGTGCTGGACGACTTCAAGCGCTTTAAGGCCACGCTCAGCTGCCACTTCGCTGACTGCCCGTTCTCGGGCACCAGCACTCACTTCCACTGCCTGCGCTGCCGCTTCCGCTGCACCGACAGCACCAAGGTCACTGCGCACCGCAAGCACCACGGCAAACAGGACGTGATCAGCGCCGCCGGCTTCTGCCAGTTCAGCTCGAGCGCCGACTGCGCAGTGCCCGACTGCAAGTACAAGCTCAAGTGCTCGCACTTCCACTGCACCTACCCGGGCTGCCGCCACACGGTGGTGGGCATGTCGCAGATGGACTCTCACAAGCGCAAGCACGAGAAGCAGGAGCGAGGGGAGCCTCCCGCCGCCTCGCCCGGTGCGCCAGTCAACCTGGACGGCTCGCTCACGCTGGCTGCCGAGCCGGGCTCGCTGCTCTTCCTGCAGACAGCGGCTGCGGGCCTGGGCCTCCTGGGAGACGCAGGGGACCCCGGCCCGCCTGCCACCGTCCCCGGGCCTCGCGACGGCCCTGCTGCGCCCGCCCCCGCCGCCTCTGCCACCATCACCGCTGGGGAGTCCTCTCAGGAGGACGATGAGGAAGAGCTGGAGATGCCCGAGGAGGAGGCCGAGGACGACGACGAGGATGACGATGAAGAGGACGACGACGAGGAGGAGGAAGATGATGATGATGACGACGAGGACCTGCGCACCGACTCGGAGGAGTCACTGCCCGAGGCTGCAGGCGAGGCGGGCGCGCGGACCCCGCTGGCGGCCCTAGGTGGCCCCAGCCCGGCGCCCACCGCCACATCACCCTAGCTGCCGCGCCACTCCAGTCCCCTCTGGAACTGCTCTGTATGTGAGCCCCTGTGTACAGACCCCACTGGGCCGCCCCAGGGAGGGAGGCGCCCTGACCCCGCTGGTGCTTCCGGACCCCCGAGTCCGTCTCAGGGCAGAGGCGGGGACCCCTCTGGTGCTCCGGGCCGCCCGCACCCTCCCGGCCCGCCCGAGCGGGTGTTCAGGGAATAGCAGGTGCTGTGTCCGGGTGGCAGCGATGACCTGCGCTCCTCTCGGTGCCCACAGGCGAGGTCCTTGTTTGCTCAGGGGCTGCCCGCGGGGGTCACCGGTTGCAGGCCCCCCCCCCATGCAGCTAAGACCTCCCCCTGACTCGGGGGAGAGAGGGCCGAAGACAGTCAGCATCAGCACGGGTCACACTACAGGGACATGGAGGGAATCTCATGGAATCAGCAGCGAGGCGGCATCCCCGCCCCCGAGTTGTGGTCCGGTCTGGTGATTCTCAGGCCCAAGCCCACCCTCCAGCAAATCGAGGCTATGGTCCGAAGCAGGCACAGCTAGTGGGGGCCTGGGGGTGAGGGTCTCAGCCACTTTGGTGCAAACAGGAAGGATGCGACTGGTTTTGGCTTTAATAATCAAAATGGGAAAAAAAATAACCAAGAAAGTTGTACAGTATTTTTCCTGTAAAGGTTATTATTCTACATAGAACAAAAAGAGAAGAAAAAATTAACAGTGCAGGTGGGTGCGAGGAAGCTGAGCCCCGCCTCCAGACCAGCCCTGAGACTGGGGACTTGAGTGCAATTTCTCCTAGGAATTGTTTAGCGTTTATTTTAGAGGCCTCAGTTGGAGGCTTTGTCGTCACACTAGCACTGACGGGGGCTGCGTGATTCCAACTTTTAACTTGAATTTTGTAGAGACAAGGAAAAAAAAAACCGACTATTCTCTTGATACAAGTTTGTAGCTAATTGAACATTTGAGGGTTTTTCTGTTGGTTATGCGTGTGGCTTTATAGGGCTTTTTCTTTTTCTTGTTCCAGTTTTGTTTTATTATTTTGGTTGGGAGGCTGGTGCAGCCCACCCAGATTGGTTCCTTTTCCAAAGTCCCCCTTCCTGGTGGAGGCAATAAGGCTGTCTAGGCTGAGCACAGGGCTCACCTGCAGGCACAGGGCCAGCGGCCAGCAGCTGCTCCAGTCCCTGGTAGGAGCAGGCTGCCTGAGGCCAGGCTTGTGGTGTGAACCTGTGCACTCCAATCCCTGGCCAGTGTCAGGGTGGAAGACAAACAGGCCAATCCAGCAAGCAGTGGAGGGGCGAAGCTGCCACCAGGAAGCCCCCTCCCACATATCTTCAAGGGGGGGAGCTTGCCCAAATGGGACAGTGGTTTCCTTAATCTGTGTGTGCGTGCGTGCGTGCGTGCGTGTGCGTGTTCCCTCTTGACTGCCCACAGCCAGAAAGCCAGGACCACCTGAACTGGAGAGGGAGCAGGGAGGCACAGCGGTGAGATGAGAGTACCCAATCCAACAGGAAACACGTTGATTTCTAAACAGCCCCCGCCAGAGCCTCCATATTGAGCTGAGAGTTCGCCCAGAGTCTGACCTGCCACAGGACCCTGCCTCTGTGGAAGGAGTTTTGTAAAGGAAAAAAAAAAATAAAATAAAATAAAAAAACAATTTTCAATGTAGCAAAATCAAACAAAAAATTTAAAAAGGAAAAAAAAAGAAAGACAAGAAGACGCGGAGTGCGAAGTCTAGCCTTTGTAAGCTTCATATTGCACATTAGGACTACAAGCCATTGCTAGCTCATTTTGAATTTTAATGTGTAATTTTTGTTTTATTTTTCTTTCTGTGAGGAAAACGATGCCTGATCCACCAATGCTCTTTTTAATGTTTTATAACTATGTATGTGTATATATATAAATATAAAAGTAATATGTATGCACATATGTGTGTATATATCTATATGTATATACATATATAGATATATAGAGATATATAGAGAGGTTTTGAGACAAAAATGCAGACCGTGAAAGCGAACTGAGCAGCGCGTGCCCTGATTACTTGAATCTGGTCTCCTCGGCACCTGGTTATTAAGAACTGAATATTTTTCCACTTGAATTTAGTGCTATTAGAAATTTAATATATGTGTTTTATTTATTTGATTTTTTTTGCATGACTGATGCAAGGTTTGACATTTTCACTCAATAAAAACTGGAAAAAAATTCGTCACGTTATCTTTTATTTTTAAAATGATGCCCGAGAAGCTGGCCATGACTCGAATGTGTTGGGTGGCCCAAACACAGCCAGGCTCTGAATGCCCAGGGAGAGGGGGAGGGACCTGACCGCTCTGAAGCCCAGCAGGCCAGAGGTTGGGGGGATATAGACTAGTTTTGCCTCTGGGTATAGAGCTAGATACTGTTTGCTAAGGAGAGATGATGGGGGTGGGACTCAGGCCTTGCTCAGCTGAAGAAAAAAGGCACCTCCCCTCAGCTACATCTGAACCCCACCTGAGGCTCAGAGGCTCAGGAGCCAATCCTTAGAAAGGCCACCTGGCAGTGAAGCCTCAAGCCTCCCCAGGCCTCTCACCCTCTGGCCAACCCTCTTGTGTATTCTCTGGGGCTACAGGACTGCCACTTGGCAAGGCAATCCCTCAGCTCCTTCCTTCTTCCTGCAGGGACCTGCCCAGTCGGGGAACAGCATGTACCCGGATCCAATCCGGATGCTGGCGAGGCTCCTGCTTGGAGCACATGGTGGCAGATTCAGAGACTAGGGTCATGGGTCTGCAGCCTTCAGACCGAGGTCTAAGCTGCTGGCCCTGGTGGCACTAGGGCTGAGGACACCTTTGGAAGCGAAGTCAAGCTTCTGCCAGTCTGGGTGGAAGTACAGGTGCCTGGCAGCTCCCACAGTTCACGTGGCCTCGGTTCACCTCACCACTTCCCACCAGTGACCTGCCTCTCAGCTCTGTTACCATCTGCATCACGCTAGCCCCATTCGGAGCTGGTCTCCAAGTGGCCAGAGCTGCCCAAGGCCTCAGGGGAAAAGACATGTAGAGCCCACCCTGGTCTTCCCTCCTGAGCACCACCGTACTGACTTGCCACACTCCTGCCACAGGGGACATCACGTCACTTTCCCACGGGTCTCACAAAGCTGAACCTTGTAGCACACTCAGGCTTCAGCCGCTGGGGGTCTAGGGACCAGAGCCTGCACAGCCTCACCTACTGGTGCCAGGCTGGGTGTGCTTCTCACCACACAGCCTCTCCAGGCCAGCATGGAGCGCCCTTCCCTTTCTGTTTTGCTCCTGGAATTCGGCCCACAGGCTATTTACATAAATATGTTTGTAACAGACATGAAAATAGAGACTTTTTTTGGTCTTATTAAAATGTTCAAGTTGGAACTTGCCTGTTGTTTGTGGATATCTCGATTCTGTTAAATAAAACAGTGGCTAATTTATGGGATAAAACACAAGTTCAACAAATTAAAACCATCATTGGAGTTTCAGAGGCCCTGGTGGGCTGCGCTGCCTCCCGTGGGGCCTGCAGGGAGGCAGGGAGCCAAGTCCCGAGCTCAGCGGGTGATAGGCGGGTGTGTGGCGTGGCCACGGGGCTCTTTCTGGACACGGCTCAGTAGTCATCAGGGCAGGGCTTAAGGAGTGGAGTCAGTTTCTGAGGTAGACTCATGGGGCCCAGAGGAGGGGGTTCACTAATCTTGACTGCCCCCCAAAACATCCCTTCATCTCCTGTCCCTGGGCTTTCTGGGCACGGACAGACCTTGGCAGATCCATACCCAGTGGATGGCGGAACCAGCTTTCTAGACACCTTCGGGCAATGCCCAGGGAAAGGCACCAGGTGTCCCCTCAGAGAATGACTTACTGCCCCTGACAGGCCAAGGACGACACACAACCCTGCTTCTGGTACTTGAGCCCACTTAGATGGGGTTCTAGCCCTATGCCTAGAGTTGGGAGGGGAGCTAGCTGCTGTGGGTGGCACCCCACCCTAGGGCCCATGATGTTCCCTATGGCCTGTTGGATTTGGCACAAAATGCTGTAAAACATGTTATGTCCTGGGGCTTAACTAGCTGCGGGGGTGTGGTGCTTCAGCACCCAGACTGGGGCAAATTCAAGAGTTTTGTAACCTTGAGGAATGAGTTAGAAACAGCTGTGCGGGCCTGCAGGCGATCTCAATGGACACTGGCCTTCCCAGACAGGGCTGGCCAGAGGGCTCTGGCAATGGGGCCAGCGGCTAGTGTGAGCCTTGCCCCCAGCTCAGCAGGAATACACAGTACTAAGGCAGTGTCCTCCCCCTAAGCGGTACATCTAGGCCACTGGGGACACAGGTGTCCATTCACTGTCCTGAGAGGTGGTCCCAGCTCTGCAGGTGGCTTTAGCCCAGAGCCAGGACACAGGGATGAGCATTCTGCTGCCTACGGACAGGTTGGGCCTCCCAGAAGCAAGACAGAGAGACAAGAGGGCCACCTGGGCCTTCATTTCTGACAAGAGCTACCGCAACCTGGAGGCAAGCTGACAGAGAGTGACTTCCAGGATGTGGCGGGCAGCTGCTTGGCCTCTGGGAGAGCATGTCACTAAAGGGAGACCCTGCTTCCCTACCAAGGAACTTTACCCGGCCCTACCTGCCTCAAAACGTCCAGCCCTTAGCTTTGCCTGAGTCTCTGGAGGCCAAATGCTGTACCCTGGAGATGATGCCAGGGTCGGGAGACAGGCTAGCCAGCACACACATCTGAGGTACCACAGATTTAGAGTTCATAGAAACCACAGTCCGAGGGGGCTGGAGCGATGGCTGAACTGGTAAAGCACCTGCCCTGTAAGTACAAAGGCCCATGCTTGGCTCCTAGAACCCGTGTAAAAATGCTGGCATGGCGGCACATGCCAGTAATCTCAGCGCTGGGGAGGTAGCGACTGGTGGGTCCCCCGGGCTCATGGCCAGTCAAGCCCGACAGCTGCAGGCCAATGAGAGATGTCTCAAAAGCGGTGGACAGTATTCCTAAGAATGACACCAGAGGCTGTCTCTGGCCTCCGTGTGCACATCCACATGTGTGTGAACATACAAAAAAACCAAAGCACAGTTGAACCAGAAGCAGTCATAGCTCGCAGTCCAGCGGCCATAGCAAAGGAAGTGGCCCCATGCCAGCATGCCATGCTGCCGTGAGGGCAGTTGGACACTAGTGTGTTATGGGAATTTCCCACTTAACTTTTCAACTAGGGTGGGCTTGCTGACTGTGCTGTAAGTCCAGGAGCAGCTGCATCTAAAGCCACACGCCTCCCGTTCTACTTGGGTTTTCTTTATTCTTTGAGGGTCTCTCCAGAGTCTGGAACTCCTGGGCTGCTGAAGCTTCCCGGGTAGCTGGGACTGGAGGCATGAGCTTCCAGACCCAACATCCCTGTTCCTTTAAAGTCTTCCCAGGCCTCACCGTAGAGCAAGGACAGACTCCAGGAATCTCCTTATAAAGCGGCAATAAACCCACCCTCTTCTGGGTGGACGTGGACTCTGAAGCCTCCTGGGAACATGAACTATAGTTTGTTCATCTTTCAGGCAAATCCACCTGAAAGGCAGGCCCAACTCTCAAACTTGTTTCTGATGAGGAGCCGTGGGGTTTGACCCGAGATTGGATTGTGCAGGCAGGGGCGTGGAAAGAGCAGGCCCCTGTGGCTGTATGTAATGTGTGCAATGACATAGGCATGTCACCTCATGTAGAGACCCTGAGGTATCAGTTAACATGCCTCCCTTAGCCACTTGGCCAGACAGGGTGGGTCTGGATGAAAGACCTGTGCCATGCCAGGAGCAGGTTGAGGAGAGTAGCCAGGCTCCACCTGCCGAAAGGCCAGTGAGGCCGGGGCTTCATGCCCAGGGAATACTCCACATGAATGGGACCTCCCTGGTGCCTTCTGCTCTGGTGTCCCACCCAAGTGTCTAGACCAAGTGTGCTCCTGAGAGTGACTACAGATTGCCTCCTCCTTCCCTGAGCAGGTGCAGGGCAGTCCCCAGGAGAGGCCTGGCCAAAACCCCCAAGAGCTAGTGCCTTCTCAAGCCTGGATGGGCCCAAGTGAGCAGTGGGTAAGAGGGCCCCAAAGGACAATCGCAGACCCTTTTCCTGTCAATGGGCAAGTTGCTCAGCATGAGGACTAACAGGGAATCCTATAAACATTAAGTCACAACTCAGTTGTCCAGGCAGAAGGTCCCTCTATCCCCTCCCAAGGCAAGAGTTTTTCCTGAATACATATATTTATGTACATATACTACGAGAAGCCCAGCATTTTGGGGTACAAACTTAGTAGTCCCCGGGCACTCCTTTCCCCACCAGCCATGCCTGGGATACCTGATGTAGACCCACAAGCTCCCACGATGCTCCCCCACGCCCAGAATCCTCCTCCCTGGGTGGCAACTTCCACCGTCCTCTTTCTATCCTGCCCAAGGTAGCTGCAATGAGTCAGCCGGCACTGGGGGAGGCCAGAGTCTGAGGGGAGCTCATGCAGGGGGGTCAAGACAGCTGGGTACGGCCTCCAAGCGCTGGGGTTCGTCCTCTCCCAAACGACACTTTATAAAAAGACATCGTAATTGAGTTTAATAATGTACTCCCTTCCAGAAAGGGCCTGACAGGCGCTGCCTGCTGCTCACTTATGCCCCATTCCAAATATTTTTACCTTATTTGGATGAAATGCATTATTTTTCTAATGAAAGGCTTTTTTCAAAGGGCCGTTTCCCCCGTCCAGCAGCCGCCTTTATTAGGCAGCCCTCACACAGTTTGGGGAGGGGCTTTTCTCTCCCTGAAGTCACGCCAGACTCTGTCCTCCAAAGCTGAAGCCAGGTTTCTGTCCCTTCTCTTCTGAGCTTGAGCCTAGCCCCCCCCCCCCCGACCTGGTAACACCCCCAGGTGGGGAAAACTCAGGGGCGATGAGGGACAGAGGACTCTCAGAGCATTGTGGGGTGGCGGAGGCTGCCATGGCCAGCATTTTACACTGGCTGCCAAAGCCCCTGCTCTGACTTCATTTTAGTCCCAGGGTATCTATCTGCCCTTCTAGTCTGTTTTGGTTCCCTTTCGGGGGACCTCAGAAGTTACCAACAGTACAAATGCTTACTAAACCAAAGAGGGTTGTGATCGCCCAGCAACAGTGTCCCCGGGTCCAGGGTCCCATTCACTGGAGGGACACGACCCAGCCCTCTGACGACCCAGCCCTCTGACGGCCCAGCTCAGTCTACACCTGCCTCTTGACACTAGGACTCCTTGGGGTTCCTGGGAGAACAAGGTCCCCCAGCCATGCTGGAATGTGGTCCCCAGGAGTAAAGAAACATGGCTTCGTCAGGGACATGAGGAGAAGAATGAGTGCAGGGCGCGTTTTCCAGGGCTCTGCTTCTATCTAGGGACCAGGAGGCTGGAGATCCGGCCCAGAGGATTCATGCGGGGGATGAAGGGGAGACCTGAGACAGAGACAGTACTGGGAGGTGGACATCTGGGACAAAAAAAGCCACACCCCTCAGCTATACTGTACGTCCTGCCCTCCTTTCCCAGAACAATGGGGAGCAGTGGCCTGCAAGGCCGCTGGAGGGACAGGTGCCTTGCTGTGTGGCTCTGCCTTCAGCAGTGGCCACTACTGGGCACGCTCCACTTCTCAGGCCCACACCCACGCGAGGCACATGATAGGCTACTCTCTATGGCTCCAGGCCTGGCCAGACCCCAATGGAAGGAGTGGAGAGTGTCCCTTGGAGGGCGCTCCTCCTGCCCCAGCTTTCTGGTCATAGCTCAGCACACTGTGAAGGTTAAAGGGAGACAGGGAGGGCTCGAGCGAGCAGGAGAGGGACTAGCAGAGCACAGACGGGCTCCTGGGGAATGTGCATCCATTTAAGGAAGGCAGCTCATCCCGCAGCAGCAGGTCTATATACAGTAACGAGTCCCTTCCTTCCTGCTCTCAGGGGAATGTCGCCCTCCACAGACACCAGCACAAGGAAGGAGCCCCTCCAGTCCCGGGTGAGTGGCTCTGACAGGTCCCTGGGAGCCCTCGTCTCTCGGGGCCCTCCTCTGGTGGTCACCTGGTGGAGCTTTAACTGAGACCCACCTCAGAGACGCAGGTGCTAGCAGATGAGGTCAGAGCCAGAAGTTAAATATGGCAACTCATATTTATTACAATTATGTACAGTCATATCTTATATTCTGAAATCTATACATGATCACATAAATGAACATGTGTTTCTCGGTGGGAAGAACAGACGTGGCTGTTGGTCAGGAAGGCCCTGCTGCCTGGCTCCACTGCAGGAGGGAGAAGCACGCCTCACCACCGAGTAGCCAAACCATAACACAGCAAGCGAGGATGCTCTTGTGTGGTATACAGGACAACAGGGCAGGTGGGCTGGGGACAGGTGCCCAAGGGCAGCATCTGTCTGCCAGGACCTGGCTGTGGGGAGGCTGGGTCCTGGTAGGCCCACAAATGAAGAGCAGGTCCAGGGCTCTGGCTTTTGGAACAGGCAAACAAGAAGCCACAGACCAGGCCAGGGCACAGTGGGAGACAGCAAGACCAAGGGGGGCATAGTTCTCCCTGCATGAAGGTGACAGGAGGCAGGAGATGCCATGCATGGTGTTAGGTAGTCAAGATACTCAGAGGACACACCTGGACAAGACAGCTGTCCGGGAGGGGTTCAGCAGGGGCTTGAGCACAAGGCTCCTGAGTCCTCCACCTGGCTGTGAAGAGCCAGAGCCGCCAGGGCTGAGGCTAGGGTTGAGGCAGGGGGGAGGTGTCTGGGAGGCTGGTGAACAGAAATGCAACCCCACACTGCTGCATCTGAGGACAGCCCCATCCCTGCTTGGGTTGCTGGCCACCCTCATGGAGGCAGAGCCACAACTCATGCCCACCTGCCACTGATGTCCTGGGTCGCTGGAAAGGCGGGCAAGCAAGTGCCAGCCCTAGTCTCGCTCACTCTCATTGCTGGCACCCTCTGGCCGCCGCAGCTTCTCTACTTGCTCATTGATCTGCCCATCCCCGCCCCGCCGGTCCTCCCTCTGTACCCCAAGGACATCCTCCTCATCCACATGGCTCACGTCATCGTCCTCATCCTCCTCGTCCTCCTTGTCCTCCCTCTTCTCCTCCTCACCCTGCACCTCCATCCTCACCTGGCCTTTGACATCTACCACCCCCTCACCCTCTTCCTGGGGGCCCAGCAGGTGGTATGTGGCTGTGGAGCCCTCAGGGCTGTGGCTCTCCTTCCCAGGAGAGGATGACGTGGATTCGTTGCTGACAGGGGAGATATCACTGCTGCTGTGGTGGTTCACGGCTGCGGGGCTGGAGGGTGATGGAGACTTCACTGGGATCTGCCAGGAGGGGATCTTCGGGGCTGATGGGGAGGGAGGGAACTGCCTCCTGGCAGTGGAAGAAGAAAAAAAGGAAGTAGGCAGAGGTTGGTGATAGCGTCACTTCAGGCTCCAGGGTCACACACTCCCTTGATCCCTGATCCCTGAAGGCTCGGTGATGGGAACAGTTCTTCCAGGGCCACAAAGCAGGGGACTTGAGGTCTCATTAGTCAGGCTGGATACCGGAAATGCCCTGTGCTAGCACTGTCCTAATGCAGCCTCACACCATCTCAGGGCAGGACCTACCTGCCTTGGCAGCTGCTGGTCTGCCAGCTGGAGGTGCAACACACTCTGGAGCCTGCCCCACCCTATTCAACACTGCCCCTGTTCCACTCCTGTGGCTACACAGGGACAAAACAGGAAGCCAAAGGGACCAAGACTGGGAACACAGGAACCCTGGTTAGTGCGTTCATCATTTCAGCACAAGGCAGCAGTGGGGAACCCTGGCTACTGGTCAGGGTGCAGAGGCATTAAGAGCAAAAGGTGACGTTAGAACCTCTGCTGGAAACCTGTGAGCCCAAGAAGAAGCCAGCAGCCAGCCCAGAGTGATGCCTGTGCCAGGACAGATCTCAAGTCAGGTCAGCGTGGTCATGGCTCAGAAGTGGAGCTTATGACAGTCTTGTTTCTGCAGAGGCTGAGAGGACAGGTCCTGCTCCTGCCCGGGGCTGTGCCACCTTCCAGCGTCAGCTGCAGATCAGCCTCTGACCCAGAGCCCACCGGTGGCAGCGCTCATCAGCACACAAATGCCCTAAGAAACTCTGTCTGCCGTTTTCTTGGCTTGAGTGTCACCCACGGCCTGCATGTGTCCCCTAGTCACACAGTCACCTATCTGCTAAGACCACCTGCCTGCCCAGCCTGGATTGCCCATATGTGCTGTAGGGATCCATGTCTGTCCATCCATCTGTCCTGTGCCACCCACCTCCACCCCCCCGAAAATTGTGATTTAGGAGGCTTTCGGAAGCATAGTCCTCCAGTTTGGGCTCACCACGGCTTTCCTTGCCCCAACCTTGCACCCCCATAAAGCCCACCTTGGGCGTCATGGTCTTGTCTCTGGCCAAGCAGACATGCACATGTCCAGGCCCAGCCTGCTAGGGCACACTCAGGCAGACTGACTGCTCACTCCGGCTTCCTGGACACTGCCCTTCAAGTTTTCGACCTGGGCACTCCCCAGTCAGGGCTGCCCTGAGAACAATGTGCTGCTGCTACAGGGGGCACCGGGAAGCTTCGTGGGGGCAGCGCTTATTCTGCTGACTCTGATTCTGCAAGCTCTCACTCCCTGGGGGTGTTGTCGAGACAAGGCTGCCTAGAGAGATACAATGCTCAGGCCGCCTCCAGGTGCCCTGTGTCAGTCAAGTTCCCTGCTTGCAGCCCCTGCTCTCTGCCTCAGTGCTGTCCCTCGTGATAGTTTTAATGCAACGCTGTCCCCTGATGTGGGAGGGCTTCTTGGGAGGGGAGGCAGGATCTTCATCTTCCAGCTCAGTGAGGGGTCCTGTCCGTCCCTTGACTGCTGGGCCAGCCCACAAGTCACATCCCCACCAGGTTGAACCTGGACAAGACTGATCCCCAAGCTTCCCCTCCTACCGATTCAGAAGAAGCCCTTTCAAGGAGTTGATTTCTGACTTGAGCTCATTGATGTTCTGGGACTCCAGGATCCAGTTGGTTGATGTGGTGGCCTGAAAGTCAGAACACAGGGAACATGGGTCATAATGGTGCCTGCTGCCAGCCTGGGTCAGATGTCGGGGGACTTAGAAGGACCCTGGGTGGGGCAGCAGCTGTAAGCCATTCTGTTTCCCACTCTGTCACTGTCACACTGCCCGTGACAACACCCTATAATACACAGTCCCCAAACCCTGTCTGGGTATACAGTGACGCTAAGATCACCGCATGTCCGTAGGCTGGCACTGCAGTGTGTGTAAAACAGCAAACAAGCCCTGTCCCTCCCACAGACTCCGACACACTCGCAGTGGCAGGTGACAGGAAGGGCTTTTGTAGCCATGAGAAACTTCCATTTAAACCACCACCCTGAAACCACAGCTCCCCCAGAAACCAGGGCTAACCAGTCAGGAGAGGCCATGGACAGAGCATAGCTGGAGAGAGACCTGAATGCCTGCACTGTCTGCAGTTCTGCCTTTAAGCAGGGCAAGACGGCAGCTTTACCCTAATGCAGTCTCCATGCTGCTCGGGATCTCTGCTCTGGCGATGACCTCAGGTCTCCAGGGCCTTCCCAGGATCAACAAGGACGCCCCTAGCCAAATCCCACGCCATCCAATCTTATTTATTCTTTGGGACAAATCAAGGCTGAGTGGTGAGAAGGCCTCAACCTGGCCTCCAAAGGGCAGGGGTAGGGCACCTTCCTACCACTAAACCTCAGAGAATCATGCTTTACAGTGTGAAGAGGAAAGGCCAGGCAGCGGTTCACAAGTCAGGGCTGTGGATGGCCACGTGGTATGTGTGGGCAGGCATCATGAGAGGCAGGAGGCTCTCAATTCACCAGACTCTCCCCAAGCTGCTGAAGGGACACCCCTGGATATGCCATGGTTCCTGACAAGGTGGGGTACATTAGGCTAGCCTAGACAGTCCACTGGGCACACCCTTGCGGGAAGAAACCTCTCCGCTGCTGGTCTCAGAAAGGAAGACTGGGGGAATCTCGAGGGAGCAGGGAGCCGCCAGTGTCCTCACACACATCGCCATAGGGTCCGTACACCAGACACAAGGCCCGGGAGCCACTGTTCTGGCTTCTGCGAGCCCTTGACAGCTACAGCAGCCCATTAACAAGGGAGCGATTTCCACTCACTGGCCACAAAGGACTCAGATTTCCAAACGCACATGGTGCCAGATGCCAGGATTTAGAAATAAAACCTGACATCTGGGGCTTTTTAGCCAGTCTCTTTAAAAAACAGTTGTAGCAAACTCGCAGGCTTCAGTTTTATGTAGGTTTTTAATTACTTAAAGCTCTTCTTTTCATTTTTTACAGTACTCCAGTAGGAGTTTGGAAGGCAGATATAAAAACTTACATTACAGCTAAGAAAACATAGCTTGAATCTTTGGTTTATGGGGTAAAAGGAGTCCGCACACACTGTGGGCCTGGGTGCCAGGCCAGAGCACAGAGAAACGCTCTGCGGGCGGAAGCTGTGACAACTGCAGGCCCTCCCAGACCCCCAAGCCAGCCAGGCCCGCCCTCTTAAAGTACAACACGTGGTCTTCATCTCGTGCTTAGGGCCTGAGAACACTTTTCCAATTTCCGGAATGGCTGCTGGCCACTGGCAGGCCACAGATCTGAATGATAACAGTCAAAAGGGGGCACACGGCCTTCCTGCCTGCTTTACAGCTGCCAGGAGAGGACACACAGCTCAGCAGTGGTAGCACCCAGTCACCTGAGCAGGAAGTGAGACAGCCTGTATATAAAATGGAATGGATGTTGGGAGAGGGCTCTTGGGAACCTTCCTCACAACAAGGACCCTGGGCTCCACCACAAGTGCAAAGATGTTCAGTTTCCTGGATCTGCAGTCCAGCTGTGTGGTCTGCTCAGCATCCCTCACAGCAGCTCAGGTGGGCTCTTCCAGAGGGTCCCATGGACCCAGTAGATGCTTCCTCTCAGATCCTTCTAGCTAAGATGGGCGCTTTGGGGATGACACTTCACCAAAGATGAGGACCCGAATCATTGGCTCTGACTGGTACCAGACACGACTCTTAAGCACAGAAGATGCACAACAAAGTAGATACCGTCCCAGCTCCATCTTACAAACAGATTCAGAACACGTGCGCAACTTGCCTGTGGTCTAACAGCTGGCAAAGGGAAGAGTGAGGATTTTATCCAGACAGCCTGACCCCCCAGTCTGCTGTTGAGCAGACTGCTCCAGACCTAAGCAGCGAGGCATGGAACGCACTCAGTCAACCCTGGTTGGCTCTAATTCCTTTCAGATCATCTGACCCCATGGATTCTGGGTCTAGGTACTGCCCACTGCAAGGCTGAGCCCAGCACCTTCGGCAGAGTGGGAACTAGGAAACCGCCCGTGGTGTACTTGTCTGCTGCCTGGACTTCTCTTTGGCCAGGCTGTGACCTCAGCCTGCGGGGCATGCCTACCGTCAAAAGTCCAGCAGCAGAGGGTGGCTTTTCATTCCTGCTATCAGGAGGTGGCACAAAAACAGGAATATCATCCTTGATGGTTAGTGCTACACCGAGGCAGTGGTGCCCCGCTTCTTTAATGGAGGACAGCATCAGCCTGAGGGGTCACCCATGACAGAAGATGACAAGCGGAGGACACTAGGCCCTCAGAAGACAGTAGACAGGTGGAGACCTTAGAGCTAAATGGAACAGACCTAGGCCTGGGGACCCAAGGGTCCAAAGATAAGTACCTTGGCAGCGGCCAGCTCATGGGCCAGCTCCTGGACCTTCTGCTGCTGCTGTCTCAGTAGCTCTTGGACAGAGGCCAGCGTTGTCTGTACCTGAGTCACTGGGGAAGAGAGCATTACATCTGGTAGTCAGTGCCCAGGGTTCCCTCCTCGCCCACATACCTGCAAGCTGCCTGCCTCCCTGCTATGTGTAATTTATCTGTAGGCCCTGCCCCCACACCCAGACAATTTATCTGTGCCTGGGGTGATCCACCCGCACTGTGTGTAACCTCTGGTGTTTCTCCTTCATCTTTCCATTGTGTGCCTGTCCGTGGTCAACAGTACATCCGTCCAAAACCTCTCCCCTCTAATTATGCCTGGCTGTGACGTGCCTGGCTCTCTAGCTCCCGCCATGCTCCAATCATTCATCTCCCTGGACTCACAGTGGCCTTGGGTGCTCTAGGGTAGTTTCAGTCCCAGGAGGACTGAGACTCAGGTCTCCGCCATATCCAGGAATGGGAAAGTACAAGTCCCACTTGCGCTGGTTTTTCCGTTCTGTTCTGCCCCACTGAGAACTTGTCAAGGCCCCTCTACCATGTGACCTGTTGAGGCCTGTGACTACTGCTATGTCCCTGCCTCCTAGGAGCATGGCCCATAGGACAGACGAGTTAGAGGATTCCAGACAGCTCTGCACAGGTGCCAGTGAGGGCAGACTCCTGCCTGGGACAGGTGATTCTCTTCCCTGCCTCAAGGTTTAGATGCGCAGCTTCCACTTAGTAAACAAGTTCATAAAGGAGAAGAACCACCTCTGCCACAACAGGTCCCAGCTAATCTGGGCCATCACTGGGGCAGCAGGTACTGAGTGCCATCCGCGTGGAGTCGATAACAGAGGAGGTGGCAGGGGTCCCGGGAGCCACAGTAATTACAGACTCTCTTGACCCTGCACTGGATTCTTCGAGGGAAGGGGGAAATCACTGAAAACCCCCCTGAAAACCTCATAGAAGCAGAAATTAAAAATGAACTTTACAGCCCTTAGAAAGGCTGTCATTTTATTCCCCTTATTAATATTCTGAGGTTGGGAGCCTTTCCGTAAAAACATAATTAATTGAGGCCGCGCCGACAGTAAACAAGCAATTTCAAATTAAACCGAAATGACGGCGGCTTCATTTGCAAATGTGAACAGATTCTCAGAGCAGATAAATGAAGTCACCACATAGTGGAGACGGAGGGAGAGGGAGGGGCCGAAAGGGGCTGCGTGAGGGGGCTTTGAGGGGTGACTTGATGGAGTCATTAATCTTTACCTGTCTGGGCCACGCTGCCACTCAGTTCGGATAGACTCGCCGCCATCCTCTCCAGCTGCTTCCTGTCCTCTCGGCCTCCCAGGATGAGGGGCAGCAGGTACTTCTGCACGAAGGGACCAGGTGAGGAGGTGGCCACACCAGCCTCTCAAATCCCACCACCCAATTTTCCCTGATCTTCTGCGGGTCACTCCAGTCCCAACACACTCCATACTAGAAAAAAAGTGCTTGAGAAAGTTACGGGGCTGCTTACGGCCTCCTAAGAACTTCTGTGGGAACAAGGACAAAGACCAAAAGACGGTGAGGAGGAGTCAGGGATGCCTAGCACAGGCCGGGCCAGGTCTCTGAGCTGTCCCTTGTCCCTTTCACTTACTTTTCTTAGATATATATGTCTACGATGCTTTTAAATTCTACTTGAAAAGTTCTAAGGAGACTGCAGAGGGCTAGATGACAGGCCAGACACTGGCCCTGGTGGTGGTGGCTCTGGGGAGGAGAGCAAAGCAGCTTTCACTGTTCCTTTCTGAATCTTTAACACCTGAACTCTGTGAATGAAACAAACGGCCTCACCCATCCAGAAACAGCATTAGATCTGAGTAAACACGTTACTGGAGAAAGGAGGAAAATCAACAGCTTCTGGGATCGTTATCTTCCATGGTGGGAATGAGGTACACGCGTCAGAAGCCGACTAAAGAGGGGCTTTCTTCACGGGAAGCCAAAACAGCCTAGACCCTCCCAGAACTGAAAGACAGGCAGAGGAGAAACTGCACCAGGGACACAGGAAGCCAAGGCTGCTGACTGCGGGGCCACCAGGCAGGAACACCTACGGCCAGCCTCCCCATCCTTTGGGAAAGGGGGGGCACAGCTGGAAATCTGTAGGGCGTGGGACAAGGAAGTACAGGGGTTGGAGGTAGCAGGTGCTAGGGGAACAGATGGGAGAGCCTATGCTTTGCCACCAAGCAGTTTGGGATCTGGAGACCTTCTGGCCCCCACTCTAGTGGGGCGAAGTCCACACCAATCTGAGAGGACACTGTTTCAGCCAAGCACAGAAGCCTGACAGGTGGTACCCAGAGAGAACTTAGGTTTTCTGTTTATTTGGGTTCCAGACAGGAAAAACAGAGGGAATGTTCTCCATTATGGGTTCTGTACTAGGGAAGAAAAGCAAGTCTCATGGGGGTTTGTGGGAGAACTCATTTCAAGAGAAACTCAGAGTGAAGCTCGCCATTTAGCATGTGCACAGAAGCCGTTTCTATTTTGCAAAGTGCTTTGCAGCCACAGTGTGAGTTATTACCCACAACCAAGCGGAACTCATCAACTCAGCCTGACGTTTCCTAAGTATAAAAGTCAAGAAATTCTCAGTCGCGCAACCAGCTACCCCCCATTCCTCAGGCCAGAGCCCGTGAGCAGGAATGCTGCCGCTGCTCTGGCTAAATCTCTGTGCCTATACAAGGCAAGACAGCCCCCCACTTTTTTAAAACTTAAAGAAAAGTACCAGAAGATGCTGAAGACATTGTTGTGTCACCATTGTGACCAACACTTCAACGTTTCCTTTCTTTTTAAAGCAGGCTGGTGGCCAGAGCAGCACGGAAACAGGTGACAATCTCTGTGTCACATCTGAACCAAAGTGTCACACCTCCTGTTCTCTTGGAGGGTGGGGGGCAGGCGATGGGACAATCATGTGCTGTTCACAGGACACTCTGTGTTGGCGTCTGTCTGCAGCTGCAGCCAGTCCCATGCACACAAGGCAACACAGCAGCTCAGCAGCGGATGTCCCAAGCCTGGAATACTCTGCTTCTGAATTTTTGCACAGGAATTGCTATTCTGGCAACAGACACTACACTGAAGAGTTACTTTCTGCCACAACTCTGTCATTATCTATTCTATGAAGTCAAAAACTAAGAATCCAAGAATGCAAGGTTTACACACATGTCCTGCAAGCCTGGGAATTCAATAGGGTCCTAAAAAAAAAAAGTTGCTGGGCAGTTGTGGCGCACTCCTTTTTTCCCCGCACTCAGGAGGCAGAGGCAGATGGATCTCTGTGAGTTCAAGGCCAGCCTGGTCTACACAGCTAATTCCAGGATGTCCAGGGCTATACAGAGAAACCCTGTCTCGAAAAACAAACAAACAAGTCACCAAACCATGCTGGATTAGTAAGAGACCTCAGAAGAGAACATGGCTCTCTCTAGAGTAAGCAGGCCTGGCTGTGGTCATCCTGGCTGTGCATCTTGTAGACTAGCTTCTCCCAATCAAGGCTGGGCCTTTCCACTGGTATCATGGGAGAAGATGTTTGTTCAGTGCCTTCGGCTCTGCTATGAGCATCAACTCTACGGTTGAGGGCTGGCTGACTCACAGGCTCAGGGAAAATCCCACGTTTATACAGATGCTACCACAATCCACAGAAAACAAGAAGTGGGCTCCCTGAGCTAGTTGTAAATACCAGGGTGGAATAAGGCCATCTAAGGGGCTTCCCATGAGCCAGCAGGCAAGGAGCCAGCACCACTCCAGCACTGTCCCAAAACCGACTTCTGGCCTCCACTGCAACCCTGGGCAAGTTCCACAGATGCTGAAAGCCATCACAGCCAGAAGATGCATCAATACACCTGACCTACTAAGCAACACGGTGCTCCTGTCCTACTTCATTGTGGCCAGAATATTTGCTGCAGGGTTGGGCAAAACTGTCAAAAGCAAAGCCTCTCTCTGTTTCTTCACTCAGTATTGTGCCCAAAGTGGGAATATTGACATGGGTAGGCACACTTTCACACCACTGTGAAGTCAGATCATCTGGTCTAGTCCCGCCTTACAGACAAACCGCTACTCTGGGACAGAGTCAGGTTCAACACATACAGCTTGGCTCCAGAGTCCAAGCTCTTAACCACGAGGTTACTATGTCTCTCAAACATACTTCTCGGCCAGCCGGTGGTGGTGCACACCTTTAACCCCAGCACTTGGGAGGCAGACAGGCAGATCTCTATGAGTTCGAGGCCAGCCTGGTCTGCAGAGTGAGTTCCAGGACAGCCAAACCTACACAGAGAAATCCTGTCTTGAAACCTCCCCATCCCCTCCCCCCCAAATTTACATACTTCTCACTGGTACCAGGCGTTACTCTGAATACTGCTACTCTGAACACTGACCTGGCCTTTTAGCTCATGCTGTGGGGGTGGAGAGTGGGGGATGGGGGTGGGAGTGATCCAGCACGGGAAGCTGGAGCAGCAGCAGTGCCTGTGTGCCTTGTGTTTCACTTGCTGTACTGCCTGCTTCCACCCACAGGGCAGAGCATCCACTAAGGTCAGTGCCTCTGTAAGTCAGGGGTCAGGAAAGACGGCTGAGCGCCAAAGGGTGGTGGAACACAACACTCTGCTGCCCTTGGGAGGCAACTTACCTTGTAGAGCTGGTGAAAGCCAAATGCGATTCCCGCCATGATGATGGCTAAGGCACCGTAATCTCGCCATCGGGAACCTCCGGGGCCTAGTGGTAGAAAAAAAAAAAAAAAAAAAGGAAGAAAGCTAGGACACGTCTCCAGCATCCCTCCCTAGGAGTGGGAGTGTCTCAGTTGGCAGGCAAGTGAGACACACAGCTGTAGAAAGTAGCACGTGACCACCAGAACATCTATAAGGCTCTCCTCTCTTCTTCCCAGGCTCCCAGAGCCATCTGCCTCACTCGAGATAGGAGTGACCTGACCCTGAGATGCTGAGGAGAGGTATCCAGCTATGAGCTGAGCGTCCAGCCTTGAGTGCGGGTCAGAGGACTTTTGGCCTGGCCTATGAGGTCAAGGAACAAGGATCATTCTAGAGACTATACACCACACAGAAGGATAAACCAGGACCCACAGTGACCTGGGCCTCCCTGCTCTGCTCATTCCTCAGGCTCTAAAGACATGAGTCTGCAAAGAACTAAGCAAGGCAACTTCTGAGGATGGTGAGGGGCAGGGCCAAGGCCTGTGTCCTGGAGGCCAGCGTGGGTGGGGTGAGGAAGACAGGTCGGGGCCCATAGCAGTGAGGTGGCAGTGAAGGATTTGGGAGAGGAAGTGCCACAATCAGAACTCTGTTCCAGGAGAACACTGGGATAGCTCTGGGGAAAGCTAGAAGTTGGGGACATTTTTGCAAGGGCCACAGAGGCGGAAATAGGCTAGATCAGAGGTCAAGGACATTTTAGAAGGAGAATTTGCCATTGTTTTGAGGAAGTGGACTGAGCATCCAGTCCTCTCCTCATGCCTGGCTCCTGGCCATTTTTTTTTTTTAATTTTTTTATTGTGTTCTTCCTTTCTGCAACTATGATCTGAAAACAGTAAATGGAAAATTCCAGAAAGAAACAACTCCCAGGCTTTAAACTGTATACCATTCTAAGTAGAATGATGGCATCCGAGCCCTCCTGCTCTGACCCCCAAGACCCCACGGAGCTCTGCCCAGCGTATCCACACTGTATAGGGCACTTGCCTACCACACTTATTACCGTCTGCCTCTCAGACTGACTGTCTCAGCATCTTAGCACAGTCTCGGCGACCCTTATTTCACTTAACAATGGTCTCAAAGCATAAGGGCTGAGATGCTGATAATCTGAATCTGCCTAAGAAAAACCGAAGCATTTCCCTTAAGAGAAAAACATGGAAGTTCTCAATAAGAAAAACACAATGTTGCGCTGTCAGATCCTGGGGTGAGGTCATGCCTTTTATTACAGCATACTACCACAGTTACACTTTACTACTGTTAATGTCACTATGTCTAATCTGTGAATGAAACTTTATCACAGCTGTGTATGTAGAGCGCCCAGTCTCAGGCTTCCACTGGGGTCTTGGGATGTATATTCTGTGGGCCAAGGAGATTCTACTTGCATGACAGAAGTGGGCTCTCTGCCATCCCATGAAGGAAGGGTTCATGAGGGGCTTGGGTCTGTAACCTGGCGTGCTTTCTCCAGGCCTCTGGGGCCCTGCCAAGAGGAAGGACAGAGACCACGATGGGCACGCTTGGCAGTTACGGATGAAGCAAGGTACTGTGCCAAAGAACAACCGCCCAACAGGGTGGTGCCTGACAGGCTGAGGGCAAGCTGCCTTCCTCCAAAATCAAGCCTGGGAGCAAAGAGGGACAGGAATACTGTGGGGACCCTCAGAGGGGGACTAGAACCAGCTTTGGTGCTTCAGAGAGCTCTCCTCCTCTCTCTTCCCTCTCCACCTGTGCCAGCTCACCAAGGTACCTGCGACCATCTGCTGTCTTGGGACCAAAGGAGAGGAGTGAGGCCTCGTGCAGGCTTAGTGATGGGATATAGGCATGGAGCTGGGGTTGTGGGCATGTGGCCCAGCCAGGAAAGCCAATTCCCCATGACTTCCAAGAAGGGGCACACCCTTTCTATCTGGACTACTAAACAGCATTCTCAAGAGGCAAGAGGGGATCAGAAGAATGTCTCTTTCCTACCATAGGCCCCTGTACTCATGAAATCCACTTGGGATTCCCCAACATGGCCCAGCTCATCTTGGCCATAAAACTGCAATTAATATAATGGCTTCTCCCAGCCTTCAACTCCCATTTCTATTTTACAGATTCTGACAAGACTCATAGTTTAAGCATCAAGTAGAAGTCAGCGTACTGTAAAGAAGCATTCTCTGCCACCAACAGCCGTTGTCCACAGCTCCACGCTATTCTTCCAGAGAATGGTTACACACGTGTAAAGCACGAGGTGCATGTCTGAGTCTCCCCCTTCCTCCCACTTCTCCGTGTCTTCCCCACAGCTGTCTGGTATTTCATGGAACCTGCTTGCTGACACACAGAGCCCCTCTCTGGTCTGTAACTGCAGCACACATCCTGAGTTGTGTCGACTCCCATAGAGGCTGTCAGAAAACCTGAGACTTCACAGGGTCATGGGTCAGAAGGCATGGTTGTGACGCCAGGAGACAAGCCAGACTCCTTCCGTAGGGCTTTGCAAATCCATCCACTAGCCACGTTTTCAGCTTCCGTTCAGTGCGTTTAGCAGATGTAGATTCTGCCAGTTTGGCAGCAGCAGAATGGTGCTTTGCTCTGCTTTTGATGAGCACCCATCTTATTTGGTGTGCATTTCCTTTTGGGCAGTGTGTACATTCCATTTTCCTACTTCGTTTCTTCCCTCCTCACTTTTGAGAGATTCCTTATGTAGCACGGACACTAGTCCTTTGTGACAAGAATCATAAAGACCATTTCTTTTCTTGTGGTTCTGCTTATGGTCTTAAGTGGCATGCAAATGCTTCGTGTGTGTGTGTGTGTGTGTGTGTGTGTGTGTGTGTGTGTGTGTGTGCGCGTGCGCGCGCACAGACATATTTGTCAATGTGTTCTTTTGTGAGGCCTGGGGTCTATGTTATGGTTAACAAGGATGTCCCTACTCTCCGTCTGGACTACACTGTGATGCCCAATTGAGGTGCTCACATCTGAAAAGGCCAACCATGAAGGTAAGGACTGCCTTGCTGGTTACAGATATCCCTCTAGTTCCATAGGAGGCTCCGAGGACCCTCTTAGTTGGACCCTGAAATGCAAAATCTGAGTTTTGTGTGGCCTTCCCATTGCTCCTTCTCTTCCAGTCGGCTTTGCTCGCCACGCCAGGTGTAAAATCCAACGGCTAGTGGGGGGATGTCCATTTTTTAGGAGAAAAATGTCATAAAAGAATGACCTTGCCGGGCGGCGGTGGCGCACACCTTTAATCCCAGCACTCGGGAGGCAGAGGCAGGCGGATCTCTGTGAGTTCGAGACCAGTCTGGTCTACAAGAGCTAGTTCCAGGACAGGCTCCAAAGCTACAGAGAAACCCTGTCTCGAAAAACAAAAAAAAAAAAAAAAAAAAAAAAAAGAAAGACAAGAATGACCTTGCCACACTTCGAGAGGGTCCTTGTTCCAGAGGGACATCCGTCCACACAACCCAAATCCCCAGAGAACACCTTCCCATGGTGCTGCAACCAGCAAACCACATTCACCATTAACTCTCAAACTGCCACTGGCCACTGAGTATCCTACAAGAAGACAACTGCACTAGGCTGACAACTCGAGCAGACCCCCAGCCTGCTGAATCAGCTGCTTCCCCACAGGCACACCTCCTATGCTGCTGACATCGAGACCCTGAGGCCAAGCAGCCTCCAGAGCTTGCGACTGGGAGCTCAGGCCCTGCACAGCTGTCCACCATGCAGGAGCTCTGCCCTCCCCAGGTCCGAGAAACACCTGTAGTTAGTTCCCTGCCAGCTCACCCTTCACCCTCACTGCCGCGGCATTCCTGCCAGGCTCGCGTTAAGAACATTTTATTGCCCCCTGGTTTTCATTATTAATGAAAAGGGACCAGAATGATCTTTCCTAAAGTTCAGAGAGTCTATAAAGACTAGAAGCTGAAATGCCATTTTACTCGTTTTAGAGATGTGTGATACAATTCTGTCTTGGCAAAATGAAGAGAGAAAAACTCAGATGCAAAAGCTTCTTTTCCGCTGCATGGCTTCAAGGGTAAAAGTCTCCACCGAAGCAGCAGACCCTGGCGCCCACCTCCTGCGCACTCTTGAGTCCAGGAGACACTCCTAGCACTGCAGCGCCCAATGTCCGAGGGCAGAAGACAGGGCCTGCAACCTGATGGCTCCAGGTGGGAAGGAAGATGAAAAAGCTTTTTAAAAATTATTGCATATATGTGACTAAGGGCATGAGTGCACCCATGTGTGGTTGTGCTTTCCTGAGTCTGTTCTCTCCTCTCACCACATGGGTCCCAGGGATCAGACTCAGGTCATCAGGCGTAGTGGCAAGAGCCTGTACCCACGGAGCCAGCTTGCCGGCCTGAATAAGTTACACAACTGGGGCTGGAGTTATGGCTCAGTGGGTACAAGAACTGGCTGTTCTTCCAGAGGGCATGAGTTTGGTTCCGAGCATCCACATGGCAGCTCACTACTGTCCATAACTCCAGTTCCAGGAAATCTGATGCCTCTGTAGTCCAAGGGCACTGCAAACATGCACACACAACACACAATGAAAACTAATACAAATAAATCTTTTTTTAAAAAAAGCTGCACGACCACCAGGCAGCGTAGTCATACCTATAATCCTAGTATTTAGGAAGCTGAGGCAGGAGGATCACAAGCTGAAAGGCAGCCTGGGCGTCACGACACAAAAGCGGGAGTGAGAGCGCCAGAGAGCAGGACCAAGAGGCCCTGCTCCTCTCAGACTACTGACGGCTCCAGCGCCCAAACGGTGGGACAGAGAGCACCTCCAATACTGTATCCCCCTGGGGGCTTTGTAAGCACGCGGACAGCAATGACTGCCCTACACACTGGGACTCTAAGGTATGGTAGGGAATGTGCTGTGCTGAAAAGTGGCTCTTTGAAGTCTGACACCATGTAACCTTTACACACTGCCTCTGAAGCAGCCTGGAGGTCTCCTCAGAGGTCCAGGATTGGGGCAGTTGTAGGGACGGTGGTCACAGTGGCAGGGGAGCATCTCCAAGGCTCTGTAACTATTCTCCAAATACCAACAAACCCAGCATTGCCAGGTTTTCACTGTATCTCAATCAAGAGAAACCCTCCTAGCACACGGGGACAAACAGAAGCAGGCAGGAATATGCAGAGGACTGAAGGTCCAAGACAGGCAACCTAAACTGAGACGTATGGTCTCAGAAGCTCCACCAAAGGCTCAGCAGCAGCAGCAGCCCTGGCACTTGGCGTGTGATCATCTTGCTGAGACAATGTACTCCAGTGACTGCCCTTGGGGAGGCTGGTGGCCCAAGCACAGGGCAGGGCAGACGCATGTTCCTCCTTGCTCATCATGGCTGGAACTGTGACTCTACAGTGGTGGGCCTAGCTCCTCAAAGCTGTCTGCCAGCTCCACTCAGAACCCACCCTGAAAATTAAATGACAAGACAGGATCACTCAGTAGGGTCCTGGACAAAAGCCAGTCCACAAACCAGCGCCTGCCATGGTGTGGAGTCGCTGGGCCTTTTGCACAGACAGCAATCGAAGGTTCTGCAAACCAAGCTAAGCCAGGCTGGCTGCAGTGCCAGGCACACAGGCACCTGGCTGTGGATGGCCACTGTGGACAGAGAACTGAACCCAGAGGCCAGAATCTAGAAGAAGCCATCACAGCTCTGTGCACAAGAAGTGAGCAGTCAGACAGTTCAATTTTAGCTCTTCCACATGATGTTGACTCCTGGCAGGTTATTATATACTGGGCGTAACATGTCACAAATGAAGGCAAAGAACCTTAACACTAAATTGCCAAGCAGCAGTCACAGCCAACAGACCTCAGGCCTGGCTTCACATGCACTTCCAAGAGACATGAGCTTTTCCATATTTCCTGAGGCTGTGATGCTACCAGCAGCATTATCTTTAGGCAGAAATGCTAGCAAGTAGTGTGTCCATGTTCCCTCATCACAGCTGAAGAGCTACAAGCTCTGAAATCAGGTGCAGTGTAGTCCAAGATACTCAGAGGCTGATCCCAGGAGCGGAAGACCGACTCAGGCAATACAGGGAATGGGGTCTCAACAAAAACCAGGGCTGGAAGGATAGCTCAAGGCAGAGCATTTGCCTAGCATTGATACCTTAGAAGAAAAGAAAAAAAAAGGAAGGGGAGGGGAGAAAATTGTGGTGGCTCATGCCTGTAGCTCTAATCATTAAAAAGCTGAAGCTTGGCTTGAGTTTAAGGCCAGTCAGACTACAGGCTGAGACCTTTCATGTGCGCACGCGCACACACACACACACACACACCAGCCTAATTAAAGAGAATCCAGAAGAGATCAGAAATAGACCATGTTGATGACTAACTGATTTTTAACAAAGAAGCCAAGGTCATCCTGTGGGAGAAAGGACAACCTGTGATAATGGCGTTGGAAGAAATGAAAATCCACATAAAAAAGTCATGAGTTTACACTGTATGCAAAAATTAATGCTACATGGGTCACATGAGCAAAGAACAAAAACTACATAGCCATACAGATTCCATATGAAAACAGAAAACACAGAAGTCAAGTCTTGGGACAGGGAAAGACATAAAAAGTGTGGGCCATAATGTTGTGGGATTTTTGTACACTCTGTGAAAATGTGTTGCTATGATTAGTGTAATAAAAGCCGAATGGCCAATAGCCAGGCAGGAGGTACAGGTAGGATTTCTGGGAGCAGAAAGGAAGAGGAGGAGATAATCGAGACACCAATGAGACATGGAGGGAATCAAGACATACAGAATAAAAGAAAGGTTAAAAAGTCACGAAGCAAAATGTAGATTAATATAGATGGGATAATCTAAGCTATAAGAACTAGTGGGACAAGCCTAAGCTAAGGCCTAGCTTTCATAATTAGTAATCAGTCTCCATGTCATTATTTGGGAGCTGGCTGGTGAACAGAAAAGTCTCGTTACATCATGAAAAGCAAAACAACTGAAGGAATGGATGTCAGCAAAAGGAACCATCACAAAAATGAAAAGGTGGGTCACAGACTGGGAGAACAAGAGATGCAAACAGGAGGGACTGGAATATAGACAAAGTCTAGCAACTCAACAAATCAAAGACAAGGCAGCATTTAAAAGGCTGAAAGACTGCAAGAGTCTTCATACAGGACTATGAACAACTGGGAGGAATCTGAAGGGGGAGGGTTCAGCAGTTCAGAGCACTGGCTGTTCTTACAGAGGACCCAGATTCTGTTCCCATCACCTACACAGAGGCTCACAACTGTCTGTAACTCCAGTCCCAGGGGATCTGATGCCCCTTTCTGGCCTCTACAGCACCAGGTACACATGTGGTGCACAAATGTACACGCAAGCAAAACACTCATACACATAAAATAAAAAAATGTGACCCTGAAAATATGATTAGCATCACTCGTCAGTACATGAAATGCAAAGTTAAACCACAGTGAATCCTGCTACATAATGTTAGGACGGCTAAACTTAAAACTGAGAGACGCAGAACTGCAAAACAAACAAACACACAACCTTAAAACTCCCATCATGGAGGTCCTGAAGATGGCACAGTGGGTAGAGACACTTGCCACCAAGTCAGGTATCCTGTGTTCAGTCTTTACAATACAGACAGTAGGAAAGAGCTGGCTTGTTCTTTGACCTCTACTCCATAGGGTTTCTCATGACATGATACTCTCTCTCCTGTCTCTCTTTTCTCACTGTCTCTCTCACACACATTCACGGTGTGTGTGAAATATGTAATGTATGTATGGATCAACTTTTAAAGCATTTATAGTAATAAACTAAGCACAGAAATTACACGTATGTAACCTGAACATAAATGAAGCTTGTGAGAAGACACAGCTTTATTTTATTTTATTGAGCTATACATTTTCTCTGCTCCCCTTCCTGCCTCTCCGCTTCCCTTCAACCCTCTCCCATGGTCCCCATGCTTGCAATTTACTCAGGAGATCTTGAAAGACACAGCTTTCTTCTTTTTTTTTTATTAATTTTATTGAGCTCTACATTTTTCTCTGCTCCCTTCCCTAACTCTCCCCTCCCCTTCAAACCTCTCCCATGGTCCCCATGCTCCCAGTTTACTCAGATCTTGTCCTTTTCTACTTCCCATGTAGATTAGATCTATGTAAGTCTCTCTTAGGGTCCTCACTGTTGTCTAGGTTCTCTGGGATTGTGATTTGTGGGCTGGTTTTCTTTGCTTTGTGTTTAAAAACCACTTATGAGTGAGTACATGTGATAATTGTCTTTCTGGGTCTGGGTTACCTCACTTAAGATGATGTTTTCTAGCTCCATCCATTTGCCTGCAAAATTCAAGATGTCGTTATTTTTTTTCTTCTGTGTAGTACTCCATTGTGTAAATGTACCACATTTTCCTTATCCATTCTTCAGTTGAGGAGCATTTAGGTTGTTTCCAGGTTCTGGCTATGACACACAATGCTGCTATGAACATAGCTGAACACATGTCCTTGTGGCACAATTGAGCATCCTTTCGATATATACCCAAAAGTGGTATTGCTGGGTCTTGAGAAAGGTTGTTTCCTAATTTTCTGAGAAATCGCCACACTGACATCCAAAGGGGCTGTGCCAGCTTGCATTCCCACCAGCAATGGAGAAGTGTTCCCTTTCCCCCACAACCTCTCCAGCATAAGTTGTCATCAGTGTTTTTGATCTTGGCCATTCTTACCAGGTGTAAGATGGAATCTCAGAGTTGTTTTGATTTGCATTTCTCTGATGACTAAGAATGTTGTACATTTCCTTAAGTGTCTTTGGCTATTTTAGATTCCTCTGTTGAGAGTTCTCTGTTTAGGTCTGTACTCCATTTTTTTTATTAACAAGGCATAGACTGGTAGTTACCAGAAACAAGGCACAAAGAAACTTTTTAGGATAATAGAATCTACATATGCTCCTTTTGGAATTTTCTGCATTGTAATTGCAGTGATGGTTACACTAATAAGATGAGTTACAATTTATCAAATTGGATACTGAAAAACCAAGACTCTTACTACATGCATATCACACTTGAGAAAACTGATTAGAAAGAAAATAACTAAGATCCAGAAATCAGAAACTTGGTATCCAGCAATTCCATGTAGACACCATCCATTCAAGCATGTGTCCCCATAAGACTTGTACACCAATCTTCTCAGCAGCATTACACGTGCCAGCCAAAACAGGGACAAAGGCACAGAGCAGCAGTAGAGTACTTGCCTAGCATGTACAAGGCTCCAAGTTCGACTCACAGGATGCAAAGAACCAAAAACACAAGCAGGAAGTCACAACTGCCCTTCATCTGGTGTACAAAACGAGGACTGCTAACACAATGGAGTGAAAAGGAATGCTACAATGTGGCTGAGCCTCAAAACCATTATGCTAAGGAAAAGAAGCCAAGCAGAGGAATCACCCACCCTGTAATTCCATTTACCTAAGAAGTCCAGAAGAGGTGGACTTGTGGTGATGGAAAGTAGACCAGTGTTGCAAGGGGAGGGCTGCTTTTTCATGTCGGCTGCCTGGCTAGCTCAGGCGGTACAGCATGAGACTCTTAATCTCAGGGTCATGGGTTTGGGCCCCACACTGGGCACCAATTGTTGCAAGGGGAGGGCCGTTTGTTCGTCCCAGCCACCCAGCTAGCTTGGCCCCGAAATAACCACACAGAAATTGTATAATTAAATCACTGGTTGGCCCATTATTCTAGCCTCTTATTGGCTAACTCTCACATCTTGGTTTAACCCATTTCTATTAGTCTGTATATTGCTATGTGGCAGTGGCTTACCAGGAAAGAGTCTAACAGTGTCATCTCAGGCAGAGGATCCACGGTGTCTCTCTGACTCTGCTTTCTTCTTCTCAGCATTTCATTTAATTTTCCCCGCCTACCTAAGTTCTGCCCTATCAAGGGCCCAAAAGCAGTTTCTTTATTAAACAATGAAAGCAACACAAAGACAGAAGGACCTCCTACACCAGATTAGTGGTTACCTGGGGAAAATGGTAGGAACAAGGGTTAATAGTGAATGGCTCCAAAGGGTCTTATGTGAGCATAAGAATTCTCTAAAGTGGGTCTTTGGCAACGGTTGTACCCGAGCCGAGTTACTAAAAGCACTGAATTGTACACCTGAAATGGGTAAGTCTTGTGATATATAAAATATACTCTAATAGTTCTTAAAAAAAAAAAAACCGCTTGAGGGGCTGGTAAAATGGCTCAACATGGTAAAGGTATTTGCCGCCAAGGCTGCCAAGTTCAGTTCAATCCCCAAAAACCACATGATAGAAGGACAACCAACTGCCATGGCTCCTGGCTGAAAACACCAGCTGCCACCGCCGAGGCTGCTGGGGGGAAGCTGACACAGGATAACCACTCTGGAATACAGTTTACCAGCTTCTTACAAGGTTAAACATACACTTAACATACAAACCAGCAATTCTCCTCATAGGCATTCACCCAAGAGAGAGAAAAGCACACAGAGACTTGAACAGGAATGCTCACACTCACAAGAGTTTTATTCATAATGGCTAAAAACTGGAAACAACCCAAAGTCCATCAGCCGCTGAGTGGATAAACAGTGATACATCCTTCCATACAGTGGGATGCGGCTCAGTAATAAAACGAAGCAACTTTTGACATGCACGGCAACCTGGATATATCTCAGCACTATGCTGGGCAGAGAGACCAGACTAAAGCATACATGCCATATGATTCCACTTATACAAAACTCAGGAAACAAAGATCTAACAGGCAGTAAGAAAAAGCAGCACAGTCGTTGCCCCAGAGGCAGGATGGGGCTGGAGTGACTGGAAATGGGGCACAAGAGAACCTTTTGGGGGTACTGGAAATGTTCTGCAATGCAGTGATGTTTACCTGAAGTGCACACTCAAAACTCAGATTGTGCAATTACAATAGGTGCATTTTATTTCGTGTAAATACCCTCAATAAAGATCACACACACATACACACACACACCCTTGTTCAATGTTTTTTCAAGGAAGTTAGTGGTGGCTGAGAGCAAAACCCAACAATACTAAAAGTTTTCCCTAGGCATTTGCAGCTGAAATCAAGGGGGAAATATGACCCAAGGATTCTAACACAGCCTGAAAATTCACACCTGAAAATGCTTGACTTATACAAAAGAATCTAACATTTAGATGTTATAAAGAGTGATAATAAAGTAGCAAGTCCTACCTTCCTAATATGCCAGCTAAACCTTTCTAAATACCACAGTTCTAGCCACCAGAGCCTGCCTAGGCCCAGGTAACAATACCCTGTGTGTAAGCGCTCATGTCAGCTCCAACAACACCTTGCTGGGTACATGATAAGGAGCAGGAGCAACTTGGATAGGCATAGCCTCCAATGACTGCCCCCAGTTTGTCAGCATCCATTGTAGATGGGAAGATGATGCAACCACACTCTTGTCAGCACGCAGAGGATGAAGAGGATATGCAAATTCCTAGGTGTCCTTGGGAGGCAGCTGGTCCTTTTCCTTCTGTAGGTTGGTAGTGGCAGATGAGGCATTTGGGGCTGGAGTAGGTGGGCAGGACAAGATGGATGCCAGCAAGCTGTCAAGGATGCAGACCTAGTCCCTGAAGACAGCAGAGCCTCCATGGTGAGCTAGATGCCCTATGTTTAGGTAGCAGAAAACCTATTTTCTGAAATGTAGCCTTGACTTAGTGACATGCAAAGCCAGTTCAAGCCTCGTCCTTTGGAGACTCTGAAGACGACCATTCTGGAGTTCCAAACCTTTGCTCCTGCACACTGCCAGGAAACTCGCAAGCCCATCGTTGCAGGGCACAGCAGTGGCGACTCATCTCTGTCCCTCCCCAAACGCCAGCCTTCTGAAAGTGAGCCTGGCCCTTACTGTTTCCACAACCTGCTCAGAACAGCCTACATGGACTGGGCATGAAAATGATCTGGCTGGTGGGCTGGTGACCAAACGGGCACTGTCACCAAGCATTTCTTCTCAGTTCTCATGCACATTCCCACCATAGTTCATCCAGGCAAAAGCATTTCTAGACATGCTAAGTCAGAGCCTCAGACCACTGGAGTTTTTAAAAAGCCTCAGGACTCAGACTAATATAAAAGACACTGAAGTGCAGAGTGGTAGCGAGCAGGGGTGTGGGAGGCACAGGGCGCCTCCGTCAGGTGGGGAGCAGGGGTGTGGGAGGCACAGGGCGCCTCCGTCAGGTGGGGAGCAGGGGTGTGGGAGGCACAGGGCGCCTCCGTCAGGTGGGGAGCAGGGGTGTGGGAGGCACAGGGCGCCTCCGTCAGGTGGGGAGCAGGGGTGTGGGAGGCACAGGGCGCCTCCGTCAGGTCAGAATGAAGCACTGAGAAGAAGCCCTGAAGGAGTGGACTGCGGACTCCAGCCTTGGGGAAAAGCAATGTTCTGCTGGACAAAAACGACAAGGAGGGCAAGAGAGGCTCAGGCAGGCACACCCCGTGTCCAACTCTGAAACAAACAACATTAGTCTGAGGACAATTTCTTCAAATAGACAACCCAACTTCAGACACGACCAGCTCTCCCTGTTGCGGACTATCCTCTGTCAGAGATGGCTTAGATGCCTTTTTTTTTTTTTGCCTCTTCAGCACACTCCAGCTTCTCAGATCACCCAGAGATCCTTAAGGTCGTCACACAGTATCCTGTCTTTGCGCTCTTGTTCATCCTGTCATAACACTGAACCCATCACCCACAGGGTCAGTGAAGCTTTTGCTCTCAGGAGCACCCCTTCCCCTCTTCTGTACCAGCCTCCTCCCTGGTCCTGCCTCCTAGGCACTGACATGCCAGCTTAACTGTCTTTCCACTAGATGGGGGCAACCTCAGAGAGCGGCCAGGCTTCTGCTATGGTTTAGTTTGTTTCCCAGCGCTCTCAGGAGGGAGCGAGACCTTCAGCCACTGTGGAGTGACACAGGGCCCGAGACCCTTTCTTTCCTTTCATCTCTGGCCGTGACACCAGCAGTTTCTCTCTATTACATGCTCCCTGCCATTGTCACCCAACACCCACAGCCAGAGAGCCCAGCACCAGGGCAGCCGCAGACTGGAGCCCCACTGAAAAGAACTTCTCTCTCTCTTTCTTTGTTTGGTTTCCGAGACCACGTTTCTCTGTGTAGCCCTGGATGTCCTGGAACTTACTCTGTAGACCAGGCTGGCCTCGAACTCACAGAGATCCACTGCCCCTGCCTTCCCCAGTGCTGGGATTAAAGGTGTGAGCCTCCACCGCCTGACCCTTTTTCTCTTTCTAAGTTCACTTTCTCAAGTTTTAGCAATGGGAAACTAACAGATTTTGTTAATGACCTTTGTCCCCAGAGGTCTAGCACAGCACCTGGAATACGGGAGTCACTCAACGATGAGTGCTTGCTCAATGAGTTAAGAAAATGGGGTTGAGTATATGTTACTAATAGGACTGTAACAGGAAATCAAATGATTCAAAGCTCTCTGCCAGCCCCAGGCAACTAGAGCTCAGGCTAGACTCTCAAGGGGTCCCACTGTCCATCAAAGATGAGAGCAAATGCTGGAGTCCAGTACTGCCCCACAAAATTTACACTGCTCCTGCTTATACCTCAGTGCCCCTTGGTGCTTTGTCCCTCTGGGCAGGAACAAGACAGCTCAGCACCAATCACTGAGCTCAGCATGAAGCAGGACCCAGAACCTATCCACAGGGCCTGTGGATGCACATACAGAGCTTTGATGCAAAGTCAAACAATGAGACCAAAAGGAGAAACAGAGAATCAGATTTCTTCTTGGATGCTAGCCTGGCTTTTCTTGAGCTCTGCCTTTCTCTGAAGCCCTCAAACACTGGTTCATTCCTCTATTAGGTGACACAGGCTTCCCAGTGTCACCTCCTGCCACTTTCACAAAGCCTGACTTCCTTAGCCCACATTAATTTTTCTCTTTTCTGTAATCTTATAGAAATTTTTGTCAGTATAATTAATTTTGGCATTAACTCACAATGTCTGATATTATTCTCTTTTTCTTAAGAGCCTGTAAAATTCTGAAAGATCAAGCTTTGAAGCTCTCCCATAATTCAGAGGTGAGCATCTAGTAGGTGCTCACACACCAAACCATAGTAGGTGCTCACACACCGAAACACAGTGCCTTCTGGGAGTTCTCCTGTGCTCTCTTCACCGCTGGCATTCACTAACTTTCAAGGTTAAACACACTCACCAGAAAGCAAAGATGGCACAGGAGGCCACTGGGCCAGGTGAGGAGATAAAGGTCTGCATATGCCAGCTTCTCCAGGTGTTCTCAAGAGACCCTAACCCTGACACAGGAGCATTTGGGGCTGAGCCGAGGGAACCCCATTTTCTAGACTTGGGCTCAGAGGTGAAAAGTCCTTAACCAGCTGAGAAATAGGAAGGGAAGGGCTGCTGTGGATCTAGGCATAGAACCCCCAGGAACACACATGAACAGAGGCCATAAATCCCTCCCAGACGCAGACAATGCCTCGGTGATAAGCATGCAGATTGCACACCTAGTTCAGAAACTCCCCTGAGTTTGCTTGTAATTAAGGGGGTTAGAGAGGTAAAAAAAAAAAAATATATATATATATATATATATATATAAACCCAATTAATCATTTAAATATTTAAAGTCAGATTTTTTTCCTCACTCCGGGATTAGTATATTTCATAACGCCAGCAGCCGACAGCCCTGGTTTTTACTGGGGTTCATTTTAGAGCATGTTAAACTAGTCAGATTGAGTGATGCTTCCAGCAACTAATCGCATGTCAAATAAAAGATATTTTATGTAATAAATTACCGCTACAAGTAATTCAAATGTCATTTATCAGTTTTATTATCAGTCAGGCAAAGTCTTGTTTCTCTATATTAATCAAAATCAAGCTTTTTTTTGCCCTTTTTTTTTTTTTTGAGCAGTTTTGACACCTCTTGGCAAAAGTACAGCAGTGAAGAGCAGGGACCCCGAGCTGAAAGGAAAATGTAACGGTACGCGAAGTATGAAGTCGATGGTGACAACCGAAAACTCCAGGATTAAAAATTATCATTCCCATTGTTTCTGTGCTGGTGTCAAAGCAGGAGGAAGCCTACCTCTAAGAGATGTGTGTTATTGTTAGGGCCAGGAGACTAACAGACTCTAAGCCAGGAATCTTGAAGGAGACTGCAGACTCAATTGCTGCTGCTAGCCAGAAAAACAAACAGTTAACTCTTTGCACTTCCAGAAGGCAGGCAAGCTTATGATGTTTGATGCCCACTCTGTGACCAAGAAGAACAATTTGTTCCGAGCAGGAAGTTTTCAAGTAGCAGAGAGACCTGTTTGGTATTAAGCAGTGGGAGGAAACAGCTGGAACACAACAGATGTGCTTAGACAATTCTGCACCCCAGCTGCTACTGCCTATCCTCAACAAATCCTATTAAACGGCTGGGCTCAGGGACACAACTCAGAAAAGTATGGACACTTACTTAGCCTTTGGTTAAAAGTATGTTTAGGGTCCAAAGCCTACACGACAGACTGAGAGGATTTGGACTGGAAAGAGAAATGAGTCCCCTGCTCACAAATGGCAGAAGCCTGCTCCTGGGGTCTCAAAGGCTCAGGCCAGGCACAGAGGGACAAGACACATTGGTGTATGTATTCTGGCTTTGCCACTCAGCTTTATCCAGAAAGCAAAGGACTTTCTAAATACAACTTGTGATGCACACAGCAGCCTGGCCCCCACCTTACAGCAGGAGAGAACACCCTACTAGCTGTGTCTGCCGGAAAGAGATCACCTACCCAGCTGCAGGCAAGCCAGGAGAAAATGCTAAGGGGAGAAGGAAGAGGGCTTCAGTCCACATGTTCTGGGACCAAAATGAACCTGTCACTTTAATTTTTTTTTTCTTTTTGAGACAAGGTTTCTCTGTGTAACAGTCTTCGTCGTTCTGGAACTCGCTCTGTAGATCAGGCTGGCCTTGAACTCACAGAGATCTACCTGCCTCTGCCTCCCAAGTGCTAGGATTAAAAGTGTGCAACACCACTGCCCAGCTGAACTTGTCATTTTTTAAAAATATACCCTTTAAAATTTGGTCTTGAACGCTCTTAAATCACTTTTTGAAAAAAAGTAAAACTTCTAAAGAATTAAAATGAAGACAATTTTAGAAAAGACTTGAAAGACAAGAGAGCCTCTGCTGAGTTATGTAAAAGAAACAAATCGAGGCTGTTTCTTATGGCTTTGGAGATAATGGTAAATTTTTTAGACTTCTCCACATGACTTACAGAAGAGGTGATGCTCTTGTTTGCATGGATGCATAGCACTGTATCTGTTACTACAGCAACTTCCATTTAAAAAACAAACTCCCCTCCGCCAAGATCCCATGTCGTCATTAAAGAACCTTTGTACTTAATCTGAAATTACCCGAGACTCTGTCACCACCTGAATGCACACAGTGGAGTCAGGACAAGGGAGCGAAGGCTGACCTAAACCTATGAATATTCAGTTTAAAAATAAAATTAGGAGCAAATTACTTCTGTGGGCCGAGGAGAACCCACTCACTCACTCCCATGCCTGTGTTAGGGAACTGATGCTCAAAACCACTGGGTAAGGAGAAGGTCGCAGAACTGGTCACTGTGTGACAACACAGAGGCCGACTTCACTAGCCTGAAACCTTTGTCACATATTTACAACTGGCTCTAGACAGACCCACGTGTGCCTTTTTCTATTCCTAGAAAAGTCAAGCTCTCCCAGTCTGCTATGGTGGGAGCGGTGGGGCCCTGCTCTGCCCCAGTGTCCTGAGTCCCAGTCCCAGTTCAGCAGGACATGGAACAGGTGACTTACTGTATGGCTGCGGGATGATGTGAGGGGGCTGGATAGGAGCCACTGGCGTAGCCAGGCCCAAGGATGGAGGCTCATCTGCGGCAGTGCCTGACTGCTGGAAAGCCAGGTCAATCTCGTCATCTGTCAGTCCTGGGGGGAGAAGAGCAAAGGACACAGGTGAGGACTTCGCTGGCATCCACACTGCAGCAAATCCTCCTCTGCAGGAGGGCCTGATGGCCACGGAGTGCCTTGCATTCGAGTATGCTGCCTGCTCGATTTCGGATTCTCGGGAACCTCTCTCAGCTGCAATTTAACCTTAAGCGACAGAATATTAGCCTCAACACTGCTTCCAAATGTGGCTCATTCAATTTCCTTAATTTATCCTTGAGTTTATTGCTGCCTTTGAAGTCGCTCCATACTGCAATTCTCCATTCTTCCCCCGAAAACAGATACCATCAACTGCAAATGTGGCTCATTTTAATCTGTAATGGTGTTAAAAAAAGAGGGGAAAAAACTAACAATAATGTATGAAAACAGACAGGGAAACAAAAAACTAATTATTGGGTGAGACGACTAATTAGTCTAGATCGTTTCCGAAGACGGGAATAATTTGCTTTATTTTATGACAAATGCAGAAATAAAAAGAAAAATCAGGACTGACTGTGATTAGTATGAATGGGATATAGAATGTAAAGAAGAAAATAAAACAAGAAAACAGATCAAAACAAGACCAGGCCCACACTTTTGGATGATTATTGCTCTACCCTATCATGGCTGCCTGGACCGCCCTTGGCTAGTTTCTTTTCCCCCTTTCTTTAATCCTCCAACACTCTAAACTACAATGCACACAGGGCATCAGGAAACCGCGGGCGCCATCTGCAGTGGCTATGGCATGTGTAGAGAATTTTCCTAAGAAATGGAAGGCAAGTGAAAGTCCACCAAGACCCTAGTCCCAAAAGGCTGAGCACAGAGAGATTCTCAGGGGCCCGAGGCTGACTGGGTGACTACTGGTGACGGCACTGACCAAAGTACAGAATAGAAGAAGTGAACTGTGGAGCCCACAGGTGTGCAACAAGAGTCCCACAGGCCCCACCCAGGAAACAATGCTGTGCACAAGAGAGCCTCTGCGGCAGCTGGGAAAGCGGGTAAGAGGTCACCGCTAGTGTGACAGCTCGAGCTGGTCCAGGCTGTTCCGGGAATCCCAATATCCACTGAAGCCGCAACACAGAGCTTTTAAACCTGGGCCGAGAGCTTTTCCACATCTGGTCAGCAGCTCTCCATTAGAGGCCCACAGCATGGTATACTTGCCCCTAGGGGTGGGTGAAGTACAAGCGGTTCTGAAGATCAGCAACTTCAAAGTGTGGTGCCTCGCACTCTGCGCCTGGGGGCTAATACATGGTGCGCATTAATGCTTCAGAGCGCAGCTCTGCCTTGCATCACATAGCTCTGCCCTGCATCGCATTGGCCTGAGTGGACTCCCACCGTCCCTCAGACTGTTCATGCCCTACCGCAAATGGTCAAGGGAGTGCCTCGACTATTCCAGCGGCCCTTGACCTTTCTCTCGGATGCTGTAGCAGCACTTCTAGCTGGAGGCAAGCGAGCACTACCGCTGTCAGTCTAGGGAACTGCGGGAGCATTCGCCTAGAGTGGGGGCAGGTGATCACATAACAGAGCATTTCAGACCGGGGCTGGACAAGGTGCCCCACTTCTTGCCTCTGTAGCTTGCCACAAATGAGTTTTCTCTGTCCCAGAACAGGGCTAGGACAGACAGACAAGCCAGGCAAAATCGGAGGACACAGTTCCATACAGCTTATGCCTCTCAGACTCTTTCTCCTGTCAGTCACCGCCAAGTGCTCATCCTAACTGGGAAGGGGCGCTCCTGTCCAAGTGCCGGAAGGAGAACGCTGCTGCACCAGTTCACAGGGAGAAGGGAATAGCACCTGCGACGTCAGCACAGGCTGCTGGTCACTGGCACACCATGGGATTCTAGAGACCTGGTAGATCGTGTGCCTTGTCAGCTGCTGGCTGCAAATGAGGATAATTTTCCCAAAAGGAGCATTCAGTTGCAGTCTCATTCTCCCTTTTGGCTCCTTCAAATATAAACAAGTACGATAATGTTCAACGCTGGGGAAATATACAGCAAGTTGCAGGCTGTGCCTCAGCCTTGCGAGCTAAAGCTGTTTAAAGGAACAGGACTTTGTGCCTGTTGTTCTGCCCTCTGGCCCTGAGCTTTCAGGAGCCTATTTTCCTAATAAAACATACCTTGCATTGCCCCTGCCGCCCACCAGTGAAGCGACAGTTTAAATGCCGTCATCACTTCCTTCCAGGTTCTGGCTCTCAGAGCCCTTATCATCTGATGCTTTAAATCTATTCTGGCTGGAATTCTCCCTACCTAGTTCTCCAGGAGAGTCAGCATTCTGATTCCGTTTCAATAAATGAGTCATTTTTCTTTAGAATGAAGGAAGAAAGGAAGGGAAGGAGGGAGGGAGGGAGGGAAGGAGGGAAGGAGGGAGGGAGGAGAGAAGAGAAAGGAGTATAACTTTAGAGTTGAAGAGTTCTCTCAGCCATAGCCCCACTCAGCAGATGAAAAGCCGGAGGCAGGATGAGGACTGCCCAGATTAAACTTGTCCTGGAGAGCAGTGAGGCAGATGACAACCAGAGTTACAAACATCAGACGGCAGACTCAGAACTTCAGTCTTGAGTCTGTCCAGGTTTAGAGAAGGATTCAATTCCTTTCTCCCCTGCCACCCTGAACCCCATTTGTAGGTAAGAGCCAGTAACTAGTTCGTAGAGCTATAAAAACATGGGGTTTTAAACACCCGCGTTAGACCTGCACGTGATAACTGGATAACATTTTAACAGCACCAGAGTGACAAACGGGCATCCAGAGGTTTCTCTGGGTGTCCACAGCTCAGGCAGCACTGGCCAGTTTACGGACTCTACAGAGCCCGGTGGTCCACCTGGGATGCAGCAAGGCCAAGCAGGGGGTCCCTCACTTCTCCCAGCCACTGGTTCCTGGTACAGAGATGCCCCTACCTCTGGGATGAGTTGTTGCCAGAGGGCCAATGCATAAACACCCAGATGCCCTAGTCCCAGCTTTCCTACTCACCCACAAGATAAACAATGCAGATCTTTGATTGAGACCTTGCAGAATCCAAAAGGTTAAAAGGACTAATAAAGGAAACTGCCAATTGTGAGTGAATTATACTTGGCTCTGCGAGCCCAGGCACAGGCTATATTATAAAAGGCATCTCCTTGCGCTGTTTACCGTCACCCTGACTAATGCAGACCTTTTTTGTTGTTGTTGTTTTAAATAATCTCATGCAAATTAGACACACACACTTCCTTCCAGTTGATTGCTATCTGTGAGGAATAATCTAACTGCACAGGGACTGAGCAATGGTTGAACAGAGCAGAGCAAAGGACTTTGCCATCCTGCGAGCTAGCGGCAAGCAAGCCACCTGCGCCCTCCCTGCCTTTGGAAGCATTAGTTCATTTTGATAAAGCTTACATTTTCCTCTTCGTTGAGGTGCAGACTGCTGTTATCTGACACCACTAGAACCTGGCATTTTATCCTCCCTGCAGTAACTTTCCTTCCACCACAGGGTGATTTTTCTAGAGTTCCATTCTACCCCCTATTACTGGTAAAGAATCACTCCAGAGAGTCCTGTCACTCACTCTCTCACTAAAAGGAAGGAACAAGAGAACCATCCAGGAGGGAAGAGGAGCAGTGACAGGAGCTGTGCCTGGGGACAGAGAATGCTGCTACCTCACCTGCAAGGCCACAGTTGCCTAATCTGCAAAAAAGTGAAGGTCTCGGGCACCTTTTTTGTTCCCTTGTGTCCCTCCAAACTACTTCCCCAGACACCAGCAAGCTTCCACTGCTGCCCGGTGCAGGCAGGGCTGAGGATTTCTTCTCCAGCACTTCTCCACAGGAGCTGCATTTAGAAAAAGGGAAAAGAGGAGCAGCACCCTTGTGTTCACAAAGGCAGGCTGCACTGCCATCCGAACTGACTCCTATTTTTATCTCCTAGCAGATAAACAAACCTGTTCTCTTTTTCTAAAGGTTTCTATTAGAACACAAACAAAGCCCAGCACACCGGGTGAACATGATGACCAGCCGTCCTTTCCCAAGACTCAGGCCAAGCCCAGGACCCGGAAGAGCTATTTTCTATGGGACTGGCTGCAACTCCACACTGACTCCAGCGCCTGCCAGGCAGTTCTCAGCCTGACTCTGTGGAGGTGAAGCTGAGAATGTCTGAGGAACATGACAGACGACAGCAGTGTTCTCTGCACCGTGCAAGGGCAAACAACCAAGACGGGGACTGGGGACGGGTTGAGAGTATGCAAGGCAGTGAGCCTCAGCAGCACCTTCCAGTCTGTTCTGCGCTTTATGACCGCACTGCAGAGAATGAAAGGAACGTGGGAGGAGTGTGGGGGGGGGGGGGGGGGGGGCAGACCCCAGGCCCACACCCAAGGGCAGCAGTGAAGGACCCAGAATTCAGATCATCTTCCTCCATCCACAGCCCCTCCATTTCTGATTCATCTGGGACTCTGGAGACTGAGCGAGGGTCACCTCTCTCAGAACACAACTAGTTATCTGCCTGGCACATTCCAGAAGGAGATGAGGCAGGAAGACAGCTGGCTAAAGATATTCCCCAAATTAAAAGAAAAATCAACTCTCTCGGAATGGGTTCAGGGAGGGGAAAGGGAAAAAGTATTTTTATTTTATTTTATTAACATTTTGTTGGAACAGTAGAGTACAATAAGGACTCTTGGAGCCTCTAAAAGTCGTTGGATGACCTGTGGACCCCTATTTCCCAGTGCCTTGTATAAAATTGAATTTTTTAAACATAAATTACACGTAATGACGACACTGTAAAAACTAACAGTAATGGAAAGCTGTGCTGTATTTCATTAGCCTGTATTATTCCGTGCCACCTGATCCAGCCGGGCCTTGTTTATGAGTTAGTGTGCTAGCAGATGCCGATGGAAGCATTTGCTTCGACCTTGCTCTTCTCATTGGGGCATGAAATTACGACGGCAGCACCTTGATATTACAGCCATAAATACAGTAAACTGCAAATTTAAGCCAACGGCTCCTATTGTCTCTGAACATAAAGCTGATCGGTATTTATTTAAAAGGAGAACAAAAAAAATATTATATATCACCTTGTTTATGGGGCCGCCCCACCCACTCTCTTATCCCCTCCCCCAGATCCCCAACCTGTCTAATCTGCTAGGTTAAAATATTAAGCAAATAAGCCAAATACTTTCTTCTCTGCTGATGACTATTCCCCAAGCAACAAAAATAGTTTTTGAGAAAAACAGTTCTAAATATCACTAGTCTGAATGAAAGTTTTTATGCAAATGAAGGTGGAGGTGGGCTGGTTCCCATCATCTTGATATTGATGTGTAATTTCAAGAACGTGACCAGAGCCTTTCCCCTTCCTTAAACGAGGGGAGTCTGCACAACTGGGGAAAAGCTGCTGCTGAGCCTTGGGACTGGATGCTGCCTCAGTGTCCTGAAAACTGCTCCGCAGAGCAGCTACTTCGGAAACAGCCAAATATTTGTCTCCTGCCACCCAGGGTAAGAAAGATATCTGACCAGGGATGTAATTCTCATCTCAGCACAGAGCACTTGGGCCTCTCATTAAAACTTGCCCAGTTCCTTCTTTATCCCAGTGATCCATAAAGACAACACATCCTTTAAATACATCAAGTGTGGAGGAAGCGAAACAAAGACGAAAGGACCTGGATACCAGCAGGCGCCTCTCCCGGTGCAAATCACTGAGTAAGAAGCCGGTGCAGACAAATTTCACTGCCAGCTACAGACTCAGAGTCTGGGAAGGCTTCTGCTTACAATCCAAGGAAGGGGGTCCCTGGGGAGACAGAGGAGCTGTGAACTCAGTCGTATCCAGGTGTGGAGCTCTCAGGAGTTAGCGGCCAAAACTAGAGCATCAGCAGGCAAGCTCAGAAGTCTACCAACACAGCACAGAGGAGGACTATTTCAGCAGCAAACTAAATCCAAGTCGGGGCTTGAACTTCAAAGCAGACAGACTGGGGTCTTAGGGCCTGAGCTCAGTAGTACAATGACACAGGCAAGATCAAGAGTTTCTGTACACTTTTGGTAGGTTATTCATAAGGCAGATGTACTCCCTCGTAGCCCTAAATTATAACAACCACACTGGCCGCCCTGAGCTTAGCACCTTCCACATAAGGAGGGAACTTTCTATAAAATTTATTGAGCACCTCTGGGGAGTAGTATACCTACCGAACAAGACAGAAGTGAGCTGCCCCTCCATGTTACACAAATTGAGACCTCTCATATGAAAGACGGAGGGGTTCCAATCAGCATCCATGATGCCTATTCCAGGTCTGTGACCTAAAGTGCCCCCACCTTCCTTTTAATTCTCTCTGGCTACACTGGAAATAAGCACGAAGAGGGTTACTTTTATGTCTGCCATCAGGTCTGGAGGATTACAGACCACTCCCGTCACAGAGCACAGACAGCCTATAACACGCAGGTCTTTAGCAGCAGGCTGCAGCAGTCTCTTCACAGGCCCAGGAGATGTGCAGTTATTTACACACCAAGGTCTGGTGAGCTTTTGTGAAAGCCTAAGAAACCCAAGGAATGAACACTTCAGCGACAGTGACCATTAAACAACAACACTTAAACTGCACCATCTCAGAAGAGACTTGAGGAGACTGTTCACTTTTGTAAAAATTAGACTTCTTTATTTTATGTGTATGAGTGGTTTTTTGTTCTGTTTTGTTTTGGTTTTTCAAGACAGGGTTTCTCTGTGTAACAACCCTAGCTGACCTGGAACTCACTCTACACCAGGCTGGCCTCGAACTCACAGAGATCCACCTGCCTCTGCCTCCCGAGTGCTGGGATTAAAGGCGTACGATCGGTTTAACGGCATGTGTGCATATGCATCACATGTGTGCAGTGTCTGTAGACGTTAGAGCAGGGCGCTGGAAATTGTGAGCTGGAGCTACAGGTGGTTGAGAGCCATCATGTAAGTGCTGGGAACTGAAACCGGGTCCTTTACAAGAGCAGTAAGTGCTCTTAACCACCAAGCCATATCTCTAGTTCCTTGCCTGCCTTTTTTAAATTTACTTTTTATCTTATGTATGTAAGAATTTCGCCTGCAAGTATGTCTGCACCATGTGCACACAGTGTCCATGAAGGCCAGAAAAAGGCACTGGATCCCCAAGAATGGAGTGACAGATGGACATGGGCCACCATGTAGGTTCTGGGAACCCCGTCTTACCCACTGAGAGCCCTCCGGCCTCTTGTCTGCTTTTTAAACAATAGCAACTCATCTTTACAACCAAAGGAAGTCAGAACGAAAAGGAAACTTGAAGTTCTTGGGGTCTATCCCATTCTGTCTCTCTTCCACCATCCTATCCTTTTCATTTAAGATGAAGAAACAAACAAACAAACATCCCATAGAAGCCATTCATGGAGGTGCACACCTTTAATCCCAGCACTGGAAAGGAAGAGGCAGGGGGATCTCTGTGAGTTCAAGGCCAGCTTGGACTACACAGCAAGTTCCAGCCAAGGCACAGATAGGAGTAGTGACTTACAGTCAACACCCAGCCCCATGAGGGCTCTCTCACCACCCCAGGGTGAGTGGGGACATGCGGGAGAGCCTGCGTCCACTAACACTTGACATGACACATTTTCAACAGCAAAGTCAGAGAACAAATCTCCCAAAAGGAAAAAAGCAAAAGGACAGGCGACAAAGGGAGCCAGTGACAAGGCACCGGTTCTGAGTTACAGACGGGGCAGGAAGTGCTAGGAGCACAGCTGGGGGTGGAAGGTAAGGGTGGCACATGGCATATTTTCTAAAGCTAGCAGAGAGAATTTTAATGTTTTCACTATAAAGAAATGATCTTTGAGGAGACAGGTATGTTACTCTGATCCGAATATTAACTATGCAATACACATATCATAAAACATGATGTGAGCCCCTATAAATGTTCAACATTTTAAAAAAAACATGAAGCTGTACATGGTAGCTCATCCCAGCACTCAGGAGGCTGAAGCAGGAAGGCTAAAATCTGAAAAAATAGTGAACCTAGAAAAAAAATAGTGAGTTCCAGGCTATCCTGAGCTATAAAAAGTGACACCTTGTCTCAAAAAGAAAAAAACAGTTGTGTGGGTGGGTGGGTACGTATGCTTAAGAGCTCACAGTGTTGTAGCAGAGGACCTGAGTTCAGTTCCCAGTGCCCAAATCAGGCTACTCACAACTGCCTGCAACTCCAGCTCCAGATCTGAAGCTCTCTCATGGACTTGTAAGCTCACACACACACACACACACACACACACACACACACACACACGATCACAAAATAATAAATCTTTTTTATAAGAAACTTTAAAATAAAAACAAAAAATGGCAAATCCCTTGAAAAAGATCTAAAGGTATAAATTATTTGTAAACCTGTGTATGCTCACACACAGGCACGTACTCACCTGTGGATATGCATAATGCAGAGAGAGGAGAGAGGAGGGTGGGGACTGGACACATGGGTTAGACATAGAGAGGGACCATCAGCTGGGGGCACACAGTAGAATTTCTTCTGCATACCCCCTGTGAATTATGCTGTACATATATCCAACGTATTTTATTCACATGGATAAACTAAATTTTACTTTAATTTTCTTTCTTTTTTAAAAAGGGTATCACTATAGCCCAGCCTGGCCTGAAGCTTGCCATGCAGACCAGGCTAGCCTTGAACTCACAGAAATCTACCTTCCTCAGTCTCTCGAATACTGAGATAAAAGGCATGTGTCACCTACCATGTCTGGCTGGATAAAATTTTAAAAACAGGTGTCTGGAGGCAGAACACAGTCACTTAGAATAGTTCCCCTTGTCTCCTAGTAGGGAAAAGCCAAGGCAGAAAAGGTGCAAAGCTGTGTCTTGCACCTGAGTCCGGAACAAGTCCACATTTCAAAGTTCTAGCTTAACCCACTATGCTGCAGCCACAGCAGTCAAGTGTAAGGTGCCTTTTTCTGAAACGGTTTTTAAAAGGCAAACATCTGTCCAATTTTGACACATCCTGGCTGCCCAACCGTTTCTTTCAGCTCTAAATATTTGCTTCAGCAACAGAGATGTTTCTAGCATTGAAAGAAAACAAACATGTGCTTTGTGACAAGGGATGGCACCACGTTCTCACTTCTCACACGGCCTGACGCGGAGGCAGCTCCACCATGGAGTTGCTGACCTCGGTCCCCAAAGGAAAGCCTCCTCGTGGCACTTGAGTGCAGTAGGGCTCACTCTTCAGTCACGGGCTGAGTGTCACAATGTTCCTTCAGGATTTTCTTTTACATCCTGAATCTTAAATTCATAACTGGAAGAAAGGTTTATTGTTTGATATTCAACTTCCCCAAATATAAAACGCCCAAGGACACATCAGCATTTTAAAAAGACCTCAACATTAAGCTGTACAAACACATTAAAACACTTTGTATCCTAATAGGTCAATATATAAATGATTTTGTCACCAACTATGTGTGTAGCTCAAATGCATGTGGTATTGCATTCTCCTCCCCTGAGGAGCAGACTACTGCTAGACAGGCTGGAACCGGGCCTAGGTTCCTCTCCTTAACTCTACAATCAATGGGGAGAATAGCCCAACTCTTGCTCAAGTACCAAGTACCAACTTCAGTCTACCATTCAAATGCACTGGCATAGTTATTAACTCTGATTACTTTTAAGTTAAAAAACTTTTTAACACAATGTTGGTTGCTGTCTGAGGGTATAGGTGAGGAACAAACTGAGAAACTACTGAAAGACAATTGGTATGCTGCCTCAATAATATTCTAAAATGTTCATACACTCATAGACTCAATGATTTTATAATAATAAGATATAATAATAGGGCAAAACACTATAGACTAAGATGGCTTATTATTACTTTTCCCCCTAGAACTGGGGATTGAACTCAGGGCCTCACACATACTAGGTAAGCTACATCCCCATGAGTTACATCCCCAGCCTTCATGTTACCAATAGATAGATGGATGGATGGATGGACGGATGGATGGACAGACAGATGAACGGACAGACCAACAGATAGATAAAAGCAAGGGCTAGGCATGGTAGTCCATGCCTGTCATCACAGCACCTCACAGGTGTAGGGAGAAGAATCAGACTTCATGGTCCTCCATGGATTCAGGTGAATTTGAGACCCTACACCTCAGAAAACAATACAAAAGTAAACAAAGAAACTTAATGATTGGGTGACATGTGCTACATTTCAATAACTGAGTATTATTCAAATGTTTATATTCATCTGAGGATTTCTCATAACATTTTTAAACATGAAGACATAAAGAGCCGATGTCTATTTACAGCAAATGTCATCTTTAAGAAGAACAAAGGGAGTCAGAGTATCGCATGTGAGAGGGAAGCACAGCTCGATGGAGCAGCACTTGCCCAGCACACACCAGCCCCCAGGCTCAATCCCTAACACTGCACAAAAGGCAGGGGTGTGGGAAGGAGGAAGAGAAGGAAGAGGAGAGAAAGAATTTCAAAAATCACACAGCAGCACTATAAATGGTGAAGGAAGGCCCCGTCACTCTATCTGATGAATGCCCTGCCTGAGAGTAGGCACAAGGGGCAGAGGCTTGAATCTACTGGCCCCTCATGACATCATTCCCTCTGCCTCACAGTCTGAGGTCCTTGGTGCAGGCTGTCTCTCCCACTTCCCACAAATGCTACCTGGTAAGAGACATAGCTTCGTGGAATTTACTTAGTGATAATTTACCCATCTTCTACATAAGGCCCTTCTAAGAAACTTTTTTATAATTGTTTGTAACTCTCATGGTACAAAATTCTAACAATACATATACTACCTGGTTACTCTGTTACACCAGTCAGAAGAAATCACAGGCACTAGCTTCTATATAAAAGCATGTGTGTATATACATGATTTTATATATATATATATATATATAATGTGTATATTTACATATATGACAGAATGCTATACACAATATTGTATCTTGCTATTTTAATTAAAATTAATTAATGTGGAGTTGGCGAGATGGCTCAGCAGTTAAGAGTCTATACTGCTCTTGCAGAGGACCTGAGTTCAGTTCCCAGATCCAAGGGGATCTGGTACCTCGCACTTCCATGGGCATATGCACATACATACATTCATCTGCATATACACAATGACATACTCATAGATACACATAATGTAAAATAATAAATTTTAAATCAAATTAATATGTCCTCAGAGAACATTCGGTATGGGCACATCTATAGAGCATCACCATTCTGCTCAATGGAGTCTGCTGTGTGGGAGCTCTATATCTCCTACTGAGCATCTCCTCCTACAAAGAAGACCACATGCAGTTTGCACATGTATGGCATCACCTCAGGAACCCCAAGTTGATTCTTATCTGCTTTCCTCTGATGGCTAATAAGCTGGACACCTTAGGGTCTCACTATCTAGACCAGGCTGGCCTCAAACTCACAGAGATCTGCCTGCCTCTGTCTCCCAAGTTCTAGAATTAAAGGTGTGCGCCACCAGTGCTATTGTCCTTTTTTGTTTTTGGTTTGTTTTTTTGTTTTTCAAAACAGGGTTTCTCTGTATAACCATCCTGGCAGTCCGGAAACTCACTCTGTAGATCAGGATGGCCACCACCTCCAAATTGCTCTTGTTTATTCTTAACATGGTTGCTAGACAGACTATTAAGGCATCAGTCCTCTGCCTAGAAATGATGACTTCCAGTGTATTCAAAGTTAAGTATACAAACTTCTCAGGAAACCAGTATCTCCTACACCACCGCATGGACTGTTGGTACAATGGCCATGCCTCCCACTACTGCCCACCCTCCCCAAACAACAGGCTTCACTCTGTTCCTGGAATTTGATAGATATGATTTTTCTCAAGCACAAGTCCTTCCCTTTTCATAGAATTCCTTCTCTATAAAAATTCATGAGGTTTGCTTCCTCATTTTTCAAGTGTTTCTCGAAATGTCACTCTAGAGGGGCCTTTCCTGATCATTCCATTTAAAAATTGCAATTTCCTGAGAAGTCTGTTGCCTTGCTAGCTTCATACCACATTTGCTTTTACCTGGTTATCACCGTCTCTGGTAACAGGCTTCCTCTGGACCATCAACCAGCTCTCAAATCATGACACGGAGACTTACTATTAGTTATGAATGCTCAGTCTTTACTTATGCTTGTCCCACCAGCTCTCATAATTTAATTTAATCTGTTTCTCTTTCATTCTGTACGTCCTTCTCTGTGTCTGTCTGTCTGGCAGCTACCTGGCTGGCCGTCCCTGGGCATCTCTTCTCTTTCTCCCTTGTGCTTCCTTCTGGTTCTCCCTTTTCTCTTCTTTCAAACCTAGATTCCTTCTACTTAGTCTCTCTGCTCAGCAGCTCTGCCTATCCCTCTACTGCCTAGTTACTGGCTGTTCAGCTTTTTATTAGACCAATCAGGTGCCTTAGGCAGGCAAGGTAAAACAGCAACACATCTCTACACAATTAAACAAATGTAGCACACCTTTTCATAGTTCAAGTAATATCCCACAACAATCTCCCTTCCTCCTTACCACTGGAATGTGAGCTTGGCAGAGGCAAGGACTTGGGGCTACTTGACACACTCTGCTCTTCCCTTCTATACCAATTCTGAACAGCAGTTCGAATGTCTTGCCTGGATGGCCATTCTGACAGGAGGTATGGCTCAGCAGTAGAGCACATGCCTTGTTTACACAAGGTTCTGTGCCTCAGCACCACATACATACATACATACATACATACATACATACATACATACATACATACATGAATAATAAAGACAAAGGAGCAATGACCAGAACTATGGTTGACTCAAAATCAGAAACCCTGAAGCCAGCTAGAAATCAACAGTGTCCTCAGAATGGTGAAAGAGGGCTGGTGAGGCTCAGGGGCAAAGGTGCTGCCACCAAGCTCTATGACGAGTTTGATCTCACAATCAACATGGTGGAAGAAGAGAACTGATTTTCACAAACTGTCCTTTGATTTCCACACTCAGGTACACAAAATAAATGTAATAAACATACATGTGTGTCCTGCTCATGTTTAGTCACACTTCCTGGGCTCATAAGGTTTTGTTTTTAATCATAATTGGGGATTTCTTTGCTGATAACTTTTGAAAAACATTTTTTTCTTCTGTCTCACTCTTCTCTCCTTTTAGAGCCAGAAATTACCCCGATAGTCAGCGTGACTTTAGGCACTGTCCAGGTCTACATTCCCAGTCTTTTTTTCCTCTGTGTACTTTGGTTTGTATGCTTTCTACTGGTCTGTCTTCAAGATCACGGATCCTTTTTTCTGTTATATCCAATGTGCTGGGAAACTCACGAATCAATTTTCCTTTTTAACATGAATTTATTTTATGTGCATGTGTGTCTGTGTGTTGAGCACACATGTGGAGGTCAGAAACGTGGGGCCTAGGAATCAAGCTTGGCAGTGAGCACCTTCCAATGAGCCATCTCACTGGCCCCACACCAGTGAAATTCCAGAATCAAACTGGTTTTCAATTGTAAGAACTCCTTCGCTTCCTGTACATGGTTTGTTTGCGTTCACTGCAATCACCCTCTTCACCCGTTCACTCACTTTTGTGTGAATTCTTTAACATTTTTCACTAAAGTTCTTGTCAGTCTTAGGTACACTAACATCAAAAGCAATTTGCTTCAGTTGGGGTCATGGGACTCTGCTTCCTTCCAGCAGATTCTAATTTTGAGTGGAGGAAAGCTGGTGAGACCCGGCTTCTCTTCCGAGCAAGCTGGCTCAGCCTTAGTCCTGGGAGACAGTATTTGCCCCACGTGTCCCTTATGAGGTCTGGTCTCTTTTGCCATGAATCCTGCGTCTCCTACAGTGGCTGGCTAGCCCTGAGCTCCTTGCTGGTACCTGTGGAGCTTCTGCTGCACACAGGCAGGTTGCCAGGCAGCCCAGCGCTCACATGAGCTTATCTATGCAGAGTTGGGGGCACCTCCTTCATAGTCCTCTCCTTTGGCTTCCAATCTCAAGTTCTGGCCATTCACCAGTCTTCAATCTGTCCCCCAGCTCCTCAAGCTTTCTGCTCAGACGCTCTGCTTTCTCACTCAGACGGATAAAGGAATGCTTCAAGAAAAAGGCCCACAAAAGTGGCTTTCTCAGATGCCCTCCAACCTTCAAGAATGAAGTGATACTTCCCTGGTCTTTTTTGGTTTTTTAATTTTTTTATTTTTTACATTCACTGGTGTTTTGTTTGCATGCATGTCTGTGTGAGGGGTCATATCTTGGAGCTATAGACAGTTGTGAGATGCCATGTGGTTGCTGGGAATTGAACTCAGGTCCTCTAAAAGAGCAGCCAGCACTCTTAACCTCTGAGCCATCTCTCCAGCTCAATCCCTGCTCTTATACATATTAAAATTTATAATAAAGACATAACAATTAAAACACAGTGGCTCTCATGTAAGAATGTATGGGTCAATAAAACAGAATGGATATCTCTGAAAGAGACTGTTATACATTAAAATTTAATATATAATAAGAGAATGACAAACAAATGATTTATTCATTGAAGGACAGTCTTGGAAAATGTTTGAAAGGAGCTTCACCTATACTACTTCACAGATTTTAGGCTCAAAAAGTTAAATATAAAAACCATAAAACCTAAAATAAAACATGGGAATATTTATCACCAGTTCCATGTTCACAGATAAAATACTTAATCATCTTATTTTTTTCCTCAATTACAAGAATATTAAAAAACAAAAGTAAAAAAACCCTCAAATGAAAGCTTTGCTTTTTTTTTTTAATTGATTTTATTGAACTCCACATTTTTCTCTGCTCACCTCCCTTCCACTCCCCTCCCCTTCAACCCTCTCCCAAGGTCCCCATGCTCCCAATTTACTCAGGAGATCTTGCCTTTTTTTACATTTCATGTAGATTAGATCCATGTAAGTCTCTCTTAGGGTCCTCACTGTTGTCTAGGTTCTCTCAGATTGTGATTTGTGGGCTGGTTTTCTTTGCTTCATGTCTAAAAGCCACTTATGAGTAAGTAGATATGATATTTGTCTTTCTGGGTCTGGGTTACCTCACTCAATATGATGTTTTCTAGATCCATCCATTTGCCTGCAAGGGAGCTTTGCTCTTTGTCTGATATATGATCAGGTCTTTAGTAAATGCTAGCTGTTACTATAATTATTATGATTGTTTAATAACTATAGAGAAGGAAGTTCCTTAACATAAAAGGAGTATCAGAAAATTGATTAGTAGGATTGTGTGAAATAATCTACTTTATTTATTAATGCAAAAAGCAAGGAATAAGGGGTAAATGTTTACAAACATGACAAAGGATAGCCTTAATATAGAAAGGGCATTTAAAAATCAACAAGCAAGGTCAAAGAGAAGGCTCAGTGTGTAAAGGTGTTTGTTATCAAGCCTGATGACCTGAGTTTGATCCCTGGGATTAAAAGGCAGGAGAACCAACACTCACAAGTTATCCTTTGACCTGAACATACACAGCCATATTGTCCTGGTTAGTTTTGCCGTGAACTTGACCACTCTGGAAGTGAATAACTGGATTGAACTGACTTGTGGGCCTGCCTGTGAAGAAGCATTTCAATTGCTAATTGATAAAGGGGGCTCAGCCCACTGAGACTGTTGGGCTTGGGCTGTGTAAGAAAGGTAGCTGCGGAAGCCAAGGGGAAGTAAGCCAGTAGCCGCCTTCCTCTAGGTTCTCTTGAGTCCCTGCCCTGACTGCCCTTGATGATAGTACTATAACATATGAAGTTCTGTAGTAAGCTCATCCTCCTCAGGTAATCTTATGTGTGGGTGTTTTGCCTGCATGTATGTATGTACACCATGTGTGTCCCTGTGGAAACTGGAGAGGGTGTCTGACTCCTTGGAATTAGAGTTAACAAGAGTTGTGAGCTACCACCGGGGTGTTGGGAACTGAACCCTGGTCCTCCAGAAAAGCAGCTGAGCCGCCTCTCCAGCCCTTCATCAGTGTTTTAGCACTGCGACAAAAAGCAAACTAGGAAACACACTCATGCACACACACACGTACTCACACATGCACACATCACAAACTAGGAAACACACTCATGCACACACACACACACTCACACATGCACACATCACAAACTAGGAAACACACACTCATGCACACACACACGCACTCACACATGCACACATCACAAACTAGGAAACACAATCATGCACACACACACGTACTCACACATGCACACATCCACAAACTAGGAAACACACTCATGCACACACACACGTACTCACACATGCACACATCACAAACTAGGAAACACACACTCATGCACACACACACGTACTCACACATGCACACATCACAAACTAGGAAACACACACTCATGCACACACACACACACGTACTCACACATGCACACATCACAAACTAGGAAACACACACTCATGCACACACACACACACGTACTCACACATGCACACATCACAAACTAGGAAACACACACCCATGCACACACACACACACGTACTCACACATGCACACATCACAAACTAGGAAACACACACTCATGCACACACACACGTACTCACACATGCACACATCACAAACTAGGAAACACACACCCATGCACACACACACGCACTCACACATGCACACATCACAAACTAGGAAACACACACTCATGCACACACACACGTACTCACACATGCACACATCACAAACTAGGAAACACACACTCATGCACATACACACGTACTCACACATGCACAAATCAGAAAATAAGGGCTAGAGAGATGGCTCAGTGGTTAAGAGCAAGAGCTACTCTTCCAGAGACCTGGGTTCAGTTCCCAGCACCAACAGAGAAGCACACCATTGTCTGTAACTCCAATTCCAGAGGCTCCAACACCTTCACACAGACACATATGCAGGCAAAATACCAATGTAAATAAAAATAAATCATATTAAAAATCAGTAAGTAAGGCATCATCTCAGTAGAAAACGGGTGGGGTGAGCAAACATTTCTAAGATACAAGCATTGCTACTGGGTGTGCAAGGATGTGCTGGCAGTGGTGATAGAAATCAGGAAGTAAAAAAGGACACCGGGATTGGGAGTTAAAGGACATGGTCAGTTTGAGGCCAGCCTGGGGAACCTGAGACCCCCTTACTCAAATAAACAAGTTTAACTGTAGTATTGAACACGTACAAAAGAAAGCAATCTGAGAAAGCTTGCTTTTGGGTGGCTGCTGGCAGCAGTAAATTGAGATGGACTCTCACTCCCTGAGAGGGAACGGGTAAGCCCTATTTGGGAAACTATGGCTGTGTGTGTGGAGTTTTGAGCCTGTGAGTCAATACTTCCTCATTTCAGGAATCTATTCTGAGGACTATCTCAGGCAGTGCTACTCACCATTCTTCTCTAATCCTCTTAATAAAAAAACAAGGGTGAAAATAAATTAAGAACTCATCCCAAGAAGCCAGGAGAAAAACATTAGAAAAAGCCTAACAAGGTAAATGAAAGGAGCTGTGTTTTACATTTTATGAGGGTCCAGAGTTTTCTCCCAGGGTTTCTGGCTCTAAGTTCTTGTTTTACTGCCCCATGGAGAAGAAGGGGATAATACGATTTCTGCCTCTTGGTGGACAAATGACTTAATTTTTTGTAAGTGAAGCAACAGTGCTGAACGACTGAGCGTCTGTGACCAAACTCTACTAGCAACACAGAACAAGTTTGTTCCTTACTATCTAATTATTTCCCACGAACTCTTTTGCCTGTTGGTTTATTAAACCCTGCAGTTTGTTAACATTACCAACCGTCTGGTTTTACGCTCCTTTCAAACAGTTACTGCCTTATACACTGTAAAGCATGCACTTTCGGGATTATTAGCTCATAGGTAGGCTAAACTTCCTAACAGAATAAGCTGACTTTTCACTCTTAAAACTCTTTAATGAGTGTGTGCGACTGTATGTGAGTATGTACATGTGTGTGCAGGTGTGTGCAGGTGTGTGTAGGTGTGTGCAGTGCCTGAAGAGGCCAGAAGTGTGAGATTGCCTGGAACTGGAGTTACAAGTGGCTGTCAGCCACCTGAGATGGATGCTGGGAACCAAATGGGTCCTCTGGAGGAGCAGTACACGCTCACAACCACTGAGCCATCTCTCCATCCCCAACTTGTCACTCTCTAAAGTATTTGTTCCTAGAATGTATGGCCACCTTCATTAGTGAGACCATCTCTCCCCCTATTGATTTAATTTGCATTACTGCTCACTATTGCCTCTTCTTTGTTTCAATTTTCCCACACTTTAAGTATGTTTCATACATTTGAATGCTTAGTCACTAGGAAGTAGCACCATTTAAAAGGATTAAAAGGATTAGGAGGTATGGCCTTGTGGAGGAAATGTCTCTCTCTCTCTCTCTCTCTCTCTCTCTCTCTCTCTCTCTCTCTCTCTCTCTCTCTCTCTCTGCTTACAGATCAGGATATAGCTCTCAGCTACTACCCTAGCGGCTGCAAGCAGTCTGCCTTGTTCCCCATGTGATGATAATGGACTAAGCCTCTGAAACTGTTAACAAGTCCCAATTAAATGCTTTCTTTCATAAGAGTTGCCTTGCTCATGGTGTCTCTTCACAGCAATAGAACAGTAACTAAGACACATGTTCAGAGAATAAAAGAAAGCAGGGTGTAATGGCACATACCTTTAATCCCAGCACTGGGGAAGCAGAGGCAAGCAGATCTCTGTGAGATCAAGGCCATCTTTATCTACACAGTGAGTTCCAGGACAGTCAGAGCTACATAGTAAGACTTTGCCTCAAAGAAGCCAAATAAATGAATGAATAAGCAAGCAAGCAAAAATAAAGGATGCATTCATGAAATAAGAACAATGCTGGAACAAAAGGACATTCAAAAAAAAGAGCAGAACTATTTTCAGGAGAAATTTTGGAAGATGAAGTTATTGTAAGATAAACTGTTGGAGCCTGGTAGTGGTGGCATACTCCTTTAATACCAGTACTTGGAAGGCAAAGGCAGGTAGATTTCTGTGAGTTCAAGGCCAGCCTTGTCTAGAGAGAGAGTTTCAGGATAGCCAGGACTACACAGAGAAACCCTGTCTCAAAAAAAAAAAAAAAAAAAAAAAAAAAAAAAAAAAACCACCACCACCAACAACAACAAAAACCACAAACAAACAAAAAAAGATAATGTTAGGAGAAATATATAAAGTAGAACTGAAAAAATGGAAAACAAAAAAAAAGTTTAAAAAACTTTTTTGTTGAGGATTAACCCAAGACATTTCTCATCCATCTAACAGAGGGAGTTCAAGGAAAACAGGACACAGAACATAACAGAGGGAACACTACCACAGAAATCATTTAAGGCCACATCACAAAACTAGGGTGATGCCTCTCCTAATAAAAGGCTTAAGGAGAGCCCAGCACTGTAAACACAAAGAATAACAAACAAAACCCTGATGCACATTGTTGTGAAGTCACAGGACACAGTCTAGAGATAAGAAATAAGGGTTTTGGGAGATAAAAAAAATAGTTCACATAGGAAGGGACCCAAGTCAAAGTGGCCTTGGACATCCCAACAGCAGACAGCAGAACCGGCTGCTGAGAAAATGGTTTGTCCCTTTAAATTTCTGAAAGGAAGGAAGGAAGGAAGGGAAAGGAAAGGAAAGGAAAGGAAAGGAAAGGAAAGGAAAGAAAAGAAAAGAAAAGAAAAGAAAAGAAAAGAAAAGAAAATCCCCAATCTAGAACTTTAAACACAGGCAAGCAAAGGTGGAAATGAAAGTTGACTCATTTTCTTGGTTTGCCTCCCATATACCTTCTCAGGAAGCTACTGAAGGGTCCATTCCACCAACCCAAGGACGAGAACCAAAAAGAAGCCAGGAAACAGGGAATGGAGCTCGGGGAGCTAAGGGCACCCACGGATTAAGAGGACAGAGGCGTTGCGATGCCACAGCTCTAGAAAGCAAACAGACTGCAGCAGGTATGCAGGGCTCTCAGACTCGCACGAAGAAATCAGTGAGCTCTCTGACATCTTTACGGTGTCAAGGCAGCAAGCATGAGGACTGAATGGTGATGAGGACACAGCCAAGCGATCCCAGCTCCCAATCAGAGCCCGTACACTACGTGGTACACACTACGTGGTACACACTACGTGGTATACGGGGAAAACACTTATCGTAGGTAGTATTCCTAAGCTTACTAAACTACCAGTACTGTCCTATTTTTTAATGCTTAGAATTTGGAATTCACACTGCTAGCAGCGTTCAGTATTAAAGCCTCTTGTCTGATAAACAGAACTCCAAGCCCTACTCTACTGTTTCCAAACAGTCTCAAAACCATGATGGCTGACAGCACAAACACAAAAGACAGCCAGACTTAGAGATAGTTCCGCTAACTGCACAAAACAGCAGCACATAGATCTAGGACATTAAAAACCACGATTGACTAGAATCCATGCTAATAATACGATGATTCACTACTGCCTATTATAATATTTTATTATATTAAGAGATTAAAAGACAACAATGATATGATTATTTCCGCAAGTGAAGGGCATTTGATATAATTCGATATCCACTCTTAATGAAAACTCTTAATAAAATGAACAACATGAATACTTCCTTGATGTGACCCAGTGAGAGCAGATAGGCTAGTGTCACTCAGAAGTTGGCATGATGTTTTATGAAAAGATGTAGAAGCGGACCGTCTGAAAACAAGAGCAGGACAAGTGTTCTTAGGCCCATCTGCCTTATTCGTGTGGAGCTGCTCTGGGAGCTGAGAGACCCAGAGAAGAGGAGAACACGAACAATGCAAAGGGCAAAGCACTGTCTCCTGAGTGCCCAGAGCCAGGCACGGGCTGAGCGGCCAGCAGCACATTAGCAGTGCTAAGGCGCGAGCTCGGCCCACAAAAGTTAAAGAAACAAGGAAGAAACAAATGTGTGGGATGTTCATAAAGACAGGGACGGAAACTAAAAAAGTCAAGTGGGAATAACTGGCTTTTTCTCCTATAAGAAGTGTTAGGATTATAAACATGTCATCTGTCCTAAGTTAATTGCAAGGTTCATGTGACTCCAACACCCCTTATTCTCCTTTTAGCTGGGCAAGCTAATTTTATAAGTTATATGTGTAAAGTAGCAAACATGAAGCATGAAATGAATTCTGCATAACTGAGAAGATGGCAGGGTGGCTTAATTCTAACACAACGCACACCTGAGAAAGGGAATGTGACATTGAATAGGCACACTGAGGGGACAGAGTATCTCGGATACTACAGACAGCTAGCACATGATGAAGTTTTAGCGCAGGTCAGGGGAGGAAAGCACCCAGCAGCCAAACAGCCTGTTGTTCACTTGGGTTTGTTGGATTTCGTTTTGTTTTAGGCAGAGTGTCACTTGCAGCCCGGCTGACCTGGAGCTCTGAAGACCACGTTAGAGCTGCCTTACTGCCAGGAGAGAAGGCATGCACCCCCATGCCCAGTCACGTGTCTATTTCGATGGTCTTCCAGCTAAGAACAGCTTTCACTGTCTTACAGGGGTGAGGAAAACAAGATCATTTTGTCACACGTGAAAAGCGTTTAAAATCCGAATGCTAGTGTCTGGAAATGCGCCTTTCCTTCTCGTCAGTTTCTCACTGTCTGAGTGGCACCTGCAGTTCCTTCATGGATACAGGCCCCCGAAGCCCACACGCACTGACTGGCTCTTTACAAGAAAAGTTTCTCTACTTCTGCTGTGATGGCAACTACACTTTATTAACCAAAAGAATAATAAACAAATAAAGTGGAATCTTTACACTCTGTTGACCAAAATAAACTTTGAGTTACTGAAGTCTATGAAACAAAACTCAAATCACAAAGGAACTGTCAAATAAGGAGCCATGCAGGCTGCCTCTGCAGGTAAAATGTTTGCCACACAAGCCTGGCCACGCCAATTATTATATTAAGATTGGTTCAATCCCTGGAACTCATGCAAAGTGGCTCACTGACTTTTATGTGCCTTCACTCGCGTGCGTGCGCGCGCGTGCGCGCGCACACACACACACACACACACACACAGCCATGAGCACAGGTATACACAAACACACTCTAATATTGAAAGTTTTTAAATGTCAAAAGAAATTTTTTAATGTCAAATAAAAAGTTCTGCCTGACAAAAGTACTGTAAAAGCAGCTGATATAAATCTGAAACCAAAAGACTCTAACACATATCCCAGAGTCAAATGCATTCAAAATTACAAATCAATTTCAAAACAATAACTATCATCCCATGAAAAGATATAAAAAAGCTGGGTATGTGGTGATGCACACACCCACCTACAATGGTTACACACAGAAGCTGATGCAGGTCTCAGGCCAGCTGGATCTACATAGTGAGACCCTATCTTTAAAACAAGGGAGGGAGGAAATACACGAAAAGCTAAAAGGCAAAAATGGAGGAATAAAAATGACTTGCATCAGTTCTGGTGGGGCAGGCCTGTAATGGCAGCACTGGTGATCAGCAATTCACAGCCAGCAAGGAGACACATCTCAACAAAACAAAGTGCCACGTGGAATGGCGAACTCATACAATCCCAACACCTGGGAAGCAGAGACAGAGAGATGCCATGTTCAAGTCTAGCCTGGACTACAGCATTAAGTTCCAAGCTAGCCTACACTAGAGAGTAAGAAAGACCCTATCTCAAAAAAGAAAAGGAAAAACAAAACAAAAGAATCCACCCTGAAAGGCATTTATTTCAAAACAGAAATTCAAAACAAAATTACCTTGAGGCCATGCCTCTAAGCCCTAGAACTTAGAAGGCAGAAGCAAAAGGATCAGACACTTAAGGCCTGGCTCAGTTAGAGTTCAAGGCCATCCTGGGCTTCATGAGTCCTCTCTCTGTCTCTATCTCTGTCTCTCTCTCTCTCTCTCTCTCTCTCTCTCTCTCTCTCTCTCTCTCTCTCTCTCTCTCTCTCTCAAAAATAAATTAAATAAATAAACCACGTCATGGAAGGGTTTCCACATCTAAGGTAGGGCATCTTTGCTAAGAACAACTGAAACAAAACTATTTTAAGGCACCAGGGAGCTCAAGACAGCCAAGAGAATCCACCCTGAAAGGCCCATGATCCAGAGAAGGGAAGTACAGACGCGTGAGCAGATACTCGAGGTGCTCAGGCAGAATCTGTCTGTCATGAGATGATAAGAGAGATAAGAGATATCTTATAATAAGATAAGATAATAATGATAAGAGATTATCTCTAATCTGAAAATCCAAATTCTTAATATGTAGAGAATGCTACAGTTCAGAACACAGGTGCACTAACATACTGTAGTGAGTAGAGAGAATCACAGAGGACGGGCAATGTGGAACACAGCATAAAAAATGGGACCTTAGCAAAGGTCTACTATAAACATCACTGCAGTCCAAGAAAGGAAAGAGAATAAAAGCAAGGCAGACCAATACTGAAAAGTAAGACTGCTAATCTTGTGAAAGTTCATCAAAGGCAGATATTCCGAGACTCCATGAAACTTTATCTCAAAGACACATAGAAAAATGGGGTCTGGAAAGAAGGCTCAGCATTTAAGAGTGTGCGCCACTCTTGCAGAGGACCCACGTTCCCAGCACCCACCTGGAGAAGCTGATGCCCTCTTATGAACTCCTTGGGTACCTGCACTCGTGTGTGAACACACGCAGGCACAAACACACATTAATTAATTAACTAATTAATTAATTAGAAAAATTATCTTAAAAGCAGTCAGAAAAGAATGGTTCATTAACTCTCAGAGGAATACAAAACTGACAAATACCAGCAAACATGAGAAAATGAGTACACACGCCCTCCAGGGGCTGAGAGCAGCCAGCATGGCTACACAGGGATGATTTGTCTCAAACAAAACCAAAAATCATTGCTGGATGGTAAAAATGGCGCATAAAAAAATCAATGAAAAATAGAACACACAGCCTTGAAGCCTCTGCTTAAAAGACACTTTACTAATTGCAAAGGGAAATGTAATTCATTAATGGAAAGCCTGGAAAATGCAGCCTCAGTCAACAGGTCAAGGTGAAATCACCAGCAATAGAAAAAAATCACCGTCAATGTCATATACTTCCCGTTAGGAAAAAGCAACACTTTCTATCAAAAATGAAGACCACATCTAGTCATGAGGGGGCAACACAAACATCCAAACTGTAACACAGTGCACACAGAACTGCCCTAAATCCTGCCAACAAGGAAGACTCACAGAAGACCAGGGAAGCCTAGGCAGCACTGCTCTGAGTTCAAAACAGTTAGGCGACTGAGCTATCCCTCTGCCTGTGCTCGGATGGCACGTGTAGTCTAGACTTCCTGTCCTTTGTGCTGCTGTCTAGTCTTCAGGGCCAGCAGTGCCTGTGAGGTCCTTCTAGAGAGGCTGAGCTGAGGAGGGAGAGACCCACTCTCCCGGTGGGCACCGCATTCCAGGACCCTTGATACAAAGGGTCCAAGGAGAAAGCAGTGGGTGGGTGCCTATCTGCCTTTGCTGCTCCCTGGGCAAGTACAGCTAGCACTGACACAACCTCCATCTACAGATGGCAGATCCTAGCCTCTTTGGCTTTCTAAATTGGGCTGAATTGCAGAAACTCTCCATGCCTTTAGCACAGAATTAGAATGCTGATACCTCCAGGTCCATGGACTGAGCTACCCATTTTTCTGCCTCTACAGCATGCAGACAGCCACTATCATGTAAGTCAATGTAATAAATGTCATTATAATATACATCAGTTCTATTGCTTCCGTTCCTCTGGGAAACCCAACAGGAAACATCATAGAGGGCATTATTAAGACAACTGACTAAATCTAAACAAGGTGTGTGTATGTGTGTGTACTTAGAAACAGAAGGGGTCAGGAGATGAACTAATATTAATATTTTTGGAGTCTAGATGACAGATATATGGGAATTCTTTATACTATTGGAATTCACTTAAAATATTAAGTATTGAAAAGCACTTCAAACTAAAAGATTTTTTGAAAAAGAAGATGGGGCTGAAGAGGTGGCTTGGAGACTAAGAGTTGAAGTATTGATCTAATTAATCTTTATCAATAAAAAAAAAAATCCAGAGTCAAATATTGGGGTAAGAACCTGAAAGATCAGAGAAGCAGGGAGCAGCTGCCAATCACCTCCTACTTCTTCTGTTCCTCCATCCAAGGGCCAATTCTCTCTCAGGCCTGCCTTACTACTTCCTGCCTCTTCTCTGTCTACAGTCCTCCAAATGTCTGTGATCAGCTAGTGGCTAGCTCCGCCCTCTGAATCCTAGCAAGCTTTATTTGTCAGAACACAAACAAAATATCATACGATTCCACCTTTTTGTCTAAATAAAAAGCAAAGATTTTAGCTAACATACTAAAACTATACATAATAAGTACAATAACTATTTGCAAATATATAAGTTTTGTACCTAATTCACTTTCTATCCTAACTTGCATTACCAATCCCAAACTATCTTTTTATGTCTTTCAACCTTATACACCACACATCTATTTTGTGAGTTTCTTTTCCGAATCTGGTAACGAGGAAAACTACAACTAATTAGTCTTCAACTCCATCAGAGACCTGAGGAGGATATAATACTACCTGAGTAAACAGGAAGTGCAGACAGAATGAAAGTGCTCTGAAGCTGGGGCCCGTGAGGCGGCTCAGTGAGTAAAGACGCCTGCCACTAACCTTGCAAGTTAGCCTTTGATCCCCACACATGCACTGTGGCACATGCACACCTATATCAAATAAATAAGTAAATGTAAATTAGTTAATGAATGAAGCACTCTGAGGCACTGACATCACTGGCAAGTGGTGGTCATCATGCACACACACACTACAGGAAGCCAGTGTCGAGCGGCATCTCTAGGGCAGTAATTCTCCAGCACTGTGGGCTTCTGCACTCGTCAGGTGCATGAGAGATCCCAAGGAACTACTGTTATAGAATACACAGTGCTGATCCTCCACAGAAAATCAGAACTCAAGCCTGAGCCAGGCACAGCAGTGCATACCTGTCAGAGCACCACTCAGGAGGATGAGGCAGGAGGAGGATCATGAGTTTGAAAGAGTCTAGACTACAAACAGAATTACAAAGAAAAAGATCTTAAATGTTACTCAGAAAGATAAATATTGTTAAGAATATTGGGTTTTGTCATATGATCATCTCATTAGATGCTGAAAAAGCCTACGACAAAATACAACATCCCTTTCATGATAAAGGTCTTGGAGAGAGCAGGGATACAAGGAACATACCTAAACGTAATAAAGGTAATATACAGCAAGCCAACAGCCAACACCAAACTAAATGGAGAGAAACTCCCAATGATCCCATTGAAATCAGAAACAAGATAAGGTTGTCCAGTCTCTTCATATCTATTCAACATAGTTTTTGAGTTCCTAGCTAGAGCAATAAGACACCAAAAGGAAATCAAGGGGATACAAATCAGAAAAGAAGAAGTCAAAACTCTCACTGTTTGCTGATGATATGATAGTTTACATAAGCAACCCCAAAAATTCTATCAAGGAACTTCTACAACTCATAAGCACTTCCAGTAATGTAGCAGGATACAAGATTAACTCAAAAAATCAATAGCTCTCCTTATATCAAAGATGATAAATGGGCTGAGAAAGAAAACAGAGAAACATCACCCTTCACAATAGCCACAAATAGCATAAAATATATTGGAGTAACTCTAACCAAACAAGTGGAACACCTGCATGACAAGAACTTTAAATCTTTGAAGAAAGAAATTGAAGAAGACACCAGAAAATGGAAAGATCTCCCATGCTCTTGGGTAGGTAGAATTAACATAGTAAAAATGGCAATCTTACCATAAGCAATCTACAGATTCAATGCAAAACCCACAAAAATTCCAGCAAAATTCTTCACAGACCTCGAAAGAACAGTACTCAACTTTATATGGAAAAGCAAAAAACCTAAGATAGCCAAAACAATCCTGTACAATAAAGGAACTTCTGGAGGCATCACAATCCGTGGCTTCAAACTCTACAACAGAGCTACACACTACAGTACTGAAAACAGCCTGGTATTGGAATAAAAACAAATAGGAGGACCAATGGAACCAAATTGAAGACCTGGATATCAATCAACACACCAACAAACATCGATTTTTGACAAAGGAGCAAAAAATATCAAATGGAAAAAAAAGCATATTTAACAAATGGTGCTGGCATAACTGGGTATCAACATGTACAAGAATGAAAATAGATCCATATCTATCACCATGCAAAAACTCAAGTCCAAATGAATCAAAGACCTCAACATAAAGCCAACCACACTGAACCTCATAGAAGAGAAAGTGGGAAATACACTTGAATGTATTGGCATAGGAGACCACTTCCTAAATATAACCCCAGTAGCACAGACACCGAGAGAAACAATTAATAAATGGGACCTCCTGAAACTGAAAAGCTTCTGTAAAGCAAAGGACACGGTCAACAAGACAAAACGACAGCCTACAGAATGGGAAAAGATCTTCACTAACCCCACATCAGACAGAGGTCTGATGTCCAAAATATACAAAGAACTCAAGAAATTGGACATCAAAAGACAAATAATCCAATAAAAAAAATGGAGTACAGACCTAAACAGAGAACTTTGAACAGAGGAATCTAAAATAGCCGAAAGACACTTAAGGAAATGTTCAACATCTTTAGTCATCAGAGAAATGCAAATCAAAACAACTCTGAGATTCCATCTTACACCTGTAAGAAATGACACACCTGTAAGAAATGACTAAGATCAAAAACACTGATGACAATTTATGCTGGAGAGGATGTGGGGCAAAAGGAACACTTCTGCATTGCTGATGGGAGTGCAAATTGGTACTGATAGAGATATCAGTATGGCAATTTCTCAGAAAATTAGGAAGTAACCTTTCTCAAAACCCAGCAATACCACTTTTGGGTATAGATCCAAAGGATGCTCCACTGTACCACAAGGGCACGTGCTCAACTATGTTCATAGCAGCTTTGTTTGTCATAGTCAGAGCCTGGAAGCAACCTAAATACCCCTTGACCAAGGAATGGATAAGGAAAATGTGGTACATTTACACAATGGAGTACTATACAGCAGAAAAAATAATGACATCTTGAAATTTGCGGGCATGAAAACATCATATTGAGTGAGGTAACACAGACCTATATCATATGTACTCAGACAATATCATATGTACTCAAAGACAATATCATATATACTCACTCATAAGTGGCTTTTAATCATAAAGCAAAGAAAATCAGCCTACAATTCACAATCCCAGAGAACCTAGACAACAACGAGGACCCTAAGAGAGACATATATGGATCTAATCTACATGGGAAGTAGTAAAAGATAAGATCTCCTGAGTAAATTGGGAGCATTGGGATCATGGGAGAGGGTTGAAGGGGAGGGCAGAATCAATTTTAAAAAAAGAATATTGGGTTTTGTAAAGCCAGATGTGGTGGTACACACCTGTAATCTTAGCACTTGGGAGCTGGGTGCAAAACATTCACAAGCTCAAAGTACCTCTCATCCACACAGCATATCTGAATCTGGACTAGGTCACATGGCACAGCTCTCAACACCAGCAAGAAGAATGCTTGTTTCCATAGCCAGGCAGATTCTGCTCAGCAGGCACTTGCCAGTGTACACAAAGATGGTTTCCAACACTTGAAAATACCTGTTTATAACTTTAAAAAAAATGTTTTTTTATTGAGACAGGGTTTCTCTGTGTGTAACCCTGGTTGTCCTGGAACCTGATATCTGTAGACCAGGCTGGCCTCCAACTCACAGAGATCCTCCTGCCTCTGCCTCCCAAGTTAGGAGTGCCACTTGGCTAAATTATAATAAAGTATAAAACTAAGTATACCAAATTGTTGGACCAAGTTTCTGATTACAAAGGTAATATGGATATAAAATAAGAACTGAAAGTAAATCCAATCATGCTCAATTTGGATTTTCTGAGTATATATAAACATACATATAACATGCTACAAATCAACACAAACCAGTTGTGTGTGTGTGTGTGTGTGTGTGTGTGTGTGTGTGTGTGTGTGTGTAAGTAAAAGAAGTCCAAACCTGAAACAGTAAACCAAATACTCCAGACTACAGGTTATAAAAGATAGTCAAACATTTTGTTTTCAGACAGTCTCATAAGAACCTGAGAACTTGCTTTATAGACCAGGCTGAACTGAAGTTTGCTTTAGTCTTCCTGAATCCGCCTCCACATGCTAGAATTACAGATATGTAAGTATGTACCACCCCATTCAGCAAATAACATATAAATGATACAAATGAGAATGATTATCCCAGAAGAGGAAGGATGAGGAAGCGCTGGGGGGGGGGGGAGGGGAAAGGTTTGCAAATGACTGTGGTGCTTGGTAATCCAGAAGGATTAAGAGTTCAAGGTCACTGTCAATCAAGACTGGCGCGGCTGGAGAGATGGGTCAGTAAATACTGCTAAGCAAGTACTGCTCTTCCCGAAGACCTGAGTTACTCCAAGCACCCACATCCAGTGGCTCACAACCCTGTAACTCTAGCTCCAAGAATCTGACTCTTCAGGTCAACACCAGCACCTGCACATGCGTATACATATACACAAACAGGCATACATAATTAAAATTAATCTAAACAAAATATTTCTTAAAAAGACTTAGAACAGCCTGAGCTAATGGGATCATAACTCACGTAAACTATAAAGAATAAAAATAAATGTATGAGAAACAACATATTTAGGAAGTCCATTTTTTTTCTAATTTCAAAGAAAAAGTCAATTAAAGCAAAGTTCTCCACTGGATGCTAAAGGTTAGAGTGAAGGCTGCTGGGTAGCAAGCTAACACCAGCTCAGAGAAGCCTTTCTTAGACTAAATGGATCTGCTAATCACCTCAATAACCAAATGGTCACATTAGCATCACCAGCAGCAGAGAACTCTGACATTCCTTCCTTGTAACATGGTACAGTAACGAGTATGTAACATTACTTATTAAGTATCCTTGCCAAAAACATGTGATCTCAATCTTATGAAATGGGAACAATAAGACAAGCACAGAATAGTCAATAAACCAACTTGATTTCTCAGATACATCAATGGCAACTAAAGCTACGAAAGTCAAGAGGGCAGGTCTCTAGAGTGAGCAGGGAAGCTCTAGGTGTGACCCCTGGCTGTCTCCTGGAATGACAAGCTACAAAAGAAACCTGAGGACAAATAGGGAGATTGAAAAATGAAATATATACATATATATGTATACACATACACACACACATACCCTCCTGGAATGATATATATCAGGTACTTTATGAGATTCGTGTTAAATTTTTCTCTGTGATATGTGAAGTGATTATATGGGAAAACATCCTTATTTGATGAGGTATATGCTGAAGTAATTAAGAGTCATCATGATATCTACAAATCCCTTTCAAATGGCCACTGAAACATGCAACATGAATGTAGATGCATGTACAAAGAGAAGACAGATAAACATATATGGGAAAATATCAATCAGCAAGAAACAAGATAAAAGTTATCTGGGTGTTCTTGCAGGGTTCCATTTTTCTGTGAATTTGAAACTATTCAATATTAAAAGATTAAGGAAGAAGTCAGGTTGGATGATGCCAGCACTCAGCAGGGGGAGGCAGGACACTCAGACATTCAAGGCCATCCTTTACAAAGAACAAGTCTGAAGTTAGTCTGGGTTATGTGATGCCCTATCAAAGAAAGAGAAGAGGCGGCTGGAAAGATGGCTCCCTGGATAAGAGCACTTGCTGCTCTTGCAGACAACCTGGGATCAGTGCCCAGCACCCATAGTCTGTCACTGCAGTTCCAAGGGCTCTAACACCTTCTTCCGGCCTCCACAGACATTGCATGCACTGGGTATACATTCACACATGCAGGCAAAACACTCATACACACAAAATGAAAACAAGTAAATCTTTTTTTTATTTTGTTTTTCGAGAGAGGGTTTCTCTGTGTAGCCCTGTCTGTCCTAGAACTCAATCTGTAGACCAGGCTGGCCTTGAACTCACAGATCTGCCTGCCTCTGCCCCACCCCCAAGTGCTAGCTAGGATTAAAGGTATGGCCACCGCCAGGAGTAAATAAATCCTTTTTTAAAAGGGGGGGGGGGGTCCACAGAGGGATACTGGTGTCAGGTTGGAAAGAATCCTAAGCCCACAGGCCTTGGCTCAAAGTGCTGATGCAGGGAATCCAAGCTGAGACTGAGCAGGGTCTTACTGTTTGCCCTGACCAGAAGAGGTGAGATAGGAAGCCCAGTGCCTACTCCATAGTTACCAGAGTGAGGTGAAGAAAACATTCACTGTCCTGTGGCCAGCAGCTGGCACTGATAAAGGCAACAGATGCCCGACAACACAGGAATTGCCATGGTTAGGTGTCCTAGTGAGGCCAGGCCTCCAGGTCTATATCATAAATTATCACTCTGGACATCACCGTTTCCTGTAGAAGAGCTTGCCCTTTTCTGTCAAGATTCAGCACTGATGCTGAGCCCATCCACAGTCCCCTCGGTGCGATGGTTTTGCTTTACACAGGAGATTAAATCACCTGTATCTGCCAACTGAGTGTAGGAAGGATTCCCACTGTTCCCCAGCTCTTCTGCTTGACAACACAGAACACGGAAATAACACGGACTTTCTCACTGAACAGAAGAGAGCAAGGAGCACATTAAACAGTCTGGCCAAAGGATAAATACCTTGCAGAAATTGGTTTGTTTGTTTGTTGTTAAGTCCTTTCATGAGGGAGGACTTTGAAAGTCTAGGAATCCTTCTATAATTATGCTTTTCTGGTCTTAGGCAGGAGGCAGCAGGGTTATGCCCATTTACTACCTGGAACACTCATGCCCAACACAGTTCTGGACAGTCTAGCACAAACAGTGTTTCCCTTCCACTGAGAAAGTCTAAGAGAACCAATGTGGTCATTAAGATGATCACAAAGAACACGAAAGGGTAACTGTAAAAGCACAGAAATCAACAAAGTATTAGCAAAGAACAGAAAATATAGTGGAAATAAAGGTCACAAAGCAATAATAAATTTTAAAATACTTAGGATTAAAGAAATGTGTAGGAGCTGGGCAAGAATCCGGCCAAACCATCAACAGGAGACAGTTCACTTGAAAGAGACCTCACGTCCCTGGACACAAAGGCTGCAGTCTGCAAAGATGTCACTCCTGCCCAAGGTAATTTCCATACTGAATGTAATTTTAGTCAGAATTCCAAAGAGATTGATTGGCAAAGGGTGAGGGGAGGAAGAGCATCAAGAAGAGAAGATACGGGGCTGGAGAGATGGTTCAGTGACTGCAGAGGACCTGGGTGTCATTCCTGGCACCCACATAGCTTACAACCATCTGTGACTCCAGTTCCAAAGGACACCCTCTTCTGGCCTCTGTAGACACTGAATGCATGTAGTGCAAATAAAACACCCTTACAAATAAAATAAAAATAAGAAGGGTTGCAAAAATCCTTTCACAGGAGAGACTGAGAAAGGAATTGTAAATGCCAGGGCTATTCTCAGCAGCAGCAATGACAACAGGGAAGTACAGTTTGCACCAGCAAAGCAGGAAGTAACAATCGATAATAACAAAAACACTGCTACACGAGCACAACAGACAGGGACATCAACAATGAGAACAATCAGAACACAACATATGACAAAGTGACATGTCACTGAGCGGTGCCGAACAATCGGATTGGTCACCAGGAAAAATAAAGTTATAGTCCCTGCTGCTCAGCTAATAACAAAATAAATTCCATGAAAGAAAACTGGAGCCACAAAAGAAAAAGGGAGGCAAACATGTTCATGTCCTCAGAGTGTGAGAAGGGTTTTCTCTGGTTTCAACCAAAACAAGGACTATGGACTTGATAATCTGGAAGTTTAAGACCTGTGCTGGAGAGCACGGCTGAGGTGAAGGGCACAACCAGCACAACCTTCCCAAAGGTCAGGAAAGCGGCACAATTAAGATGAAAACAAGACCATTTCCTTTAACCCAAGATTAGCAACTTAGTTTTTTGCAGTTTTTACCCTAAAGGGGAAATCACAAAAGTAACACCTGTTTCTCCAGAGCATTCAAAGAAGGGCTGCTGTAACAGAGAAAAATGACAATAATCTGGATGTTCACCAAGAGGGCTGGTTAAAATAAGTTATGACACATATTTTCTGTCCAACACCAAGCATTATTAAAACTGGTGGTAGAGATCTGTACTTACAGACACAAATTATGTCTTAGAAACAGTGCCTAGCAAAAAGAACGAGCAGAAGAGGCAAAATCTGCAAAGATTTGACAAAGGAAAGAAAGATCCAACAGCCCCAAAGAAGGCAAAAGGTGAAGGCTCCTACCAGCCTTTTTATTTGTGCCCTTCCACTAGCCCAAATATCAAATTCTTCCCAATCCCTACTCTCTCACTCTCTAAAATGGTAATTCCAAAAACCCAGCAGTGCCATGATCATGTCCTGCGCTGTCCCTGAGGTTCGCTGGTGTCTGTGAAGTATATTGCTGTACCAGGTTATTGCGGCAGATTTTCCATCTGCCTCACCAGGTCTTTAAAGTTCTTACGCAAAACTAAAGAACTTTAGCTGAAATGCCCGCAAAGACAAGCAGGCCAGGTAACAGGTGCAGCGCTGGCAGCAAGGCTAAGTCAGAGTTTCATCAGCAGTCCCCTTGGGATGAGGTCATCACATCCCGACTACCTCTAGTCCTCCAGGGGGACGATTATCACACTGTCACCAGTGTCCCCAGGGCTCCTTATTAGTCTAATAGAAACCCTTCATGCTTGCATAGAGACTGACAGAGACTGTGAGCTTGAAATGACCTTGTATGTATAGGCACCCCTACCCCAGAGCCTAACAAGGGGTACAGCCCATCTTCTGAAATCCTAAGGGCAGCTGCCAGACTCTGGAGATGTCTAGGGAGAATTGGACAGCTTCTGGGGGCGGGGGTGGGGGGCAAACAACACCTCAAACCACAGCCAGGAGCCCTGAAAACAGAGGTGATGTCACTAAAGGGCCGATGAGACACACCACAGCTAATCCCTGCCATTTCATATAAGAACAAACATTGTGTCATGGAACTGGCAACCTCTCAGCAAGGGGAGGCATGAGATGTTGGTGGAGGCTCCACAATGGCCTCCCAAGCCACCCCTCTGTCCAGCTCCCTTGAATGCTGGCTGTGGACGCTAGATCAGTAATATGGGATGCTCTGTCCCCACAGGTGAGGCCGAGCACCACCTTCCAGACTATTCTATTTTACTCAGCTCACAGTTACTGTGTCTCTCTTCCTATATAGCATCCTGTCTCTCAAATCTACTACTGTGTGTCCCATGGGGCCAGAATGAAGCAAGTTCTACCTATATGATGCAATGACCAGCCACAGGTGAGGTTCAGGCTTTTCTGAAAACCTAATGAACAGGCAGCAGCAGCTTGTGTACTTCTTGACAGCACACAGGTGCTGGTAAATAGTCCCATGGGTGTCCTGGTAAACTCAGGCAACAGCCCCTCCCCCTCACACATTCTTAGAATCAGCACACAGGGACACACTCTCAGAATCAGCGCGCACACACACACACACACACACTCAGAATCAGCACACACACACTCAAAAATCAGCACACACTCTCAGAATCAGCACACACACTCAGAATCAGCACACTCAGAATTGGTGCACAAGCACACAAATCTCAGAATCAGCGCACACGCACACACTCTCAGAATCAGCGCACATGAACACACTCTCAGAATCAGGTGCACATGCACACACTCTCAGAATCAGCGCACGCGCACACACTCTCAGAATCAGGTGCACATGCACACACTCTTCACACCTTGCCAACTCTGCCTGGAACCTCAAGAACAGATCTAACCATTCTCTTCCCCAAGGGTTAGAACTCCAGTTTCAAACTTGCAACTTCTTATCTCTCACACAGAACACTCTGACAGGTTAGATGCTGCTGCTTAATTACTGTAATGAGAGGTGCTTTTGGGGGGAGAGGCTTCTGCAAACATTCATGTTTCCCTGTCCTACCTTACTGTGAAAATCATGGCTCAACAGTGTTCCCCATAGTCCCCTCCCCTTCCCCACCCCTCCATGTGCAGGGAAGGAGAGGGGCTCTTCAGTCAGCGCCCCACATCCCCAGAGGTGAGTGGTATCTGCACCGGTTTCCAATCCGTTCTTTTATATCTCGTTAACTGCAGAAAAGCAGCAAGGCCAGGGATGGTGTCTCACATCTGTAACCCCAGTTCTTACACTGAGGCAGGAGAACCAAGAGGTCAAAGTCATAGAAAGTGAACTATCAGCACCACCCTGGTCTGAGGGCAAGGAAGTCCTGTAAGTAGTATTGGGAGGGAGGCGCCAGCACAAGCTCTAGAGCAGCCCAGAAGGCTGCTTTCTGTGAAAAAGCTGGACGAGGAGGCTAATAAGATGGCTACAAAAGAGATTTATTTGCCTTCAACTGCACTTAAGTTTTAAAAGTGTGCAATCTGCATGATTTTCACCGCAGCCCTATGGACCACCAGAGTCCTACCTTCTGGCCTGGAATGCAGCTCATCAGCATCCACAAACACAGACCCAGGGCTAAATACTCTGTCTGAGCTGGAACAGCAAAAGAGGAAAAGTAAGGGTGAAAGACGCGCCTGTCCCAGCCTCTGCAAGCTGGCTGAGAGTCAGGATCACCGGTTCACTGGCTGTGTGCGGCTCTGAGATCTCCCAGGAAGTCAGTTAATGGACTGTCTTTTTCATCCTTTGGAGTCTCTGACCTTTAGGCTCTGTACTCGTGAGTCACACATTTTTTTCCTCCTAGACTCTATCGATTTAAAAGCAAAGCAGTCCATCTGTTTCCAGAACACCAAGGCACAAACAAGGTCAGGTAACCACAGCGCAGCACCTTGCATGGAGGATCTGAAAGTGTTACAGCCAGAGCAGCGAGCCAACTGACTGTCTCAGAAAGCCAGGGAAACGCAGACATGACACAGTCAGGAAGAGGAAAAAGAGTGGATGAGAAGGGCAGGCAGGAGCTCTGCAGGAGCTGGGCGGTCAGTGTGCAATGGAACAGCTTCTGAGAACTGTGGTCTGACACTGTGGGGACCCTCCCATGGCAGAAGGGGCAGCTTCACCAGGAAAGTGAGTGACAGGGCTTGTCCCAGAGAAGCTACTTCTAGATAAAGTAACACTTGCTTCACAAATGTCATCATCTCTTTCTCAAGATTTCAGTGGAACCACTTAGCAATGCACGGGTGAAGTGAGCAAGGCCCACAGTCACTGTGGAAGCAGCTCAGCACCAGGGGTCTCCCCAGGACTTCCCTCCCCCTCCTCACTCTCTGACCCATCCTGCTGTCTTTCAGTCATGATCCCTCATGCCTAGCTGCCCCAACCTTAAAGAGAGCCTGAAAGCCCAACATGACACACCTCTACACATAGAGCTTGCCCACTGTCGACACAATAAAACCCAAACACCTGAGCTAATAAAAACGGTCTCCCACTTAACAGGCTGTTTTCAAAATCTCCTGCCTCAGACTCTGTCTCCTCGCAACCTCTACAGGGACTAGGTTACTGTCCCAAATCTGAAAGACAGCTAATCCTGGAGGTCAGAAACGAGGGTGACCTCTCGAGAAGGCATCTTTTAAAGCTCTCCACCAACAAAGCTGGCCAAGCATTCCCAACCCTGCACTCCAGTCCTCCCTGATTTTGTGCCTACTACATTATCACAAGCCCTACTCAGCTGAGGACATACGGCGAGGCAGGAGGGAAAGGGCGGCTGACGAATGACCAGAGACTAAATGAAGAGATGCCTTTTCCGCAGCCTCGCACTGCTGTGTGCTGAGCTCTCTGGAAACAAGCACATGACACAAATTACACGGATACCGAAACTGCAGACAAAGGAACAGGAGAAGGAACCCAGAGGCAGAGTCTAAAGAGCACAGCCGTTTGAATACTGAGGAGTCATGCGCATTTGCAATGTAACTTTCTGGGGTGTTTCGTTAGATAAAATTAGTTAGCATTCCTGGCACCACAGTGGTCTGCAGGCAAGTGGAGCTGCAGAGAACTAAAGGAAAACTGGCCGGCGATGATAGTTTTGCGATGAATCATTCACAAGTGAGCAGCTGAGAACTGGCTGCACTGTGTACTCTTGGCTCCGTGAAATCCTTTTAAACAAATACCCACCATTTCCCCAAAACAAATAGGGCAATTATGGGAAAGCCTTGTTAGTGTTCAGCAGTATCCGTGCTGCCCGTTCACTGCCCTGGAACCACCTCCATCTAACTAATCCCTGGCCCTATGCACTGGGTGGGGGCAAGGCTTCCTAATGCACCTGCTAGGCATTAAGGGCTTCAAGCTAATGGAGATAAGCTCCGCTTCCTAGAGGTTCGACTCCTGAGGAGGGATCTTAAAGGTGAGGCACAGCAGGCGGCGCAGGAGAGTGGATTTAATTTGTTTAACATCATAAAAAGGGACATTTCCACATGGACAGCAAGGACATGAATATCATGTGTGTATGGCAGAATTATAAACACATTTTTGGCGAAATTCAATAAAGCTGATTCTACTGCATAAGGTCAGCAATTTACTATAAAAAATGATATGATTGCAACTTTTAATATAACCCATGTATTTGCCGCAAGATGCTCTAGAAGACCGTAATGTAACCGTCCGACCTCTCCTCAGGAGCAGAGCTCGCCCGCCCGTTTACCCTTCATGGTCCTGATAAGAGCAACCGCATTCCTCACCAGCACTCTCTTCAAGTTCAAGACTGCTGCTCCTCGTGCTGAGCCTGGGGCTCTGGGTTAGAGCCATCACAGAAGGCAAAAAGAATCAAACCCGCCACAGCTCAACGGCACCATCAAGGTCACCTTCTCATCACCACTGAAAGCAGTAACACCGGGAAGGGCATGCACGAGGGAAACACACCTCCACAGCTTTTCCAGACTCCACACTGATCATGTGTGTCTGAGAGAGAGCCCAGTATGTGTGAGTAGACAACGCACTTGGACACCTTAGGGCTGGGTGTGTGGCACATGCTCACAGTTTCAGTACTTGTGAGACGAGGCAAGAGTTCAAGTCCCCTCAGCTACATAAAAATTTAGAGGCCACTGTGGGTCTGTCTCTGAAGAAAAATTAAAAACGACAAAAGCAACAGAGAAAGAAATCAGACATCTCAGTGATGACAGAAACCGGTTCTTCGCATTAGGGACACCTTTCAAGTACCTGTGGCTATGAAGACAGCCCCCTCCCCGAGACGGGGTTTCCCTGTGTAGCCCAGGCTGGCCTTGAACTCAGAAGTCCACCTGCCTTTGCCTCCCAAGAGCTGGGATTACAGGCGTGCTCTACCACGCCCTGCTATGGAGACATTTGAGGAAATAAGTTCTCCTGAGGATTAAATGAGCGATATGGGAGACACTTTTAAACTTTAACAGGAAACACATATGCTGGGGGCTGACACCACTGCATCATCCCAGCTCAGGCTAGTTCATAAACTCCAGTGGCTCTGTGATCATACTTCAGGGTATGAACCATTATATCCCCCGTGTTCTCGACTGGGAACCCTTGGTGGCTTGGGCTGGGCATGGTTAAGGATTCCGTGCCACTAAACTTTCACTGAGCCCCATCTTCCGGTGGAGGCTGCTTCCAGTCACTGCTGCGGTCTCGCTGTGCTCTCTAGGGCCAAAGCAAGCTCCTTTCCTGAGCTGGAGTTGGAGCCTGCTGACCTCTCGGTCCAGCAGTGACATGCTGACCTAGTGGCCGTCCCAGAGCAGCCCCCCCCCACCCCACCCCCTGTTGCCTTCCATTCTGATGCCGCACTCCGCTTTCACGCTTTTGCTTATTTGTTCAGATTCTGGAGGAGCCCGTTTCTACAGCAGGTCTGTCTGCTCTTTCACCAGGGCAAGCAGTGTCTTGTGAGGTACCCCCACTCAATCGATACTAGTTAGGTGGGTGGACAGATGGACAAATGGACGGGAAGAATCACTTAAAATCAGGCAGAAAGGTCTTCCAAGGAATACCACTATTTTTGCCATTTCTATTTTAGCATTTAGTCTCCTCTTTGCAGGACTGTTTAAAGCAGAGCCTTTGATTAGAAAAAAAACCTATGTAAATATCAAAAATCATGGAGCTCCATATTTGTTCTCTTTCAATTACATTCTGTGCAAATCATATCCATGCGTAAGTTAAACTGACTCCTAACTGCCTCTTCTTCAAACTCAACCTGTGTTCTTTCGGCCAGGACCCCAAGTTTTGCAATTAGAGTAATATAATTCACAATTCCATTTGTGACTCTCAAGCTGGAAAGGGTTTGTCTTTGTTCCTCAGCTCATGCACTGACAGTGAGTGGTAAGGTATTTTTCTTGTCGGTCAAGAGTAATGATACAGCTTGAAGCCAAAGCAGTAGGAGGGTCGCATTCCCACGCACTTGCGCTTTCCCTGAAAAGATGACATTTATTCGGGTGTGATATTTAATTTATCACAGAGGGTCAAGATGGTTTTTTTTTTTTCTGAAATACCATGATATGATAAACTTCAACTTTATGAATGAAAGCCTTTGCAACCATTTAACAAACTCAAAAGTGTACAAAATTTAAAGACCAGCATCTCACTAAAGACAATTTAGTCAACAATCTAATTACAGAAAGATTACTTTAAAGGGGCTTTAAAACTAAAAGGAATAATTAACAGCATAGACAGTGCCGTTCCAAGCCCCTATATCTGATGACAGAGGCAAGCCCTGAGAAGACAGGCTCCTATAATGATGGTGTAAGCCAAGCGCTCTGACGCTCCAAGTCTGGAGGTATCCAACTCTGTCAGTTTAAATATAAGCTTGTGTGGTCCATCCCTCTTTGCACTGAGGACTTCTACTGAATTGCTTCTGCCACTTCAAAAAGGAAAAGGAAATAAGATTGTGCTACTACATAGCCTGTGCTGAAGCAGGAGGATCAAGTTCAAGGCCTGCTTGGCTACCTAGTGAGTTGGGAGCCAGCCCAGGCAACTTAGCAACAAAACAAAACTTAAAAGGCTAGATATAACTCAATCATAGAGCACTTGCTCAGTGTGTGCAAAGTCCAGGTTTAATCCCCAGTGCTACAAACAGTAGTAGTAAACAAATAATTAGCATAACAATAAATCTGGTGGATGAAAAACACAGCAAGCTAGCAGTAAAACATAAATCTAAAATCAAAAGGCACACTGTCTTATGGCCCACAGACACAGCCACTAGAATACACATACGTGCACACAGCAAACATATTTTTATAAGGCACACAAGTACAAAACCTTATTTAAACAATGATGGGTAAATTAATAAATACCATCCAAAGTTACTTTTAAGTCTAATTGCAGTCCAATCAACGTATTTTTCAACAGACGTTGCCTTAGGATATACCTTAGATTTCAAAACCCTTGCCTTCCACTCCCAGCAGACCCACATACTGGGAGCCTGTCTCCTCACCTCCTCTTAGCAGCCTTAAGACTTCCTTTTGAGAGACCAGGTAAGTATGGCAAGCTTTCTTAAAGTCATCTCTAAAATCCAGTAACAGTGACATCAATTTGTATCCCTCCAAGGACTAAGGATTCCACCTATAGTTTTCATTCGTTTCTGAATCAGTACCTCTGATTAAAACGGTTCCATTCCCTCACACATGCACACCACAGGCTCTGTCTGAAAACACGATTCCGCCTTCACCATGGAGGCGGTGTATCTAAATGGCTTCAAAAATCCTAAACTAAGCCGGGCGGTGGTGGCGCACGCCTTTAATCCCAGCACTCGGGAGGCAGAGGCAGGCGGATCTCTGTGAGTTCGAGACCAGCCTGGTCTACAAGAGCTAGTTCCAGGACAGGCTCCAAAGCCACAGAGAAACCCTGTCTCGAAAAACCAAAAAAAAAAAAAAAAAAATCCTAAGCTAAGCTTTCTGTGAGCATGGGGCCTGTGGGTAGACATGCTTGTGCTGTTTGAGGAAGGCATTTTCTATCTCTAAGTCTTTTTCTCGTATGAATTTTCTGATACAACTCAGAGTCCTGACTTTTCCTGCTGTGTCTTTATCACAGAAACTGGAATGCTCAAAGCCATGCTAGCCAGACTCCTCAAGCAGCTGAACAAAATAAGCGTGAGAGTGAGAATGGGCTCCCTCAGGGAGATGCACCCACAGGTGCTCTGGGAAGTGGAAAGGAGGCAAACAGGAAGTGACCCGCCCTTGCTGCCACTGCCTCCCCCTCAAAAGTGTATGCATTTGGATATGGATGTGTGGGCATGGGTGGCGTCCAGGAGATGACGGCCACTTCTTCAACTGCTCCTCTATTTTTTGAGACAGGTCTCTCAGTGAACCCTAGGCATGCCATTTCACTTAGACTGGGCGCTTCTGTCCCTGTCCTCCAGCTGTGGTAGAGACGTGCACTCACACTTGTCCTTTCACATGTCTAGGGTCTGCACTGCAGTCACTTGACCCCCGGAGCCATCTCCCCAGGCCCTCTCTGCTGCTTTTGGTTGTAGAAGTCACAGATGGATAAGGAAGATATTAGAGACGCCAAGACTCAGCTGGACATCAGTAGCTTTCCCTTAACCATACTAGCTGGGAGGCTGAGGAAAGAGGACGCAGCTTGAGATCAAAGTGGGCTACACGACAGTTCAAGACCAGCATGGATGGTATGGTGAGACTGTCTCAAAACTAAAGTAAAATACCACCCCGGTTTCCCACGACAGTGCCCCGTCTCGGGCCTCAGCTTCCCAGGGATCCGCTTTAACAGGTGGAGGCCAAGCTCACTTTCCAAGGTCTCTGTGACTTTTTTTGTGTGTGTCAGTAGACACCTGAAGTGGTATCAGCAATGACTTCCTGGTCCCTAGATTACAGACTGGACAGTGTGCTTCAGAGGCAGCTTTCTGATCCAGACAGATAGCAGGAACAGTGTCTCTGGCGAGTTCTTTAACACTCTAGACATTCCTTGTTCCTGAAGGTTTGGCTTCAGGCAACTCCTTCAGCATTTCTTTCTTTCTTTTTTTAACGTGTGTGTGTGTGTGTGTGTGTGAGAGAGAGAGAGAGAGAGAGAGAGAGAGAGAGAGAGAGAGAGAGAGAGAGAGAGAGAGAGAGAGAGAGAGAGGGAGAGAGAGAGAGACTGTATAACAGTCCTGGCTGTCCTGGAACTTGCACTGTAGACCAGACTAGCCTCAAACTCAGAGAAATCCAACCTGCCTCTGCCTGGCAAGCAGTGGGATTAAAAGATGTGTGCCACCACTGTCCAGCTATGCTGAGCTTTTTATGTGGCCACTAGGGATTTGAAAACAGGTCTCCTGTTTATAGAGAATGTGTTCTTCCCCCACTAAACTACTTTACACCCCTGCCATCTCCTTTTAAAACAAGGTCCAGTCAGTGTGGTGGTGCACACCTTTAATCCCAGCACTTGGGAGGCAGCAACAGTCAGATCCCTAAATTCCAGGCCAGCCTGATCTACAGAGTGAGTTTCAGGACAGCCAGGGAAACCTTGTCTTGAAAAACAAAAACACAGGGGCTGGAGAAATGGCTCAGAGGTTAAGACCATTGACTGTTCTTCTCTAGAGGTCCTGAGTTCAATTCCCAGCAACCACATGGTGGCTTACAATCATCTATAATGAGATCTGAGGCCCTCTTCTGGTGTGCAGGCAAACACACAGACATAACACTGTATACATAATAAACAAACAAATCAGAAAGAGAGAAATAAAGAAAAAAGAGAAAAACAAAAAACATGTCTCATGTAGTCCTGGCTGACCTCAAATTCACGATGTAGCTAAGGACAACCTGAATTTTCTGATCCTCCAGCCCCCACCCAGGCCAAGTTGTAGGATCTGTAGATCAAACTTACAGCTTTGTGCATGCTAGGCAAAAACTCTACCAGCTGAGCCACATTCCTAAACCTTTCAATAAGTGTGTGAGTCCTAGACGTTCCTATTGTGTAAAGTGTTACAGTACCATCAAGTTCATCATTTCAACCTATATTACACTGAACTCAATGTGGTCTTGACAGTGAAGAAGCTGTTCCAACACCTCAGTAGAGGTCTGCAAGTACAGGCTCTGTATACTGCTTGTCCCATGCACGTACACACATTTATTTTATACAGTAGGCACAGTAAGAGATTAAAAACTAACAATAAAGTAGAACAATTATGGCACTAGACTGCAGTAAGATTTACATAACTGTGGTCTCCTCTTACCTCCCCACACCCTCCCTGCACCGCCAACAGGACAGAAGAGAGTTGAGGGTACTAGAGACTGCGCTGTGACAGTCACCTGCACACAAGCACTGACACTGGGACAGTCTGGTAACTCAGACAGACAGATGGCAGGTTATACAGAGTGGATCCAATGGATGGAGATGACCCATGTCCCAGTTAGGACGGAGCAGAACAACTCTAGATTCCATCACCTGCCCATATGTTACATATTTTAAAACTTATTAATTGTTTATTTCTGGAAATTTCCCTTTTAATATTTTCAGACGGAGATAGATTGCAAACAACTGAAACCACAGAGAGCAAAGCTGCAGGTGAGCGAGGGCTCCTTCAAAGCCCATTAAGAGTACATCTTCTGAGGGCAGTGGGGAGGGGACTGAGAACAAAGATAATGCACATATGAACGAAAATGTTACAATGGAACCCATTACTGCGTATGCGATCTTAAAAAAAACACTCATGAAAAAAGGAATACATTTTCTAAAGGATATACACTATTGATCATTGTTGCCATCAACTAAGCCTTCATTTTCATAGTAGGCATTTTTTTGTATTATTTTCACTCAATTCCGGCAAGAATCTTTAGCACAGATACTATCATCAACCTCTTTTTACAGACACAGAAGCTGAAACACAGTGGTTAAGTATTTAATGCAAGCTATACAGCCAGTGAGACTGGGTGTGACCCCAAGAGGCTATGCACCATGGCAAGGGTTCTCAACCTTCTTAATGCTGCGACCTTTAATGCAGTTTCGTGGTGACCCCGAATTGTACAATTATTTCATTGCTATTTCATAACTGTAATTTTGCTACTGTTATGAATTGTAATATAAATATCGGATATGCAGGGTATCTGATATGCAACCCCACAGAGGTTAAGACCCACAGGCTGAAAATCCACTGCAACTATGGCACTCCAAGCTTAAGTTTTCCAAATGTGACCTACCTACTGTTTGGCCCTAAGGCTGCCTCCATGTGGCTCTACTAGTGGATAATTGTGCCTGCATCTTCCTGATTCTATGTTCGAAATGCTGGTACACACATACGCGACTGGGGAGAATGGAAATGGTATAACCACTTTCAAGAAACAGTTGGGAAGTTTCTTAAAAAGAAACTCGGGGGCCCAAGAAATGGCTCATCAAGAGATGCCAAAAAAAAAAAAAAAAAAAAAAGAGATGCCAAACCTGATATGACCTGAGTTTGATCCCCAGGACCTACATGGTAGGAGAAAACTGATACAGAGAGTAATCCTCTGACCTTAATGCGCACAATAAATCATGTGAGGGCACATACATACTTCAAATGTAATTTTTAAAAAGGGGGGGGCATCAAACTTAGGCATGAGGTCCTGAGTTCAAATCTCCACAACTTCGAGGATGGTGGTACTCATCTGTAATCCCAGTGCTCCTGTAGGGGGACTGAAGGGAAACAGGAGGATCCCTGAAAAGCCTGAATACTAGCTAGCCTGGCATACACGGAGGTGAACGACGGCAAAGAGACCTCTCTCAAACAAGGGGAAAGACAAGGACCAAACCCCAAGGTTGACCTCTGACCTCTACATGTGCACCATGGCATGCTCACACTTGTACTCACATACATGAATATGCATGCACACACAAACCTCCATCTCGTGCATACAATCACAGAGAAAAATATACTCTGACTACACGATCTAGTCATGCTACCCCTAGGTACTTACCCAAACAGCATGATATAAGCCTCCGAAGTCTTACTCATAAATGTTTGTATCAGTTTTAGTTTTAGTGTCCCCAAAGCAGACACAACCCAAAATGTCCAGAAAGTGAACAGGTAAACAAATACAGCCAAACAACTACTGACACACAGTGCAGGGGTAAATCTCAAAATGATTATACTGTTTGATTCCATTTGCAAATACATTCTAAACAGGTTGTAGTGCTCGCCTCTAATCCCAATACTTAGAAGGCTAAGGCAAGAGCAACAGGAGTTCAAGGCCAGCCTTGGATACACAGCAAAACTCTGTCTCAAAACAAAACAAGCTCCCATTTATGTCCCTGCCACCACCCCAGCCCAGATCCTCCACCGCTGACTTGCAATGCACTTAGGAGCCTTTTGGAGCTGCTTGGGCAACTGCCAGGCATCCTTTAAGTACAGAACCTAGAGTGAACCTCCAACTGGCCCAAGAATTACTGCCATCCATATTTACAGTAGGGGACTTCGCCCTGGCTGCCTAGGTCATCAACCCCAGTTCTTTTCTTGCCTGACATCTTCACAGGCCAATCTTGCTAGCTGTTTGTACCCTTGCAAGAGCATCCCACCTGAATGATGTCCTGCCCATTCTTCATCTAAGTCCCTGGTCTCCCTCCAATCCAAGGTCAAAATTAAGCTTTGATGACCCCAGTGCCTGGGAAGAGGGTTCTAACTAGCCAGAAATCTGAAAACAAAGGACACACATCAATCAGCATGTACTCTAATCAGATGCCTGAAGGCCAACTGTTCTGAAACTGCATTATTAGACTGGAACAAATAAATTGTAACTTTTTTAAAAAAAAAAAAAAAGGGACTGAACAATTGCAGCCATTTGCGGCCATTTTCAGTCGCTGAGGGCTGGCAAGGTACTGAGGGTTCTAGTGAGACTATGACGAGACGACTGCCCTTGAGCTCAGCCGAGTGAACATTACACGCCAGCCTCCCCTGCCCTGACTGCTGACTTTCAGCCCCTCCTCCTAGGCAGCATCTACTAATGCAGCAGGTGCATGCTAACACTCTGTAAACAGTAGGTGGCAAATTAAAGGTGAGCATCCCAAGGGCCACTGTCCCATGAAACATCCAATCACAACAAAAGAAAGAAAACATACAAACTTCCCTTGCAAACAGATCCTATCCTTCCAGTCCCTAAAGCTCTCCACTTATTTGAACATGTGCCTGGAATGATGTAAACTTCTGAGGCAGGTGTGGTGGCACACACTTGCAGTTCCAGCTACTTAGGAGTTCAAAGCCAACTTAGGCAACATAAACCCAATCTCAAAGAAATAAATAAACTGGTTAGTCAATTAATTAAAATTATGAGCCTGTTCATTCAAAAAGCAAGGGATGAAGAGATTCTTCTAGCAGAAAAGTATCACTCAGGTAATCCACGACCAAAATGTCCCTCAGGATCCAAACCCATGTGAAGCAGTAACAGCAATGCATGAGACTGTCCTTTTTCTCTTCATAGTTTCTTCAAGCCAGGTAGAGTGGCTCCCTCCTACCTGCAATCCCAGCACTTGGTAGAGGTAAGAGAATCATGAATGTGAGGCTAGCCTGGGCTATAAAGAGAATTCTAGACCAGCCTAAGCTACGCAGTAAGACCCTGTTAAAATAATAATAATTTCTATATACAGTTATATGTTCATATTGCTACTAGAAAATCATTGTCTAATTTCCTATAAAACTTCAAATTTTTTTATTATTGATTTTTATTGAGCTCTACATTTTTCTCTGCTCTCCTCCCTGCCTCTCCCCTTCCCTCCAACCTTCCCCCAAGGTCCCCATGCTCCCAATTTACTCAGGAGCTCTTGTCTTTTTCTACTTACATAGATCTAATCTACATGGAAAGTAGAAATAGAAAAAAACTTCAAAAATCTTTTTAAAGATTTATTTATATATTATGTATACAACATTCTGCCTTGATGTATGCCCACATACCAGAGGAGGGCACCAGATCTCAGTAGATGGTTTTGAGCCACCATGTGGTTGCTGGGAATTGAACTCAGGACCTCTGGAAGAGCAGTCAGTGCTCTTAACCTCTGAGCCATCTCTCCAGCCCCAAAGCTTCAAAATTTTAAGCAAGAAAAATATCCTGTTACCCTGCTTATCACATGTAGAACTCCTCTTGTTTTCAGCATGTGCGCAAACTCACACATGGTCAACAACACCTAAGCAACAATAATCACTATGGCATTGTCTCAAACAGCAAAAGACAGAATAAAAGACCAAACTACAACCCTGGGGCTGATTAAAAAAAAATAGGATGCATGCACACAACGGAATACCATGCAGTTAAAGAAAAGAGTAAAGCAGTCTGTCTGCTTCTGAAGGCCACAAGTCAGCTGGTTCTGTGTGGCTGGCCAGCCAGAGAAGGTAAGGCTCTTTTCTCATGCTGGGTTCCCTCTGGGCATGCCAGACTCCAGCACTCTCCAGGAGGGAAGCAGGGCAGAGGACAGTTTTGTGGAGTCTGCTCTCTCCTACTTCTGCATGGGTTCCAGGGATTAAATTCAGGTCACCAGGCCCACAGAGCAAGCATCTTTACTCAGAGCCATTTTGTCAACCTCTAACTAAATTTTCAATATTCCAAAAAAAAAAAAAAAACTTAGGAGGTAGAGGCAGGCAGATCTCTAGCAGATCTCTATGAGTTCGAGGACAGCTTGGTCTACAGAGTGAGTTCAGGACAGCCAGAGCTACATAGAGAAACCCTGTCTCAAAAAAAACAAAAACAATAATTTTTTTTATTTGAGTACCACAAGGTATGTGGCAGCCACTCCCGTCTTCGCAGAACAGTACAGGCACAGAGTTTATGGAAGAACCCTCCTCCTCTTAAGAGAGTATCTGGGCAAGTCCTCAAAAGCACCCCACTTAAGAGCCTCTGTATAGGAAACCACACAGCTCTGCTTCTGGGGCAGCGAATGCTATTGCCCCCCCCCCCCCAAATGGGACAGCACACCATGGCTGTTCCCAGTACTAAAATGCTCAGCCGCTATAGGCCTTTCCTAGATGCTGAGAAAAATCTTCAGAGTTCAAGACAAGTCTGGATAACAAGGGGTGCAAGAAAATTGATGGGGAGAAACCAGTCAGCATGATGAATAGGCTGGTCCAAAGCAGCAGGTGACGGATATGCAGATGCAAGACTGGCAGGGAGGGAAGAGAGTCCATGCACAACAGATGGATGGAGATGCTCAATCATCCTCAGGAACAAGCACACGGTGCCACACAGTCCTGGTCTGCTTGCCGGCTCCTCACTCACCTGCAGGGTGCAGCCCCCACTCCCAGCAGCTTTAGTGCAACAGCCACATGCGGAGCAGGGCCCAGGGTAAGAAGAGCAGGAGGAGGGAGGAATGTGCCATCCCCAGCAAGCTGACTGGTGGGCCATGGTGAGTGGCCTCCTCCAGCTCTTTGTCTTTCTCACTGTCCCACACTCCCAGGGAGAGCTTTTACTGTTTGCCCAGGGTAGAGGGGCTATCACTACACAGGAAACTTAGTGGGAACCTGAGCGGCAGGGCAAACTGGGATTGCTGTTCCACTGTCCACTGTCCTGTTTTTGTCCATCATTATCAGTCTGTGACAGAAAACCTAGTCCAACCTGTTCATATCAAGTCTGTGACTGCAGAGCTCATCAGCTAGGGTAACATCTGAGGTAACAACCGCAAGAACAAAACACTCATTGGGGCCTGCAAATGGGGCTCAGTGGCAAAGCACTTGCCTAGGATGCCAAAGGTCCCTGATCTGATCCCCAGTACAAAATCAAGGAGGGAGGGAGGGGAAGGAGGGAAGGAAGGAAGGACGGAAAGAAGGAGTGACACCGCAGGAATTGCTCTTAAAATGTCTGTGCTGTACCAGGTTCAAGTACTCCAACAAACACTAGAATGAATCTAAACCTTGGTGCCATAACCCGTGTCTCATGAACAAAGACTCAGAAGGGCCAGACGGCCCCTCACGGGGCCAACACTGCTGCTTCCAGCTCAGCCGCAGTCAAGCAAGGGGTAGTGCTGGCAAGATGTCCACCCCCTGCCCCTAAGCTTTCTGCTGGACCCCAGCTCCAGGAACAAAAGCTCTATAAAAACACTTCTGCTTTCACTAAGACATATTAAAGAATTCATTATAAAGTAAAGCTGAAGGAGAAAATTAATTTTAGAAACACAAGAGGTTACTTTTTTCCTAGAGATGGGGGAGGAAGCAGTTATTTTTGTCTTCATCCTGGGGCACAAGCTGGGAGCTGTCCAGTCGATAACCTGGCCATCAGAACAAGGTTTGTAATTAAAAGGTCAGCGACCTGGAAAGCCGGGCCCACTCCCAGAGCTTCTCAGTAATGACGGAGCTATTAAATTAAGACTGTTATGAAATCAATGCTAAAAAAGCTTTCATGGTAACGAGATTCCATTCAAGGACATGCAAACTACCTCATGAAATGGACGTAAATGATAAAAAAGAAAAGTAATAAAAGAGAGTTAAATTGAAATCTGTGCAAGAATTTACTCCCCCCTTAAAGGACTCCAGGGAGAGAAGCCCTTCACCTCTACCCCACCACCAAGGTTGAGCCCACCAGGATTCTTTCTTCCCCAAGTTCATTTCCACAAGGAGGTAGCGTCTGCTCTGCCTTTAAGGAGAGGAAATTCATGGACAGGTGAGAAAGAAGTCCTTGGCTTGCCCACTTGAGCAGGCACCACCCTCCCGGCTCCAAAGAGTGATGCCGAAAAGCCTGGCTTTGAGAGCTACATTAGGGCAGCAGCTGACAACTCTATCCCCTCCTCCACCTCATCTTCCTTAGCCTCCCAGGCACAGGCATCTCATTTGCCCAACCTGTATTCAGCCTGCAGAGCATGCTGAGAAGTGACTTGCCTTATCCTACACTTTGTGGTATCGAATCGACAGCAGCCCATGGACAAAGCTCTCCAAGCCTCTAACTCTCTGGACTGTTGCTACTGCTGTTTCTAGGCTACTCTGCCTCCTGGGCCGCAGCCTGCTGAGAGGCCCACCGCCTGCTTGGTAAGAAAAGGATCTCTATATAGACCAGTTCTATGAGGGCTTAAACCCCACGTAGTCCAACTCCTGTCCTGTGTGGCTGACTCTACCGTGGCTGTGTCATCTGCTCAATCAAGAAGCTGGACACAATACAAAAACATTCATTCTAATATTCTGAAGGTGAACAGCTGTCTTTCATAAAAAAAAAAAAATCCTGATAATAGGAAGAAGAATTGCTGTAAATTACATAAAATGGCAATACAAACTTCAAAGAAAATGATAAATGATTCTAATAACTTCATGTTTCTCATTAATGACTTTATATCCAGCTTTAAAGCATCTAAAAAAGATCACAAAACAAACAACAACAAGCCAAAGAAGACAGACCCTTGCAGACCGATGCTCTCCCACTTCAGCCCACTCCCCAGCCCCCATCAGAGAGCGCAACACTTAACCTGTCGGTAACAAAGGCACAACGCGGCCCCTGCTCGGGGCTGTGGTTTCACAATAAAACAAACTCAGGCTGATGCGCCTAAAGTAACCCTCATTTTCCGCTGAACTGACATGTACTACAGGGACCTCAATTTCTATATTAAATATTAAATAATATTAAAAGAAAAACAAAATTGGATTTGCTTTTTCAGGAAAGAGATGTTTATTAAGAAAAAACAGAAGAAAGTCAGATTATAATTCAAGTCAGTGCTTCACTGCAATTCCCCGAAGTGGCACTGCTAGGAAAAGCCAAGGCTACAGGCGTTGAGAGTTCCCCAGCCTCCCTGCCACAGCCCTAAAGCTGCCAAGGCCTCGCTTCCTCCCCTTCCTCCCGTAGCTACCGTGAGGGGCGCAGCAGATGCTCCTTGCCCATCCTCATCATGGACGGGGCCAAGCACACTGGTTGGATAAGCCTGACCCAAGGAATATCAGAAATTTTAAAAGTGAAGCTTAAGTCCACGAAGGGGCTTTTCTTCCCTAGACACCAATCAAACCTTGGAATTCTTTGCCCAGATAAGGTCCTGCCAAAACTTACTCTATTGGGATTCACCTCGGAAATGGATAATTACCGACTGAAGGAGCATTTTAGAGGATAATGGAGATGGGTGATTAGCTTCAGTGATTCCAGGCTTAAGTACAGGGTAAACCAGTGCGGTTCTCTTTGGAACAAGAAGGGCTGGGTAGCCTCCCTGGGTTCTCAACACCTAAATTTCTGAAGACTAACTGAATCACTTGTCTCTCGCATAGCTCTGTGCCACATCGCCCCCAGAGACGTCTGACGTCCCCTCAGGCCTGGCGCTGTGCAGCCCCACGTCCTTGTTTTATTTCCTCCCCAGGCACCTGTCACTGACACACCATGGACTTCGCTATTCCATTTGTTCATGTCCCGTCCCCGGCCCTGCTAGGACAGAAGTTACGTAAGGATGGGCTTGTCTTTTTTGTCCTCAGAGAATTCCCAGGGTATGAGTAGGGTGTGACAGAGAGCGGATGCTGACTCTTGGTGAACTGATTAATCAATCAGCTGGATGTTCTTTTTTTTCTCTCTTTTCTTTTTCGTTTTTTCTTTTTTGTGAAGCACAACAAATAATAATTGCATAAATCAGCTCCCCCTCTACAGTGGTTATGAGCCAAGTGACTCAAAAGAAGTATTATTTGGTCCAGAGTTTCTCCTCTCACTCCCTCTCTCCCTCTCCCAGTCAGGGATTTATTAAAATTAAACAGATTAGATGGAGCTCCTGATACTAAAACTGCTCAGCAAAGCCTGCGGTGGGGAAGTGCCGAGCAAACACCAGAGACATTTGTCTCTAAATTGCTCTAAATACCTTCTGCAAATGAAATTCTAACCCAGCTGCGTTTGAGAGAAAATGAGGACTAACTGGTCATTGTCGGTGGAGGAGAAGATCAGACAGTTATAACACTGCACAATGTACTGGGCTAAGGATCTCTCGGCAACCATAGATTTTGTCTCAGGTTACCCCGGGTAATCAGCTCAGCTTTTAGGCTCAGCTTTCCCCTGCTTCAATGCTTTGATGAGAGAGCTGAAATCCCCAAGCTTTTATGATTAATTACTCCCTATAGGTACACATATTTCAAGGAAAATCTCTTTTATGGCATGATGCTTGCGGAGTGGAGAGGCCAGCCAACACACTCCAAATTTTAATAATCTCCTAATGATGGGGGTGAGTACCATGCAGCCAGCAAGCATGCAACTCCTTCATGGGCACCCTGCCTTGGGTCTGCTGTTAAGCAGCTGCTGTGGGTGAAATGTTTGGGCCTACTGTGTCCAAACCCTGTGAGTGGGGACCCTGTCAGTGGATAGAGCACTGTTTTGGTCCCTTCAGTGGGACACCACAGGGGTGTTTAGAAATGCTATGAAAACATCCCATCATCCATTTCAGTTAAAAAATAAAAATAAAAGACAAAATCACCAAAAATTTTAGGTCCGTATTCTAGCTTTTAAAGGAAAAATAGTTTTGGGGTGAAGAAACACCTCCTTGGTGCCATGTAAGGCTCTTTAAGGAGCTTCCTAGATCTCCAGAAAAGTAAGCATCCTAAGAACGAAAGCCCACCTTCTTTTTTGGTTAGATGGTTGTCTTTGCTTTACAAAAACCCAAAAATATCCTAAACTCCAAGAAAACCAGAATAGGTTGTATCTGCTTCAACAATACAGAACTTGTCAGGATCCATTTTATCCCAGCCTACAGAAAGAGCAAAAAATCAGGAATTTACCACTTCAATCTGGAAATCAGACTGGCCCCAGGCTTGACCTTATTCTGACTGTGTTTATTCATCTTGCTTGCCTTGCCTGTGTTTTTTACTGAGGCAGCTGGCCTCTCCTAGGCCAGGCAGGTCATTCTGCAGTCAGGTCACTACCGGACTGACCAGCCAGCAGGAGTCCTCCAGTTTCAGTCAACGGGCCACTCTTGCTGCTGAGTGCTGACTGCACCATGAGGCTCTTGGCCTCAGATATGCTGCTTAATTATCCAAATCCTATCATTTCTGTGCTCCACTGTGAATAAAGAAATGTACACTCCATTGAGGGGAGGTCACCTCACCCCTACGTCCCACCAGCAAACATGGACAGCCACGGGCGATCCTTGAAGCATTCAGCACCTGTCTCTAGCTATGATTTCCACCTGCCCCAGCCCCAGCCCCTTTTTACAGGCCACCCTACACTGCAAGAAAACCTGTACCTTTCTTCTTAAGAAATGCTCTCCTGGTTGCAAGTGGGCTCTGCCGGACCCGAGAATTCTGTAGAAACTTCACTGCTGTGGCAATCTGGTGGGGGAGATAAAACAGAGAGTAAACTTCAGTAATCTGAATTTCAAGGCCAGAAATCTTGAGTTCCAAGGGCCACAGACAGAAGGATACTTCTGGGATCAAATACACAGCAAGCTACTTCTTCAACTAGAAACCCACCTAACAGAAGACCAGGTGTCTCTGTCTTCACTGGCTGGCTGTTTCTGAGAGGAACAAGTCGCACCTCCTTGGTTTAGCTTTTCTGACCTGCACAAACTTTTCCTGTCTTCCTGCTTCAAGCTGCTGTTTCAGTCACACTCAGTCGGTTACTATCCTTGCGCATGCACACCCTCATTCTAGGAGGCTTCTCTCTGCTATCTCTACCTGTCTACACACACACACACACACACACACACACACACACACACGCACGCACAAGCACACACGTGCATACACTCACAGAGAACCCTCATACAGCCTGTTCTGACTCCTCAGAGCTTTCCCCAAATCAGGAAGGCCTTTCCAATCTTCCTATTCTCTCTCTAATTCCTCAGTGCTGTAGTGTGTACCATATAATTGAAGACATAATTATACTGTCTTCTCATGCTCAGGCTGCCTCCCCAACTACACAGTAAGAAATGGCAAGGAAGAGGCATGCTCCCTATCTAGTATCTGGCAAAGTACTCGAGCTGAAGGGTTTGTAAAGAAGACACACACAGCTGCCACACTGGCCCTCCATTGCGGTAAGGCTGAATTCTGGTGATCCTTCAAAGGGCAAAATTTGGGATTCCCTGGCTGCGAGCAAATAAGCTGACAGATTATCTCCCTCCCTCTGGTACGAACAGGATGTGATAAAATCTTTCTACCTACAAATAAGTTGGGTAGGGGATAGACAAGGCTTCAACCCCACCCTTAGCACACACAAGGCATGTGCTTATGCTGCCTGCCTGCTATTCACAGCAAACATGGTCCTACAGGGCAGAAAATGACAAGCTGCTCCCGCAGGAGAGGGGGCTATTTAGAATAACTGGTACTATTCACCTCATCAAAGCCAGAAGAAAAACATGATCTCCTGTTATGGTAAGGCTAATACCGTTCACTTCTTGGGGGCCAAAAGTAAGGATGTTTCTGTGATCCTAAACTGAGGGCAACTGAGCCAGCATGCAATCAGCAAATGCTGTGCCTGTGAGTGCCGCTCAGGCTGCATGCACATCACCTCCTGAAACCAGAGTCCTCAGGAACAAAAGAAATGAAGGCAGATCAGGAAGAAAGTGGAAAAGAGGAGGAAAGCCAGGGAGACACCTCATTCTCCTCTAGAAGAATTTGATTCCTCGGTGTATGAAATCAGATACCTTCAGTGGGAGACTTACCCTGGGCTCCTCCTTAAAGGTCAGGTTCAGCATCCCAACCTCTGGAGCTGGACCTGTCACTCCAGACATACTACTGAGCTCAAGAGCCAAGCCCACCTCCCTGTGGGTGGTGATCCCTCCGTCCACCACCGAAAACTGCAGGACAACCACAGTTCTAGGCTAAGGAAGATTCAGTGTGGGAGCTTGTAGAACCCCAAAACTGACACTTACTTCTCAACTAGATCACCTCAGCTTACACTAGAAAAAAAAAATCTAACAAACCTCTACAAAATTATGAAGAAGAGACTGGGGAGGGAGGGCACAGAGGAAGGATAGAAAGGAGAAACAGGAAAAGAAGAAAAAAGAGAATGAGCAAAAGAGATGGGAGTCCAAAGGAGACACAGGAGAAGGGGTGGAAAGAGAGGAAGGGAAAAGAGGAAAGTTGGGTGGGAGTGGGGGGATGCTATGCTCCAGAGACAGAAGGGTTAGGTACCCATCACAGGCCCTCCAGGGTCAACACCAATCCACACTGCTCACATGGCTCAGGTATAATTGTGTTCACCTGAGAAAATCATGCACCTTCTACATGTTAGAAAATGACAGTATTGGTGTCATGCGGCAGCCTCTGTGGCTGTGCTATGGGTACCAGGTGTCACAGGAGATGTGGATGAACAGGTCTTGGGCAGATGGGAAGCACACCGCTCCTATCATTCACCCATACAAAGAGAAAGCCTTCTGCATCCTTCCAAAATTCCCCATGACAGAGAAAGAAGACAGAACCACACCACTAAAACGCCCAGGCTTCACCTGGCTCTTTTAATACAGTCCTTGGTATATGCATTTCTGGTCAGAGAGCAAAGTTCTGATGGGTTTAATGGTGCACTCAATGCAGTGCTTGGCGCATTCCATCAATTTTTTTTTTAAAATTGCATCTCTTATTTCTTTAAATACATTAATCAGCCTAGTGTAGGCAAAACGGATCCATCGGACAATGCAATAAACATGAATTATCATCTATCCAACACGCATAATGGCTTAAAAATACATAATAGCAGGTGTAGTTTAAATGATTAGTTATTACACCTGTGGTGGGTCTGATTCAATTGGGAAAAATCATCTTTAATAGGTTAAAAGGTTTAGATCACCATGCTTTCCTTAAAGTGGCTGCAGAGAGGGAATGATGGAGTGCTCTGTCATTAGTAATTCATTTAAGAAAAACGTGGGGGATATAGCAAAGAACAGCATAAACGAGTGAATCCAATTTAAACATCAGGTAAAGTAGAAAACACCTTTTAAAAAAGCAAGATAAATGAATTTGGAAGGGAGATGAAATTGACGTATTTATTTTAACGGGAATTTGACAAAGTCCCGGCACACTTCAAACTTGCAAAAATATGAACAATTTCTTTTAAAGTTTCCACTCACTAATTTCAAGTCATATAAAATAATACTGCCAAATACCTACATAAAGTGTTTTTGAGGCTTGTTTATGTTCCCCTTGATCTTTGTCTGAAAATGCAGGTGACAGGCAAATCACATATTTAACAGCATCGATATCACTACGCTAGATGCAAAAATATAAAGCACCCAAACTAATAGCCTCAACATAATGTGCTGAATAAGAAAGATGCCCAGATAAGCGGCTGCGTGTAAGTGTGAGCACACGAGAACCTCTCTCCTCCTCTCACTGACTATCCCTCTGGCCGCTCTTCCCGCTTCTCCTCCCTCCCCACAAGACACTAGCATACAGAAGGGGTAAAGGACTTGTCCAATCTAGAATTTCATAACCCTATGATTCAAGCATTGATGGTGAAAGAATTCCGAAAACTCCTTACCCATTATGGAAAGATCTCTGCCCACCAAACTAACTGCCAAGGTGCTCAGTGTGGGCCTTTCACCACCCTATTGTTGGACACTTTTCAGTAACTTCATGAAACAACTCAACTGGCTTCTCCCTCTGCAAAGGTCCAACACCCAGCACGTTTTTGTTGGATTCAATGACGGGGTTCCTGTGGCCTATCCTGTATTATCATTTGATTTTCTAATTAGAAGATGAATGTGACTCTTTGTGGATTATATTTGTGCCCACCGAAATTACATAAATTCAGGCCAAATCTTCCGCCTCGATGTCAAAGATGTAAAACAGCACCAGGAACTTGATTGCACATGTTGTGGGAGTGCAACGAGCCACGGAGGATCCATCCTCTGGGTGCAAAGCTCCTGGCCACTGTTGAGCCGCCTGCTGTGCTGTGGAGGCCACGCCTCACCTTAGATTGAGTTCTCAATGAGTGTCCCCCAAATTAGCAGTAAGCTAGTTTGAGTTTAAAACATTAAGGATGAACTCAGGAAAAAAAAAAGCCAGAAGCAAAGTTTCCCCCAATTGTCCCAACAAGCAAAACAGAATGACTCTGCCAACTACCGACTCCATGATTTTAGGGAAGTTTGTAATCTCACTGCTTATCCCTCCAAACCTACAGGAAAAAACTGAAGAAGACAAAATTCTCTTCTCTGCAATCTTGAAACAGTGATTACATTGGAGTTCCTGACAATTACTTGATGAGGAAGTGGGGGGAGGGATTCAGACTATAAAATACCTTTGGATTCAAGATAACTGGTCAGCTGAGCAAGACCAGCATGGGAGCCCAGGCTCTGTAACTGCATAATGAACGGAGCATGGTGATTCCGGGTGATCTGGCACTGGATGCTAAACACACAGCGTAAGTAGGCCTGCAAGGAAGAGCCCAGGGTCCTGACAGTCTTCACTGAGGAGCCACTTTCTATGTGTTTGCCATTCTCCCACAAAAGAGCTACACACTGTGATCTTCAGAGCACACACGGTCTTCTGCTTGAGGGGAACGGGAAAATAGAACCTGGGGTTTCAGGGAGGCGTAGGCACTTTGCACCTGACATGCAAACCCTGATGTACTGTCTCTGGTGACACGTATTTGGAAAGTTACCAATTTCCAGCATACCTGTGTACTACGTACACATCTATCTCCTAAAATGAGAGCATTCATTAGCCAGTTTAAAATATTAAAAATATTAAAAAATTAATGACTTTAACAACCAAAGCCAAGTAAGTCCTTTTTAACCTAGGGAGAAAGCACCTAGAGGGCAGGGGAAGTGACCAGCACACAGGCCTGAAACCCACTCCAGTGCCCATCGTTCCCCCACAGGATTAATTCACAGGATTAAATTGCCTGTGAAAGGCTCCCCACTCCAGCTCTCGAGCAGACACCCAGAATCCTGTTAACAGGCGCTAGACCAAAGCCAGCTTGAGTTTTAACAAGGGGTGACTTTAAAAACCACGCAATGCTGAGGAAAGAGTCCTCGTGAAGCAGAAATGCTACATTTTAGTAAGAAATCAGTACTCTGTCAGGAGTTCCTTGACAAATATGGTCATCGGTGGCACAAGGAAATAGTTGCAAAGCAGCTGTTAATCAGAGAAACACATCGTAGAACGCTGATGCTAGCACTCGTGAAAAAATGCAACGGGCTAATTATGAAGCCATATATCTCACTAAAGAGGCTGTGTGCCTGGAGATTCCAGGCAGAGCACACTCAGATCCAGGGTCCTAGGACAACATAATTCTCATTTCTGCACCCAGATTCCTCTCTGATCTATAGTTCAGTGTCAAGCTCTTTCTTAATTCTGCACTTTCTCTCTAGGTAGGGCACAGGCTAGGGAGGGAAGGAAGCAGGGGCAACCACAAGCCACATTCCAAGATATTGCAGGAATACATCCAAAAAGAGCAGACCTTAAGTCAAAGCAGAAGAAGTCCATGAGCCTGCGAAAAGAAAGGGAATGTTGGAACGGAGAGGACGTGTGCAATGTGTGGGAACTTCGATGGGCAGAACGAGACCAGCATCCACAAACAAAAAACAGAAGCAACGCACATCAGGAGCTCAAAGGAAGAAAGGGAGCCTCCAGAAAGCTTTCACCCGGGCGTGAAATTCAGTGCAGAAAGCTAAGGGTCTCACAGCCAGGTACAGGAGGGAAAGTTAATATGCAGAGGAAGGCTCGGTCAGCCAAAATTCAATACGGTTTGCTGCAAGGACAAGGAGGAACAGGCTCCCCGAAACCAGACTAGGGGAGGGGGAGGGGCGCCACAGCACACTCACAGCAAAACCACTGGAATGGCAAGAGGGGAATAACCTTGAGGTGGACATGTAGTCAGGAACCCAAGCACAGAGCCAAAGTGCCCCCTAGCCGGAGCCAGCGGAGGCGCAGGCCAGAGGTGGCCGCTGGGCTAACTCACACAGCCCAAATTAAGTGTTTCCACTCAGGGAAAATGAAATGTTTTGCAAGATGAAACAGAATGAAAATTGAGGTTTTAGGTAATTACTAGTTGGCATTTACATATCACGGGCTGGTTCAACACCTATTCATTTTCCTCTTTTATTTAAAAAATCGCTCATTAAAAATGAACAGATAACAGATGACAGTGACAGGGTTTGGGTTGTTTTTTTAAAAAATATTCTTACCCCTTCTCTGAGGGTTACAAAATGGAGAGGTACTTTTTAGTCCATTTATCTACAAATGAGATACAAGTGTGTGAATGCAAGCATAGGTGCACACATGTATGTTTAATTCATATTTCTTGGAGAACGGAGAAGGGAAAGTGTCCACAAAACCCTCAAGTTCACCAACTGAAGACAGTGAGCTGTCTTAGCTAGCCCAGTACCGAGGGAGGGATGAACGATCAAGTTCTCTGGTACTCAAAGGGTTAAAGGAAGAAGTAGTCTCTCTTTCAATTGGAATTTCCTGGTTGTGGTCATTGTGTCCTTCCTATTGTTGATGTGGGTTACAACCCTGTAGTAATTATGCTTGTGAGCCCTAATTTCCTTTGTTTTATTTTCCTTAGTCCTTTTGTTTTTTACATTAAAGAAAAAAAAATACCTCTACTAGAAGCCAGAAGAGTTGACATGATACAACATAATATATTTTAGGGGCTATTGCGTAAATCTGTATTTAGGGAATTCTGAAGCATGCATTATTGACCCTAGTCTCTCTTAAAACACTGATACATGAAGTAAAGCCTCTATGAAAAGTGGCAACTTCACACGCGCAAAAACCACCTTTCAAAGTGAAATACCTCTGTCGTCTACATTCTTTCTCGGCCCTAGTTAAAAATACTGCGCGAGCGCCTCACCGGAAAGACACTGTTTGTTGTTTGTTTTATGGGAGCAGTTCTTCCAGGACCTCAAGCCTCCTTAAACCACCACACTCTACTCAGTATCCAGCAACAGTGGTCTTAGGGACAGAGTGACTTTGGAGAGGTTTTCTGCTCAGCGGACGACTCTGGGCCAACTTACAGCACAGAGGAAGCTGGAGCAGTGTGGACAGCGGAGCCAGCTGGGAGGCAGGGCTGCGGATGCTGAGAGCCACTGAGCGTGTCGCGCAGGAGCGAATACACAAGCTCGCTATAGAGGAAATGAAAACCCCAGCCTCTGGGCTGAGAAGATCAAAGTTCCTTTTTAGGAAAGGTTGAGACGGAAAAGGAATTTCTTCTTTAGGGGAAAGAAAAGCAAATTTAAATGCCTTGTCCCCATGCATCCCCACCTGAATTTCCACAGCAGCCCCTCTAATTTGTGATGCAGCCAACAAAGCAGTTACCCAAAGAGGGGAGAAAAAAAGGATGACATTTGCCTTTTTCTTGGCTTTGAAATCCAACTGGCAGCAGATTGTTTGAAGTCCTGTCTAGAGAAGAAACTGTAATAGCCTCCATACTGAAGAGGAGGGAAATGTCATTACACACGGATCACGGTAGCAGTGACCTCAGCAGAGAAGGCAAAGAGCTGGCTGCGAGCCGGAGGTGCAGCTGGCTAGCACGCAGGAACAGAAACGAAAGGTCTGTGTGCCAGAGTTGAGTTGGTCCTGGGAAGCACCAAGAAGAGCAGGGCGCTCAAAGCCCAGCACAGCATTTCTCAATAGCCCCTTGACTGCCCCTCTCCCAGTGCCCTGCTTTTCTAATTCCAATTCCTCTAACAACTCCCTGCACTGTTAGAAGAGGAAGCAGAAGACACCTAGGCTTGATGTTGTAAAATTAATGGGGTGTCAAGCTGTTGAGTTGAATCACTCCAAAGGAATGTAATGACTCAGTGTCCAAGATGCTCCTTAGGAGAACCATGAGCTCACAGTGGTGGTGGCTGGTGACTCCAACACTAAAAATATGTAGCATACAGTGCCCAGGACCTTCCTGATAGTACCTAGGTTCTCTCTCTGATTTGTACTGCTCCACTCGGAGAGAGAGCTCGGGAGCTCAGGCGCTTGGCAGATGGAGAACTGCTTCAGCTCCTTCTACTTCTGAAATCTGGACCAGACAAATTCCTCTCTTGTCATGCACAGCCAAGCTGTGGTATGATCATGACGGAGACGAAGAAAGGTTGTATCCCCGAGAGTGGCAACCTTAAGCATAAGTCATTACTGGGGCTAGCTACAGAATAAATGACCACCAGGTGCTGTGTACAACACTCCCTCTCGAGGGCCTGGACACCTTGTGATCCCAGAACAAGGTGGGCCCCTGAGTGCCAAGGAAGAGGCTTGTTCTGCGCCAGCTGTCACGGCCGACCGTCACTCATGGCATAAAAATAAAATTTTTTTTGGTTTTTTGTTTTGTTTCGTTTGGTTATGTAGCCTAGGCGGGTCCAGAATTCACAAGCTGCTTCTCTCAGGCTCCCCGAAGCTGGGATTCCAGCGTGCTGAAGTGTCTGTATGAACTAAACACCTTTTGAGGAGTCGTTACCTGGCACCTCTGACAGATAGCTAAGAGGGAAAGACTAAATGTTAACAAATAGGTGAATACAAAAAAAAAAAAAAAAAAAAAAAGGACCAGCCACAGCCTATAAATAGCTAAAGTCCCAAGAATCTGGGCCTGAAGAGATGGCTAAGCAGTTAAGAGCACTTGTTGCAATTCCAGAGGACCAGGATTCAATTTCCAGCACCCACAGAGTGGCTCACAGCTGTCTGAACTCCAGCTCCAGGGGTTCCAACACTCTTTTGACATCTGCAGGCACCAGGAACACGAGTGGTACACAGATAAACATGCAGGCAAAACACTCATACATATTAAGTGAATGAATGAATAATGAATTAAAGGTAGCAAGAATTAGAAACGACAGATTTGGGTAGCTAAAGATCACCTTCAGCTCCATCAAAAAGCAGACCTATGGCTAACACAAGACTACCTGGTCCTAGCTCCTGCTGTTACTCTAGAGAAGTTCAAGGGGGAAAAGCAAAAGTATGACTTCCAGAAACATGATTCATAACAGAATAAGCTGGCAGGCTTGAGAACTTTCAAACTGACGGTAAAATGACAGGGACAGGAAAGGCACTACTCAAATGGTGGGATATGAGTGGCTCCTCTGGGAGGGAAGTCATCCTCCTCATCAGAGACAGGCCTAGACACTGAACAGGCACGGGCTCACCACTGGAACCAGCTCTAGCAGTGTGAGGTGGCAGACATCAGATGTGCCTCATAGCCACATGAAACAAGTTCACAGCCAGGTCATACATTCTAATAATAGGATCACTAACACAAGTCCCATGTCTGTAGACAACTTCCTAAGTAGGAGTCCATGCAAAGTGTCCAACACAGAGGGGCCTGTGACGCCCATGAAGAAGAGGTACTGAAGTAAGGATGGCACAAGTGTTAGGCCTGCGCCATGGGGTACTTCTTTCATAGGAAGGTGCAAATTATAAAAAGCCTCAAGTAGCTCTTGTAGCGAACTTCAGTTTAGAAATGTTCAGCTCAGCAAGGAAGTCTGTCACGCACAGGGACGGTTGTCAGGGTTTAGAACCATTCAGCAGCCTTCCACTAGACGCCCTAAATATTGTTATTATAAACTCAAGCTATTAAGAAATACACACATAAGACCAGCCTGGTCTACAAGAGCTAGTTCCAGGACAGGCTCCAAAGCTGCAGAGAAACCCTGTCTCGAAAAAAAAAAAAAAAGAAAGAAAGAAATACACAATACACACACATAAAGAAGGAGGAGGAGGTAGCAGCAGCGGTGGCAGCAGTGGCTGAGGAAGAGGCAGCAGCAGCAGCAGCAGCAGCAGCTTGTGGTGGCACTTGCCTTTAGTCCCAGGACTTGGGAGGCAGAGGCAGGTGCACCTGTGAGTTCCAGGACAGCCAGTGCTATACAGTAAGACCTTGTCTGAAGAGAAAAAAAAAAAAAAAAAAAAAAAAACCAACATCTCACAAAGGTCTCACCCATAGAGGAAGGTGGAAGGAGCTATGCTAGTCTGAAGCTCTTACCAGCCCTGGGCATCTAGGGCAGGCCAAATGAGCATGCAATACACACAGCATTAACGCTAACTTTACACAGTTCTCACCATTAAGAGAGCCAGCTTTATTGAGTATCCTTCTCAAATCAATGGTAACTCATTTCAAACTCCTTCCAGCTCTGCATGAGGAACAGACAGAAGTTCACTTCTGTTATCCAAAGAATTATGAATTATCACTCTCTCTGCAGCCATCATTCCTCACACTCTCTTTATAGAGGAAGGCACTCGAAAATCACAAAAATGCCTGAAATGTTCTCAATTTGGCTCCTTGCAGCTCAGCGAGTTTCCTGAAGCTCGCGCATCGCCTTTTGCTTGCTATCCCTTCTCTCTCTGACTGTTTAAACACATGGACGTGGAGTTATTAACTTTTACAGGAAAGACAAATAAAATAACGTTGAGGCAAAAGCGCAGTGATGTCAGTCTGCAGCTAGCACCACTCATCTGTGGGAATCCGATTAGCGCTCGAGTGGCAGGGCTACCTGGAAAAGTGCTCACAATCAAATAAAAAAATGATACCAAAACATTAACCTGATGGCTAAAAACTCCACATTTAAACAGTTAAAGTAATAAAGGAGCTTTTATTGAGTATTTTTTATATTTCATTATGCCTCAAATTGACGAGGACTCCCGGATACATTTTCTAGACTTTTGGTTCCTCAAATCAAATGCTCTCTTTGACTTTTTTTTTTTTTTTTGTAACTAAAAGGAAGCAGCATTTCTTGTAAATTTGAAAGGATTAAAGCTCCAACAATATCGACATCAGCCTTGAGTGCAAACACAGCCACAGCCACAAACAGAAGCCTCGACCTGCTCACCAGACACCAGAGCATTTCTTTCTGTGATTTTTTTAAAAAACTTTCACAAGTGTCTACATTTCCTTATTTATACACAGTCTGTTCAAAACAGGTAGGGAACAAAGCTAATGGTGTGGCAGGGCAGAAAGCAAGCCAGGCCTTAAGAAAGCTGAGTACAGTGTCCAGCTGATACCAATGTGCCATAAAACAAGCTCCCTGCATCCCTGCGTCACGACTGAGTCCTTCACATCTGCACACATGACCTCACTAGGGCAGTTTTTTCTTCTCTCTCTCTCGGTTTTTTGAGAGTTTTTTTTCGTGTAGCCCTGGCTGTCCTGCAACTTGCTCTGTAGACCAGGCTGACCTTGAACTCAGAGATCCACCTGCCTCAGCCTCCCAATTAAGGGTGTTGGCAACCATGCCTAGCTCTTTTCTTTTTCTTTCTAAGTTAATTTCATTAGGTAGTCTAAGACACCTACCTCAACCAGGGATGTAGTCTTAGGACAAAGACAGTTTGGACAAGGACTAAGACGATGGCCTAGTGGGCGAGGTGCTGCCTCACAAGTATGGGGAACCAAGTGTGAATTTTCATATTTTATATATATATATATATATATATATAGCCAGGCATTAAAGCACGTGTCTGGTTGCGGATGGCTACAGCAGACACACAAGTTTCAGAAAGCTCCCAGGCCTATTAGCTTGGTGCATGCGGCAACAAGACAAGAGAGACTGCCTCAGACAGATGTGAGGTGAGGACCAGTGCCTGAGGTTGTCCTCTGACTCCATGTCCTGCATGCTCCAATCCACACAAATTTCACATGCATAATAGACAGAGAGGCATGAGAGAAAGGAAAGAGGGAGAATGAAGAATGGAGAGAGAGAGAGAAAATGAGGGAGGGATGGGGTTGTGTGTGTGAACATACACAGATCAAAAAAATATTTTTTACAATTTTTAATATTTATTTATTTATTAATTATGTATACAATATTCTGTGTGTATGTCTGCACGCCAGAAGAGGGCACAAGACCTCATTCCAGATGGTTGTGAGCCACCATGTGAGTGCGGGAATTGAACTCAGGACCTTTGGAAGAGCAGGCAATGCTCTTAACCACTGAGCCATCTCTCCAGCCCCCTCAAAAAATAAATTTTAAAAATTAAAAAAGGAGAAATTAGAGACAAGATCCAGCGTTTTCTTTAAAACAAACAAACTAGCAAACCACGGCGCACCTTTAGCCCCAGCGCTCAAGAGGCAGAGGCGGAATCTGAGGCCAGCCTTGCCTACAGAGTGAGATCTAGGAGGGCGGTACAGAAAACCCGTCTTGAAAAAGAAAGACAAAATCGAAACAAAAAAAAAAAATTGGTGGGAACAGGAGAGGGGGAAGAAAGAAGTGCCAAAGAAAGACATGGAAAAGCCATCTTTTTACTCAGAGGAAAGCATTCTTCATACTATGTACTATTTATTCTAATATAAGCTTAGTCACCTAGTGTTGGGAGAAGCAAGCCAACAAGTAGAAAGCCACCTAGAGAACAGAGACACAGCAGAAAACAGCTGACTGCAAACTCAAGAGAGGAACATCCATGAAAAGTAAACAAAAGGTTTTAAGTTACTACTTTGGGGTCACTTAACATGGTGAGCCACTCAGAGCAGAGGCCAATCTGTATTTCAGTAAGCTCAGGTCTGTGCTTACGAAGAACATAAATGTTTACATCTAGAACCTGGACGGTAGTGGTGCACACCTTTAATACCAGCACTCAGAAGGCAGAGGTAATGAAATAAATTCAAGGCCAGCCTGGTCTACAAAGCGAGTTCCAGGACAGCCAGGACTGTTACACAGAGAAACCATGTCTTGAAATAAAAAAACAAAAACAAACCAAAAAAATTTACATCTAAAATGATGATACTAAGCCATCAGAATTAAATTATATCCTAGATAACAATGCTTAATAAAGCAGGAACATATACGATCCATTTACAATCATTGTTGGCCAGAAATTGTAGAGGGTTTGGTTTCCTTGATTTCATGTGGATCTCAATGGCCATTGAGTAGGTAGGTACAGCTATCCAGAATGAGAGAGGGGATTGGTTTTTCTGAATTGAACAAGAATTTTTACACAATTGGGTTAAGAATCAAGAAACAGGGCTGGAGAGATGGCTCAGTGGTTAAGAGCACTGGCTGCTCTTCTAGAGGGTCCTGAGTTCAATTCCCACCAACCACATGGTGGCTCACAACCATCTGTAATGAGATCTGGTGCCCTGGCGTGCATGCATACATGGAGGCAGAATGTTGTATACATAATAAATAAATAAATAAATTAGAAGGAGGAGGAGGACGAGGAGGAGGACGAGGAGGAGGAGGAGGAGAAGAAGAAGAGGAAGAAGAAGAGGAAGAAGAAGAAGAAGAAGAAGAAGAAGAAGAAGAAGAAGAAGAAGAAGAAGAAGAAGAAGAAGAAGAAGAAGAAGAAGAAGAAGAAGAAGAACAATGCCAGGCGGTGGTGGTGCACACCTTTAATCCCAGCACTCGGGAGGAGGAGAAAGGCAAATCTCTGTGAGTTCGAAGCCAGCCTGGTCTACAAGTGCTAGTTCCAGGACAGCTAGGGCTGTCTCAAAATAGATAGATAGATAGATAGATAGATAGATAGATAGATAGATAGATAGATAGATAGATAGATAGATCAATAGATCGATAAATAAATAAATAAAATTTTTAAAAAACACAAAAACAAAAAGGAATCGGGAAACAAAAGATTAAATAATAGTTACCAAACATTCACTGGGTCCTCACAGTATGACAGGCACTTAGAAAATCAAAAGGAACAAGCAAGATGCTGCTCTGCTGTCATAATCTAGGGCAAGGGAAGAGGCCGAAGCAATCTGAGGCCACCTGGTTCCAATCATGATCAAGGACTCCTCTCTTCAATAACCAAGACAAATGATCAGCAAGCCTCTACTTAATACTTACAGTGGGCAGGAACTCATTCCCTTATTCCCTCAAGAGCCTGTTGACTCACTGTCAGGAGCCTTTCCCTTCCTTTCTTTTCTGTGTGCCAGTTCTCCCTGTGCAGCCCAGACTGGCCTCCAACCTCAGATCTGTCATTCACACATGCACGCGCGCACGCACACACACACAAACACACACCAACAACCTCAGATCCATCACACACATACACACAAAACCTCAGATCCATCACATACACACACACAAAACCTCAGATCTCACACACACACACATACACACAAAACCTCAGATCCATCACACACACAAAACCTCTGATCTCACACACACACACACACAAAAAAAAACTCAGATCCATCACACACACACACACACACACAATCTCAGATCACACACACACACACACACACAAAACCTCAGATCTATCACACACACATACACATAAAACCTCAGAGCCATCACACACACATACACAATCTCAGATCACACACACACACACAAAACCTCAGATCCATCACACACACACACACAAAACCTCAGATCACACACACACACACAACCTCAGATCCATCACACACACATACACACACACAGAGTACCTCTGCCTGCCAGGCTGCTGGCATTACAGATGTGCACACAGGGCTGGGCCCTCAGGCCTCCTTCCTTTAAAATGATTTAAATTCCACTTTCCTGACCCTGCCATCCACTAGTCCTCTCACTATACGAAGTATTATTTCCTGACCCAAGTTTTGAGACCTAGGGAGAAAGGTTAGGGAGGCTTCCTTTCCCTATCCCCTCTGCTAAGTCAGTACTGGTCTCACAGGATCCGAGTGTTTGAGAATTCTGCTCTTTAGCTCGACGACAGAAGCCAAGCCCTTTCTGGAGAGCCAAGGCTGCACCTGTGATGTCAGGACACATTAGCAGTAACAAAGGCCACAGAAATGCAAGAGACCACTTCATACTCACATCATTCCAAAATGGCTAAATTCAATCAAACATGGCAGCGTTTCCTACAACGTTCTGATCACTAGGCCAGTGTGTGTGACGTGGGCACATTTACTGGAAGCTGCTGGAACCGGAGTGGGAGCCTCCGCTTGGAGATCATAATGGACAGGGTTTTACCAGCCTCAAAGTGGCTCAGCATTCTTCTTTCCCAGGAATTACCCAGAAATTCATTTACCATCTGAAGACTGCAAATGAACTCCAGAAGGTTCCAAGTCCACACAGAGAAGGGAGAAAAAGAACAGAATTCTTCATCTCACCTTAAATACAGGCCTCTCAAGGAGGGCAAAGCAGACTCCCTAAGATAGTAAGTCAAGATTCAAAGTTAGAGACGTCCTGATTTAGCTCACTTCAGTCACCAACTTCTTCAGTGACTTTTCAGAGTCATCTACCCAGTGTCTGCTTCCACATCTGTAAAATGGAGCTGCTGCTGCTTCAGAGACTCACCAAGGTTACAAGGAGTAATTAGTTAGCATCATACGGTGCTTTCATCTTCAAAGCAAGATTATTAGACTATAAAGTAGAGTAGATGTGGTTTGAAAAATCTTTTTAAAACCAAAAATAAAGCACGTAAGCAAACAGATACAAAACAGGATGACATCATCCCCTCCAGGCAGCAGGCACTGCCTCAGCAGGCACTGCCTCCGCAGACACCTAATCTCTGTGTTCATAGAGACAAAGGCACGAAACAGTACAGGAGAAGAAATGGTAGGAGACAGAAAGGAGAAAAAAAAAGGAGCAAGGTTTGGGAAAGACAAGGCTGAAGATGTAAAAGGAAGAAGCGATGAGGACGAAGGAAGGGATAGGAAACAGTAAGAAACAAGGAAGGAAGGCAAACATCCCCAAGAAAAGCAGGAGAAGGAAGAGAAGGAAGAGGAAGAGAGGGAAAAGGAAGAGAGGAAAAAGGACGGGACTGTGTGTAAAACACCAGAGTCATGAAGAAAACTTTTCCCTTTTTTCAAAGAAAAAAAAAGAGGCTAAAAGTTCAATTTGTTAACTAAAAAATGAGAGAAAGACAGACGAAAAGCAGACGCTAGAAAAAGAGAGCATGAAGCTTCCAGGAGAATGTCTGGGAACCAGAGGATGGAAAAGAAATCATTAGCAAGTCCACAGTGTGTCCACGGCGCTACTGTGCGGATCAATTCATTTAACGCTGCCCTGTACATTTACAGAAAAGTACCTCTGATATAATAAAGGCTCATAAACACGCAGAAATTGGGTTAGACCCGTTTCGAATTCCTGCCAAACAATGGTTCAGAAAAATGAAGCTCTATTTTAATTAGCTGGATTCGTGAGTGATTTGATAACGGCAGATGCTGTCTGGATGCTTTCAGCTTGATGGGCTCCACATACATGAACTTAGAGTGGTTTTGATGCAATTAGGTATTTCTTTCTGCTCCTACACGGCAGGCCCAAGGATCTGACATGCTACTACTATATTTATCTGCACATTAATATTTCAAATCACAAAGATGAGAAAAATGATCACATGAGATAAATAGAAAAATTACTTTTTAAAAGTCATTGGTGGAGAGAAGGCTTCTTTCCACCGAGTAAGGCAAAGGTGGACAGCTGAGAGAAAGCCACACAGAGCACCGTCTGTGCAGAAACACCCAACGCCCCAGCTGAAACATGACACACTGCATGCACACTTCCAATTCTCCAACTGCAGTCTAGCGTCACGGCAAAGGATTAGTGCACCTAATGCACAGCCTGGCCTAGGACTAAGTGGCCTTCAAAACGTCTTTGTAATCAGGTAGCCTATTATAAACCTCGAGCACTATTCCCCGGGACGCAGGACTCATGATCATAGCCCTGAAAGTCCAAGTATCTTCACCAGGTGCTTTCAAGCCCGGCACCTGTCTGCCCCTCTCCCTTTTAAGCACTCTCTCTTCCAAAGAGCATTCTGTGCTTTCCCCGCAGTGCTCACTGCCCTCTGCCATGACCACTTAGTGCAGCACCACCCATATGCACTAAAGGAGCGGCAGAAAGCACAGCAGCTTCCAGCATCGGGACACGACTAATAGGAAGATCCAGTCAACGCATTATCTGCCTGTGTGTCATGACTGGGCTGAGAAACAGAGGCTAGGAAAAGGGGGCACAGAGGGAACCCCTCCGCTACTTCAGGAGCGTGCGACTCTTCCAAAATTCTGATGTAGGCTCTCAAAATTCACACACACACACACACACACACACACGCACGCACGCACGCACGCACGCACACACGCATTGGATAGCATGGAGAAGAGAAGACACGGAGTGAGGCTGACTCCTCTGGCACTGTGTGACAGGCACACGAAGAAACACAACTCAGTTTTTTCTCCCACAGAGGACAAAGCGGACACAAGGACCTTCACACCATCTCCCCTTCATCTGCGCTAACAAGCTGAGCACTGTAAATCAAGGATGAAATTCCTGTGCCAGGAAGTGACGGAGAGGCGTTTCTTCTCTAAAGAGCCCCAAGATGCCGCCTGCTTGGGAATCAGCATCTCGGGGCAAGAGGTGGAGAGGCAGGGAGGACAGTGGCAGCAGGTCTTCACCTAATAAACACAACTTTATTATATACAGTGGCCTTTCTTCAAAAGTTATTTATTTCACAAAACCACTCTGCTAAATAGAGGTTTCAATCTAATTGAATCACATCTGCATATGGTAAATGAACTGAGTGTGTCTTTGGGATTCGCATTCTCCTCCACAGTTGAAGGGTTCACTGATTTCCCAATATGTACACACACAAGACTGGAAGAAGAGAGGAGAGGACCGACTGCCCCTTAAACTACATATCCACTGTTTCGGCCCTTTACCAAAGACAGGCTCTGTAAAACAGGATGGTGTTTACAATACCCTAAAGGACACAAACCAAGAAGGCAGAAGGAGGTGCCTGTGCCGTGGGGCCCACAATCATGGGTGGCTTCTGCTCACACAGGTCTTCAGAATGCACCCGCCCACTACTATCTCCTTCTTCCACTCCCGAGGAGATGGGAAGGAGCCCTTCTATCGGGCTCTCTGGAACTCTCGGGGCTCATGACCACATCCCAGAGTAGACAGTCAGGTGAATTAAAAGAGATACAAATAAAAATGACCATTTTTAACAATAAACATAAAGTGTCACTAAATCAAACAAAATAGGGGTGGAGGTGTTGTTTTTAAATGAGAAAAAATACTCAAAGCAAAAGATCCCCTATGAAGAGTTGAAGAAGAGACAGGTCAGGACTTCCCACAAAGACTCATAGTAGGAAAAAGTGACCACGACACAAGAAGAGACACTATTCTGAAGAAGGGAAGCAGGGGTACAGATCCCAGATGCTGATGCTACTCCTGGTGGCATTTGCCTGCATTCCTGGTTACTCAGGAGGAAGGCAGAGGCATCTGGCTACTGAGGGAGGGAGGTCTGCCTCATAATGACAGGTGGAGAGTGACAGGAGAAGGGTCTGGAGTCCAGCCTGCACCCAGGATATACATCCCTGCACTATGGTCAACTGTTTCTTTCCCCTGATCCTCTTGCTCATATCACAAGAAATTTAACTTTTTCAAGAACTGCATCCCGGAAGACATCCCTGCTCCAAAAGGCTAAGTACCTAATCCAGAAAAACTCTTTTCGGCCCTCCTCGTCCTCTACTAGACTAGCCTGTCGATACAAACTTCATCAAACCTTTCTATTGAAAACAGAACAGACAGAAAGATGCAAAGAATACAAATCAAAAGGAAAATTCTGCCATAAGCTGAGCCTCCCAAATCTGGTTCAGCCACATTCTTGCCCACAGCCTGCACCTCTCAGTGCCTCCCTATGGTTTCAAAATGCAGCTGCACAGGTCTCTTCAAATTCAGATTTCTAGTACCTCTAATTACAGGCCTCTTGAGCCAGGCTCCTTTAATTAATGAACCTGACTCCTCTCTCTTCAAAGGAAATCTGCATATGAGATGCACAGGGTGAGCTGACCTATCAGGGCTATATGATGGCTGCACAGCACTGCACAGCACACGGACGGCAGCCAGCACTCTGTACCCAACAACAGCAAAGGTGTCTCCGCCTCCACAGCCCGGTCCAGGCCATCCTCACCCAACACTGTGTGCTGAAGCCGACTGTGTGCGTAAGGCCATAAAATATTTCTTGAACTCAAGAGAAGAGAAAGCAGCTCTGCTGGGTGCAACTAGCAAGACCCAAAGAGAGCCCGGTTCTCCCTAGTCCCTGTGCTCCCTTGTTTTCACTTCCTTCCCTCTGCCAGAGCAAGTGTGGACTGCAGGCTAGAGAGAGGACCACCGCTCACGGCTGCAGGCTAGAGAGAGGACCACCGCTCACGGCTGCAGGCTAGAGAGAGGACCACCGCTCACGGCTGCAGGCTAGAGAGAGGACCACCGCTCACGGCTGCAGGCTAGAGAGAGGACCACCGCTCACGGCTGCAGGCTAGAGAGAGGACCACCGCTCACGGCTGCAGGCTAGAGAGAGGACCACCGCTCACGGCTGGACCCGCCACAGAGGGAACAGCCTGGATTCTGAACTATCTGGAAGAAGTAAACACAACAGGCCTGGGACTGAGTTCATAGGACTGAAATAAAGCTGGTTAGAACTTAATACAAACCAGGTAGGGACCGGCTCCTAGAGGAAGGCCACTGTCCACCAGGTGTGGCAAAGGAAAAGCACATCCAGGAGCTACAGGCCGTGGGGTCTGCCCTCACAGACCCCTGCACCACTCCTCTGACTCGCTGCTGAGCCAGTTCTGCCTACAGCCCTCTCCCAAAAGTGGCTACAAGGCAGCTTGTACCTAGGAAAGCCGCACTATCTTTAGACTGCACAGAGCCTAGACACAGTCATAAATAACAACACAGACGGCAGAAGAGACAAGGTCTGGGCCACATTAAAACAATTCCAGGTAAAGTTTCAAGCTGAAGATTTGAGGGGCAGTAAAAGATCCAACATGTTTGGCAAAAATGAAAACAGGTTATGTTCTGTCCCTATCTAACCTGACAGCCATTTCTCAAGGGTCCCGCAGCAGGCCTAATGGGACAACATTTCCATTTTTTCCTTAATAAACACACCTCTTCTCCAAGGAAACAGAAATTCTTAGGATATATAGGTTTCTCACCGAGGGTCATAGTATAAAACCAGGCTAGGAACTATGAGAGAACAGGGCCAGGAAAATAAGCTTAAAGCACAGTTAGTTCTTCATCCACTTAGTTCTTCCCACAGTATGTCACAACGCAGACATCGAAACTGCAGTGAGTTTCTGTCACTATGAACACAGTCGTGGAAGGGTGAAAACATGTGGCTTCAGTCTAGCTAATGGTCAGCCTGGCACATTAGTGTAAGGCGTGCTCACCAAGCACTGAATCTCATGGGTCACTTGCCACTGTTCTGCCCAGTGCCCGGGGACTAGCATGGACCATCATTTCTGCACTCCGCTACACCCAGTCTCCAAATCTGTCTGACTCCTTATTCCCAAAACATAAGCAGCCAGAGATGGCCAAAGAATCTTAAATTTGGTTTGGTTTTCCAACCAAAACATTCTCTAAGTTCACTGTTATTTGAAGTGGAAGCATTTAATTTCCTATCAAAAGGTAAAAACAGAAGACTGGAGAATGCAAAAGCTAAAAATGAAGGTTGGGATGCACAAAATAAGGAGCTGGGAGTAGCTGAGATCAGGAATGTCCAGGGATTCTTGGCATGGGAAGCCACACCAGCAAGCCAGGCACTCTCTTTCCAGGGTGTCTCAAGGGGAAATCACCCATCGATCCTAGGACACACGCGCTCTAGGACCAATCCCTTACCTCAGATCTGCCTCTGCCTCAAATTCCTGCTTGCGCTTTAATGTTTAAATTATTAAATGCATTAATGTATTTACATTATTCAAGTCTTCTGTGCATTTTTTCTAAGATAATTTATGTATAAGAGTTTGGATGTCCGTGACTGTTAATGTCTACAACCCTTCCTGTTCATTATTGATTCTGGAAGAAAAAAAAAGTCAGAGTTTTAATGCCTTATTTTTAATGTATTAAGAGTCTGAATAAGTGCATTCTCTTTTTTCTTTTGTAATTTCATAATTTAAGTAGTGCATTTATTAAACTGACACAGTATGAATTGTGGTGAAGCCTGGCATGGCTCCATGCTGCCTAGCAGCTCACTCTGCTCCTGTGCAACCAGTCATCAGCCAGCATACTCTCAGGGAGCAATTCCCACCTCCGCATCAGGGAGGGGCAAGCATTTGCCCAGTGCGTGCTTCTAAAGAAGATTTTCTTCCTCCTTTTTCAGGTTCTTGCCCAAATCAGCCTTCCTTACTACTAGGCTTCTAGAATGCATTAAGAGGATCAGTCCTCTGCTCATCGGAAGTCCTCATCTGGATGCACCGCGGGTTACATCCAAACAGAGCTTGCAATCAGCACACAATTTTCAAGAACAATAAACATGCTTGAAGCTTAACATAACAAAATCAAGCAAACAAAACTACTTTTTGAAAGAACTCTCAAACATCTCTAACACATAACATCTCCAACTTGGGAAATAAACACATGTTTCTATTGAAATCCGGTTCCCCCAGCAAAGAAATCACTTTCAACTATAGCCAGATCGACAGTGACACCCAATGGCCCGTTAGTTTAATTCCAGCTGAGCAACCCCAAGAGGTTGCCCCTGGGGAACAGGGTTTTAGGCACAGAGTTCCCGTGTGATCACAGGGTGGGGCTTAAAGGAAACTCACCTCCCAACCTCTTCTCCCAGCACTGAACTGCTCAGGGGCAGACAGCTTACCCCACCTGGACCAGGTGTATAACTTCCACATGTGCAAAACTGGGCAGTATAACACAGAGCAAGTCTCCTTCTGGTGGGAGGTGTGAGCACATCTGCACTAAGTGAACACCTACACTTACATGCAGTGCACAACAGCTGGACTGAACAACACTGTCCCTATCAACCGGAAGTGAAAAAAGGAAACCAGAAGTTTGCTGCTGTTTTTAGAGCTTGACCCTGCCACATCTCACACTGAATGCTCGCATGCTCATACACACACATACCCATACATACACTAATTTATATATTTTCTCCCTTTCTTTTTTTTCTGTTTTCCTGTTTCTTTTTTTTTTTCCTTTCTTTTCTTTTTTGGCTACTCATTACCATTCTTTAACTGTTACAATTTATATCAGCATATAATGTTAAATAATTACAGGGAACGAAGCTCACTCTAGTGAGGATATAAACGCGCTGTGGGAATCTACAGATTTAAACAAATAACACTCACGGCAGGGGGTGAGCGGATGAATTAGCATTAATATCCTGCCTGGGAGATCCCAGTGCACTGGTACTGCTTAAATACAGATCTTTTCTGTAACAGTCAATATGACAGCTCCCGGCAATACGGCCTCTTTCCCTTTCTCAGTCAATATAGCAGCCAGTGAAAATAGAAACGTCCCTATAGAAATCAATATAGCAGCCAGCTAAAATAAACCCTTCCCTTTTAAGGGCTATATAATAGTCAGCTAAATGGAAGAATTGGCACCCCTGCTGGATAGCTCAGCAGCAAAGCCAAGGAACGAACAAGCCACGAGCACTGAATGATCCTTGAGCTCCTTAAAACACGGGCCCTGCCTAGGAAGGGAAAAGATGTGTCCTGGGAGGACACCAAGTGAGAGCTGCTGAGCGGCACCGGCCAGGCTGCCTGCAGGACCTATAACCAATCACCCACAACGTAAGCAGCTAAGGGGCCACCCCACACCAGAGTTACATTAAAGCGGCCAGAAATTTTAGAATAATTTAAAATAACCTTATTCAAACTGTTGTCCTCAAAGAGGAGAGGCATTTGAACCCAGTAACAGTTCCCACCTTAGCCTGAGAAGGGAGTTGTACTAAGTTAACAGATCTGTGCTTTTCTGATCCCCAGCACCAGGACTAGTGAGTGAAACACACAGCCACGGAAGGAAACACAGCACTCCGTGTGAACGGTACCCAGTGCACACACAGCCACGGAAGGAAACACAGCACTCCGTGTGAACGGTACCCAGTGCACACACAGCCACGGAAGGAAACACAGCACTCCGTGTGAACGGTACCCAGTGCACACACAGCCACGGAAGGAAACACAGCACTCCGTGTGAACGGTACCCAGTGCACACACAGCCACGGAAGGAAACACAGCACTCCGTGTGAACGGTACCCAGTGCACACACAGCCACGGAAGGAAACAGAGCACTCCGTGTGAACGGTACCCAGTGCACACACAGCCACAGGAGGAAACACAGCACTCCGTGTGAACGGTACCCAGTGCACACACAGCCACGGAAGGAAACACAGCACTCTGTGTGAACGGTACCCAGTGCACACACAGCCACGGAAGGAAATACAGCATTCCGTGTGAACGGTACCCAGTGCACACACAGCCACAGGAGGAAACACAGCACTCCGTGTGAACGGTACCCAGTGCACACACAGAGCTCATCTTAAAAACTTTTAAATATTGCAATGAAATCATACATCATACAGATCATATCTGGTACTCCACACACATCAGGGAACGTAGTCTCCTTCCTTCAAGGAACGGCAGGGGAATGGTTATTACAACAAAATTTAGGAGATGACTCTTCCAAAGGCTAAAACTGGCCAAAGACCTTTTAAAAAGAAATGAGGATGGGGTGTTTGAATGAGAAGTCACTGGAACATTAGTTCTGCTGGACTTAAGGGTTTGACAAACGTTGAGTGCAATACAGACACCAGCGCAGGTTTCCAACCAACAAGCTCTGAAGTCAATGCTGGGGCTGTTATGCTCCCAAACAGCTGAGCAGCAGGGACCCACCCCATCTTCATTAAAACTCGACAATCTGTCTGCCATCCTTAGAGTAAATCCACAGAGAGCCCCTGTTTCCCTGGCCAGGTGTTTAACACCCAATGATGCTCATGTCATCAATCAGGTGACTCCGTCAAGTGCCACAGTGTCAGGTATCAGGAAAAAAAAGATTCTTCAAGTCCTGGCTGAAAGCCCTAGTACTTAAAGTGTTAGATTACATCATGCTACCTACAGATACCTCCCCTTCACATCAGAATTCCAGTTACAGAGCATCTTCAGGGTTAAAAGGGTTAGCGTGCTATAGAACCCCTAATCATAGCAATGCTCATTCTGCCACATTCTTCCAGTAAACAACAGCCTTAGAAGTCACAGGCGTCAGTCCCTACGAGTCACAGGTCCTACAGCCCCTAAAAGTCACAGTCCCTTAGAAGCCATTCCAGTAAGTTCTACTATGACTGTGGCAGTCATCTGGCGGGGGAAATGGACCTGGAGGATAGGCCATGCCGCCTCTTATCTTACCAAATGTGCGATCATGAAAATGAGTCACTGCTGTGACTTGACATGGCACTCAGCTTCCAGCACTGACCCCAATGAGTGCTTTATAAACCCTGACATGCAAGGACCCAAAAATGTGGGGTGGGCGCTAGAGATGGCTCAGTGGTTAACAGCAGCTGATGCTCTTGCAAAGAACCCGGGTTTGGTTCTTGGCACCCACAAGGTAGCTCACAACCATCCCTAACTCCTATTCTAGAATATCTGATACCCTCTTCTGACCTCGAGGGTACCAGGCACACATGAGGTACATACACGCACACACAGTAAAACATTCATACACATAAGACATATCTAAAAAAATTGTTTTTAACTGGGGGTATACACTTTCAGTCAAGTAGTGTTAAAGCTAAAGAGAATGCATCATGATGTTAGCAAAAACTGTCAACTCCAGATGCCACTGTAGTCATCAAAGGTGAGCAAGAGGCAGGAAGGGAGGGAGGGACAGAGAATGAGAGAGTAATTAAAGAGAAAAATAATTCTGAAAGGAAAGAGGGAAAGAGAAACACAAAAGACAAGATCAGAGATAACACGAGAGCTCACAAAGAAAGACAAAGCCCTCTCTGGCATTTGCAGCTCACAGCTTTCGGGGCATTTGTGAAATGACGGTTGCAATAACACAAACAGAGCGGTGAGTCATCTGCTTCCAACCTGAGTCAAAAAGGGCTGTTTCTAGGCAAACCAAAAGCAAAGCAGCTCTGCCTGCACACTTAACCATGCCTGCCGTGCACCACCGCTACAGGACAGGATGTGGGGAAGAACGAGGCGGTGGGAGTGAGTGCCGTCTTTACTGGTCCCAGTGTCACCGCAAAGAAATACTGTCAAGATTTAAACCATAATAATGGAAAGGCTATAAAGGTCTCAGTTATAATGCTTCCTCTGGTGTTCCCGTTCATAAATGCCCCTTTATGCTGCCCACGTGGCAATGCTCCACTAAACATCAGTACATGTGTACCCCAGTGGGAACACTGCACCCTAGGTTCCCAGCAGGAAGCCAGGCAGCAACTAAGCAACCCAACTCCTTGACTCATCATCTCCAGCCTGTATAAGTGAGCACATACACTCACTTCCATCTCTCAAGGGTGGACTGAGTGCCACCCAGGAGCTAATGAATAGAGCATACAGCCATCCCATAGCAGGGTCAACAAGTCATCTACATGCCAAACACCTGGGAAAAACAGACATAGATGTATTCCATGTGGACATACATCCGTGTAATACAGAGACTCTTTTACTACTTGGACACCTAAAATCCTCACACACACACACACACACACACACACACACGCCTAGTGGCCTAATGTGAAATGCAGTTTCCTCTGCTTTGTGCTTTGTGTAGATTGCAGATCAGTAGCACTTAAAAGGAAGCTAATTAGGTGTGTTCACAGAGACACCTTTACTTGGATTTAGCAGGCAGAAAGGTTTTAAAAAATGGTTTCAAGAGATCATTTCCCTAGCAGGATGTGGGGGTGCACGTTTTTAGTTGCCTCACTCAAGAGGCAAAGGCAGGAAGGTCTACATAAGTTTGAGACCAACCTTGTCTACAAAGCAAGTTCAGGACAGCCAGAGCTACACAGAGAACCCTGTCTCAGAGGGAGAGAGAGAGGGAGGGAGGGAGGGAGGGAAACCATTTCCTAGCTGGGTGTAGAGCTCAGTGAACACAGCATACACCACCCTGAGCTGACTCCCTAGATAACACCAGACAATCACAAGGAAAGGTAGAGGCCTGGGGTGCAGTTCAGCAGGAGAGCTTTTCTCAAGCATGTACAAGGTCTGGGATTCAACCCCCAGTAGCTCCAAAAGTAAAGAAAGCCCCATACAAATTAAGACTATAGGCATAAAGGTTGGGCATGGTGGTACAAGTCTTTAATCCCAGCACTTAAGAGACAAAGGCTGGTGAATCTGTGAATTCTAGTCCAGCATGATCTATATAATGAGTTCCAGACACCAGGGCTATATAGTGAGACCCTGTCTCTTACATGCATGAATACCTCAGATGCATGTCGAGGAGATATAAACTAAGACATGGTGGATACAAGAATAGATGCCAGGATAAAATGAGGCCAAAACCTGTACCAAGAAAACCACAAAAGGCAATCAGGGAGGTCAAAGTATAAAGCTATGAAAAGACGCCGGTTGTGGTAGCGCACTCCAGTAGGATTTGCTGAAGGAGGTAGAGGCAGGAGGATCATAAGTTCGAGGCCAGCCTGGGCTACACATTAAAAAAAAAAAAATCTATGAAAAGACTGATATAGTAAACCCAGTTTGGTGGCTGACACAGGAGGATAGCTCACATTTGCTAGGTGGGCAGCCAGTGCCAAGCACAAGCCACCACTGGCTTGCCCTCCCTGTTGATCTGGAATTGGTGAGCCTGTGATAGAGCCAGCAATTATCGTTAGGGCCCTGTATTTATTTCACACACAAAGGCAAGCAGAAGAGACCAGTTAGTAATGAGTAAGTAATGACCACGAAATACACTATATTTTACAGAGCTGCTAGAGCAGGAGACGCTATTTGGAAAATACAAAGTGAAAGGCTAAATAAGCCAGAGAAACTCAGTTTTCTTCTCCCTTCCTCCCAAAGCCACACTTAGGATAAAATGAGGTTTGTGCAGGTTAATCCTTATGAGGTAAGAAAAAAATGATTAAATACATTTAAAAAATCAATTGTACATTAAACCAAATCCAGGAACTGCAAAAACAAACACCACAGCGCTCCTCCAGCCAGTATTAGCTACAGTCTGGTCAGCAGGGGATACCCTGCCTGACAGAGTCCCAGGAGGTAATAGGGGTGGGGCACAGAAGAGGAACTGTCAATCTATCTGGATTTCACTGGAAATAGTGACTTCTAGATACTACAAAGGAAGAAATCTCCTATAAATAAGCCTCTAGAGATCAAGATGAAATCTTTAACTCCACTAAAACAATGGTAACCATTTGATAAACAGAAATTATAAAATCAATTCAATGTTAAGTGATTTGCTACTGTTTCTAGTCATCCTTCTGCTCATTAACAAAGTCTATTAACTGTCATTTCTAGAACGACAACAGAACTAGAGAGGTGAAACTGCCTTGTTTTTGTCTTTGAGGGGCACTCTGTGGGGAGGCCCTCCTGATTCCCAGAGCTCCAGGAGCCTCAGAGGAAAGACTATCAGAAGGCAAAGCCCTGGCTGCCTGCCCCTCCCACAGAGGCCAGGATGGTGTACCTCGCTAAGGCTCAACACCCTCCCAAGGCTGGCTGCCTTCTCTGCAAGCACCAGCACCACCCAGGTCTTCACAGGCCTCGCTTTAGCTACACACCAGAAGCCCAGGGCCAGGGTAGAAGGGCTCTTCTGGGAAAGCTGTCTGGTTTACGCACTTCCAACAAAGCCCAGGGCCCAGTAATCAGTCTTTGACCCCAAAGTCTCAAAAAGTGGCAAACCCAAAGCTTTTCCCTCAATGTACTTCTGACAGAAGCAGTCTGGAACTGTAGAGAAACCTCTGAAGCCTGCCAGGGTTGCAAGGGAAACAGGTAATCGAACACATGACAGTGTATTCTCAGTAGAGTTAGACAAGACTCATAGAGACGGTTCCAAAGCTCACAGCACAGTTCGAGTGGGTTATTGATGGCTAGCAGTTGGCAGCAAGGAGGAGCCGACAAAAAGACTACACTCCCTTAAAGGCATCTGATTCTCTTATCTTCAGAGATAATGAAGGCCACTGCACTAACTGACAGGGGAAACGCCTGGAAGCTGATGGGGTCAGATAAAGGATTCACCTGAGGGGCAGAGAAAGGAGAAATGGGGCCCTGGATATCGAGTTTCTTTTACTTAGGTGGATTCCAGTGACTCCCGGAGGACCTGGAGTCAGAAAGCAAACCGCTCGCTCGCCCAACCTTCACTCTGCCAGCAAGAGATGGAATAACAGGCAGCTGCTGCCCCCTAGAAGCTACCTGAGATGTAGCAGCTTCCGCAGAGACACCAGATGAAAAGATCCTATTATCTCCCTCGATCTCATAACCTGTCATTAGTGAGGTACATGGGTGCAGACGCCTCCTCCAAGCCTGAGGAGGCGCACATCACCTGTGATAAATTAATAGGTGCCTTTCCAACAGTGAAGATGCACACAGAAGACTCCAACCAGGGAGAACACAGTAAGGCAACAGCTTCTCAGCAAGCACAGAGTAGCAGGCAGCCCCTGCCACAGCCACAGCCTGTCTGAGCCGCACCGCACCACGCCAGTCAACACTGTGCCCAGATCTGCAGCTCCCATCCACTCAAGTTCAGCAAGAGCACCTGAGACTTTGAATCTCAGCCCACTGCACTCACTCTGGAGGTCTGATTGCCCTGGGCTTCAGGTCCCTCACTAGAAAAACGAGAAGGGTAATCCTCACCAGGGTGTGAGACTTGAACCAGATGAAAATAAAGAAACAAGCACTGAGGCCACAGAACTGCATACACAGAACTGCATACACAGAACTACATACACAGTAGCCCTCTTGGCCGATGAGATCAGAGATAATAATTGCTCAGTTAATAAAAGAAACTTTTTCAGTTAAATTGAAGAATCATTAAAAATGGAGCCTACTCTACTTACCTTGAACATTTTATACTAACTGAAAATCTATAAATGTACAGTCATTCACTAATCTTTTGATGTGGAGCCAAGACCTTTCCTTTGAGTGTGGGCCCACAGACTGAAGTTCCCAGACATCTTTCTCCTGAATAAACCCCACCCACAACACACCCTCCACATTTCTAAAGCAAAGCAAGAACCTACAGACATTACAAAAGCAACTGCAGCATGAGTTTGTCTGGATCTGTATGGTCTCAGCCTTGTGTTTATTGTCCCAGGCTGAATTTGATGGCAATCTTCTTAGTTCACATTCACCACACACATAACTGAATTTTTAACAGAAAATTTTGGTCAAGTTAGTCTTTACAGAATGTATCACTCCCATAGAATCCTCTTCACTTTGTCTCCCCTGTTGGCATCATAGTTAACGAGACAGCACTGCTCAATAAGAAGCACACCTGGCAGGGGAGGTCTAGAAACTGGCCGACGTCAGTGTAAGGAAGAAAATGGGATCGGCTGGCCAGCCTGCATCATGAAAATCCTGGTCAGGAGATGAGGTTCTGGAGGCCTGAAAAGAGTGGTTCTTAACCTTCCTAATGCTGTGACCCTTTAATACCCTCATGTTATGGTAACCCCGACAACAAAATTTTTTTCATTGCTACTTCATAACTGTAATTTTGCTACTGTTATGAACTGTAATGCAAATATCTGTTTTCTGATGGTCTTAGGTGACCCTGTGAAAGGGTCATTCAACACCCACTGAGGGACCAAGATTCACAGTTTGAGAACCACTGAGTTATAGGCCGTCAGAAGAAGCTCTTGACACTTTTAAAGAAATACACGTTTAGAGTACCCTACTTTATTTCACAAGAGATCGGTAGCAGTTCTCAAAAGTACATACAGGCCCAAAGTGAAGACATTTGCCACCAAGAATGAATGACAAGTTCAAGCTCCACATGCGTGCCATGGCAAATCATATGTACACACACAAACATAAATAAATGCAAAAAAATATTTTTAATGTACATGCAAAAAAGCCAGGTATGATGGGAAACTGAGTCAGGAGAATCACAAGTTCAAAGACAGCCTGGACTATGAAGTAAGACCCTATTGCAGCAGCAGCAGCAGGAGGAGGAGGAGGAGGAAGAAGAGGAATAAGAAGGAGGAGGAAGGAGGAGGAAGGAGGAGGAGGAGGAAGAAGGAAGAGGAAGGAGGAGGAAGGAGGAGGAAGGAGGAGGAGGAGGAAGAGAAAGAAGGAGGAAGAAGTAAGAGGAAAGGAAGAAGTAAAAGGAAGAGGAAAGAGGAGGAAGGAGGAGGAGGAAGGAGGAAGAGGAGGAGGAGGAAGAAGGAGGGAGGAGGAGAAAGGAGGAGACGGAGACGACACATAAGACCAAAAGCTGGAAAAGGAAAATACAGGAAAAGGGGAAGAACTGTTAAGTCAATGTTTATTCCTCATCTCCAAAATCCACTTCCAGTGAAGTATGGAAAAGTAGGAAAGCATTTAGACAGTCAACTTGCGAGCTGGATTCTGTTGGTACTAACTCCTGGTTACACAAGGCTAGAAAAAGAGGCCCTAACCCAAAGATCCCCTTCACTGTGGGCCTGGCTGAGTCACAGCGGACACCAACAGTGAGGCCTCCTGGAAGATCCCTTGGCAAAAGGAACACTCTGAGCATCACCCGACTGTAGACAGGAGCTGCAGCCTCGGGGACTTCCAGGCAAGAGGTCTCAAAGGTGGCAATGCAAGCATCTTCTCGACAGGGCAATGCATCCTCAACACGCTCCACTGGGGGCCATGTGTTAGCCCCTCTCTGCCTCTAACTGTCAAGGGGTGCCCCTAGATAGATTTACCTCCAGAATCACTCAATGTCAGCCCATCTCGAGCCTGCTCGGACAAACTCATAATGGCAGAGCGAAGATTTGTGGAGCAACAAGCATAAATCTTGGTTATAACTACAAACCATAAAAGAAAGGAGAGCTGGGAGGGAAGAGGGAAGGGCGGCAGACACGTCCTTCTCCCAAGCACCACTTTATCTTCCTGCAGCTCTGCACCACGCACAGGGGATTAACTATGGGACATATTTTTCAAGCCCAATCAGTCTGTATAGTTTGACAATGGGCTCAAACATTTTTAAATGGAAATTATCCTGGAAACGTGGGGCACACAGCTGTCCTAAGAACAGTGTGTTCAGTGCTCTTCAGAGGGCTCTATGAGTTCTGTTTGCCACCCTACAGGCCACACGAAAAGATATTTATATATAACAATTTTTCAAGTATGATAATGATCAACTTTAAACAAAGGAAAAGCATTTTTGGAATGTCCTCTGCCCCAGTAAGAGGCATGGAGCCCACCTTCAGCAGCACTACTGAACAGCTGAGAAATAGCCACGGCTCCAGGAGCACAGGCCACAGGCGTCCTTCTTAAAGAATGCGTCGGGACTAGATTAAAAACAAACCTCCCTTAGTATGCTCAGAAAAACATACAACCGCTCCAGCCATGGATCCCACAGCTCTGAAATAAGAACGCTGTTCAGTGATCTCCAGAGTAAGGCCTCTCCTTACAGGAGCCACAGCAAACACAAAATAGAACCATGAAAAGCCAGGAAGCTAAAGCATAAACAAAGGTGAAAACTGTCTCAATGCCATTTCTCTAATTATTACCCCAAGAGTTTTGATTCATCTAATAATTATTTGTAAAAGAATACCTCCAAACTGAAAAAAACAACCTCCTCATCTACCTGAAAGAGGAAACAACTGAAGGGCACCGCCTAGCCTTTTCCATAAACCTCCTCAGACTATAATAGGAAGGATGGAGCAGGAAGAGGCAGTAATTTCAAAATCAGTAAGTGGCCTGGAGATTAGAGCCACCCAGAAATGGAATGAGGCTGTTTCCAGTTCATCCATTTCAGCCTTTAGAGCTAACCAGTGTTCCTCCTAGACCTGTCAGGAAGAAGGAAGCACCGGCACCTCCCCCACCCGGAGCTGCTCTGTGTGAACATTAGTGGTAAAAGGGTACATTTTCCTCACTAAAGGTTTTAGACTACTTAGGAGAGAAGCCTGGGAAAGGAGGGAAGCCAGCATGTCTTCCTATCCTGGCTCATCACATAGTGACAGCCTCCCCATCAAGAGGCCCTGAGAGAGAGCCCCATCCGCAAACGCTTTACATGTGGTCTTGTTCCCGAGTTTCTCAGCAGCAAATACAGCCAGTAGCAGTTCTGCCAGTCAGACAGCTAGGGCCAAGGAACCATAAGAACAAGGGCAGCCTGGGCAATATAATCCCATCTCTTACAAAAACAAAGCAATGGATTTTGCACTATCTGTCTAGTGTCATCCCTACTCACTACATTCTGACAGAGGTTCCTGTACAAGAAAAAGGCAAGCAACAAGTGACAAGCCAATATGTAAACTCTGCCATGTTCACTACCTTCCTGGAAAGAATGACAACTTCCTGAGATTCCCGCATTTCTGGTTTCATTACTCATATGTGTAAAACACTTTTGCAAATGTAACAAAAACAAATATATGCCAGGTATGGTGGTGTAGTGTGGAGCTGCGGGCTGTGTTCCCGCCGCCCAGCTTTCTGCCTCCTGGCTAGCTTAACACGCGAAATAACATCACACAAATTGTATTCTTTTAAACACCTGCCTGGCCTATTATTTTCTGCCTCTTTCTCACATCTTGCTTTAACCCATTTCTAATAATCTGTGTAGCACCACAAAGTGGTGTCCTACCGGAAAGATTCTAGCGTACTTCCATCTTGGGCTGGAGCTTCATCATGTCTGGCTTCTCTCTCTGAGGAGAGGCATGGCGGTCTGACTAACTTAGGAGAGGCGTGGCATCTAACTGATCCTTCTACCTCACTTCCTCTTCCTGTTCTGTCTACTCCACCCACCTAAGGGGCGGTCTATCAAATGGGCCAGGCAGTTTCTTTATTAGCCAATGAAATCAACTCAAACAGAAGACTCTCCCACATCATTTCCCCTTTTTCTGTTTAAACAATAAAAGAAAGGTTTAACTTTAACATAGTAAAATTACATATAACAAAACAGTTATCAAGTAAGAATTAGTTATAATATTTATATCTACTTTATATTTTATCATAACAAAGGAAAACAACTATAACTATCTATCTATTCTTCAACTCCATCAGCGACTCCAGAAGGACACAATATTACCTAGGTGAACAAGAAGTAAGCTACTTCCAAAACTCTAGAAATGACAGAGACATCTCACTGCCTGGACAGTCACCCAAAGTTCTTTTGTACTGTTGGGGCATCCATCTTCAGCCTACAGGCCCATAGTTTCCAGCAGACATTTCCATGATCAGGAAATTTCAAGGTAGTTCAGTCACTATCTGCTGTGTCCTTCAGAATGTCTCGCAGACTCTTTCTTGAATTAGGAACCCCAAAGAATCATCTCACATTTAGGCAAGTTCAACAGTCCTCTCTCGTTGGGTTCTTTGTGTCCAGTTTCTGCCAACAGTCCAGGCAAGAGCAGTTTCTTGCCCAAGTGGCTATCAAACTCCATAAGGATCCTCTTCGATGCCCATCTTCCTCTTGAAGTAGATTGGTGCTGCCAGGAGCTGATGTGTCTCATTGTCATGAAAAGCCTTAAGTTATTAAAACATCTAAAATGCGATATTCTGTAGTCTTTGAAAGATATGAAGAATGCCTATGTAACTTAAATAAATCTCTATATAGCTAGAAAATCTAACTAACATAACTACAAGTTTTACTAATATTGATAACTATCCATTAACAACCTATATACATTACATTTTTCAATGAACTACACAATCACAATACATTAATCAGTATCAGAAATACATATACATATAACAAAATTGACCTTAAATTTAAATCACTAAAGCCAAATCCATATCAATGCAAATTACTCATCTCCATATTATATCCCCCTTTAAATGTAAAAGAACATTTATAAACAATATTTGGGAAAATGGGCGCAGTTATTTCTCTCCAAACTGCTTCCTGCTGAATGGGGACGCTGTTAATTAGGTCTTTCATGGTGTAACCTGTGTGCCAGGTTCATCTCAGGCATCAGTTGGGTGAAGTAATTTTCTGAAGGTGTTCACGAGCAACCTTTCAGGAGGGCCGTGGTCTATCATACCATATTGGGATAGAAGCAATCCATAGGGTCTCATTTCTGTAAAAACAAAAGAATCTCTTTCCAAAGTATCATATCCTTAGATCCAAATTCTGAAGTCAAGGTATTTTCAAAATATCTATGTTGGATTAGTTCAGCAGCATTTATAAACAAATATCTTTTAGCAGCTGTTGCTCCTTCCTCAGCATTTAAACAATTCAACGAGAGCATAATAGCATACAGTATCAAGATTTTCTGTGTATTTTCCATCTTTGTGTGGCTTTATTTTAACCTCTATTTCATTTATTTTTACTTTTACTTTTTTGAGACAGGTTCTCTGTATATCTTTGGCCTGGGATAACTCTTTAGACCAGGGCTGTCCTTGAACTCTCAGAGATCCACTGTCTCTGCTTCCGAAGTGCTGGGATTAAAGGTGTGTGTTACAACACCTTGAACACACAGAGATCTGTCTGTCTCTGCCTCCCAGGCATTCGGATTAAAGGTGTGTGCTACCACACCTTGAAGTCATAGAGGTCAATTTCTGTCTCCCAAGTGTTGGGATTAAAGGTGTGTACCACCACAAAATACTACTTCCTTCTTTTTAATTTTAAGAACTGTCACCTTTAGCCTGCATATATTTTCAACACATTGTAAACCATTTTGATGTTTTCTTCGACTTTGAATCTTTCTTTTACTGTATATCTCTCTTTTGTGACCACATGAGTCTTTAATTTACCAAACAATATCGGTAAGACTGAAGCCGTGGCTTTGACAGCTAGATCCAGCCCATTCCTTAGCTTTCCAGCCTCATGGCAGAGGTACCGGCTGTAGCCATGTTTATGGCCACAACTCTATGGCGTTTCATGGTCCCTGCCAGCAAGCAAGCTGCAAAAGTATGTCCACAGACAACACTCAAGTCCTCTCTCTCTGTAGCCGGCCCCTCCTGCCTCAAAGAGTCAGAGTTTGCACTGGCAGGACAGCCCAGAAAGCCGGCATTTTTAAACAGCATAGCTTTTTTTTTTTTTTGGCTATGGCTAAAACCGAAAAACACACGTTCAGACCCGAGAAATTGCTGCTACCAAGAAGCCATGCTTTACTCTATTCTTTCCCAAGCTTTCTCAAGCTTTCTGTGGATTCAGTTATCCACGTTGGGTGCCATTCTGTAGTGTGGAGCTGCGGGCTGCGTTCCCGCCGCCCAGCTTTCTGCCTCCTGGCTAGCTTAACACGCGAAATAACATCACACAAATTGTATTCTTTTAAACACTGCCTGGCCTATTATTTTCTGCCTCTTTCTCACATCTTGCTTTAACCCATTTCTAATAATCTGTGTAGCACCACAAAGTGGTGTCCTACCGGAAAGATTCTAGCGTACTTCCATCTTGGGCTGGAGCTTCATCATGTCTGGCTTCTCTCTCTGAGGAGAGGCATGGCGGTCTGACTAACTTAGGAGAGGCGTGGCATCTAACTGATCCTTCTACCTCACTTCCTCTTCCTGTTCTGTCTACTCCACCCACCTAAGGGGCGGTCTATCAAATGGGCCAGGCAGTTTCTTTATTAGCCAATGAAATCAACTCAAACAGAAGACTCTCCCACATCATGGTGGGATATACCTATAATTCTAGCACTTTAACTGAGGCAGGAGAATTGCCATTAGTTCAAGGCCCAACCTGGGCTACATAATGAGTTTCAGACCAGCCGAGATTATTGAGTGAGATCACCTTAATGCTTCCACCCCCACCAAGTTTTCCCACAGAATATCTGAATTTTATAATATGTCTACATTTGTTATGCTATTATACATACACATGTACACACATGCATACATGAGTATGCACCAAGAAACGTATTGAGCATATGAATGTCAACCTTCAAAATGTTCTGATAAGTAAAAAATAAGAACCACCGATCCCCGCTGACCCTGCCAACTAGTACAGCAGCAGGGTATTCCAACCACAGAGACTGCAAAAGACGCGACCCCAAGGCAGACTGTCAGAAATACCCTAGAGATGGATAAGACAGGCAGCAGCCATAGCCATTCTTAAAGAAAAGCTCACAGTACTGGCTGGCTCCCTAGATTCACCAAAATAGTTATGGTCTGTTTGTTTGTTTGTTTGTTTGTTTGTTTGTTTGTTTTTCAAGACTGGGTTTCTCTGTAGCTTTGGAGACTGTCCTGGAACTCACTCTGTAGACCAGGCTGGCCTCAAACTCACAGAGATTCACCTGTCTGGTTTCAAAAACAAAGAGAAGGAGCTGGAGAGGTAGTCTGGTGGTTAAGAGCACTTGCTGTTCTTGCAGAGGACCCAGATTCCGTTCCCAGCCATCCACATAGCAGATCACAACTTCTGTAACTCCAGTTTCAAAAGATCTAGCACCCCCTTCTGGTTTCCTCAAGCACCGGGCACATACATGGTAGACGCATATAAGTACATACACATTGAAGGGTGGGGAGAAGAGCTGAGCTTCTAGCATATCTTTAATTCCAACACTCAGTAAGCAGAGGAAGGCAGATCTTTGTGAGTTTGAGCCTCTCCTGGTCTAAACAGCAAGTCTCAGGCCAGGTATGGTTGATTATACAGAGATTCCGTCTTAAATTTAAAAAAAAAGTTTTAAGCTAGAAAAGCTGACAAAGTAGAAATTTACTATCCTCTTTGGATTATTTTGGAGGAAAGATGCAGAGAACAAGGATCAAAAGCAAAAACAGCAGAGTGGGTAATCCACGCCTGTAGTCCCAGCACTCAGGAGACAGGGGCAGGAGGAGGCCAGCTAAGGATATAGCCTTAACTACAGAGGCAGACACTGTATCAAAAGAAACAAATAAATGGAAAACCCTTAGACCTACAGACAGAAGCAGCAAAGACAGCAGGAAACTCACCCAGTAGAGAGAATTTGGTGTCCAAGAGCAAGAAGCTGAAACTCTAGTTGAACCAAGCAGGGCCTGTGTAAAGCAGGGAAGCAATGATGCTGCTGGGTATTGAGAGACAGGGGAGGCAAATGAGCAATATGCAAACTAAACCATATTTATCACTTCAAACAGCCAGCAATCAGATGACTAAAAGGAAATCTCAGGTACCCAAGCCTAGTTTCAGCATCCAGGCAAGACGAGAGCTGAGCTATGCCAGGGGCTCGGTCGTTCTGCATCACATATGCAGACAAGTCTCTACCACTGAGTGTCCATGCATAGGCGCTCGCCACAGTCCAAGGCTGGCCATGGTCTCACGCTGAGATCACAAGTGTGTGCCGTGTGTTCAACAACTCTCAGAGAAGTCCAGGGAACCAGACGCGGGATCTGTCTGAGCCCCAGAATGGGCATACATGCATGGCCAGAGTCCTGGCTCAACAGGAGATCCACAGGCTGTTCCAACACATCTGAGGGCTGTCAACATTTCCTCCCTTGGGACAAGGGAGACAGCTCAGTGGGTAAAAGTGCTTTCCACGCAAGCCAGACTCCACCGCAGAACTCAGAGTGGAGAAAGAGAAGCAACTCTGCTGTCCTGGAACTCACAAGATCCACCTGCCTCTGCCTCTCGAGTGCTGGCTGGGACTGAAGGTGTGTGCCACCACACCCAGGCCTGAACTGTAGTTTTTAACAAGGAAAAAGTTTACTTCAAAATGATCATCTGGGATTTAGCAAGAGGGCTCAACAGGTAACGAGTAGCGCTTGTCACACAGACTGACAACCTGAGTTTACTCCCCAGAGCCGCAGCAGGCGGGGAGAACCAGCTTCCCAAGCTGACCTCTGTAGTACAGAGCACAAGCAGTGCTAAAGCATGTCCACATTCACACACGCACACATGTGCGTGCACGCATGCACATGCCCCAAATAAAAGATAAATCCATTTTTAAGATGACCATCTAGGGTTTTTTTAATAGTGGCGATTTGTTTATTGTTTTGTTTTGTTTAAGACAAGGTCTTATTTAGCCCAAACTGGCTTCAAACTTACTATGTAGCTAAGAACAACTTTACCTTGAACTTCACCTCCCAAGTGCTAGGATTACAGGCATACACCACCTCTCCTGTTTCACGTCGTACTGGGGATGGAACCCAAGGCTTCACGCATGACAGGCTACCAACTAAGCTACAAGCACAGCCCTAATGATCATCTAGTTCTGAAAAACCAAATTATCTGCCTTCAGCATCTTGTGCTTAATCCTTCCAGCGCAGAGCCCAGAAAACAACCACTAAGGAATTTTGTACAAAATTCACAAGCAAGCTGGGGCATAATAGCACACGCCTTTAATCCCAGGACTAGGGAGGCAGAGGCAGGTGGATCTCTGAGTTCAAGGCCTGCCTGTCTACAGAGTGAGTCCAGGACAGCCAGAAGTACATAATGAAACTCTGTCTTGGGAGGAAACATTACAATGAGTTAAAAATAAACATAATTTTATCATCATAGTCCTCAAGACCTAGCTTCAGATACCTCAGAAACTATCCCTAAGCTCCCACTGACAACCCTCCCCCTTCTCTGAATGAGGCGCCCTCTCCGACTCCCAGCCAGGCAGGCAGCTCAGCCCAAATTATACCCAACTTTGTGCTGCTTTCTAAAATTACAGACAGTGCTCCCTTTTCGCTAATTGTTTTATGTACACAAATGCCTTTTTTCCCCCAAATAAAATACATGAATTACTTAAAAACAAGGCCAGTTTGATTTTGTAATTGTCTATTCTCCAGTGCTGCAGTTAAGCACTCAAGAAGCAGCCGACATAGTGGGCTTGCACAGCCTCCCTCCCTGCCCAAGGAGCTGAGCACTGAGTGCTTCCCAACCACAGCCCTGTGCACTAAGCTGTGGGCCTGAGCTGCTCCCCACTTGTCCAGCACCCTAGGATGGTCACCTAGCCAGTCACGAACCAGTCCACAGCAGCCAAGAGCTCTCTTGCTACTCAATCTGTGCCCATGGCTTGCCCCAAAAGCAAGCCTTCTGTGGGCTCCTCTGCCTACCACCCTCCTGCCACCATTCCCAAGAGGAAGGAGTTGCTCACACAAGACCATACAACTCGGCTGGTGCCCTCATTTAATCAGGCTGCTGCAAATGGCTGGCCAAAAGCAATAAGGGCATGACTGAGAGACTGTGGGAGTTTAATATAAAAAAATTAATAAAAAAAGGGGGGGAAGGAGAAAGGGTCTACCTTTTAATAGGGCCCTAATTACCCAACTCACAGGATCAGCCCAAATGAGATGGGAGTTTATTTCGGGTTTTTTTTTAATTATTGTTTTTTTTATATATATATAAATTGCTGCTATGTGTTTTCTTTCCTCTGAGCAATTATGCAGTAAGTACGTAAAGAGGAGAAAAAAATATTAATTAAATATAAGGTAATTGTAGCGTTGGCCTGGAGAGAATGAGTGTGAACTCTGGACGATCACAGGCTACCAGGGTTTGAAGACTGCTCGGGGGCTCCCAGGAAAGAAAGAAATAACATAACCAACCAACAGGCAGATGCACTGTGCAGCAGAAGAAGCCACGTTCAGAACCCCACACAGCACAGGCCTGCGGGGCTCCCCAATCTCAGGAGTTAGCCAATGTAAGACACTCTGGGCTGCCAAAGAGCTTTTTCAGTTGTATCCCCAAAAGACGGCCTGTCCTCACTTCTTAGGATAGAGAGCCAAATCAGAAAGTTTCAAACAAGCCCATGGTAGTAGGGATAAAAAGACCACTGTGCTCAGTCCGGACTTCAGTCTGAAGGGTTTGGAAGCAGCCCACAGAGGACACGCTTACGCCTGGCACTGTGAAGCATCCTAGGAAGGGACAGGCAATACCGACAGAGTGGAAGAGGTACGCAGAAATGTTGATATGTGAGCCCATGACTGGTGACAAAAGGTGACACGAAAAGTCTCAGAGGTACTTGTGTCCTCTGGGCCTAGCTGCACCACAGCCGGATCCATCCAACCCGCTGCCTAGAAAGCCTCAAAACATGCTAGAACCTGGACCTGTTCATACCAGCCCAGGCCTTCACATCATCCCTCCAACTCGGCCAGGAGAAGAGTGGGAAAGCAGGGACGACTGCAATACACGGGCTGCGGAGACAAAGCCTGGCACTGTGCCCTGTGCTCACCAGTCACCACCACTCCGAGAGAGGAACGGCTTGGCAAAGTTAAACCAAAGGCTGGCGCACCCCTAAAACTGATCTGGTTTGTACAGAACCGGTCTTACTACCCAGCCCACAGGATTTACATCAAGTCCTGAAATGCCAAACAGTGAGAACAGGGCAGGCGACAGGGACTCTGGCTCAGACCACTAAGCAAAAACACTCTGCAAAGAGAGTGACTTAGCTGAATGTAGTGGCATTCGCCTTCTTAGTCCAGCACTTGTGAAGCTGGCTCTAGCGGAAGAACTGTTGTGAGCCTGAGGCCAGCATAGGCTGCTTAGTGAGTTCAAGGATAGACTGGGTTATAGAGTGTGATCCTCCTTGTTTAAGAAAAGAAAACGGAGGAAAAGAAAAAGCCCTTCAGCACTCAGTAGGCCTCTTTCCTGTCAGAGTCTAGGATACTACGGATGATGCCTATCACAAGCAACCACTGACCAGACCAGACCCCTTCTTCTTCACTGAGAAACAGAGCGGCTGTTTGAGTCTCTGACGACCGGAAGCCGACACACAGAAACCTCAGGTGTCACTCTAGTTCTGCCAATCAGCAGCAAGCAAAGTGCTGCAGGGCTCCAGTGCTTTCAGTTCCAGAAAAAGACAAAGAGGTCTTGCTAATTCCTTCCACTAAACACAAGTCAGAGGCCAGAGTCAGGGACATGGCGTCTGTAGGGAACATGTACTGGGATGCTGCTGGGAGGGGTCGGGTCGTCAAGCTCCCTTACATTCACACAGCGATCGCACTTACCAGTGGCTCTCGGGGCACCACATTTTCACTTCCCGGAGAAGAGCTTGGCTGCAAAGAAAAACAAAAACAAAACTAAGCTCACAGTGCCACCCAATGGACATCAGAAAAACAAAGGTGTGCTGCTTCCAAGCACTGCACCCAAGTCTTTCTCTATTCTTCATGGGCTGCTATATGACAAAATTTGCCAGGAAATGCAGAGACTGTGGGTTCACTGTCATGGCCCCTCACAACCAGGGCTTGCTTTTGCCCAGGAGGACTTTAGGATCAGATGTAAGCAAGGGGACGGGGCCATGACAAAATAAAGACCAGAGAAAGGCCTAAGGGGGAACCTACCATTTCTTCTTACCTCCTTCCCACAGCTAGAGTGAACTACAGAGCAGAGAGAACGTGCAGAACCACAGGCAGCCACAGGGGGGCATTAGCTACCCATACTACGGGTTTTTCTCTACCTGGAGCCAAGTGCTGCTTTCCTTGGGTTGTTTTGTGTCTGTGTTAGGGTCTCCAAGTAACCAATGCTGACTTCAAACTCACTGTGTAACTGAGTGCAACTCTGAACTCCTGGTCCTCTTGCCTCAACCTCCCAAGTGCTGGGATCAAAGGGACATCCCACAAACATACCACCACAAGCCACTACGCTGGTTCAGGACTGCCCATCACAAAGAACCCGCACTAGGGTTAAGTCTTTCATGGAAATGATCTAGTGACGGTCTGAGAGAGAAATCCATGAGCAAGCAAACAGCACTGTGACCAGATGGCCAGGCTCCCATCTATTCCCACAGCCTTTCTCTCACACCTTCGACCTGTTACTGCACCGGCCAAAATTCAGAGTAGGGTGAGGCAAGAACAGCTCCAGAAGGGATGACTAGCAGCCTGTCTGAGCAAGCTGCGGCCAGCTTATTGTTACTGATGTTAGAGTCAATCGCCAAGTTTCTACAGATAATGTCCAGACAAGTGCAGCTAATGTGAATGTCCCAGGAGCTGGCCTCCAAACCCTCCCAGCTAATCAGACGTCCTGTTCCAGGTCTCCTATGATCAGGAGAGTCCTAACGACTGTCACTTCACAGCTGCCTGCCACCACAAAGAAGGCACCTGACACAGTGCTGAGGCCTCTGCTGGATGAAGGCTCTGATCCCTCTCTCCACCCAGAGCCCCATCCTAAGAGTTCTACCATCCCAAGACCAGAAGGGCAGGCAGCATGTAACTATAACTGGAGGTAAATCCTCATACCTGAGTGACCTTTCTCTTCCCCCTGCCATCTTCCCAGGCTCCCAGACACCAAAAGCTCACACATTTAGATCTCTGAGTCAGAGATCCCTGACCTCCTTCCTGCTGCCCTTAGACCTTCAAGACAGACTGCCCTGACTCCACCATCGACCCCTCCTCCAGCACTGCTGGACTGCCTTCCTCGAGTGCTCCCCTCCCTAAAGGTCCCCTCTCCCCTCCTGCCAGTCCTCCCTTCTAAACAGCCATGGAGTCAACCCTCAACTTCTATTTATCTCTCCTGCCATCACTTTGGTCCAAGCTTCCAGAATCCTTTGCCTGGACCACTGTAAATGCTTTCTAATCAGCTTACCTGGATTCGTGCTGGTTTTCTTCCAACTCACTTTCCACAACACAAAAAGCAAACCATTATAAAGGAAAACTCAATCAGCCCCCCTTACTTACTCACTCACCCACCCCCATAAGCAACATCATCAATAGCTTCTCACTGCTCTCAGAAGACAAGAAAAAACTCCTCGGTGCAGTCTTGGAAGCCTCACATCTATCCTAACCACATCTCAGGTCTCACGTGGTGCTGAACTCAAGCTCTGTCCACACAGCCACAGCTTGTGCTTTCTTTCAAGGGACTTTGCACAGGTTGTGCCTTCCTCTCCTCCCAGACACGTGAACCCCCTGCAGAGCCAGCTACGGCACTTCCTCAGGATGGAATTCTTTCTAAGGCATCCTTGATCAGGCCAGTTTTCCCCATTACACGCTCATATAGCACCAAGAAAAGAAGCTGAGGGGCTGGAGAGATGGCTCAGTGGTTAAGAACGCTGACTGTTCTTGCAGAGGACCAGGATTTAGTTCCCAGCATCCACATGGCATCTCACAACTACCTGCAACTCCAGTTTCAGGGGATCCAATGTCCTCCTCTGGCCTCCAAGTGCACCACAGACACATGTAGTACACAGGCATACATACAGGCATATACTCATACACAGATAAGTAAACAAAACGTTAACCTTTTTTATTTTTGAGACAGGGTTTGTCTGTGTAGTCAATAGCCCTGGCTGTCCTGGAACAAGTTCTGTAGAACAGGCTGGCCTCAAACTACCTGCCTTTGCATGGGATTAAAGGTGTGCACCACCAAGCCTGACTTAAACACTTTTAAACAAAGAAACTAAATGAGATGGCCAAGTTGGTAATCCCAGCATCAGGAGGCTAAAACAGAAGCTTATGAATTAGAGGCCAACTTCTAAGTCAATACAGCATGAGACCCTGTCTCAAAAAGAAAAAGTGGGGGGAGGGGGAGGAGTCAAGAAAAGGGGCGGGGAAGACAAGGGACAGGGGAGGGGAGGGGAGGAGAAGGAGAGCAAAGGGACCAGGGTGAAGTTCACTGTGCCGGTCAGGCCCTAAGGTCAATTCTCAATAAACAAACAAGTTTCTAAGTCACTAGCTCGCAGTGGATTACACATCCAGCTCATCCTCCCGAATGCTTCCTTCAATGAAACTGGCAGATACTAACTCTGAGTGCTAACATTCACTTAGCTTCTTCACTTAATTCTCACACTAGCTGTGCAGAAGAAAGGAAAGCAAAGGAGGTCACATAACTCATCAAGCAGTAGTATCATAGGGATTTGCACATGCCTAACTAAATGAAATAATCAAATTGTTTCAATCATATTTCATTAAGCAGCAGCCTTAATTTAATGCTACCCCATAAGTAATAACGTAGCCTATTTGACCAGACAAAACACACACCAGTGATGTGGTTCAGCAAATAAGGCATTTGCCGCCACACCTCAAGACCTGAGTTCAATCCCCAGAACCCACACAATAGAAAGAACCAACTCCCACAGCTATCCTCTAACCTCCACATGCAAGTGTGTGGGAGCGCAGGCACATGCACACACATACATACATAAAAGTTTAAATTGAACACAAACATCTTTAGTATTTAAGCCGTCTCTCTCCCCTTCTCTCCCCCGCCCACCACCCCTCTCGGCGGTTTTTCTGTATAGTCCTGACTGCCTTGGAACTCACTGTGTAGACCAGGGTGGGTTCGAACTCACAGAGGTATACCTACCTACCTCTGTCTCTAGGTGCTGGGATTAAAGGTGCGTGCCACCACCACCTGCCCTCCCCCCCACCCCCCGTTATTTCTTTGGATAGTCTCACTATGTAGCCCAGGCAGACCTGAAACTCATGATCCTCCTCCTGCCTCTACCAAATACTGGGATTATAGGTGTACACCATTATGCCTATACTAAAATTCTTTACTTAAATAATTAAAACAAAGGAACTACTTGGTATATACAAGCCCAAAGGAAGCAAGCACCAACCAGGGCTGTATCTTTCCCCAGAACCAAAAAAGAATGTGACCCTTCCTTTGATGTTGTGGACCACAGTTATCTGTTACGGGACAGTGTCACTCCCAAAGGACATTCAGACACATGTGAAGGCCCTTCTGACTCCAGCGCTCCACTGGCATTTAAGGACAAGCAGCCAGTACAAAACTATTCTACCCCAAACACCCTCTGAACCCTTGGGGAATCCTGACCACTCTCACTTCTTCACACAGGCAGGCAGGCAGCCTCCCATCTTAACTCCCACTCCAGGTAGCACTTGGAAGATGAGCAAAGAGCAGAGCAGTTCACAGCCTGCCCAAACTGGACTGACCCAGCCTAGTTCCATCTTTGCAAAATGTCCAATGTTTTTAATACCTGCCCCAGATCTACCACTTTAAGTGACAGTTAGTCTGAAAAAGATCCCTATACACTAAATTCTTTTTTTTAAGTTTTTTATTATTATTTATTTATTATGTATACAGTTAGCCAGTTAGCACCAGACCTCATTACAGATGGTTGTGAGCCACCATGTGGTTGCTGGGAATTGAACTCAGGACCTCTGGAAGAGCAGGGAGTGCTCTTAACCACTGAGCCATCTCTCCAGCCCCTTATACACTAAATTCTAACTTGACTCTGGAACTCTTCAAAATATCCACAGCTTTAAACGAAAGAGAGAGAAGGCTTATAACCCACCGAATGAGGTCTACAGCAGGGGTTTAAGAAGGAGGCTCTTGTGAACCCAACTCAGGACCCTTAGAGGTCAGAATGGGGGTGCTGGGATGGGAAGAAAGCAAAGGATTAAGAGGGCTTAAAAAAATACGAAAAATGGGGGTCAGTGAGACGGCAGAGTAAAGACACTGGCCGCCATGCCTGAAGACCCAGGTAAAGGTGCTTACTGACAAGCCTGGAGACCTGAGACCCACAGACCCACATGGTGGAGGGAGAAAATAAACTCAAGCAAGTTGTACACACGCACAGCCCCCTCCAGACACACACACATACACAAACACTATTTAAAAATAGCTGGGTAGCCGGGCAGTGGTGGTGCACACCTTTAATCCCAGCACTTAGGAGGCAGAGGCAGGTGATCTTTTGTGAGTTCAAGGGCCAGCCTGGTCTACGGAGCGAATTCCAGAACAGGCTCCAAAGCTACAGAGAAACCCTGTCTCGAAAAAGCAAAAAAGAAAAGAAAAATAAAAAATAGTTAGGTATAGCTGGACAGTGGTGGCACACACCTTTAATCCCAGCACTTGGGGAGGCAGAGGCAGGCAGTTTGAGGCCAGGCTGGTCTAACAGAAGCAAGTTCCAGGACAGCCAGTACTACACAGAGAAACCCCGTCTTGGGGGAGATAGTTGGGTGTAGCACATGCTTTAATCCCAGTAACGCAAGAGGCAAAGGTAAGTAAGTATAGTCTATGAAATTTGAGGTTAGCCTGATCTACATAGCCAGTTCTATACTAGCAAGGACTACATAATAAGACCCTGTCTCCAAATTGATTCATTAACTATAATTAAAAGTTAAGTTAGGGGCTGGAGAGATGGCTCAGAGGTTAAGAGCACTGCCTGCTCTTCCAAAAAGGTCCTGAGTTTCAATTCCCAGCAACCACATGGTGGCTCACAACCATCTGTAATGGGGTTTGGTGCCCCCTTCTGGCCTGAAGGCATACACACAGACAGAATATTGTATACATAATAAATAAGTAAATATAAAAAAAAAAGTTAAGTTAGCAGGATATGATGATCTATGTATATCAATCCCAGCACCTGAAAGGTGGGGGGCAGGAGGATCAGGGGGTTCAAGGCCACCTCATCTGCCATATTGAATTTGAGGCGTCTGGGCTACATAAGACCATGTTTCAATAAGCAAAAGTTAGGGGCCTGGGGAGATGGCTAGGTCAGTAACATGTTTGATGCTCAAGTCTGAGGCACTGAGTTTCATCACCTGAACTCAAGTAAAAGACCTGATTGTGGTGGTGTGGGTTTATAATCCTAGTGCTGGGGAGGTGGAGGCAGGAGAATTCAATCCTGTCTACTAGGACTCACTGGCCACCCAGCCTAGCCTAACCTAGTGGGAGACTTGATCTCAAAAAAAAAAAAAAAAAAAAAAAAAAAAAAAAAAAAAAAAAAAAAAAAAAAAAAAATCAAGATGTTGTTCTCCTGAACAGTAACACCCATGGTGGATCTCTGGCCTCAACATGCACACATCTATATGCAGACATGAGCATGTGCATGCACACACATGCACACACACACACACACACACACACACACAAATATTTTAAGTTAAAAAAAAATTAAGATAAAAAGAGCTGCCGGGCGGTGGTGGCGCATGCCTTTAATCCCAGCACTAGGGAGGCAGAAGCAGGCAGATCTCCGTGAGTTAGAGGCCAGCCTAGTCTACAAGAGTTAGTTCCAAGACAGGATTCAAAGCTACAAAGAAACCCTGTCTCGAAAAACCACAAATAAATAAATAAATAAATAAAATTAAAAAGAGCACAGTGGAAGAGAGGGAAGCTGTAGCACGACAGAGACAAAGGTGTGCCATCACCCCTGCTGTGGACGGGTGACCTTCCCCTGCTGGGAAGCTTGCCAAGTGCTCACCTCACTGCACAGCAAAGGCCACCGCAAAGGGTTCATGAACTTGAGCAGTGGGAGAACCTCCAAGTTCTGTGAGTGTAAGTCAGTGTCACTGTGCATGCGTACTAAGCCGGTCCATATAAACAAACAGCCCTTTGCTGGAAAGAAGAGTCAATCCACAAACTCTCCTGAGGCAGTGTGGCATATGGAAAGGGCTTGTGCAAACTTGGGCACTAACAGCTGAGTGACTGGGCGGGCTGCTCAGCCAAGCTGAGCCTCAGTTGCCTCACCGTGGGAATGATTCTGCACATCTATTCAAGAGGAGGAGATAAACGATCCTATCGGCCAGGCCCTTTGCTCTCCACTTCCAGCTGCGATGGAGTACCAGGGAGACTCGGGTTTAGTCTCCCACAGGTGGGATGCTTGCAGAAATATGCTCCTGCGATAGAAACAGACCACCACCAAGGGTCTGTGCCCTGACACCACCCTGGCTTCCCGCCATGGGGCACTCTTCAGACAGAGAGAGGAAGCCCAGTCACAGCATGGCAGTCTTAGTGTGCTGAGGAGTCAGAGACCAGATTTCAGGGAGGCCCCAAGACAGACGAAAGCAGGCAGGGGCGAGTTCCAAAGAAGCTTTGCCAGAAAGAAAGTTCCAGAACATCCACATGGGGTTTCCTTTGAAACTTTGTTCGTCACTACAATCTGTGCACACATGTGGTTGAAAGTCCACCACGAAGGTGGGAAAAAAAGGTGAGACATGAGCCATGAGAGCTCTCGGGTGCTCACAGGCTCTGGACCCAAGTTGGTCACAATACACTGCCCTGCTTACTCAGGGAATTCCAGTAGACACCTGAAAAATCTTTTTTTTTTAAATTTATTTTTATATTAAAAAGTTCCGCCTCCTCCCCCGCTGAAAAATCTTCATCCAGGGGCAGGGATGCTGTTCAAGCTATTCCCAGAGCAAAGGTTACTCTAACAAACCTTAAAAGAAGGATTTAAGGGGCCGGGGCGATGTCTCGGTGGTTAAGAGCACATGTACAATCACGCTTGTAACAAGTCAGGTGCACAAAGACTTGTAACCCCAGCTCTGAGGGGACAGAGACAGACAGAAGGATCACTGGGGCTTGCTGCTTTCCAGCACAGGGTTAGGAGACACCAGCCTTCAAAAGACTAGGCAGAGCAATTAAAGAGGGCACCTGATACCCTCTTCTGGGCTTGATTCCAGCACACAAATCCATTTAGGCAAAGAAAGAGACAAAGAGGAGGAAGAGGAGGAGAGCAGGACTTGAAAGAAACACAACCTCCCCTTCAGAACAAAGCCCAACATTCCTTTTTTAAAAATATTTATCTATTTATTATGTATACAATATTCTGTCTGTGTGTATGCCTGCAGGCCAGAAGAGGGCACCAGACCCCATTACAGATGGTTGTGAGCCACCATGTGGTTGCTGGGAATTGAACTCAGGACCTTTGGAAGAGCAGGCAATGCTCTTAACCTCTGAGCCATCTCTCCAGCCCCCAACATTTCTTTAATGACCACAAATCCAGCCTAGTGTGTCCCACACCTGTAATACTACCATTCAAGGAGCCAACAGACAGATCCTAGTTCAAGGCAGCCTAAGCTACAATAGCAAGAACCCTGTTTCAAACAAACAAGAAAAACGCCACCAAAGACGACAACTGAGGTAGCTCGGTGGGAAAGGATGCTCGCTACCAGCCCTGGCAACCTGAGCTCGATTTCCATACTGCAGGGCAGAAGGAGAGAAACCGACTCCTGCAAGTCCTCTGACCCTCCACACATACAAACACATACACACACTAAATAGAATCCATAGTAAATTCATCATTTTTAAAAAATATACAAAATTGCTGGATGGTGGTGGCGCACACCCATTCCAGCACTCGGGAGGCAGAAGGCAGGCAGGCAGATCTCTATGAGTTTGAGACCAGCCTGGTCTACAGAGTGAGTTCAATGGATAGCCAAGGCTAACACAGAGAAACCCTGTCTCAAGAATAAAACAAACAACAAAAAGTCCAGATTCCTGAACATAAAATTCACAACAGTAGAGGTAAAATTTACAAAAGCCAGCATCCCATCAAAACCCTCTGTTCGGCATGGTGCTCAAAGGCTAGTCATTCTGATGGAGGAGAGTTATCTGTCTATGTTTCTTTTCATTGGTTTAATTAATAAAGAAAACTGCCTTGGCCCTTTTAGAACAGAAAATTAGGTAGGTGGAGTAGACAGAACAGAATTGTGGGAACAAGGAAGTAGAGTTGGAGAGACGCTTCAGGCAGTTCCCACGATAGTGAGTCCCATGTGCTCCTCTCTGAGATGGACGCAGGTTAAGATCTCTCCTGGTAAGCCACAACTCGTGGTGCTCCCAGATTACTAAATATGGGTTAAAGCAAGATGTGAGAATTAGCCAATAAGAGGCTAACAGATAATGGGCCAGGCAGTGTTTAAAAGAATACAGTTCCGTGTAATTATTTCGGGTGTAAAGCTAGCCGGCGGCGGGTTGCGGTGAACGCAGCCCCGCCGCTTCACACTACATCATTCCAGGTGAAGGCAGGGGGACCAGAGAGTTCAAGACCAGACTTTACTACACAGAAAGCTCAAAGACAGCCTGCACTACAAAGATCCTGGAGAGGGGAGGGGAGGGGGAAAAGGGGGAGGGAGGGAGGGGACCAGGAAGGGGAACAGAAAGGGGAGGGGGAGAATAAATGACTTTTTTAAATTTACTTTTAATTTATGTGTATTAGTGTTTTGCCTGTGTGTATGTCTGTGTGTGGGTGTCATCTTGGAGTTACAGACAGTTGTAAGCGCCATGTGAATGCTGGGGCTTGAACCTGGGACCTCTGGAAAGAGCAGTCAGTGCTCTTAACCACTGAGCCATCTCTCCAGTCCCATGTTCTAACTTTCAATGACTTTTTTTTTAATTACATTTTCCATATCTGAGTCTGCATGTGTGTATATGTAAGCATGTGTGTTCTGGAACACATGGACGCTAGTAGGAAGGCACAGGTCCCCTGGGACTGGAGTACAGATGGTTGTGGACCACCATGTAGGTGCTAGGAACCAGCTGCCTGGCCTGTACAGGAAACCCCCTTTCTTCCCTCATGGTCCCATGAGGGTGACCAGACAGGTCCCTCGCTCGGTTTCTCTCACTTGGTGATTGCAAGATTACCCAACCCTACTCCGTGTTCAGCAATGCTCAAGGTCCGCTCTTGAGTAGGCAGTGTTTGGGCATCTTTGCGAAGCTCCCTTGTGGGTACCACCATTCTTGGCATGACCAACTGATTTGGTGACAGAAGTTAAGAATTCTTTTCTTTTCCATCACGTATTTAATGGCTCAGGGCCACCTCTCATGCATGGCCTTTTGGGACACATGCCAGTTTCTGAGGAGAGTCGGTCGGGCTTTGCTGGCTGGGTTGGGTTTCCTTTTCTGGCCTCAGCGGCTTCAAACTTACCCCTTTTACCTGTTTTGGAGTAAGGCATCCGCCTGCTTGGCTTTGGAGTTTCTTCTCATAGTGTGTCCTTGCTCAGCTTTATCAGGACATTTTGTGAGAACGAAGCACAAAGCATTTATCTTTTGTTTTGTTGGTTTTTGTGGTTTTTGTGTTGTGTTTGTTTCGTCAGGGTCTTCTCCTATGTCCTCCCTGTCTGGCCTTGAAACTCGCTATGTAGAACAGGAGGCCTGAACCTCGAACTCAGATCTGCCTGCCTCTGCCCAGGAGGTTCTTAAAGGATCAAGGGTGTGGTATTACCATGCCCAGCCTGTTTGAAATCAGGCTTTACTATAATTCATTCATTCATTCATCTCATTCATTCCCCATTCCCCTTCCCTGCTGGCTCTCGTTCCCTCTCTTCCTCCTCTCTTCCTCCCCCTCTTCCCTCTCCCTCTCCTCTCCCTCTCATCTCTCTCGTCGCCTCTCTCATCTACCCTCTCTCTCTCTCTCTCTCTTCGCTCTCTCGTACATGGAGACTGAACCTAGGCAGGCTCTGTACCCCTGAGATGCTTGTCCTACATGCTTTCACACAGGGGTCAGTCAGGAGATGGAGAGATGGAAGCAGACATTGCACCCCACACACAGGAGTGGATGGGTTTACAACAGGCACACACCAAAAGGGGTGTGGGGGTATCCAGTGAGATGGTTCAGGGGACAAAAATCTGAAGACCTGAGTCTAATCCCACAGGACATACCTATCCTGCAAGTTGTTCTCTGACTGTCACATGCATGTAGATACATACACACACACTGATAAATAAATGTTTTTTTTTAAAAAACTAAAGTGAAAAAATTGTGAAGGGGCAGGAGGGGAGCACACCAGACATGCAGCTCAATTAGCCTAGTGTACAGGAAGCCTTGGGTTCCATCCCCAGCACTGTATAAGCCATCACAGAATACAGCCTTGTCATTCCTCCAGCAGTCGAGAAGTGGAGACAAGAAGAGGATTCGAGGTCCAAAACCATTCTCCACTATCTAATGAGACCCTGTCTCAGAAAAACAAGTAAGGCTGGAGAGAAGATGACTCAGCGGATAAAGGTGCTCACCACCAACCCTGATGATCCAACACTCCAGCCTTGGAACCACATGATGGAAGGAGAGAACTGACTCCTAAGAGCTGTCCTATGACTTCTGCATGCATGCTGTAGCACACGCAAGCCCCACCCACATTTCAATAAATAAATGTAAGAACAAATAATTAAATTAAAAATAACCCCCAGACCAAGCGGTGGTGGCACACGCCTTAATCCTAGCACTTGGATGGCAGAGGCAAATGGATCTCTCTGAGTTCAAGGCTAGACTGGTCCTAGAGTGTGTTCCATGACAGCCAGGACTTTTACACAGAGAGACTCTGTATTGAAAACAAAACAAAACAAAAAACAAAAACCCTAGATAAATAAATATGAACATATCAAGCCTAGCAAAATATAAAAAGGGTAATATTACACATAATCATGACCAAGAAAATATACTGAATGAATGAAATAACAAAGTAAAACCAATTCAGAGAACAAAGGAAGAAAACAAAAATATCAGCTATCAGCAGATACCAAAAAGAGCAAAACCGACATCATTACTGTGGAATATTATTTTAAGACGTGTTGGCATTGTTTATGCTGTGGAAATTTGTTTTAATGGATGCAAAGATGTGTTGCATTCTTTTTTTTTTTAAGATTATTTATATGTATACAACATTCCTTCCATGTATGCTTGCATGCCAGAAGAGGGCACCAGATCTCATATAGGTGGCTGTGAGCCACCATGTGGTTGCTGGGAATTGAACTCAGGACCTCTGGAAGAACAGTCAGTGCTCTTAACCTCTGAGCCATCTCTCCAGCCCGTGTTGCATTCTTTATGTTACATTGTTTAACTCTGTGAAGCTGTGTTACTTTGCACAATTATTATCTAAATTATCTAAAACACCTGATTGGTCTAATAAAGAGCTGAACAGCCAATAGCAAGGCAAGAGAAAGGATAGTGGGGCTGCCAGGCAGAGAGAAAAAAACAGGAGAAAAAGAGGGATCGGGAAAGCAAGAAAGATCAAGGAACGAGAAAAAAAGGAGGACATCAGGGGACAGCCACCCAACTATGTAGCCAGCCATGCAGTAAGAAGAAAAGGAAGGTATATAGGATAGAGAAAGATAAAAGCCCAAAGGCAAAAAAGCAGAGAGGATAATTTAAGTCAAGAAAAGCTGGCTGGGGAGGGGTGTGTGTGTGGAGAACTGGCTCAGTGGTTAAGAGCACTGACTGCTTCTCCAGAGGACCTGGGTTCAATTCCTAGCACCCACAATTCCTAGCTCACAATTGTCTGTAACTCTAGTTCCAGTGACCCCGACGACACCCATGATAAAACATCAATGCACATAAAACTAAAAAAGGAAAGGAAAGCTGGCTAGAAATAAGCCAAGCTAAGGACAGGCACTCATAAGTAATAATGAGACTTCACGGGGTTTATTTGGGAGCTGGGTGGTGGGCCCAACAGAAAAACGAGTAAAAACAACCAACATCACATCATTCAAAACTTACTGACATACTTTTTTAAAAGATGTTTATTTATTTATGATTTTTTTAGATTTATGTTTTATTTTATATGTATAAGTGTTTCACCTACATGTATGTATGTGCATCACATGGGTGCCAGGTGCCTGATGCCCAATGAGGTCAGAAGAGGAGGCTGGATGCCCTGGAATTGCAGTAAACAGATGGTTATGAGCTTCCATGTGTACTGGGAACCAAAGCCAGATCTTCTGCAAGAACAACCAGCGTTCTTAACTCTGTGTCATCTCTCCAGCTCCACAATTTGCTTTTGAAATTTTCTTTAATTTTTATGTGTATGAGTGTTTTGCCAATATCTGTGCACACCATCTGCAATGGCTGCAGAGGCCCAGAAAGTGTTGGACCCCCTGAAACTGGAGTTTTAAACAGCCGTAAACTGCCATGGTGTGCTGGGAACCAAACCTGGGTCCTCTAAAAGAGCAGCAAGCACCCTTAAGCACTCAGCTTCTCTCCAACCACAAAACACATGATTATTTTTAACCTTTATCTATTTATCGTGTGTGTGTTGCTTCTGTGAGTTATGTGCTCCCTACGCATGGAGGATCCGGAAGCAGAAGGAAGCCACAGATCAATAGGAGTTACAAACAGCCACCATGTGGGTTCTGTGGGTTCCGTGAAATCCAGGTCCCCTGGAAGAGCAACGAATGCTCCAGCCACCCACACAGTATTTTGGGAACAAAATACAAAGACAAGAAGTAGTGGGTCTGCCTGTGGTCCTAGCTACTCAAGCTGCTAAGGCATGACAGCTTGAGGTCAGGGGTTTGAGATCAGCCCCAGCAATGAAGCAAGACCACATCTCTCAGAAAACAAGGCATTCTGGTGTGGTGGCACAGAACACCTATAGTCCCAGCACTCAGGAGGCAGAGGCAGGAGGACTGCTAAAAGTTCAAGGTCATCCTGGTCTACATAGCAAGTTTCAGGTAACCTGACCTACATGGTGAGACTCTTATCTCAAAAATATAAAAAAATAACCCAACCAGCCGGACGACATAATGGCATACACCTTTAATCCCAGCATTCTCTGGGAGGCAAAGGCAGGTGGATCTCAGTGAGTGTGAGGCCAGTCTGATCCACATAGTAAATTCCAGGAGAGCCAAAGCTATGATAGAAAGACCTTGTCTAAATATATGTATTTACAAAAATAAATAACCAGCTGGGCCCAGCACTTGGGAGGCAGGACAGGCAGATATTTGTGAGTTCAAAGCCAGCCTGGTCTACAGAACAAGTTCCAGGACAGGCTCCAAAGCTACAGAGAAACCCTGTCTCGAAAATGGATGGATGGATGGATGGATGGATGGATGGATGGATGGATGGACGAAAAACTGAGCAAGCTGAAAAATAAAATATGAGTTTCCTCATCTTGATAAAGGGAACCTCAACAAAACCCTACAGCTAACACCTGAGTGTGGAAGACTATATACAATCCCTCCAGATCAGCGACAGGAAAGAATGTTCAGACTCACTATCCCTTTGAGCATTTTTTTTTTTTTTTTGAGACAGGGTTTCTCTATGTAACAGTCCTAACCAGGCTGGCCTCGAGCTCAGAGAGCTGCCTGCTCCTCTGCCTCCCAAGTGTTGGGATTAAATGTGTGCACCACATTATTCTTTTTTTTTAAAGATTTATTTATTTATTGTGTGCACAGTGTTCTGTCTGCATGTATGCCTGCAGGCCATAAAGAGGGCATCAGATATTACAGATGGTTGTGAGCCACCATGTGGTTGCTGGGAATTGAACTCAGGACTTCTGGAAAAGCAGCCAGTGCTCTTAAGCTCTGAGCCACCTCTCCAGCCCCTTGAACATCATTCTTAAAGTTCTAGATAATACAATAAAACAAAAAATAAGCTGGGCACAGTGATGAAGAAGAGCGGCTGGGAGGGAGGAGGAAGAAGAGGGAAGAGGTAGAGGAAGGAAGAGCTTAAACTGGAAAAGCAAAAGCACAGTCGCTTTATCTGCAGATGATACTATCGTCTACAGAGACCATGAGGGACCTACAAAATGTGACCGAAATGCAAACCAGGGGTTTTTTTTTTAATTAATTTATTTTTTTAGAAGATTTATTTATTTATTATGTATACAGTGTTCTGCCTCCATGGATGCCTGCAAGCCAGAAGAGGGCCCAAATCTCACTACAGATGGCTGTGAGCCACCATATGGGTGCTGGGAATTGAACTCAGGACCTCTGGAAAAGCAGTCAGTGCTCTTAACCTCTGAGCCATCTCTCAAGCCCCGCAAACCAGGTTTAACAAGGTTGCAGACACATGGCCAATACACAAACCCATAATTTCACTTTATATACTAGCATTAAATAATTGGAAAGACATGAAAACTGAACGTGGTGGCACATGCCTGCAATCCTAGCAGCTGGGAGGTGGGAGCATGACAGTCATAGTCTAAAGCCAGCATGTGTAGCTGGAATTCTCTCTGGGGCACCAACCAGTTCCCAAAAAAAGACACGGAGACTAGTTATCAAATATGAATGCTCGGCCTTAGCTTAGGCTTGTCCCACAAGCTCTTTTAACTTAATTTAACCTATTTTTATTCATCTACGTTTTTGCCTCAGGGCTTTTTATCTTTCTCTCGTTTTATATATCCTACTTTCCTGCTTCCTCCGTGTCTGGCTGGCTGGTTGGTCCCTGGCATCTCCCTGGTGTCTCTTTCTTTCTTCCCCAAGCCTAAATTCCTCCTCCTACTTACCTTCCCTGCCTGGAAGTCCCACCTATACCTCCTCCCTTGCTATCAATTGGACATCTTTTTATTAGACCAATCAGGTGCCTTAGGTAAGGTAAGGTAAAACAGCAACACATCTTTTCATAATTAAACAAATGAACACATTTTTGCGTAGTTAAACAAATATTCCAAAACAAGCATGGGCTACATAGGGGGAGGCCCTGTGTCAAAACCCAAAAATACACAAAACCTATAAATACAGTAGCATTCTCAATAGAATATACTTAAATTTAATCAAGCCGGGCAGTGGTGGTGCACATCTTTATTCCCAGCACTTGGGAGGCAGAGGCAGATGGATCTCTGTGAGTTCAAGGCCAGACTGTTCTACAAAGTGAGTTCCAGGACAACCAGGACTATTACACAGAGAAACCCTATCTCAGAATAACAGAGAGAGAGAGAGAGAGAGAGAGAGAGAGAGAGAGAGAGAGAGAGAGAGGGAGGGAGGGAGGGAGGGAGGGAGGGAGGGAGGGAGGGAGGGAGAGGGAGGGAGGGAGGGAGAGACAGAGAAATTTAATCAAATGTTTCCATAACCTACACACTTAAAACTATAAGACACTACTGAGAAAAGCCAAAAGATGTGAGTAGGTGTGGACATGCTTAAATGGGAAGATAACAAAGAAATGATTGTTCTCTTCAAATGACCTGTGGGCTATACTCAATCCCTATTAATCCCAGCAAGCTCTTATGTAAGACTTTTTTAAAGGATACCTTGGGGTGGGGGGAGGTGGAGAGAGGTGAGCCGCTGTAGCCCAAGCTGGCCTTGAATTCAAACAATCCTCCTGCCTCAGCCTCCTGTAATCTGGGATTTTATGGAGGAGTTACTGCACCTGACTAGAACTATAAAATTTACCCCTAGAGGATGAAGAGATGGCTCAGTCATTAGAGTACTTATTATGTAAGCGTGAGGACTCAAACACGGATCCCAGACACCCAGGTAAAAAGCCAGCTGTGGCAGCACATCTGTGAGCCCAGCACTAGGGCAAGTGCACAGCGAGTCTTGTCAATCAGTGAGCTTTAGGTCCAACAGCCCTGTCCCCCAAAATTAAAAACAGAGCCAGACATATGGCATACGCCTTTACTTCCACACTCAGGAGGTGCATACAGGCAAGCTGTATCCAAGGCCAGCCTGGTCTACATAGGAAGTTCCAGGTCAGCCAGAGCTACATAGAGAGTCCCTGTCTGTCTCAAAACAAACAAGCAAACAAAAACAAAACCACAAAAGTGGAGAGCAACAGAGGAAAACACCTGATATCAACCTCTGGCCTCCACATACACACAAATAGGCACACAGACACAGACACAGACACACAAGTTACCGGAAGACCCAAGGCTGGACCATAACTTTACAGCAAAGTCTTTACCATCCTCATACCAATAAACAAACAAACAAAATCAACATAAAGACACAAAGGACCAAAACAGACCATTTGCTTGTTGCACCACAATACCCAGCCATACTTTTTTTAAGACCAAGGACTTGGCAGATAGCTTGGGGGTAAGAGCACCTGCACACAGCATGAGGCCCTGACTTCGGATCCCCAACACCAATGTAAAAGGCAAACATGGACCTATAACTGGGTGTATGCAGGAGACTCACTGGAGCTTACTAGCCAGCCTAGCTCAAAATAAAACAAAACAAAACACCAGCATGCTCCAGGTTCAATGAGACATTGGCTCAGAGGGGATACACCAGAACACTGATGCCTTTCTCTGGCCTCCACAAACACGACTGGAGCAGTTGTGAGCTCACGACCACCTCTAAGTGCAATTCCAGGGGATCCACACCCTCTCCTGTTCTCATGGGCACGTGCACACATATGGCATACTCACACGCAGACATAACTACACATACACATGAATACAATCAAGGTGCTGGCTGGCCACTCAGGAGGCAGAGACAGGCAGACCTCTGTGAGTTTAAAAGTAGCCTGTTCTAAACAGTGAATTCCAGGAGAGCCAGGGCTACATAGTGAGACCCTGTCGTCGTCGTCGTCCCCCCCACAAAAAAAATGGGGGTGGGGGGAGGCGAACAGCTGGAGGTCTAGGTGGCTCCATGGTTAGGAGCATTTGCTCCTCTTGCAGAAGACCAGTCTCCACTGCCAGCACCCAAGGGTGGTGACAACCATCCATAATTCCAGATCTAGGGAATCTGATGCCCTCTTCTGACATCCAAGGGTAACAGTCTATATGCGGTTCACAAAACAAATGCAGGCAAAACATTCATATACATAAAATAAATCTAAAAAACATTTAATTAAAGCAAAACATCTTTAAAAACAGTTCAAAACAGTGTGCTATTTGCAATAGGCTTATAGATACACAGAATAGAATCCACAAATTGACCTTTGTGCAAACTTAAAACAATCTGACTTTTAACAATGGTAGAGAAAATTTAAATGGAATCTTATCAACAAATGGCACTGGAACGAGGACACCCATCAACAAAAGTGAACCTTAACATGATTAACATGTACAACCAGACTCAGCATTAGTCAGCACATGTAAAATGGAAGCCATGAAGCAGACCCACCACACACTCACTAAAATGGTTGAAATCAGAGTGACAGGCCATACCAAGTGCTCTCAGATACTGTGGGGGGTGAAAGACGTAACACAGGTTTGCACACAAAGCTAAATACACACTGACCACACGACCTAGCAATTCCACTCAGGAGAATTTACCAAAACCCTGAAAATGTCCTTATACACTCTACATGAATATTATAGCATTAAGCTAGCATCCAGCTGTGGATTCTAGGACCACATCCTAAATGACCCCAGATTCCTACCTGTTGACATGTGTCCCCTTTTGTGTTCCTTCCCCTAGATTATGGGTGGAATCTGTGACTTGCTCCTGCCAAGAGGATGCCAAAGAGGACAGGATGCACGTAATTACATTAATGTGGGCAAGACACAAGACTACGATTTCCATAGGTATACACCTTTAATCCATGCACTCTGAAGGCAGGGACAACTGGATCTCTGGGAGTTCAAGACCAGCTTGATCTACAAAGCAAGTTCCAGGACAACCAGAGCTACATTATAGAGATCCTTGTCAAAAAATAAATAAATAAAAGAAACGTTGTTTTCAACCTGCTAAGTTTGTGTAGTACTGTTACAGAGCAATGGAAAACTAATGCAATCCAAACGTCCATCAGCCAGCGCACAGATCAACCACATGGTGAACTATGCCTTAGTAGTAAGTTGCAGCGGCTGGAGAGATAGCCCCGAGGACTAGAACATACTGTTCTTGCAGAGGACCAGAATGTGGTTCCCATTAGCCGCATAAGTAGCTCATAACCACTTGTAACTCTGGGTCCTAGAGCCCTAGTGCCCGAGACTCCACAGGTACCTGCACTTACATATGCACTCACACAATTTAAAAAATAAAACACCACCAGGCGGTGGTGGTGCACGCCTTTAATCCCAGCACTCAGAAAGCAGGAGGATGGGCTCTGGAGAGATGGCTCAGAGGTTAAGAGCACTGACTGCTCCAGAGGTCCTGAGTTCAAATTCCCAGCAACCACATGGTGGCTCATAACCATCTATAATGAGATCTGGTGCCCTCTTCTGGCATGTAAGCATATGCCAGCCAGTCTAGCCAAACCATAAATTCAAGGTTCAGTGAGAGACCCTGTCTCAAAAAATAAGGTAAAAAAAGTAAATAAATAAAGTAGAGAGTGTGGGCTATAGAGAGGGCTTGGCAGCTACAGCAAGAGCTGCTCTTCAAGGACACGGACTTGATCCTCAGCTTCCACATGGGCCCTCAGCACACTCCAACTCCACTTCCAGGGGGAAGAAGCTCCTCTAGCACCTGAGGCGCCAAGACACACAGACTGCACAGACAAAACACCATGCACATACATAAAGAGCAACTGAGGAACGCATCTAACTGACCTCTAGACTAGTCTGAGAGAGACAGCTTGACCTCTGACTTACACACACACACACACACACACACACACACTTTCTCTCTTTCAAAATATAACAGCTGGACATAGTGGCTTTTAATCTCATTTTAATAAATGCTTTTAATCTCAGCACTCAGGAGGTAGAACCAAGTGGAGCTTGAAACCAGCTTGGTCTACAAAGTGAGTTCCTGGCCAACTCACGACTACAGAGTTAAGACTGTGTCCCCCCAAAAAAATTAATTGGTTAACTAATTAATGAAAAGATTTTCTAATTCAAATTGAGGCTGGGAATGTAGCTCAGTTGGTAGAATGCCTCCTTTACATACACAAGGTCCTATCTCAGTCTCTATCACCAACAGCTTGGTGGCACATGCATGAAGTCTCACTTGTTTAAAGTGTGTATTTGCAGCTTATTGTTAGTGACAGAGCACGACAGAAAGTTCAACTTTTTCCTCAGGCTGCCAGCACGTTCTGATGCAATCCCGTCTCTATCAGCTTTGGAAAGGAGGGCAAAGGAGCAGCAGAGCTCAAACCAAACAAGTGCTGCCAAAGCCGTAAAGACCTTGGACCCCTCCAGGCCAGCCTGGTCTACAAAGCAAGTTCCAGTTCAGCCAGGACAGTTACACAGAGAAAAGAGAAACCCTGTCTCGAAAAACCCAAGAGAGAAAGAGAAAGAGTGCTTAGCTACTACCTTCCACATGTACAAGAGGGAAACCCCAGAAACAAAGGAACCCTTCCTTAAGCACCCCAAAGGTTCCAAGTGGGAAGACTATTAGTAGCCTTCGTAAAATTGCAAAGTATCCTAGAGGAAGCAGAAACTATGGACACATTTCAATCCCATTCCTAAGCAGTTCCAAGAAAATTCAGGTACCGAGGCACCGAGGCAGTTGATCAAATTAGGTGGGACAATGCCAGGAAGGGACATCCCTCTTTCAGACACCCCAGAGTTCAGAATCCTGGGCAGTGAGGAGCCCAGAATCATCCCTGTTTCTGCTGTCTTACAGCACACACATCAGCCTGAATTACACACACCACTAACAGAGGCCGGTCTAAGTGTCCAACTCCTTTAAGTGGGATCCCTCTAATTGGCTTATCTCGAGCAGTAAGACAGCAAGAAATATAAGTGGTAGCCCTCTGTCTAGGAAGGAAGTGAAATACTGGTGAGTGGCTGAAAACTCTCAAAGGTGCTTGAGCCTCCCAGGGCATGTGTTTTTCTTTTCAGGTCTATCCTAATTAAATTTAAACATAGATGGCCAACTAAAGGAGTCCCACACAGTGTGGGCTGAAATCAAGACTCTGTGGGGCACACGATTTTGGGCCCGTTGCAAAACCCTGCCACCCACTTCTGCACTTTGCAAAGGGCAGATAAGAGTTAGCTAAAAAGCACTACTCGGTGGCCAAAGAGATGGCTCAGCAGGTAAAGACGTTTGCTGCCAGGCCCGAGGGCTTGAGTCCCATCTTCACTTTCACAAGGTGGAAGGAGAGGAACGACTCCGGCAAAGTTGTCCTCCGACTTCCCCCAGTGCCACGGCTTGCGCATATTCACAGAAATAAAACAAAATTTAAAAGTAAACATAGCCTGACTTCTGCAATGGCAACGTTCAAGCAGTAAGCGGGCTGTCCCTTAACATCGCTCCTCATCCCAAGCCTCCTAGGCATCACGACCTCCCCACCGCAGAAGCCCAAGCAGCAACCCTGCCCCATAACCGAAGCGGGGTTTGCTCCCGTCTGCAGGTGAACAACTCGGAGGGGAGTCCTCGGCCAAGAAAACAGAACCCTGAGAAGAAGAGAAGCGCGGGTTGGGTCCTCAGCCAAAAGCTCGGTTGCGTCTGTTATTGACACTCCGTCCACTCTCCACGAACGCACTGAGAGCGAAGAAGTCCTCGGAGCGACCCTCCAAGTTGGCAAGAGAGCCCCCAAGGGAACGAAGACCAAGATGCCGGCACTGGAGGGGCCGCGGCGGCGGGAGGGGAGTCGTCGGGCCCCTCCCCACGGGGGACAGCCGGGTACCAGCGCCTGCCTTCCCCACCTCTCCTCCGGCAGGGCCCTCACATCAGTGCGCTGAGGACCCAGCCCGGGCCCGCCGTTCCCCACGACCAAGTCCAGCGGGCTCCTAGGGGACCTGAGGCCGCGGCCGAGACCCCAACTCCGGGATGTGGGGAGACAGGGGTCACTGGGGCAGGAGCCGGGCGCCGAGGACCCCAGAGGGGCGGGGCCCGGGGGAGAGACCACGTCGGGGGGACCTCGGCTTCCAGGACTCGGGGTCGCCACCCCACTGCCAGCCGCGCGCCGAGCGCCGCGGCGGCCCCGGTCCCCACCACTCGAGGCGGGGCAGTCCCACTCCCCTCACCTGGCTCGGCTGCTCTGCCTGCTCCGAGGACGCCATCTTTCTGAGGCCTGACTAATCGACCGCCGCTGGCCCGAGTGTCTCCCGAGAGCGCTCGCTCCGGCTCTCCAGGCAAGACCAAAGTAGAAGGACCTGAGCCTGTCGATGTGGGCGGGCTCGGGCAGAAAGGGTTGAGCCCGGTGTCAGGGTTACCTAGCAGTTTACAGGAAAGCCCATAACCTGTGTTCTCTATTTCTAATAGGATATCTTTTCTTGTGGTTTTACATTGTTACTCTGTTGACTTTGGGGTTTAGTCACGTCCACTTTCAACTTCTTCCTCACTCCCCACATGGCCCATCAGGTTCCCCTTCTTTTTAAAAATAAATTTATTTACATGTTTGGATATTTAAAGGGGATTTTCGTTTGTTTTTGTTTTCTAGACAAGGCCTCATGTAGTTTACAATAGCCTCAAACTTCCTATGTATCCCAGGATGAACTCCTGATCCTCCTGCCTCCACCTCCCGGTGCTGAGATTACAGGTGTGCACCACACGCACATTTTAATTCTTTTTTTAAAATATTTATTAAGTATACAATATTCTGTCTGTGTGTATGCCTGCAGGCCAGAAGAGGGCACCAGACCCCATTACAGATGGTTGTGAGCCACCATGTGGTTGCTGGGAATTGAACTCAGGACCTTTGGAAGAGCAGGCAATGCTCTTAACCTCTGAGCCATCTCTCCAGCCCACATTTTAATTCTTGAATTAAAACTCTCCCTGTTCTTAGAGCACCGTGGTCACATTTAGGGACTATTTATTTAGTATACGCATGAAAATGGAAATTAAATTTTTAGCTACTTGGTACAGTATTATTCTTCAAGTGCCTACCGTTTCTCAGAAGTGTTCACAGGCGCTAGAAATACAAAGAGCCCATATGCAGCAACTCTCTTGAGAAACCCAAGTACAAACTAATATGCAATGCTCTCTCAGGCCGTCTCTCCTAATGCCTGTGCTTAATCTATATTGCAACTGATTCTTCAGATGGGATTTGTAGCTCAGTTAGTAGCATGCATTAAAAAACTGGATTCTAGCACCATACATACCTGTCTGGTGGTCCACACCTGTGATCACAACATTTGGGAGGCTGAGGCAAGAGAATCAGGTTATTATTATTGGTTCAAGGATATTCTGCATTCAAGGCCAGCCTAGACTACATGAGACCCTGTTTAAAAAAGGAAAGAAAGAAAAAAAAAGAAGGAAGGAAAGGATGGATGGAAGGAAGAAAGGGAGGGAGGAAGGAAGGAAGGAAGGAAAGAAGGAAGGAAAGAAGGCAGGCCCAACACCCAACCTTTGTCCCCAATCCCAAAACAAACACACAATTGCAGCATCCAAGAACTCTGACATCTGTGTGTAAGTGTGGTGCTTTGAAAAAAAAGGCACCCAAAGGGTGTTGGGAGATATTCGATCCCACTGTGAGCCCCGAGTTAGCATTTGTGTTAATTAAATAACATTAACTTTAGTTCAAGAGGCTATGATAGCAACTAGCTGATAGAAAGTAATCATAGAGCATCAGCGGTCATCTGGAAGAGATAGGGACACACCAGAAGTAGTAGAGAGGGGTTTCGAGCAGAATGACACTTTTTGTTTAGGCACAACAGAAAGATGCTCTTTGGGAAACACCAGCAAGAAGAGAAAGTTATCTTTCTGAGCTAGCAGGTTTTCACCCCAGCCTTTGAATCTCGAGTCTTATTTATAAATAGAACAATAGAGATTTAGTTAAATCTACTTTTAGCAGCAGCCACAGAGCCAGTGACAGAATTCCCACCAGGCTGCAGCCTGAGCAGCCAGAGGAGCAGTCCTGTAACTATGGCAAAACACTATATATAATAAATAAATCTTTAAAAAAAAATCTATGCCCTTTCCTTGTGATCAGATTGATGACTAACTTAATTGTCATCATAGAACCTTCATCCAGTAACTGATGGCAGCAGATGCAGAGATCCACCGCTGTCAAGCACTGGGCCAAGCTCCTGGAGTGCAGTGTAAGAGCAGGAGGAGCGATCATATGAGCAAAGGGGTCAAGACCATGATGGGGAAACCCACAGAAACAGCTGACCAGAGCTAGTGGGAGCTCACTGACTCCCAGACTGACCGCTGGGGAACCTGCATGGGACCAAACTAGACCCTCTGAATGTGAGTGACAGATGTGTGGCTTGGGCAGTTTGTGGGGCCACTGACAGTATTTATTCCTAGTTCATGAACTGGCTTTTTGGAACCCATTCCCTAGGGACATAGTTAAAGTAATATTCCACAATGGAAAACAAGCTCGTATTAGAGCTTGTGTTGCTAAGCAGAGACTGAACATTTCAAACATCTCTGTAATTCACATTTTCCCTTTATTTTCTGATTTTCAATCTCATCATTCTGTCTTTCCAGAGGACAAATTTTCTTAATTTCCACTTCTATTTATTTTCAATTCTATAATCAGGCACCACTTCATTGAACAGGACAGAAAAGGTTGGGTTTATGGCCAGAAAAAGTGCAGAAAAGAAAGGAAGAGGATTCGTCACATCAAAGTTGCAGGCCTTGCGAATCAAAGACAAGGAGATAAAACAATAGGAAAAGAACTGGTGAGCGAGCCATCATCAGGCCACTTCAGGCTCCCTTGTGTAAGAATTAAGGCAGAGGGAACTCCATGATCTTGCCAAGCAGAGAGAGCCTTTTTGAGAAATCTCTCTCTAATCTTGATTTCTGGGAAGTTCAGATAAACCTCCACATCACAATTCAGTGATATGGAATCTTAGCATAATTGTATCCTCCCTCCCATACTAGGGATCAGACTTTTGGTCTTGTTCAGGCTAGGCAAGTACTCTAGAACTGAGCCGCTCCGAGTCTGTATTTTGATTTTTAGGCCCTTTTGTTGGGATCTAAAGCAACAACCTAGTCTACAGCAATGCTCTCCTGATATTGCTGTTTAGCAAACTTTTTCTATGTTCATTGGTGTTTTGCCTATGCGTGTATGTCTGTGTGAGGGTGTCAGATCTTGGGGTCACAGACAGTTGTGAGCTGCCATGTGGGTGCTGGGAATTGAACCCCTGTCCTTTGGAAGAGCAGCCAGTACTCTTAATCACTGAGCCATCTCTCCAGCCCTTAGCAACATTTTTTTTAATGTAGTTAAGGACAGTTGGCTGGTAGATGGCTTATCAGTTAAGAGCACGGGCTTCTCTTGCACCCACCTGGTGGCTCACAACCTTCCAGAACTCCAGGTGCAGGGCAGCTGCTCTGTCTTCTCTGGCCTCGGCCGGCGCCAGACAAGTGCGTAGTGCATAGAGATACATGCAAGTAGAACATTCATATAGATAAATATTTTAGTATTTATCTTATTTAAATATTTATAAATAAATATTTTAACTTCTTTTCTCTTAAATGACTTCATTTCACTTTTGGCAAGACTGAAAATTAATGTTCTATATTTAAATCTGACTTCCTTCAAAATAGCCTGAAGGTCGGGGCGTCTTCCAGATACAGGTGGGACACACATTCCTCCAAATCTGGATTGCATTTCTTGACAATTGACAGTCAAAATCCTCCACCCAAATAACAAAATCCAATATTAAATGTTCCTGTATGGTGACAATTATCCCATTTCTGAGCAGTGTCTGTTGAAGCAAGGACTGACCTTTTAGCAGGTTTATTCTGGGCCACCAACCAGCTCCCAAATCATGACACAGAGATTTATTATTAATTATGAATGCGTGGGCCTTAGCTTAGGCTTGTCCCACTAGCTCTTATAACTTATTTTAACCTGTTTCTCTTCATCCACCTTTTGCCTTGGGGCTTTTACCTTTCATTCTGTGTGCTCTACTTACCTGCTTCTTCCCTGTCTGGCTGGCTGGCTGCTGCCTAGCTGGCCTCAGGCGTCTCCCTCTCTTCCTCCCTCATTACCTCTGTCCTCTTGAGCCTAGATTCCTCCTCCTCCTCCTTATTCTCGCTGCCTGCCAGCCCCACCTATCCCTCTACTGTCTAGCTATTGGCTGTTCAGCTTTTTATTAGACCAGTCAGGTGTCTTAAGCAGGCAAAGCAACGTTGGACAAACGCAGCATAAGCAAATGTAACAGCTTTACACAGTTAAAGTGATAGTCCACAACAGACCCTCCCTATGTAATGAATCAAACTTTGCAACCTCGACTTGAACTTTGTAAGCATTCTTCTTCCATCTGTGAGCCTGAACAGTGAACTTCATAAACCGCCTGAGAGAAGCCAGGCACAGGAGTGGAGGCTTGCAGTCCCGGCACTTGGGGGTTCAAGGTGATCATCCTCAACTACATAGTAAGTTTGAGGCCAGCCTAGACTACATGAGACCATCCTTGGGGGGAAGGGGGGCTGGAGAAATGGCTCAGTGGTTAAGAGCATTGACTGCTCTCCCAGAGATCCTGAGTTCAATTCCCAGCAACCATATGGTGGCTCACAACCACCGGTAATAAGATCTGGTGCCAACTTCGTCTGCAGGAACACATGCAGGCAGACCATTGTATACAAAATAAACAAATAAATCTGAGAGAGAGAGAGAGAGAGAGAGAGAGAGAGAGAGAGAGAGAGAGAGAGAGAGAGAGAGAGAGAGAGACCATAAGGAGGGGCTGGGAGATGTTTCAGAGCACAATCACCGTGTGCTGTGGGAACTCCTTCAGCCAATAGTCTTTAAGATACTGGCCCAGTTTCCACAACAACTGTGCAGATATGAGCAACTGATTCTGCCTGTTTGTTAGGAGGAGCCTGGGGTGCTGGTCAGCAGGTCCAGCCTATCAGTGAGTGTTGTATGGAGACTGCTTGTCGGTTCCGGCTAGCTTAGACCAGAAATAATCACACAGGAACTAATAATTAAATCACTGCTTGGCCCTTTAGATCTAACTTTTTATTGACTAACTCATATTAATTTAACCCATTTCTATTAATCTGTATATTGCCACATGACTGTGCCTAACCGGGTAAAGTTCCCAGTGTCTATCTCTGGTGGCTCCAAGGCTTCTCTCTGACTCCGCCCTTCTTTTTCCCAGCATTCAGCCTAGCTTTCTCTGCCTACTTAAGTTCTGCCTTGCCTTGCTATAGGCCCAAAGCAGTTTCTCTATTCATTAATGGTAATCACAGCACACAGAGGGGACTCCCACATCATCAAGTGAGCTGGAAGTTCAGTGAAAACCCATATTGCAAAGGATAAAGTAGAAAGTAATAAAGCCAAGATCCTCAACCTTCCTAATGCTGTGACCCTTTAATACAGCTCCTCAAGTTGTGACCCTCAACCATAAAATTATTTCATTATAGCCAGGCGGTGGTGGCACAGTCGTTTAATACCTGCACTCAAGAGGCAGAGATGGCTGGATCTCTGTGAGTTTGAGGCCGGCCTGATCTACCAAGCAGGTTCCAGGACAGGCTTCAAAGCTACAGAGAAATCCTATCTTGATAAAACCAAAACCAAAAAAGCAAAACAAAACAAAACAAAAACAATATGCCATGTCTACTTCATAACTGTAATTTATTTTGTTACTGTTATGAATTGTAATGTAAATAACTGATATGCAGGCTATCTGCTATGTGACCCCTGTGGAAGTGTCATTGTTCAACCTCCCAAACGTGTCTCTACCCACATTTGAGAACCTCTGTAATGAAGGCAGCATTTCTCAGAGTGGGCGAGATGGGAGGGAGACAGGTAGCCCCTGGGCGTGCTAGCTAACCTCGCCTACTTGTCAATGTTCAAGTGAGAGACTCTATCCCAAATAAAGGTTAGAAATAGCCTGAAGCTAACACTGGAAATTATTCTCTAAATTCCAGGCTGGCATATTGCACAAACTTGCATCACCACCCAGACACACACACACACACACACACACACACACACACAGACACACAGACACACACACACACACACACACACACACACACACACACACACACACACAGTCTTATAGCTTTGTTTACAAAAGGAGTTTGTGGGGGCAGTTTCCAAGACATGGTTTCTTTGTGTAGCCTTGGCTGTCCTGGAACTAGCTCTATAAATCAGGCTGGCCTCGAACTCACAGAGATCCACCTGCCTCCGCCTCCTGAATGTGTGCACTGCCACCACCCAGCTAGAAAATGTTTTTTAAGAGAAATAGTAAATCAGCTCTTTTGTTTACTTAATAATAATTTTATAATATTTGTTTGTGTGTGTGAGTGTATGTGCACAGGTGCACACAAATGTCACACTGTGCTTGTGGAGATCACAGGACAACTTTTGGAAATCTGTTATCTTCTATCATGTTGGACCCTAGGATCAAACTCGGGTTGTAAGGCTTGGCAGCAAGCACCTTTACCCACTGAGCCATTTTGCCAGCCATATACTGTAATGTTCAATGCTTAGTTAATCCTTCAGCCTGCCTGTAAACTGTATCCTTTGAACATTGTCCTTCAAATTACAAAGTCAGTCCTGAAGTGCTTACACAGGCCCTGGATTGGGTCCCTAGCACCAAAAAACTAAAAGCCACAGCATCAACCAGACCCAGTAGTATGTTCCTGTCATTCTAGCTACTTAGGAAGCTGAGACAGGAACAGGAAGAGGTCAAGGCTTGTTGGGCAATTTAGCAAGACCCTGTCAAAAAAATAATAATGATTAAAAGGGCTGGTGATATAGATCTGTGATAAAGCATTTGCCCAGCATGTGTAAGGCCTGCTATCGCGAGAAAAGAAAGGACACATGCTCCCCTATTTGCTCCTAAATCTACAGGGTACCCTATTTTACTTAAGAAACCGTTTCTTCAATCTATCTCATCTGGAGATTCTTCAGTGCAGGCAGCCTAAACAACAACCCCTGCTTCATCTGGGTAGAGGTCTTGTTAATCCTGAAATTCACGGGAGAAAAACCAGCCCCACCATTTTGAAAGCAAGCATTTATTAAAATGTTAAATACTAACCAAGATGGAATATGGTCAGGATGACCACCTGGAAACGTTTCAGGTTTCGTACTTTCCCATGAGACCAGACTCCAGTGAAGTTACCTGGTCCTTGGGCAGGTGGGAGTTTACAAATTAACTTCAGGTCTAACCGTCTCTGAGAGAACTTGGGCCACATAGGGGTCAGGGCAGCATCTCCTGCAGTCTGACAAGATCTCTAAGGCTGGAAAAGGAAAATCAAGGCGTAGAAGAGTGGCTTATACTATTATACCTGCCATGCCAGCGTTTGCTGTGCTGAGTCAGGAGGGTTGCCTGGAGTCTTCGTTTATTTATTTGTTTATTTTAAAGACAATATCTCTTTTTTTTTAACCAGGAGTCATTATGTGTCTATGTATGTATGTAGGTATGTATGTATGTATTTTTTGTTTGTTTTTCGAGACAGGGCTTCTCTGTATGTATGTATTTTTAAGATAATATCTCTACTTGTTTATGTAACTCTGGCTGTCCTGAAGCTCCCTACGCAGACCACACAACTCAATGTCAACTTTTTGTTTGTTTGTTTGGTTGGGTTTTTGTTGTTTTTTGAGACAAGGTTTCTCTGTGTAGCTCTGGCTATTCTGGAACTCGCCCTTTAGACCAGGCTGACCTTGAACTCACAGATCTGCCTTCCTCTACATCCAGAGTACTGGGATTAAAGGCTTGCACAACCATTGGCCGGCTGGCAACTGTTTTTTTTTGTTTGTTTGTTTGTTTGTTTTTGTTTTTGCTATTTGAGACTGGGTTTCTCTACGTTGCTTTGGAGCCTGTCCTGGAACTAGCTCAGGCTGACCTTGCACTCACAGAGATCTGTCTGTCTCTGCCTCCCGAGTGCTGGGATTAAGCATGCGCCACCACCGCTCGGTCCGGCTGGTAACACTTAAATAAAACAGAAGAACATGGCTAGCAATGTGTACATAAAATGTGCACATAAAATCCTGGGTTCCATCAAACAGTGTTTGTTTACTTTTTTTGTTAGTTTGTTTTTTGTTTTTGTTTGTTTTTGGTTTTTCGAGACAGGGATTCTCTGTAGTTTTGCAACCTGTCCTGGAACTTGCTCTGTAGACCAGGCTGGCCTCGAATTCACAGAGATCCGCCCGCCTCTGCCTCCCAAGCGCTGGGATTAAAAGCTTGCACCGCCAACGGCCGGCATTATTATACAGTGTTTTAAAGAGAGAAGAAGGGAAGGTGAAAGGTGATGGGTGAGGAAGAGAGGAGAAAGTAAAGAAAAGAATTTAAAAAAAAATGAAAGCCACCAATCTCTCCTCCTTTCCAGAGCTGAAACCTGGACCCCAACTTTGAACCCAGAAACCACATAACTCTGGTAGTGCAGTGGAACGCACGCGAGCCGGCACTAAAACTACATCTCCCGGCGTGCCTTGCTCTTACGTCACTTGTGGCGAGAACTACATCTCCCGACAGGCCACGGGAGGAGAGGGTGCCCGAGACCTGGGAAGCGGCTCTGTACTGCCCGGGATTTCCCGATCTATCAGGTCGCACTTTAAGGAGGATGGCGCTGTGGGGAGCCACCAACCCGGACCCGGACCCGGACGATGTCCTGCCTCTCAAGCCGTGTCTACTGCGCCGCAACCACAGCCGCGATCAGCACGGCGTGGCGGCCTCCTGCCTCGATGAGCTGAGACGCAAAGGTGGGCTGCTGAGGGGACCGGGAGGGGTCGGGAAGGTGACCCTGGTCGCCTAGGGACTGCAGCGGCCCACGTGGGTCCAGCGATTGACAGGGTTTTGGCGCTTTCGTTTATCTCCAGTGTAAGGCTCTGTGCGAATCCAGGCTCACTGGCCTGATTCTGGATCCAACGGTGTCCAGCGTATTCTCTCCACTCTGGCTCACAGAGCGGTCCTGTGGTCCCTGGCCGGGTCGGGACGGGCGTCCACAGTCAGTACCTGTCCCTTTAAAAGGGAGCTGCCAGTACCTGCCCCCCTTGAGTTCATACGAGGAACGTGAGCTGACCCAGGTTCTGAGCCTGACTACACGGCTGGACCTAGCACTTAGCTTTGGAGCCTTAGTTTTTCAGCGCCGTAGTGGGTGCATCGCCAGCCTCGCGTCAAGGGATTGTTGGAGCTCTCAAAGGAGATGTTACGTTAAAATTCTTTACAAGCGTTATTATCCCGCGGCAACAAATTGTGTAGCCAAAGTTCTGCAGGGTTTTCATGGAAACTAGCCCAGGACCTGTAGTCATAGTGCATGCTGGGTGTGCAGCGCTTCCTGAGAACCACTGAGACCCAGGAGCAGGGTTTGAGTTGGTGACCGGGATTCTGCCAGTGTTTGCCTTTCACCCCTGGCACTAGGTTACTTCAGTTGTATCGGCTGGATGTCCTTGGCAGAGAAGCCTGTGTTCTCTGCAGCTGAGCCTAAAGGAGACTGGCTGTCCTATTTTGGGGGATGACAGCACTGTGGAGAGCCTCTTGCCTGGCAATAATAAAAATGAAAAGCTATTGAGACAAGCTTCTGCCGCTGCTGTATTTTCCTTCGGTTAGAAGAGCCATGAACGACGATAGCTACAAAGCAAGCAAGCACTTTTCTCTCTCTTTTCTGACACTGGATATGTAGAACTCAAGACAAGCACTGAATAAGTAAACAAGAGTCAGCGTTACTTGTCCACAGGAAATTAGACCAGGTTCTGGGTAATGGTGCCGATGTCAGGGTGAAGAAAAGCTGCGGGAAACATTTTCAGGGGCCACTTGGTTTAAATCTCAGTTTGGGGTGCTGGAAAGATGGCTCAGCTGTTAAAAGCACTGGCTGCTCTTGCAGATCTGGGTTCAGTTCTAAGCCCCCACATGACAGTTCCCAACCATCTGTAACTCCAGTTCCAGGGCATCCAGCGCCCTCTTTTGGCCTCCTTGGGCACAAGACATGCATGTGGTCCACATACATATATTCAGAAAAAAACATTCATATATACAAAATCTTAAAAATAAAAATGCATCGGGCTGGAGAGATGGCTCAGTGGTTAAGAGCATCGCCTGCTCTTCCAAAGGTCCTGAGTTCAATTCCCAGCAACCACATGGTGGCTCACAACCATCTGTAATGAGGTCTGATGCCCTCTTCTGGCCTTCAGGCATACACACAGACAGAACATTGTATACATAATAAATAAATAAATATTTAAAAAAAAATAAAAATGCATCTCAACTGTGCCACTTACTGTGGGATTTTGAATAAGTTACCTAATCTCTCTGACCATGGATTCATTGTCTGGAAACTGGGAATAAGAATAGGACCTCCCTTGTAGGATTCGTAGTTTACCGGACAAGCAGTTAGAACAGTACCAGGCATATGGTAAATGTTACATTGGTACTAAGAATTATGGTTATGATTTATCTATTATTATCTTCCAGAAATTCTACTTAGCTCTTGGGGCACACACGAGAGTACCAAGAGGGGTGTAATTTCCTTGAGATGTGTGTCACCTGCCAAACATTCTATTTTCAGCTTGCGAAGTACTGGCCATTGACGAGTCCCTGACACCGGTCACCCTGGTCCTGGCAGAGGACGGTACAATAGTGGACGATGACGACTACTTCCTTTGTCTGCCTTCCAATACCAAGTTTGTGGCATTGGCCTGTAATGAGAAGTGGACGTATAACAATTCGGGTAAGAACTTTGAGCTGAACAGCCAGTGTCGCCGTCACGATTCATTTGGCTGCACGGGCAAGCAGTTGCCGTTCGTCCGACTGTCTAAACACTTACATGGCAGTGCTACCTAAGCCCTTCTGTGTACCAGCACAGGACTAAGGGATGGAGACAAGCAAGACTGTGGCTCTGCCATGTCTAGCCAGGTGTCTGGGCAAATTACACAGCCTGCCAGGTCCTTACGGAAGTAATAATTACAGTATCTGTCTGTCGCGACTGTGACAACCGAGTATGTCTCCAGACACTAGCCAAGGCCTCGTCTTCGTGACTGCTCTTCTCTGGCACACAGGTTCAGTAGAGGTTAGTGATGCTGTCACCACCACCACGGCAGATTCAAATTAACGCTCGTCGTCCGAGAGCTAGAGAGGTGGCGAAGCGTCTGTGGGAAAGACCATTGTGCTACGCTGAGGAAATCACCCGTCAGTCAGCCAGAGCTTTATCAGCCACCATTGTGCCTGCTGTCCCAGTTAAGGAATGAGTCAGTCCCCACTCCTCGCCACCCCAGGACCAGCGCTGCTGGTCAGAGTCACGTGCACAAAACAACACAGCCAAGCATGGTGGCCAGCACCTGTGATCCCAGAACTTAGGAGTCAGAGGCAGGCAGATCAGAAGTCCTAGGCTAACCTCCACGACACCGTGAATGCAAGCCTAGCTCGGGCTACTTGAAACTCCAGCTCCCCAAAAAAGAACATACCCAAGCACAAAGACTAATCAAAGAGAGGTATGGTCGGACCTTTGGCCCATGTGCGACCTAGGGCTAACTGGCTGCTGCTTCTGTTTTTCCTTCTGAGACAAGCTTTTCCTCTGAAGATCAGGTTGGCCTCAGACTTGCTGCAGTCCCCCTGCCTCAGCGTCCTGAGGGCTGGGGTTAAAGATGTTAGCCACCACACTTAGTACAAGTAGCTGTGCTTCAAAGAATACGGTGCAGTTTCACACAGAAATAGAGGGTGGGACACAGAAGAGAGAACAAGGCCCGAGGTGGGGATTAGCTTTCCTGTGATATCCTGTGAAAACGTGTGTCCCTGTCATGACATCCTGACATGCAGACGGACATGCTCATTCTCCATACTGCTGAGTGTTGGGGTCGAAGGCAAAGTGGCCTCTGAATTACTGACCTGACTGGCATTCTTTCTGTATCAGATGGAGGAACAGCCTGGGTTTCCCAAGAGTCCTTTGATGCCGACGAAACAGACAGTGGAGCTGGGGTGAAGTGGAAGAATGTGGCCAGGCAGCTCAAAGAGGACCTGTCCAGCATCATCCTGCTCTCAGAAGAGGACCTCCAAGTGAGTCCCCTCCACAGCCCACAACACTCACTAGCCTCTGCTGTCCTGGTACCTTCGGTTCTGTGCCCCCACCTCTCCTGCTGTAGTAATTCCATTTTTTTTTTCAGGTGGGGGTGGCATTTCAAGACAGGGTTTCTTTATGCAACAGCCCTAACAGTCTTGGAACTCACTCTATAGACCAGGCTGGCCTTGCACTCATAGAGATCCGCCTGCCTCCGCTTCCCGAGTGCTGGGATTAAAGGCCTGCGCCACCATTGTTGATATCTTGGTTTTTTTTCTTTTAATTGTCCATTTATTTGCAGTTTTTAAGATTTTTCTTTCTTGTTTTTTTGAGACAGGGTTTCTCTGTGTAGCCCTGGCTGTCCTGGAACTCACAGAGATCTACCTACCTCTGCTTCCTGAGTGCTGGGATTAAAAACATATGCCAACACTCACAGCCTTTAGCATCTTTTTAAAGATGTTTGTTTGTTTGGAGATAGAGTCTCACTAGGTAGCCCTGTCCTTGTCCTGGAACTCACTCTGTAGACCAGGCTGGCCTCAATCTCACAGAGATCCACCTGCCTCCACCTCCTGAGTGCTGGGATTAAAGGCGTGCGCCCCTTTGCCTAGCTAGGATTTACTTTTATTTCTATGTATGTGTGTCTATCTGTGGGTGTCCACAGGAGACAGAAAAGTGCATTGGATCTTCTGAAGTTGGAGTTAAAGGTGGTTGTGAGCTGCCCAACTTGGTGCTGTGAACCAAGCTCCAATCATGCTTAACCACTGAGCCCTGTTTTGGTTTTTTGAGATGGGGACTCTTGTAGCCCAGGCTGGCTCCTCATGGTCTCCCTCCAAAGTGCTGGGATTGAAGGTGTGCACCACCCCACTGCTTGTTGCTTTCTGAGCTGACTTATTTAGTGCTAGGGCTTGAGTGTGCCCAGCCCTGCTCTACCACTGAGCTACACTTCTAAGCGGTCAGCCCCAGTAGTCCGCAATTCGTAAGTCAACCTAACAACCAAGAACCTCCATTTTGTGAGTCTCCTCTAGTCTTTTTCAAGATCTAGTATTTTATTTTTACATGTATGAGTGTTTTGTCTGCATGTTTGTCTATGCACCATTTACATGCCTGATGCCTTTGGGGACCAGAAGAAGGTGTCCCATCCCGTAGAACTGGAATTGAACAACTAGGTCTGTGCCTAGAAACTCATCTTGGGTCTTCTGCAAGATGAGCGAGTGCTCTTAGCCTCTGAACTGTCTCTCCAGTCTCTTGTCAACATTCAGTATGCTTCAGATTCATGAGTGAACTTTTTAAAATGTAAATGTCCAGTTCCCACCCTAGACTTATTCAAGAGAATACACAGAGTGATATATAGGGAGTGGTGGGGACTACTATGTAGATTGGGAGATGATAAGGAAGTGACTTTCTGATTACTTTTTAAACTTACAAGTTTATTTTGAATAAATAAGATAAATTGTAACTGGAGGTTTCTCATCCTGCCTGGTCCTGCAGCCTCTTTTAAAATAACCACTCTGAGGCTTAATATTAATCACAAACAGTTTGGTCTATTAGCTCAGGCTTATTAACTAGCTCTTACAATTTAAATTAACCCATTTCTTTTATTGTATATTTTACCATGAGGCGTGTGGCTCATCACCTCACATCTTGCTTCTCCGGCAACTGCTGGTGTCTTCCTCACTTTGCCTTCTTTCTCCCTGACCCTCTGCTTGGATTTCCGGCCTGGTTATATTCTGTCTTGCCATAGGCGAAAGCAGATTCTTTATTAACCAATGGTAATAAAACATATTCACAGAATACAGAGGGGCATCCCACACCAATAAATACATTCACATAGTTCAAAATCCAAGAGGTATAAAAAAATAAGCTGACGTGGCGGCACACACCTTTAATCCCAGCACTCAGGAGGCAGAGGCAGGAGGAGCTCTGTGGGTTCAGGGCCAGCCTGGTTCACATAGTGTGTTCCAGGACAGCCAGAGCTACAGAATGAGACCCTGCCTTGAAAAAAAAAGTAATAAAAAGATAATGTCCTCAGTAAATGAAACAGAGGTGTCATCCACTGCTGACTTGGTCAATAGAGTGTGGTGAGTATATCCATAAAAAGGCTGGGCTCTCAGGGCTGAGGAGACAGCAAGCACCAAGATGCGTCCATCCTCAGACGCCATATGAAGACAGCCCCTGTGATGGGGCACGCTGTGTCCCAGCACTGGAGAGGCGTGGGGGGGTTCCCTGGGAAGCTTGCTGGCTAGCCGGCCTCGCCTGCCTGCTCAGAGAGAGACACAGGGGTGGATAGGACTAGAGGGACACTAGCCGAGGCTGTCCTCCAGCCTCCACATGCATGTATACACATGTATACACATGGAGGGGCACTAGCTGAGGCCGTCCTCTAGCCTCCACATGCATGTATACACATGGAGGGACACTAGCTGAGGCCGTCCTCCAGCCTCTACATGCATGTAGACACATGTATACACATGGAGGGACTCTAGCCAAGGCTGTCTTCCAGTTTCCACATGCACGTAGACACATGAGCATGTATGCAGAAAGGAATGGTCTTATCACATGCTACAATACCATTGAGTCTTTTTTAAATTTAGCAGTGTGTGTGATGGGAGAGGCTGGCCTCTCGTGGCTGCGTGTGGAAGGAGGAGAATGACTTAGTGGAGACAGTCCTCCCCGTCCACCTTTATGTGGGATCCGGGAATTGAACTCAGGTCCTCAGACTTGTACAGCAAGCGCTCCATGCTCTGAACCATCTCGCCAGCCCAACATCAGTGAATCTTAAAAGCTCTGTAGTAAGTGAAAGAAGCCAGACATAGGCCATATAATTTATGATTACATCATCTAAAGATTTTTATTTACTTCTTTATTTTGGTTGTTTTCTTTGGGACAAGCCTTGCTTTGAAGCCCTGGGTGGCCTGGATCTTACTACATGGCTCAGGTTGGCCTCGAACTTGCAGTAAATAATCTTGCTGCTTCCACCTCCCAGTGTTGGAACTTCAGATGTTGGCTCTGTGATTACATTTATACGAATTTGCTAGAATTCGCAATACCATGGAGATTAAAAGTCAAATAAGCTGAGGGTGGTGGTACTGGACTATATCCCAGCGCTTGGGAGATTGAGAACAAAGGGACCATGAGAGTGTGGCCAGCCTGGGCTACACAGTAAGACCCTGACTTAAAAACAAGTAAACAAGGGGGCTGCAGAGATGACTCAGAGGTTAAAACATTGCCTGCTCTTCCAAAGGTCCTGAGTTCAATTACCAGCAACCACATGGTGGCTCACAACCATCTGTAATGGGGTCTGGTGCCCTCTTCTGGCCTGCAGGTGTACACACAGACAGAATATTGTATGTAGAATAAATAAATATTAAAAAAAAAAAAAACAAGGAAACAAGCTGGGCAGTAGTGGTGCTCGCCTTTAGCCCCAGCACTCAGGAGGTAGAGGAAGGAGATCTCTGAGTTCAAAGCTGGCTTGGTCTACAGAGTGAGTTCCAGGACAGCCAGGGCTACACAGAGAAACCCTGTCTCGGAAAAAACCAAACCAAACCAAACAGAAGCAGACTCTTGGGTGGCGCGATGGCTCAGTAGTAAGTGCCTGCAGCACAGGCCTGACAACCTGAGTTCAGAGCCCCAGACCCCAGGTAAAAAGCCACGCTACCTTCTTGTCTCCACATGCATAGACAAAAATAAATACAAAAATATTCTTTTTTTAATATTTATTTATTGTGTAGACAGTATTCTGTCTGTGTGTATGCCTGCAAGCCAGAAGAGGGCAGCAGACCCCGTTACAGATGGCTGTGAGCCACCATGTGGTTGCCGGGAATTGAACTCAGGACCTTTGGAAGAGCAGGCAATGCTCTTAACCGCTGAGCCATCTCCCCAGCCCTACAAAAATATTCTTTTTTTTTTTGTTTGTTTTTTTGTTTTTTCGAGACAGGGTTTCTCTGCAGCTTTTTTAGAGCCTGTCCTGGAACTAGCTCTTGTACACCAGGCTGGCCTCGAACTCAGAGATCCGCCTGCCTCTGCCTCCCGAGTGCTGGGATTAAAGGCGTGCGCCACCGCCGCCCGGCTACAAAAATATTCTTAAGAAACAGTGCCAGCAACTCTGCTTAGATGGTAGAAGCATTCGCTGCCAAGCTCAGGGGCCTCAGTTTCATCCCCGAACTCACAGGGTAGAAAGACTCAATTCCCCACTGTGCACGCTAGCATCTTCATGCCTCCGCTCACAGACACCGTATACACAGTAACAACAATAACATATTTTAAAATTCTTTATATTGATTCATTGTGGAAATGGTCAGTTGCATCCTTTAGTTTCTGTGTTGGATTTTTTTTTGTAAGATTTAATGAGGGGTGTGTGTGTGTATGTGTGTGTGCGCTAGGAGGGGGAGTGGCCTGTGCACGTGAGCACAGGTGCTGGTAGAGGTCAGAGATGTGGATCCCCTGAAGCTGGAGCTACAGGGGTTTGTGAGCCACCCAGCATGGGTGCAGGGAACTGAACTCAGGTCCTCCGCACGCTTAGTCCATAAAGTGCTGAGCCATCTCTGCAGCCCGCAGAGTTGAATTTCTAAGTGGAGGCTTGTTTGTTTGTTTGTTTGTTTGTTTGAGGTAGGGTTTCTCTGTATAGCTCTAGCTGTCCCGGAACTAGTTCTATAGACCAGGCTGGCCTCGAACTTGCAGAGATCCACCTGCTTCTGCTTCCGAGTACTGGGATTAAAGGTGTGTGCCCCACTGCCCAGTCCTTAATTTTGTTTTTAACGAGACCCTGATACCGATACATGATTCTCCCCGTTTTCACACTAGAGTTTTAGAAAGGGGTATGCCTGAGTGCCGCCACACTCCCTTGAGGTTTCTCAGAGCCTTTATTGTCTGCAGGCACTCATTGACATCCCGTGTTCAGAACTGGCTCAGGAACTTTGCCAAAGCTGTGCCACTGTCCAGAAGCTCCAGAGCACGCTCCAGCAGGTGCTCGACCAGAGAGAGGAGGCCCGCCAGTCCAGGCAACTCCTAGAGCTGTATCTCCGGGCCCTGGAGAAGGAGGGCGCCATCTTCTCCAACCAGGAAGGTAGGACTGGGCTACTCTGAGAGTCTCCTGGAGGGTGGGGCCTTGTCTGCAGATTTCCTGAGAGGACAGTCCCCTGGGCGTGCGGCTTCTCTCACCCTGGTGGGTCCTTGCTTGGCTGAGTGAGTAGGCTCACCACCTGCTGCTTTCCTCTGGTCTGCTCTGCAGAGCCCAAAGCCGCCCTCGGTGGAGACATGGATACGGTGGACACGGGCATCAGCAAAGAGATGGCTTCCGAAGTGGCTCTTAGAAGCCAGATCCTTACTGCGCTGAAGGAGAAGCCTGCTCCAGAGCTGAGTTTATCTAGTCAGGATTTGGAGGTGGGCAAGAACTAGGGGCCCTGACCTGCAGAGAATGACCTTCCCAGGAAGTGTGGTTTGAAGGTGCGGAGGCATGTATCATGTATGTGGTTTCATGTACATGGTATCATGTACGTGGTTTCTCTCACCTCTGCAGGCTGACCCACAGCTGATGTTTGCCTTTTAACACATGTGCAAACATCTCAATCTACATCCAAGTGGCTTTTTTCCCTTTTTTTTCAAGTCAGGGTCTCTCTGTGTAGTTGGCTGTCCTGGAACTTGCTGTGTAGACCAGGCTGCCCTTGAACTCACATCGACCTGCCTCTCCCTCAAAAGTGCTGGGATTAAAGGTGCTGCCACCACCCAGATCCGAGTGGCATTTAAGAGAATAGGGATCCTCGGGTCATCGAACGTTAGTCTTTAGTTCAAGTTGATAATGACCTGACCTGGAGGAATTGCTGGGTTCAAGCTTCCGAGGTGGCTTCAAGATAGAGTCAAAAATCCCTAAGTACTGCACGGCCAGTACAGTAGCACTGGAGGCAAACATAAGGCTGGGGGTGACGATCAGCCCTTGGCCGACATTCACGGCTTGTGAATGTCGGTTTCATCCTCAGCACCATGGGGCGAGCAGGCAGCCTGTGGGGTGGGGCCCGTCCTGTGCTGGCTACCTAGAGGGAGTCTCTTGGGGTGGGTATTCTTTTTGCTTGTTCTTGTCTCTGTGCACCAAGTGCCTCCCAGTTCTAGATAGAAGGAAAGAGAATTATAGCCATTCGAGCCTCATTCAGCTTCCTGTTGGGCTTGAGCGATCGTGTGCTCTGAAAGGCACATTGCCGTGCATTCGAGCCCAGTCTGGGCTGCAGTCCAGGACCGGGTCTCTAAAGAGAAGAAGGAAAAAGTGGGCGTGCACAGGCAAGGGTCCCAGAAACTGTGGGCTCAGTGGTTCTTATTCTCGCTGCAGCTGGTCTCCAAGGAGGACCCCAGAGCCCTGGCTGTTGCCTTGAGCTGGGACATAGAGAAGGCAGAGACGGTCCAGCGGGCCTGCAGCGCGGAGCTCGCCCTGCGCCTGCAACAAGTGCAGAGCTTGCGTTCCCTCAGGAATGTCTCCATGAGGAGGGATCCACTGCCTGAGGAACAGCAGAGCCCCAAACGTGCCAGACAAGACCCCAAGTAGCTCCACCGGAAGCATGCTTTGCTGAGGAAGCCCTTGGTTTTGTTAGCAGTGAACAACTTCCCCTTCCCGCTGTACTGCTGCCCCCATGCTGCTCTGCCTCCTGCCTTCCAGGATGCTGGTTTAGCAGAGGTCGCCACGCCTCCAGAAAGGCCGCTCCGGTCCACATGTGCCCTTCTACCTCCTCTCGGTGTACTTAGATCTTCATTTTTGTTTCTTGTATGTGTATGAGTGTTTTGCTTGTCCATGTGTATGAGTGCATGTATGTCCATGTACCACGTGTGTATCTTGAGTCCACGAAGGCCAGGAGAGGGTGTCAGGTCCCCTGGAACTGGAGTTACAGACTCTGGGTACTCTGGAAGAGGAGCCACTGCGTTTAGCCACTGGGCCATCTCTCCAGCTCCCAGAATGTCCTCACTGTATGTTCGGCCTAAGTTGTCAAGTAAAAGTATTGTCCAAGGCTGTGAAAATCTCTTACTTTGGACTCAATGTCCTTATTATACAACTTGAACAGTAGAGTTTTAGACACAGATAAGGAAAGAAAAGGCTAACACAGTGATCGTGGCCATGAACTTGCTTCTCAAGCTAATGAATGTGGCTGCTGTTTGTTTAAAGGCATATTCTGAATCTGCAGCCCCCAGGGACGTGGAATCTAAGCCACCATCTCTGGTACCCGACTCAGGACTGCGGAGCTGTCGCCTCTGCAAAACTCCATTCCATTTCCTAATATGCTCTGCCAGCAGGGGGTCCAAAGCGTCATTAAGTGATTCTCGCGTGCTCCGTGGGTCCCGGTCTCCGCAGAGCACAGCACTTCTGGCTTTCTCTCCCGTATCTGCTCAGGCTTCTGCAACTTCGCAGCCTACAGTGCTGGCTGCTTTCAGGGAAAGGACGCTCAGTTTCCGGGCATTTGACTTATGTGTGCTGGGAAGAAAGCAGCGCTGTCAGCCAGGCAGTGGTGGCGCACGCCTTTAATCCCAGCACTCAGAGGGCCGAGGCAGGTGGGTCTTTGTGAGTTTATGGCCAGCCTGGTCTAGGAGCTAGTTCCAGGACAGGCTCCAAACTACTGCACGGAGAAACCCTGTCTCAAAAAACCAAAACCAAAATAAAACAAAACAAAACTAGTACCGTTGAGAGACACATGCCTCACTTTTCATTTGTGTGTGTGTCTGTGTGTGTGTGTATCTGTGTGTGTATGTATGTGTGTGTGCGTGTGTCTGTGTGCGTGTGTCTGTGTGTGCATGTATGTGAGTGTGCGTGTCTGTGTGTGTGTGTGTGTCTGTGTGTGCAGGTATGTGAGTGTGCGTGTCTGTGTGTGTGTGTCTGTGTGTGCGTGTGTCTGTGTGTGCATGTCTGTGTGCGTGTGTCTGTGTGTGTGTAGGTTCTAGCTGCTGGGGATTAAACTAGGGCTTCATACTTGCTGAGCATGTTCCCCCTAATGTTCCACCCCTCAGCAATGGCCAGTTAAGCAAAGAAATATAGGATTAAGTCTTGGGGTGAAGGCGGGGTACAGAAAACAGAATTGCTTCCTTGCCTACAGCAGGAGTCATGTCCTCCAGCAGCTTTTACATCTCAGTGCCTTACACGTCAGTTCCTGTGTCAGCACCGCCAGCTCCCAGCGTCTCTGTGATGTCGCTCGGTCCTTAAATAAAGCCGCCGCTGATGGTGCCTCTCGGTCCTTACTGTCACTTGTTCAGAAACATCAGTCCCTCCTGAGTGTAAAGTACACAAATACTAAGGGAAATGCCTTCTGATAAAGTGGTGTGTGTGCCGCTGTCTGCGTGTGACCGCATGCACAGCCAGCTGTTGCGTCATTGATAACCGTGGATTCTCAGAGGCAGGCTGGCAGAATGAGTGGACCGCGAGCCCTAACAGCAGGGCAGCCTTGTCCTGGCAGTGCGATTTCCCCAGTGAGGTTCTGAACAGAGTAACATCTGTCCTTGGGGCTGAGTGAGACCTGGGGAGGAGGCGGGGTCCCTTTCACACCCCAGCATCAGAAGGTGTGAGGCAGGGGCATCGTCAGCACTGTCAGTGAGTCTAGGGAAGCCCTGCCTCAAGATGGGCTGTGAGCAGCTGAAGAACAAGAGCTCACCCCACCATCCCTTTCCCACTCCACCATGGCACCTGACCTGCAAGAGATGCAGCCGCTTGCCTGTGTGATAGATGCTGAGTGAGGTCTGTGTGCTACAGAGAGGGGCTGAGTGAGGCCTGCCTGTCCAGTAGGAGAAAAGAATGTCGAGGCCATGCGGGGACTAATGACCTCTCCATTAACCTTACTGCACTCTTTCGACTCTGGTCCAAATGTCAGTCCCCGTTAGGCAATTGGCTTTGACAGGAGCCCTGCTAATCACCACTTACTAACCTTTAATTTCCAGATAAAAGCGAGAGAAGAAAATGAGTGGATTTTTCATTTTCCAGAGAGAAAGGGCTAATGGTCGCGTTTGAAATATATATATCTCATTCATTACAAGAGTTATTACCGAGTCCTTACTAGACTATTTAGCCATTCAGTTCCTAATTGGCTATGCATCTTGCTGCTTCAGATTTGTCTATTATATTTTATTTGTAGGGTTTTATACATTTGGTGTTTTGGCTGGATCTTATACTATACTTTTGTTTGTTTATTTTTATTTTGGTCTTTTGATTATTTTGTTTTCTTTTTTTTTAATAGCTTTTTTTTTCAAGATAGAGTTTCTCTGTATAACAGAGCCCTGGCTGTCCTGGAACTTGCTCTGTAGACCAGGCTGGCCTCAAACTGACAGAGATCCTCCTGCCTCTGCCTTTTGAGTGCTGGGATTAAAGGCGTGCGCCACTGTGCTGGCTTTCTGCTGTGTTTTTATTGGTTTTCTTTTTTGTAAATTTCTCATTTATTTATGTATACAATTTATTTATTATGTATGTATGTATGTATGTATGTATACAATATTCTGTCTGTGTGTGTGTCTGCAGGCTAGAAGAGGGCACCAGACCCCATTACAGATGGTTGTGAGCCACCATGTGGTTGCTGGGAATTGAACTCAGGACCTTTGGAAGAGCAGGCAATGCTCTTAACCCCTGAGCCATCTCTCCAGCCCTTTATTGGTTTTCTTTTACACCTTTTCTGAAGTTTTAATTATGCACACACACACACACACACACACACACAGGTGCCCTCGAAGGTCAGAGTCATCAGATTCCTGGAGATGGTTACAGGCAGTGTATGAGCTACGTGATGTGGTACTGGGAACTGACTGAACTCTGTAGACCAGGCTGGCCTCGAACTCACAGAGATCCGCCTGCCTCTGCCTCCCGAATGCTGGGATTAAAGGCGTGCGCCACCACTGCCTGGCTCCTACCTGTGGTTTTTGAGAAACTTGGGACCAGATATGGTGCTGTTCAAGCCTTAATCCCAGCACTTGGGAGGCAGAGGCAGATACATCTCTGAGTTTGAGGCCAGCCTGGTCCACAGAGAGATTTCCAGAACAGCCAGAGCTACACAGAGAAACCCTGTCTTGAAAACAACAACAACAACAACAATACTGGCTCTTACAGAGGACTTGGGTTGGATTCCTGGCACCACATGGTGGCTCACAGGTGTCCGTAACTCTAGTTCCACAGGTGTTACCTCTTTTAGCTCCAGCCAGACACATGGTGCATAGACACACATGCAGGCAAAACACTCATAGAGAAAATAACTACCCCCCCCCCCACACACACACAAAAGTTGAATTGGATTTACAGTTCCCCATGGTTACGTCCGTGATGAGAGCGAAGGCACTGACAACGGGGAGCACACGTCTCAAACCCCAGGCAGAAAGCAGATAACATCCTCTGAAACATCACCCCTCAGGTGACGTATTTCCTCCTGATCCTCAAACATCCACCAGCTGGGGACCAAGCATCCAAATGCCTGGGACTTACGGGGACCTCTGCAAACCAGCACGGTGACATGAGATGTGGCCTCAGAAACAAGTCAATAATGAGTCGCTTGGCTGCTCTTGCTTCTTCCCCATCTAGAAAGAGGGTGGCTCTTTTGTCAAATAACTAGATGCTTTCTTTCCTGGTTTGTTCCCATGGAAGCTACTGAGTATGCAACATGTGTCCCCTGAGTTTACTGGTCCAAGCAAGGCTCCAAAGTCTGGCATTCTCTGCTGTTACCCCAAACGACAAATCCTGTGGAGGAATTGAAGGACACTCAGCTCTTCCTCAGCAGTCAAATAACCAGTGATAAACTCTGGGATTAGAGTGGACGAATGGCACTGGCCATATCTTGACTACACCAGCTAACGAAAGGCATGGCATGCTGGAAACTGGTGTGGTGTGGTGGCACACGCCTCTAACCCCAGCACTCAGAATTCAGAAGCAGGTGGATCTCTGAGCTGGAGGCCAACCTGGTCTACACAGTGAGTTCCAAGGTGGCCAGGACTACATAGACCCTGTCTCCAAAACACAAAAACAAGAACAAGTGTGCTCTGGGGCTGGAGAGATGGCCCAGAGGATAAGAGCACTGGCTGTTTTTTCTGAGGTCCTGAGTTCAGTTCCCAGCATCCACATGGTGGCTCACAACCATCTATAATGAGATCTGGTGCCCTCTTCTGGTGGGCAGGCAGAACACTATATAAAATAAATAAATTGTTTTTGTTTTTGTTTTTTGAGACAGGGTTTCTCTGTAGTTTTGCAGTCTGTCCTGGAACTTGCTCTATAGACCAGGCTGGCCTTTAATTCACAAAGAGATCCGCTGGCCTCCTGAGTACTGGAATTAAAGCCATGCACCAACACCACCCAAGTAAATAAATAAATCTTTTTAAAAAGGAAACAGTATACCTAAATCCTGATGCAGGAAGTTATCTCTTCACCCTTTACAGTTTTTTCCTTCATTTATTTGTGTGTGTGTAGTATAGATGTGTGTGGGTCCAAGTGTAACAACCCGTGTGGGCGCATGAGAAGCCAGAGGCTGATGGGCTGTCTTCCTTTCCCTCTCAAGCTCATTTGTGACAGTGTAGACAGAAGTTTCTGTCCCACCTGGTCCCGCAGCTGTCTAGTCCCAAAGAAATACACAGAGACTTATATTAATTATAAACTGTTTGGCCTATTAGTTCAGGCTTATTATTAACTAGCTCTTACAACTGAAATTAACCCATAATTCTTGTCTATGTTTAGCCACGTGGCTTGGTACTTTTTATGAGTAAGGCATTCTCATCTTGCTTCCTCTGCATTTGGGTGGCGACTGCAGACTAAACCTTTACTCTTCCCAAAATTCCCCTAGTCTAGACACCTCACCTATACTTCCTGCCTGGCTACTGGCCAATCAGCATTCCATTAAACCAATACAAGTGGCAAATCTTTACTGGGTACAAGAGCATTATCCCACAGCAAGACAGAGTCTCTCATGGAGCCTGAAGCTGGCCATTTCAGGCACATGAGCTACTCACTGAACTCGCAGAGTCTGTCTCTGACCCCAACACTGGGGTCAGCTCACAAGTGTACATCTCCTGGCTTTCTTTACATGAGTACCAGGGACCCAAACTCAGGTCCTCATGATCATATGGATCCATCCTGTCTCAGGGTTTTTGTTTTTCAAGGCAGGGTTTCTCTGTAACTTTGGAGCCTGTCCTGGAACTCACTCTGTAGACCAGGCTGACCTTGAAGTCACAGAGATCTGCCTGCCTCTGCCTCTGCCTCGCAAGTGCTGGGGTTAAAAGCAAGCACCACCACTGCCTGGCACAGCAACTCTTACAAGGAAAACATTTAATGGGGGCGGCTCCCTTACAGTTTTCAGAGGTTCAGTCCATTATCATCATGGCAGCATGATGTTAACTGAGACACTGGGTGGTGTCCTGAGCATGGAAACCTCAAAGCATGCCTACCCCTACAGTGACAAACTTCCTCCAAGGCCACACCCACTCCAACAGAACCACACCTCCTAATAATGCCACCCCCTGAGAGCATGTCAAGGCCAAATTCATCCAAACCGCAGACAGTCTAACACAGCTGAGGCCATCAACAAAGTCCTGAACTTAAGTAGCCTGAACTAACAGACTGCCCGGCAGGATCATTAGCTTTATTGTCTTCCAGTGGGGCATAGCTAAGGTAAAGTTCACAGCCTCAAGGACAGCGCAGAGAAGACTCCAGGTGAATTTAAAACACTAGTACACCTCTGTTCTAGAAAAAAAAAAAATTTCCAAGACCAGTTTCTGGAGCCTCTCTGGCCTTTCCGCTGGACATCGGCCACCAGTACCCGGACCCAGCACTGGTCCCTAGGCTGCTGTGCAGAAGTAAGATGCGGCTCCATCCATCACCATGTTGCCATTCTCAGCTAGTAATTACGGCCGGCCGGGCTCAGCTCTGAGGACCACAAAGCCAAGTCAGCAGTCACAGTTGGAGTCCGCTCCCTGGCGTCCAGAGAAGAGGATGAAGCTCATCCCGGTGAGCCAGCCCTGGGCTTTCCCATTTTAGGCCCGACTCCAGGAAGCCGACGTAATTCTAGATGCAGAGCTGTGTGCTTTGAGGTTCGCACCTAGGCTGTTGCGTCCCAGCCTCTCGCCACACACTGAAAGAAAGATCCACCCACTGCAGTGGCCTTCAGCCACTGCCAAGGCTGATCCTGAACTCACAGCAATCCTCCTGTCTCAATCTCCTGAAGGCAGCAATCACCGCCCTGAACCACCACACCCAACTTGCCACGGTCTTTCTTGGTAGTCTGCAGGACAACTCAGTGAGTAAAGGCGATTGCTTTCAAGCCTGATAGCCCTGGCTTAACCCCTTGAAGCAGCACAGTGGACTAGAGAACTGTTGTCTGCAGCCGTCCTGACGCCACGTGCGCAGGACCAAAAGTTTAGCATCTCGAGCCTTCACACTTGGTGTTTCTCTTAATGACTGTGGCTCAACAGTTCAAGTGTGTATGACCGGAAAGGATTTCAGGGCTATGGGGGAGAATTAAAACATGCTAAGCTTGGGAACGGTGATTTCTCTCCAGCTTCCTGGGGAAGACCAAAATCCTGCTTAGCTGGGAGGTCAGTGGCTGCTCGGTGTCAGATCACAGACAAACGGAATGGCCTCTCATCTGTTAATCACTGGAAATTAAAATGAAAAGCTGCCGTAACAATTGCGCATTAAGTATTTCACTGGCCAAAGTCTGTGTCAAGTTTCAAGCCCGGGACAAGTGGCTGAAGTGTCTATTTAACTCATCAAAGCCAATCTGGCTGCCAGGTTCTCCCAGCATCCCTCAGCCCCTACCTGTTACAGGGTATGGCTGGCACACCTGCCTGTACCCTGACATTTTGGTGACCATCCCTTTTGTACCTTTGGCCTCCTGGCTGCTGCACCTGCTTCCCCCATCCCCATCTCTTCACATGGCCCAGCTCAGCCTGGTCACATCCACTCTGGGCTCTCCCAGATGTCCCTGCCTCTGGCTGTGCTCTCGCTTTTATCTACAGGAAACATTCTCCTCCACCACACCTGGGAGCAGCCGTGGCCTTTCCCCCCTTCTCTCATCATGGATACTGGATTTTGGGGGTACCTATCTCAGAAGTCAAGGCAAGCCAGGCAATGTGGTACACACCCCAAGTCCCAGCACATGAGAGGCAGCTCAAGGCGGCTCAATGTGCATTGGAGGCCAGCTTGGTCTGCACACCAAGGCATGGGCCAGCCACAGCTAAACTGTGACTCCCCGTCTCCAAACGGCTGGATGGGGCAGCGCTGCTCAGTGTGATGCTTTTGTTAGATGTCTGTTCTCACAAAGTAAAACTGAAGCTACAGGCAGGGAAAAGAAATGTAACAAATTAATATTTCTAATTAAAACTGCTGCAGAGCGAATTTGAATATAACTTTTATAAGCATGTCAGCATGGTGTCAGCTTAACAGCACAACATTAGTTTCAAAATTAATTTTAGCTAAACTATGAGGAATAATCAGGGTGCTGGTTGAGCAGTGTTGCTCGCTGGCTTGTAAACTTCAGTGCTGAGGAGCAAGGGGAGGGCCCTGTGGCTGTGGGCAAGCACTCTGCCTCAGGCCTGGGGAGACTTTAAATAAGACAACTCATATTAAAACAGACTGGAATAGAGCTGGCTGCAAGGGTGCATCTGTAATCCCAGCTCTCAAGAGATGAAGCCAGGGGCTGGAGAGATGGCTCAGAGGTTAAGAGCATTGCCTGCTCTACCAAAGGTCCTGAGTTCAATTCCCAGCAACCACATGGTGGCTTACAACCATCTGAAATGGGATCTGGTGCCCTCTTCTGGCCTGCAGGCATACACATAGACAGAATATTGTAAACATAATAAATAAATAAATATTTTAAAAAAAGATGAAGACAGGCTGTGAGTTCAAGACCAAGTGGGCTATATATGAGACCCACTCTCCAAAAGCCAAAAATAAACAGAAGACGCTGTTGGAACTCTTAAAAATGCAGCCTTGACCCCTTGAGGGGTAGAGGCAGGAGGATCATTTCAAGGTCATTCTTGGCTACACTGGAAGTTTGAAGTTAGCCTTGTTCTCACACACACACACACACACACACACACACACTTTAGCTGTTTTTCAATTGAGAGAAGAGAAGCCCCACCTCCCAGACCAGGACAGAAGCCCAGTGGTCCTGCTGGATACACTCTGGCAAGCACCACCAAATTTTTAGTTGGAGGGTTCCCTATGGGTTTCCAGTTCCTTATTTCACCTATATTCGTAGTGGCCATTACTGAAATTTAGTAATTTTCACATGGCATGGGAAGAAAAGTTGACTTAAGAAAGCTCCATGCTGCCTGACACTCTTTATTCAGACTATGGTGCATTTCCCGGGGTGGCCAGGGTGGGGTTATTTGCAAGAGGAGAAGGTTTTCCAGAAGAAGTTCTTGCAGGGCTTTTTATCCCGGCGTGGGGGCTGCTGGAAAAGTGGGCTTTCCTGCCGCCTAGACACCCCGCTGGTGTCCTCTCCGATGAGGGCACTGGAGCTGCCTTGGGAGGTCCACCCGTGCCACCAGGCAAGGAAAGTCAGCAGGCCGGCCCTCTTCCCTTCCGCAGCTTCCTGTGTTTTCAGAGAAGCAAGGACAAAGCAGAGTGAAGCAAGCCCTGGACTCAACCTCAGGAGAGCCCGCCACTCCCTCCCAGGCTCCCTCCCCGACAGCAAGCTTCTCCTTAACAAACCACATTTCCCTCAAAGGCTGCGTCTGGAGAATCCTTGAGAAACTGCTTGGCAGAGGAAAATGGACAAAATTTTTTTTTTTTTTTGCTAATTTTGCCACCATGGTAGCACAGGCCTTCCTCAGCACTTGTGCGCAAAAGAAGCTGGATTACTGTGAGTTTGAGGCTAGCCAGGGCTACAGAGTGAGACCTTGTCTCAAAATACCGATGAGGGAATTGCTGCCTCTCCCTAACACTCTTTGCTGAGGTCCTTAGCTCTGAGAAAGCTGCCCAGGTGACTGACTGACAGCTCAGACACCCGGGGCAGACAGGTTCATTTAACTTGCTGCTGTTTTCAGACACCCTGCTGGGTATTTGGAGACCCGAAGAAGAGACCGAGAGGCTAAGGTCTGGTTTTTCAAACTCCTTGGGAAACGTCTAGGAGTATTCTGATGATAAACGACCCGCCAGAAACTCAGCTGGTAATTTCAGAGAAAAATCAGTTTCTAATGGTCAACTTTATGTACTCTTTCTTGGAACTTTTTCAAAATTGAAAAAAAACGAGAAAGTAAATCATTTGATGAAATTATGAATTTATACCGTGGAGAAAGGGATGGCAGGAATTAATGTGAGCGAGAGAGAGCATGGCTGTGTATGTAAATTATGGCTCTAGCTGTCCGTGTGACCAGTATTGGCAGGAGCTGGTCCACAAGCTCACGCTGACAGAAGTCAAAGCGGACACCAGCAGAGAGGAAGGAGCCCCTGAACAGACATAGGCCAGGACAAGTGAGGGCAAGGGAGACCCGTAGTCTGAATGGGACATTGTAGCATCCTGGGGTCACACATAGGTGCGTGTATACACACACACACACACACACACACGCACACGCGCACACACACACACACAGGGCAACTCACTGGGTAGGGACCGTACTCACCCCACTGTCCTGGCTGGTGGGACCACGCTCCAGCGGAAGGGCAGTGGCCGCAGCCCCCCACAGCAGCAGCAGCAGCCCGAAGGCCGACAGGCACTCGCCTCTGGCTCGGCAGCCACCCATCCTCTACGGTTGCCTGCAGGTCAGTGCTCTGCGGATGGGGTCTTTCTCTGGAGCCCTGGTATTTTAAGCTCCGGTGCCAGCTGTTTTGGGGCCTGCACACGTCCACTGAAAACTTGCATGCCTCTCCACTCGTGCCGTGACGCACAAGCCGGAGCAATCAGTTCTCACAGAAACATTTGTGAGGTTGGATTTAGCCCCTTAATTAAAGACTCAGGACTTTTCCTGCGCCAGCGTGGATCGGCTCTCATTTTAGAACACGTGCGTGCGCATTTGCTGTGAGGAAGTTCGGTTTCCTTGTAATTGTGCCTGCAGCAAGCAGGAAGCCATTAGAACAAAGTGGAGCGATTTAACAGAATAGGAAATTAGGCTTGGGTAAAGAGCTTCAAACGCGGGATTATACCCTTAAGAAAGCAAAGCTGAGGACAGGCCGCAGCCAGCACAGCACAGCACGTGCTTGTCATGTGTGAGGCTCCGGTTCCGTCCCCAGATCAGAAACGAAGTCTGCCTGAATCTGCTAGAGCAGAATAGGTGCAGAGAGGACTCGGGGACGCAGGACAGCAGGGTTTCACCCACACAAGGAATGAACCACGAGCTTGTCCCGGTGTTGGGGGCTGTGGACCCCCAGACCCTCAATTTCCTGTAAACAATTTGTTTTCCTGTGTTTGCAGCTGCTCTGAGCACGAGACCCTTAGGAGTTCCTGAAGGCAGGGAGTGGTTTCTGGTGGGTTTGGCTGGGGTGTGGCTGTCAGTTAAGGATCCCTACACAAGCTGCCCTGGTACACAATACAGGGGCATTCTTGTTTCAAGGATGACCCCACGTTCCTGTCCCTGCGTTTCTGTCTGTGTGGGTGTGTTTTTAAATCTCCAGCCTAGTTCCTGGTACCGTGTCGTGTAGTGCAGGTGCTACATCCCAGCACTGCCCTCTGCCTGGGCCAAATCCTGGTTTTCAGCCAGACCTCCAACTCACTGACGTACAGATGCTGATGCAGAAGGCATAGGAGGAACCAAGGGCTTTCTGCATCCCGGTGACAGCGAGCATGGTTCATGGTCTAGGGCTTTCCAAACCCCATGTGTTAGCAAATGTCACATTCTTTAAATTATGCCAGTGAGATGGCTCAACAGGTAAGTCTGTCACCAAGCCTGATGGGAGACAGACACGCGTGTGCCCACACACAGGCCGTGCGTGTTGGCGCACATCTTTAGTCCCAGCACTTGGAATTATATGCCTAATTCTAAGATTGGTGGTGCTTATTATTTTGGTCCAGAAAAGGAATGACCAAACTTGTGAGGCAGAGGTAGGTGAATCTCTGTGAGTTTGAGGTCAGCCTGGTCTACAGAGTGAGTTCCAGGACAGGCTCCAAAGCTACAGAGAAACTGTCTCTTAAAAAACAAAAATTTAAATTAAAAAAAAAAAAAAAAAGACTTGTGGGGACAAATGACAAATGTACGAATCCCCCAGAGCTGCCCAGACCTGAAACCCATCTCAGGCCACTAGAGACCACCAGGACCCAAGGAAGGCTCACACCTAAAGCAAACTGAAGGCCGGATGCCGCCTTCTCAACTTCTGGGAATCAGTTTTCTCCTCCAGCATGGGATTAAACTCGGGTCACCACGCTTGACAAATGTTTCACCCCGAGCTACCCTGCCGGCCCCAGGCCACCCTGGACCCTACCACTGTATAAGGGAAAGAGGGGCCCTGAGGTCTATGCGGCCCCCACCACTATTTCACACTGTAGCTCCAGACCCCTCAAGCGACCTCTGCTCAGCAAAGCCAAGGCTTCATTACAAAGGTGCGCTAAAGAACGAGAAATCCCATCCCTAGCACCATCTTTCACGGATGATCAAGGGGCCACGGGTCTGAAAGAACCTTAGCAGCCAGAGCTAAGGAAACAGCTTTATTCACTGTTCAGAGACTGTCACTCAGCCTAGAAAGAAGGCAGTGAAGGACGGCTCACCCCAACCCCAGCATGTCCAATTGCTAACACGAGCCATCAGCCTCAGCCACAAAGTCACAGTGCCATCCAGACGCCAGCCTCGCCCGTGCTGGGGACGGCACGCAGACACTCTGCAGGCGAGGAGCGCCTGGTTCTTCCAAGCTGCCGTCAGATGTCTTGAAACTGGCAGCATGAAAAACTGCCCAGCCACATGTTTCTTTTAGACGCCTCTACTTATCCCTCAGACTGCCCTTGCTGGTGGGCACACCTGCGCGTGCTGAAGGCCGCCGGGTCCCACGTGGCCAGGACTTAACTCTCACTGTCCACCTCGGCAGCGGGCTCCCTGGAGTGACTGCTCTCATCCTCCGGCTTCCTTTTCTTCTTGGCCTTTCGCTCTTGGTTGAGCTGAGCAATCTCTTCATTTTTCTCTGTGATGTATTTTAGCTATGTAGATACATAAAAAGCAAAACTATATTTAAGTCTTTAAATCTGTCTCTAAGTTAATTTATAAACCTAAAAATAATCACAGTAATTTATGCCTTCTCCAGTATTCCAATTATTAGCACTAAAACTGAACTGAAGACGGAGAGGGACACATCCAGTCACCGCCCACTCTCGTGGAAAGGAGTTTGTAGGGAGGCTGAGACCAGAAGGGTTATGGTATTCTAGATCCGTTAGCCACAGTCAGGTGACCCTGGCACCTCTAAGTGTCAAGTGTCTTCACCTAGAAAATGACAGTTTGGTCAAATGATGTTTTAGATGTGAAAAAATAGAAATTGTGCTCGTCTGCATAACTGACCTGGCAGGCCGCCATCCGTCCTCAGGCCGTCAGAACTGCGGTACGGCTGGGCCTGGGGCTCACCGGTCACATGTTCAAAGCCTACCTGAGCTAAAAGTAAAGCTCAACACTGGCCTGTATACTCAGCACGCCCCTTGTTTTGTCTCAGAACAAGAACTGAGGCTGGAGAGAGGCTCTGTGGTTTACAGTACTTGCTACCTTCACAGAGGACCCAGTTTGATTCCCAGCACTCACTGAGGCTCACAACCACCTGTGACTCCAGTTCCAGGGGATCTGCCCTCCACGGACACCAGGCACGCACACGGTAGACAGGCACACATGTGGGCAAACACACACACACAGAATAAAGGGGCAGGACATGTGGTGCAGTGGTACAGACAGCACCTGACTAGCATGCACAAGGCCCTACTTTCAATCCCTAGCATTAGGTGGGGGCGGGGTGAGTACCACAAGGAAACCATCCCCATAGACCAACTAACCCAGGACTGGTCTGTGACATCATGTTATAAATGAAACACGGCACCAAAGTTTTGAGATATTACAAAAAAGGTAAATTATGGAATCCAGAGAGAGCTGATTAGAAAATTTCAAATTAGCTTTGCAAGATCTATCATGATGAAAGGAGGGCTATAAATTACAGGAGGTCTGAATGGTTCAGCCATCTCCAGTTTTTAATGCAAGGTGCCCTGGAGAATAACTACACGCCTTCAAGTGATTAATTGGGAATAATGTATTCCGGGGGGACGGGGGTGAGGGAAGAAATTCATCTCTCACCAGTGAATTACTCCGCCTGGCTAAGAGCTTCACGTCTTCAGTGGTAACTGTGCTTCTTTTCGCGTGTCTGCAGAAAGGGCAGAAACACGTCACCAAACTGTGGTGTTAAAGTTAGGACGGGACACAGAGTTCACAGCCGGAGGAACAACGATGCCTAACCCATCCCGTCAAGAATCAGACACCAGGCAATCGTAACAGAAATGAGCGAGGTTTCCAGCCAGGACACAGAGTTCACAGCCGGAGGAACAACGATGCCTAACCCATCCCGTCAAGAATCAGACACCAGGCAATCGTAACACAGAAATGAGCGAGGTTTCCAGCCAGGACACGGCAGCGGCATTTCATCTGTATTCTAATAGACAGTCTGCCTGAAGGTCAGAGAGTCAAACAGCCGAGCCTCACAGACCAGGCAGTGGGGGCACACACCTTTAATCCCAGTAGCCACACTAGTTTGCCATAGAAACTGGGTGGTAGTGGTGCACACCTTTAATCCCAGCCCTAGAGAGGAATATAAGATGGGAGGAGACAGCTCTCTCACAGTCTCCTGGAGGCAGGATCGCCAGTTCAGACTGAGGTAGAGGTAAGAGCCAGTGGTTGGCTGCTTTGCTCTTCTGGTCTTCAGGTTGAACCCCAATTTCTGTCTCTGGGTTTTAGTAACCATGCTACAGGATACCAACTCCACAGAGGACACTGAAGACAATCTGCCAACTGTGTCTGCGAGCCAAGTGTGCTGGAGAGCAAAGAAGGGTTAGACGCCGTCTAACGCCACCCTTTCTGTCGCAGTCGTCCGTGGGACCACAGACCACGCAAGGTGCGCATACAAGGCTGGTGGGGAGAGAGGAGTCATCACAGCTTGGACCGAGGTCCTTCACATCCTCCTCCAAGCCTCACTGGGAAAGATGGGGGCTGCAGAGTGGGCTGCTCCCTGCTCTTGCAGAGGGTGGAATTCAGGTCCCAACATCTGCATCTGGCAGATCACAACTCCAGCTGCAGGGGACCCACTGTCCTCTTCTGGCCTCTGTGGGCACCCATACCAAAGCTGTCACATTTCTATGCCAACCATGTGACTGTCACTGAACTGCATCCTAACTCCTAATTTCTGGATTTTAAAATTTTACATGTATGCATGTATGTCTCTCTCCCACACGTTTCCTCATGCCTGAGGATGGAAGAGGACACTGGAGTTGTTAACAGTTGTGAGCCATGGTGTGGGTCTGGTATTGAACTCGGGACCTCTGCAAGAACAAGTACTCTTGTTCTTGAAGCCAACACTCAGCCCAGCTTCTGGATTGTTCTGACAGCCTCACTATGGAGCCAGGCCAGTCTTGAACGTGGACTCTTCCCGCATCACCTTCCCAAGCACCAAGACTGCAGGCACGCCCCACCAAGCCCAGCTTGTTTCTGGAACCACATGAGAACATTTTTTAAAGAATTTCATTGACATCCACAGCTAACACAGAAAGGGGAATTGAAGGTGATACTTCGTGGGACTTGGGGGTGGGGCACAAATAAGCAGCAGCTGAATGAGCTGTCAGCATCCCATAATAGCGCCATATCCCCCTCAGCCGAGCTGACGATGCCAAGCAGTTTTTAGGGACTGATAATATATACAGGAAGGGGAAGATTTAGAGCCCCCTGGGAGCCTGCTGCTTTAATTCACCAGAAAGATTCATCCGAGAAACAGTGCAGAGGGGCAAGGTGAGAAGTGTGGCTCAGAGGCTGAGGTGAGCAGAGGCAAAAGAGAAGCTTCAGCCCTCCCAGGCCTCAGCCATTCCAATGGCTGCATAAAAGCAATGGTTTCCAATTACCTGAGGTACTAATTGAAGAGCCGAACATAAATCACCTGTAAGAGCACAGGCTTCTCCAGCTGAAGGCAAGCCTCCCCCTTCCCGGGAAGATTAGTCTTCCTCATAGCAAGCAGGGAATGAAAGCCCCTGCCTGTCATTCTGACACCTGCAAGCAATCAGGGCTGTGGCGCTCTGAGACCCTCTCCACAGGGGGACTGACCCCCAACTTCCCACATCCCGAGCAATTGCAACCTCCCCAAGAAAGGGTTTTTAAAACAGGCAGCCGCGCACTGCAGTCCTGGGGCCGCCATTCAGACCTCAGTCAGTGAGAGACCTTCAAAGGACTCGGAGACACCAGACGATCTCAAGTGACGTGTTCGGAGCAGATGTTAGGTCCCTGCAGCATCGTCATCAGGCACGAGCCCCCAGCAGACAGGCGCCACAGAACTGAAATACACCGCCAGATGGGGGCGGTGATGTCAATGGACCTCAATTACACAGCCAGCTTTTCTACCCACCTGGCAAACATCTCAAGGTCTTTGGCAAAATTTTCTGAAAGAGAGGGGAAAAAATAGCTATCAGCTGGCCCATGTCCACCTCAGGCCTGAAGCCTTGGCTTCTAGTCAGCAGATTCGGCACACCTCGGAGGCGAGCGAAGGCACCCAGGCCAGCAGTTACCAACTTTTTTTTAAGTTCTTCAGGACAGGATTTCTCTGTGTAGCATTGGCCATCCTGAAACTCACTGGACCAGGCTGGCCTTGAACTTAAGAGACCCACCTGCCTGTCTCCCTCCTGAGTGCTGCGCCACACCCAGCCCCACAAGCTTTTCCAAATCGTGGCTGTGTCCCTGTCCTTCCCAGCACCCTCCACTCTTCTTACAAGCCTTGTCCTAACCGTGATGACACCTTTGGTCGCTAGGGACCGTCCTGTACATCTGCCCCAAGTATAGTTAGTAAGAACTCTGGTTTCCTTACAAGTGAGTGTCAGTGCCAGGACGCAGCTGTCACACACTATGGGAAGCATGGCCGTGTCACAGAGATGGAACATGTTCAATGTTCCGGCCACCATGGCCATTTAAACAAGGTGAATGCCTGGTATTGGCAGAACAGGACAACCTAACAGTCCTTCCCACACAACACCCAACTCTTCCAGCCACAAAGTGATCAGGGAGCCTGTGTGTGTGGCGGGGGAGGAGGGAGGGAGGAATGAGCCACGCCACAGCTCCCACCCACACGGGCCCCCAGCGAAGCCCGCAGAGATGTCCTGGCCTCGTACCGCACTGTCGGAAAGTCACCTCCGCGATGGCTGCCACGGTCTGCTTGTTGAACTGCACCTGTTTGTCCAAGGCCACTTCGCTGCACAGACGGCCGACCGCGTAGTGAACTGCTGCCTTCAGCCTCTGCGGGGAAAGACCAAGGAGAGGGGCTGCCCGGCCTAATTCCTGCAGAACATTCCATCATGGCGGAGTGATGTGCAAGTGCACTAATCAGTTAACGACACCCTCTGGAGTGTGACTTGGGGGGACATGACTTTCCAACTAATGGCTATGATTTAGGTCCCATAAAGACGAGAAACCACGCTAGTCAGCAAGAGCAATGACAGCAGCCCTTGCTGCTACTGTCCAGGCCCTGCCTGCTGAGGGCCATCTGCGGAATACAATGAGAAACCAGTCTGCAGCCTTAAAATAGCTAACGGAGACAGAAAGACCCCAAGCCTCGGTTCCAAGTCTCTAGCAGCCACAGCCCTCCATGCCCAGGCGACAGGACAGCAAGGGATGATGACTACGCAACTGACCATCCTCTGGTTTAGAGGGTCAAAAGTCACCGCAACGGTCTTCCTGTCCCACAGGAATTACCCTCCCTCCATTTTTGGCAGTGCCGGGGATGGAACCAGAGCCTCACGCACTAGGCAAACACGCCCACTGAGCTGCAACCTAGTCCTCAGAAAGCCTTTTATTTATTATGTATACAATATTCTGTCTGTGTGTATGCCTGCAGGCCAGCCCATTACAGATGGTGGTGAGCCACCATGTGGTTGCCAGGAATTGAACTCAGGACCTTTGGAAGAACAGGCAATGCTCTTAACCACTGAGCCATCTCTCCAGCCCCCTAAGAAAGCCTTTTAGATACTGAAAATGTCACTCCTTCTGAGGCAGACGTACCAAGGGGAAGCAGCTCAGAGCAAGCGAAGCAGCAGCCCTGCAGTCTCTCCACTGATGTGTGACCTCCTTCCCCGCGGAGATGTAAACCAACCTCTACCCCTCTTCACAGGGCACCAGCAAATAGTACCATCCATCACCCATGTCTAACTTGGGGAACCAATGTATTTAGTGGGCACACCTACAGAGCACGGGTGAGCCCAGAGCAGCCACAGGACCACAGTCTCACCCAGCATGGATGATAACTTCCCCACGACTGCACACTGAGTGCCTCCTCCTGGTAACCTAGTCCATATTCTCTCTCACCCCTGAAATCCCGAGGCCAAGTGCAATTAGGGCAGAATTATATGCAGCTGCCTGGGAAGGGCAGGCTGGGGAGACTGAGATCAGGTGAGGATCTACTGGCCCTACCCCCTTCCGATGAGGGGCATCAACAGTCCGCAGGCCCGACGGTGAGGGTCTCTCAAGTAGTCATGGCTGCTCTGTTTGGAAGACAGAGCCCAGGCAGGTGTGGTGTCACCTGAATCCAAGACACTAGCAAGTATCCACTACACAGGCAGGACGAGGGTGAACCACACAGATGGTCCAGGACCTCTGGGCGAGGCCAGGCAGATGAGCTTGGGAACTGTTCCTCAACCCCCTTGTCTGCTCACATCAGACAAGCAAATCCAGCCTTTAGGAGATGAAAAGAATCATCTACCCAGAAGGGCGAAGACCCTGAAGGTGGGGGCTGGGGACAGGACACGGAATCCTGAACACATTTGGCTCCGGGAAGTTTTGTCTGCCCTGTTGCTGGGCCGCCTTCCTTCTCCCCTGATCTGGGAGGCTAAGTCACAAGACCTGAAACTCAAGGGTAGCACCTTGTCCACCTTACCCCACACTGTCTGTGAGCCAGGAAAGCTGGTGGAGTGGCGCTGGGGTTCTTCAGAGCAGAGATGCAAATTTGAGTTCTTTTCTTGTTTGTTTTTTGAGACAGGGTTTCTCTGTATAGCCTTATCTGTCCTGGGACTCCCTCTGTAGACCAGGATGGTCTCGAACTCACAGAGATCCGCCTGCCTCTGCCTTCCAAGTGCTGAGATTAAAGGCGTGCACCACCACCACCCCACTTGAGTTCATCTTTCTGGCCTCATTTAATCAGTGAGCCATTTACTGTCTCCTAAGAGCCAGGCTTTGCTCTCAGAACTGATTCTACAGAAACAAAAAGGCCCAGCAGTGTAGTTCAGTGGCAGTGTGCCTGCCTGGTATGTGTAAGGTCCCAAGCTCGATCTCTAGCACCACACAAACAAGCGAATAATAATAAAATTAAATAAAAAAAAAAATCAAGATTTCCAGATGTGGTGGGGTGTGCCTTCAATTTCAGAATTTGGGAGGTAGTGGCAGGGGGTGATTTCCAGGCTAGCCAGGGCTAAACAATAAGAACCCGTCTTTAAAAAAAAAAAAAAAAAAAAAAAAAAACGGGGGGTGGGGCGGTTAAGCTGGGCAGTGGTGGTGCACGCTTTTTTTTTTTTTTTTTTTTTTTTTTGGTTTTTTGAGACAGGGTTTCCCTGTAGTTTCTAGAGCCTGTCCTGGAGCTAGCTCTTGTAGACCAGGCTGGCCTCGAACTCAGAAAGATCCGCCTGCCTCTGCCTCCCGAGTGCTGGGATTAAAGGCGTGCGCCACCACCGCCTGGCTGGTGCACGCCTTTAATGCCAGCACCAGAGAGGCAGAGGCAGGCTGATCTCTGTGAGTTCGAGGCCATCCTGGGCTACAAGAGCTGCTAACCCTGACAACCCGACTTCTGACAGCACCCCCATCAAAATAAATAAATATAATAATAAAAAACCATAGCCCCTGCTCTCCCATCCCACCCTGGCCTTTAGTACGTTCTTCACAGCCGCCAGTGTCACAGACTGAAAGTGAGGGCCCAGGAGACAAGAGTAACCCTTGATGTGATCCTAGATGAAGAGAGAAGACACTAAACCTGCAGGACAGACGGAGGCACTCGACTGCGGACTGTACATCCAACAGTGGAATTCCATTCAAGTTTTTAGACAGGGTCCCGCTGTACCTGGAACTCAGAGAGCCGCCTGCCTCTGCCTCCCCAAGGTTGGGATCAAAGGCGTGTGCCTGGCCTCATCTAAACTTAAGAGCCCCCAGCAGGCTAAAATGGCGATCGGCTGATCTCTAAGCGGGGTCAGGTTTAACACTTAAATAGGAACCCAACTACCTGTAGCGCTTGCTACAAGAAAACAAAGAAAGTAAGATGCAACAAGAGAAAACTGTGGGCGCTTGGGTGTCCATGACTCGGCTAGCAACACTTCTTGGTCTCCAGATTCATGAAAACAACTGAATATCGGCCCTGCCACCACGGAGAGGTCGTTATTCCTATCCCAACTATGCAAAGGAGAAAACTGCGTTTGGGCCACAGCAAACAGAAGCCAGAGGGGAAATCACAACCCACGCCAGGGTGGATGCCAGGGCAGCCCGTCAGGGGCTGAATCCCGGCTCTCTCCGAACAGAACAGGTCCCTCGGGCAGTGCACACTCTGCAGGTCTCTCTCGCTCTTTATCCCTTGGACTCTCTTTGATAGTCTCTCTCTAGGTAGACTAGGCTAGACGAAAGCTCAGAGCTGCTAGCTCTGACTCCTGAGCGCTGGAAGAAAAGGCCTGAGCCCCGACGCCCTGCCCTCTCTTGCTTTCGAGACAGGGGCTCCCTCGGGGGCTAACTGATATGAAACTCATAATTCTCCTGCCTCAGCTTCTGCAGCACAGCCCCAGGCCCTCTCCCTTCACCGCACCCCATACCCAGTCTCCTTCGAGTCAGGTATTTCAGGTTGGCCTCGAACTCGGTATATCGCTGAAGACGACCTTAGACTTGCTTCTGCCTCCACCCCACAGTGCTAGGATCACCGTCGTTCGCCCCCAGGCCCGTTTGTGCGGGGCTGGGCCTCAAACCTACGGCTTCGCGCAAGCTGAGCGAGCATTCTGCCAACCAAGCGCCGCCTTCCCCCGTGGGCGCCCACATTCCACCCCCCAGCCCTGGGAAAGCCGGGACACAGGAACTCGCCGTCCTGCCTTGCTGGGACCCCGTTTATCGTCTACCTGCCGGTGAGAGAACTGCCGCTCCTCCTCCGCCTCCGACCCCGTCTCCTCCATCGCAGCTGCGCTCCCCAGGCAGGCGCGCCGCGGTCTAGTCAGATTTTCCCGCTTTGCGTCCGCGACGGGCCGCGCAGAGGGTCAAAGCGCGAAGCGCCTCCTTCCTGGCCCCCGCGCGCCCCCTGGCGGCGGTTTGTGGAAGGGTCTTGCTGGCGTTGGTGCGACCCCAAGATCAGGTGCAGCACCCTAGACGCTGTCTCAAGTCCTGTCACTTCCTTAAACATATGAAAGAACATGCATGAGATAGCTCTGTGGCTAACAGTAATTGAGAGCACCTGCCGCGTGACCAAGGATCCAGTACCCACACCAAGTGGCTCACAAAGCACCTGTAATTCCACCTCTAAGGGTCAGATACAATGTCATCTTTTGGTCTCCATGGACCCTGCGTGCACATGCACATACCTGCACACATGCATATGCATAAATAGTAAAATCTTAAAAATGACTTGGCTGGTCGTGGTGATGCACGCCTTTAATCCCAGCAAGCCAAGCAGAAGGCAGAGGCAGGTGGATCTCTGTGAGTTCAAGGTCAGCCTGGTCTACAGAGTGAGTTCCAGGGCAGCCAGGGCTACACAGAGAAACCTTGTGTGTGTGTGTGGAGGGGGGGGTGGGAATATGTATGTGCTGGGTGTGGTGGTACACCTCTTTAGTCCCAGCACTTGGGAGTCAAAGGCAGGTGGATCTCTGTGAGTTCAAGACCAGCCAGGGCTACTTAGTGAGGTTCTATCTCAAACTAAAAAACAAAACAAAACATTGTTCAGACCATTTTATACATTCAGTGGCCTTTTTTAAAGGAAAAAAAAAATAAGCAAAGCCAAGTCCATGAAGAAAATGGCTTTTATTTGGACAAATAACTTATATTTTCATTAAACCATGCAAAAAATATTACATCTTCCTGGCATATAACTGTCTCCTTAACCACTGAACAGTTCAGCCATTTGAATAAAGTGTACATTGTACAGATTATAGTAGCTGACTTATTATTTAGTATATTTTTTTTTCTTTTTTCTTTTTTTGGTTTTTCGAGACAGGGTTTCTCTGCAGCTTTTTTAGAGCCTGGCCTGGAACTAGCTCTTGTAGACCAGGCTGGCCTCGAACTCACAGAGATCCGCCTGCCTCTGCCTCCCGAGTGCTGGGATTAAAGGCGTGCGCCACCACCGCCCGGCTTTTTTTTTTTTTAATATTTATTTATTTATTATGGATACAATATTCTGTCTGTGTGTATGCCTGCTGGCCAGAAGAGGGCACCAGACCTCATTACAGATGGTTGTGAGCCACCATGTGGTTGCTGGGAATTGAACTCAGGACCTTTGGAAGAGCTGGCAATGCTCTTAACCTCTGAGCCATCTCTCCAACCCGAAGGTTAATACTCTTACTACCTCGCTCAGGATTATTGATCCTAAAGGTACAAGGATAGGTGTCAGGATTTTATTTTTGGTTGTATTTGAGCTGTATGAATGGTGGGGTTTGAGTACGGATTGTTTCATGGTCTAATGAGGAGGCAGAGCACAGATAACCGATCGGTCTGAGTGGCTGCAATGCATTCTGGGTGCACAACAGTTAGGCATGCTGTGGCTTAATCTGTGACGTCTGGATGCCTGTGAAGATGATTCAGTGCACGTCTCTACTAGTTCGGTGTTCTGTATGTAGGTTATCCATTCTCTGCATCTAAACTTGAACAGCTCCTGTGCTATGTTGACTTTATTGGTGGTACTGAGCAGACCTTGGTTCTGCATGAAACTAGTTGCAAAGCCCACTATTTTGGAAATAAAAAAATATTTTGACACATACAAATAAAGTGAATGAACCTATTTTAAATGTGTGAACTTAAAAAAAAAACCCAAACACGTATTGCCCACAATTAACAAATGATAAAATATTGGGCTGGCAAGTTGCCTAAAAGCGCTTGCCCCGTAAGCCTGGTGCCCACAGACGAGTCCTCTGACCTCCGCTGTGCTCACACTTGCACACAGCACACACACAAGAGCTAACGAATGTAAATTACTAAATGCAGTGCTTTCTACGGGCACTCACGCACATGCAGCCTCAGGAGGCTTTGCAAAGCCATCAACTGCAGTGCCCCTAAATCAGACTGAGACGCTGCCCGAATGCCATCCATTCAGAGTGAGTGGTTCCCATCGCCAGGGCCGGGGGAGGCTTGGCATGAGGACTGGTGGAGGCTCGCTTATGCTGAGCTATATAGAACGAGCTGGGCACTGAAATAACTCATCACACTGGCTGCTCTTGCAGAGAACCTGGGTTTAGTCTGCCGCGCCGACATGGTGGCTCACTTCCGTGATGACTGTTTCAAGGGATTCAACACCCTCTTTTGACCTCCAAGTGCACGCACCAGACACACACGTATAATGTACAAACCTGCATTATGCAAGCAACACATATATGCATAAAGTAAAAATAAACCAAATCTCTAAACGTAAGAATTAGTGGGCTAGCTCTTGCCTAGCGAACTTGGGTCCAGGTTTGATTCCCAGCCTGTGAGAGTGGAAACATGAACCCAGTGTGGACCATCCTTCCTTCCTCCAGTTATTTTCCTCCTTCCTGACTCGTTCTTTCAGGCCTCCATTCATATCTCAGTTCCAAGAACAAACGACTTCTCTGCTGCTCCAAGTATTCAATGTTGGAGAGCGGTTCTCGCTTTTTGTGCTGTCACAGGTGAACAGACAGACGGTGCCCGCTGGAGTCTCCCATGTGTTGTTAGCACCATCACCTCCACCCAAAACCCAACCCTGGACGAGAGCATCTCTCTTTGCATGGCATCAGATCCCCAGTGTCGTCTGCTTCAGGGTCCAGCTGAGATCACGGAAGGCAGGATTGGCTAGGACCGCCACACAGCCAGCCATCTGCCACACAGACACCGCAACATCGGGAGCACGGGCAGACGCAGATGACATGGTGCTGTGTAGGCGTGTAGTTATGAGTCCTTTGTGCCACCAGCTAAAGAGTGAAAAAGGTGCCTGGGCAGTGGTGGCGTGCGCCTTTAATCTCAGCACTTGGGAGGCAAAGGCAGCCGCGTCTCTGGGTTTAAGGCCAGCCTGGTCTACAGAGTGAATTCCAGGAGAGTCAGGGCTACACAGAAAAACCCTGTCTCGGGAAAGAAAAAGAACGAAAAGATAATGCTAGGAGTGGAATCCCAGCACTGGGGAGGCAGAGGCAGGCAGATCTCCTGAACTGAGGCCAGTAGGTCTACAGAGTTCCAGAGCAGCCAGCCATACCTACAGAGTGGGACTCTGTCTTAATAAGAAAAAAAGAAAGGGGGGCTGGAGAGATGGCTCAGTGGTTAAGATCACTGACTGCTCTTCCAGAGGACCCATGTTCAGTTCACAGAACTCACAAGGCAGCTCTCAAGCATCTTAACTCCAGTTCCAGGGGTCCTGGAACCGATGGCAAAACATTAATGCACATAAAATAAAATTTTAAAGAAATTAAAAGAAAAGATGACTGCTCATGACTGGCAGATCAATCAGAATGAATCGTGAGTCATTTTCTGGGAACAATAAGTTAAGAACTTGCTCTTTAATGTTTGTTTCTTGAGGCAAGGTTTCACTCTGTAGCCTTAGCTGGCCCGGAATTCCATGTGTAGATCAAGTCAGACTTGAACTCACAGCACACACACCCCAAAAGTTAAAAAAAAAGGAAGGGGGTGGGGAAAGAAGGAAAGAAGAAAGGAAGGAGAGAAGTCTTGGGGAGTCCTGAGTCCTGGTAGAGAGGTTAAATGATACCAGGGAAAGCTCCCTCTTAGGGTCTCTCTTTCAGGTTTTCAAGACAGGGTCTCACTAGGTAGCCCTGGCTGTCCTGGAACTTACTCTGTAGACCAGGCTGGCTTCAAACTCTCAGACATGTACCTGCCTTTCTGAGTGCTGGGATTAAAAGTACCTGCCACCACACCCAGCTGAGTGCTTTCCTTTCTTCCTTCTTTCAGTTTTTCGAGACAGGGTTTCTCTGTGTACTCCTAGCTGTCCTGGAACTCACTCTATAGACCAGGCCGGCCTTGAACTCATGGAGATCTGCCTGCCTCTGCCTCCTAAGTGCTGGGATTAAGGCATGTGTAACCACCATCTGGCTTGCTCTTTCTTTTTATCAAAAATAATTTATTTCAATTTATTCTATGTGCATTGGTGTGAAGGTATCAGATCGCCTGGAACTGGAGTTAGACAGTTGTGAGCTGCCATGTGGGTGCTGGGAATTGAATCCAGGTCCTCTGGAAGAGCAGCCAGGACTCTTAAATGTGAGCCATCTCCAGCCCCAGGTTCTTGTTTCTTTTTTTTTTAATATTTTATTTGTTATGTATACAATATTCTGTCTCTGTGTATGCCTGCAGGCCAGAAGAGGGCACCAGACCCCATTACAGATGGTTGTGAGCCACCATGTGGTTGCTGGGAATTGAACTCAGGACCTTTGGAAGAGCAGGCAATGCTCTTAACCTCTGAGCCATCTCTCCAGCTCCCAGGTTCTTGTTTCTTAATTTAAGCAAATTAAGCTAGGCTGTGGTGGCGCACGCCTTTATTCCCAGCACTCAGGAGGCAGGGGCAGGCGAATCTCTGGGAACTTGAGGTCAGCCTGGTCTACAGAGTTTGTTCCAGAACAGCCAGGGTTACTCTCTCTCTAAAATAAAAATTAAAGAAAGAAAGAAAGAGCAGATACAAACAGAAACTTGAGGACAACACTTTAGCGTTTAAAAGGGAAACCCCAGGATAGGCAAGCTGTAAACCTTGCGGAAAGAGAATGGAGAAGAGAGGACCATGGAGTCAGCCACGTGGCCTCAGTCTGCCATGCTGTGTCAACTCCAAAAATGGGAGGAGAAAGACCACCGACCTAAGCAATCAGGGCTAAATTAGTTAAAGAAGCAATTAATTAAAGCAAGCTTTTCTGTTCATGTATACAGGCTGCCCCCCTAACGTCAGGGTTCTGGGATATGTGCCACACTCACACTCTGGACTGAGGACAGAATCAGTGACTGGCTGACTGAAATTATCCATAGAGATTTTGGAGGACCCAGACAGGGGGGCACAGGAAGATATAGGGAGGGGCTTAGAAAAATGCTTGGCCTTTTCCATCCGGGAAGTGTGGAGAGTTAGGGTCATCTGATTGTCACCTGATCTATCAGGTATTTTAATCCCAATATCTGATTCCAGAAATCTTATTATTTTATTGATATTAGAATAACTTACATAAATGAAGTAGTGGGGCTCAAGGGATCAGGACTGGATGTGAGGAAGGTAGGGTTTTTATAGCTCGGCAGGGGGTTTCCAAATGGAGGACTTGGCAGATAGAATAGGCAGGGTTAAAGTAAGCATAACAAGCTAGTCATAACGTGCTCTGGAAACAAAACATGGTTGCAAGGTGGTCATAACAATCTTTTGAAACAAACGTGTAGTATGATTAATAACCCAGAGACAGAAATTGTGGTTCAACCTGAAGGTCAGAAAAGCAAAACAGCCAGCCACTGGCTCTTACCTCTACCTCAGTCCAAAATGGCGACCTGCCTCCAGGAATCTCAGAGAGAGGCTGTGTGTGAGTGCTGTCTCCTCCTGTTTTATATTCTTCTTTATGGCTGGGATTAAAGGCGTGCACCACTACCGCCTGGCTTCTATGGTAAACTAGTGTGGCTACTGTGATTAAAGGTGTGTGTTACCTCTGCCTGGTCTATAAGGCCAACCAGTGGGACTGTTTTACTCTCTGATCTTCCGGCAAACTTTACTTATTAAAATACAACTGAGCCGGGTGGTGGTGGGTGGAATATCACTACACAAAGGTAGGTTTGCAAGATGGTTTTAACAACTGTTTGAGATATGGTTACCATTCCCGGGACAGGTCACATGTGGGGTTTGAGAAACAGATTTATTCATAAACAGGAATGAATTTAGTCTGTCTTTACTATAAGGAGGCTTTCAAACATAAGATGGAGGCAGGCTGGTTCATCAGTCTCAGGGAAGGGCAATGGAGAAAGAGCAGGGAAGCCTGAAGCACCAGTCAGGCCCTGGCCAGCCCCAGAGAGAGACAGAAGACAAGGGAACAGTTCTGAGAGAGCACTCGGGACCAAGCACAGAACCCATGGCAGCTGTAGGGGTGATACTAGGGGCAGGGGAAGTCCGGAATCTTAACTTCTTGGAGTGTCCCTGAGGCCAGGTCCCTGAACCATCCCACTGGGTTAAGCATGAGGGAGGAGAGAAGGGTTTGTCTCCACCTAGAGGAAGATTCCATGCTTTGCAGCAATAAGACCACAGGTCATTGGGTTTTGATTATTCTTTATTTATTTATTTTTTATTATGTATACATATTCTTCTGCAGGCCAGAAGAGGGCACCAGACCTTATTACAGATGGTTGTGAGCCACCATGTGGTTGCCGGGAATTGAACTCAGGACCTTTGGAAGAGCAGGCAATGCTCTTAACCGCTGAGCCATCTCTCCAGCCCCTATTCATTTTTTTAAAAAGCCTCTGAAGACCTTAATCGATGTCCTAGTCTCCCCAATTTTCACACAAGCTTCTCTTTATGTGAAAACCATCTGTTAGTCAGGATGGTGGTGAATACCTTAGGCTGAGGCAGGAGGCTAGTGATTTCAAGGCCAGCTTGGGCTACTGAGCAAAACTGAGTGTGGTGGTGCACACTTTTAATCCCAGCACTCAGGAGGCAGAGGCAGGCAGATTTCTGTGAGTTCAAGATCAGCCTGGTCTACAGAGTGAGTTCTAGGACAGGCTACAAAGCTACAGAGAAACCCTCTCATAAAAAACAAAGACAAACAAACAAACTTACTTCTCAGTCAGTCCCCACTCTTTGTTCTCCTCATCCTACCTCATTCTGAAGTGGCCAATTACTAGGGTTAATGAACATCACTGTGGTGACCTGTGGGTTTGAGTCTAAGCACAGGCTAGGGCTGAGGCAGCATATTGCAGGTGTACTTTGGAACTATTTTCAACCGATAATGCAGAAGCCTGTACTGGCCACTAGATGTCATCATTGTCCCACTGATGATACAGGAGCCTATACTGGCCACTAGATGTTGTCATCATTGCCCCACTGATGATGCAGGAGCCAATACTGACCACTAGATGTCACCACTGTTCCACTGTACCAAGGTCAGGGTTGCCTGGCTATAAAAGCATACTTAGCACTGAATCTGGCCTTGTTCCCTCCTCAAAAACCCTAGCTGCTCCTTCTCTCATCTGCCCACTGTGAACCTCATTTCATAAGCAGAAATAGTTACAGTACAAAAGAGTCCCTTATGGGATTGCTTGGAAGTGATCTTCATCCTCCAGTTCACGTGTGCAGAGCTAGATGTGTCATCGCGCCCAGAAAGATACACAAACTATGGCCCAAATGTGGAGGTCAGAGCTCAACTTCAGGAGTTGGCCCAGAGACTGAACTTGGGTGGTCAAACTTGGCCTTTCCCTGCTGAGCTATCCTGCTGCTGCTTGTCAGTGCTGGGGCTGAGCACAGGGCTTCACTCATGCTAAGCAAGTGTAGTAACCACATTAAGAGATGGGGCTGGATTAGAACACATGTGAAAAAAGCAAAGTTCATCAGTCACTGGGTATGTGCTTCAAATCTGTCTGGGGAGGGAGGCAGAGGCAGGTGAATCCCTGGTGCTCACTGGCCAGTCAGCCTAGCTTAATTGGGCGAGCTGTGGGTCACAGTGAGACCGTGTCAAATAAACAATGAGCCTCCACATGCACACGATTGTGCTGCAACGTGCTGAGGTGCATGAGGAAAAGGCCGTCAGGACAGGTTGGAATCTCAAGTCTGCCTACATGGCCTTGATGAAATTGTACATTAGTCCTCTGGCAGGTTTGCTACTGAAATCTTTTGTGTGAGATTGTATTCATGGGTACGTGTGCCCAGAAGCATGGACACCAACTGAGTTTGTTGGAAATGCAGAAAGCAGGGCTCCACCCCAACCAGCACTTTTTGAAGCTCTCCAGGTGTCCGGGGACATCATGCTGGTGGTACAGAATGAAAAGCACCAATCTGTTTTTAATTAGTACACCTACTGTGCACTCCATGCAGGACACGGGCCAGAGGCCTTCTGAACATCTGTACATAACTCCCAATACAGGTCAGATCCCCATGGCAACTGCCGTGTGGGTGCTGAGGACCAAGTGCAGCTCTTCTCGCTGGAGAAAACAGACCGAGGGCAGGAAACACCTCCCCAGTTACACAGCCAGTAGGAACGGCTGGGCTAGGACCCCATCCTAACTTCACAGCTTCTCGTGGGGTGAACTAGAAAGGGCTGCAGTTGAGCGTCCCGGCTCTCAGTTCTTCTTTCTCATCCTCGGTTTCTCTACTGCTTCTCCCCAGGATTTGCTCTATTCTCCAAGGACCCCTCTGCCTCTAGCGAGTGCTTTTCAGTCCTTAGTCTGTAAACGGGGGCTGGAAGGGTGGGTGGGCCTGGTGTTAAGGACGCACCCTGTACTCCAGGAGGATCATGAATTGGAGGCCATCACCTCAAAAAAAAAAAAAAAAAAAAAAAAAAAAAAAAAAAAAAAAAAAACCCAAAACATAAGGATTTGATAAAAGCCACTTTCCTTTCCCATGTCAGTTCTGCCTGCTCTGCAGCTCCTGAGACTGAAGCCAGAGACAGATGAGACACACCAGCTGTCCAAACAGGCATTGTTTGCTCTGCTCTCGGGCCCCTCATGGGACTAAATGGGTCCAGAAAAATCATCACAGAGCGGAGTTCACTGCTGGCCTAACACAGTCCGATGGCCCCAGTCCAGGTAATGGTTATCAGTAAACAAGACAAATGAAAAGCCTGGTGGAGGAACAGATCCAGGGCACTGGAAATCCCAGGCAGACCAGCTTTCGTACAGCAGGAGAGAGCACCAAGCTAGTCTAAAGAGTTTATTACAAGTGTGTGGCAGGGTACATGGTACACGAACTTCCAGGTACCTAGTGTGTCCGGTAAGAAACAGCACAACACGAGAGTCCCTATCCATCTACTCCTTGGTGCCTCCTCACCTCCCTCCAGACTTAATCATCACCTTCAATTTAATGTGTCCTGTGTTATTTGGAGTCTTTAAAGAAAACAAATCACTTCCCATCTAGTGAACTCAGTGCAGACCTTTCTGCCCACGGAAGAGCAGCTGGCATGCGCAGGCATGGCCAGAGAGCGGGTAGAAGAGGGTAACTATATTTAGCTTTTACTGAGTGGAGGTTCTGAGTGTACAGAGCCCATACGCATGATCCATGGTCCAGGACACCCAGCCCCGCTGTGTGCTAAGAGCTGCAGCCTGTCTGACCCACATGGCACGACTCAGTCAGGGGGCGGTCACACAGTGGAGCACAGGATCCTGGGCAGTGCGAAAGGTCGAGGTGGAGCGCATGCTGGTTCAGGACTACCAGACAACGGACCTCAGTGACTTCTTCAGCAGTCACAGCCAAGACTCGGCCAAAAGATCTGAGCAGGAACTAGGGCAAAGAGGAGTGCTGGTGCCACAGGAACTGTCCTGTTGGTGGGAGGGAGGGCGAGCCACAGTCCTACTAGGCATTGTATGAAGAGGACGACACACTGCCACCGTGGCCCGTCCAGTTGGTATGGATAAATTCTCCTGGTTTGGCTAAGAGTTCATAGGTGTGAGCCCCAAAGTAATCCCGCTGAGCCTAGGAAAGGAGTGCAGTTGATTGGTTAGGTTGACAGGTAGGCATACAACCCTCAGGAACCAACCAAGTTCAAGGGTACTGCCTGCTCCCAAGCTCACCTGGATGAGGTTGGCTGGCAGCACCTCATGTCTGTACCCGTCGTAGAAGGAGAGGGCGGTAGTGAAGCAGGGCATGGGGATGCCTGCTTGCACCCCAGTGCTGACCACCCGCCGCCAGGAGTCCTGAGCATAGAGAGCAGAGAAGTCAGTGGCTGGGTTTGCCCAGAGATGCTGAGTTCCAGTCTGCAGGAGACTCCACCAGCACCAATGCTGCTGAATGAAACAGCCCAGCACCCGTGGCCAGTTACGCACCTGGCAGTTGTCAACGGCTGACTTAAAGAAGTCATCAAGCAGCAGGTTCTGAAGCTCAGGGTTTCGCTCAAACGCATCTTTAATTTTCCCCAGGAACACACTGAAATAGTTTGCAAGAAATCAGTCTCACGACAGCAGCAGTCACTGCACTCCACAGAGACACAAAGTCACGGCTCTCCCCCCTGGAGCTAGCAGAGTTAACACTGAGCAGCACAGAGCAGCCAGTGACGTAAAGGTGTTTGCCAGCAAGTCTGACATCTGAAACAGTCCTGGTCCCTCATGGTGGGAAGAGAAAACCAACCCCCACAAATGTCTTCTGACCTCTACACACAACTGTGGGACATGTGCATCACCCTGCAAATTCATGGAGAGAGAAAAAGAGAGAGAGTGTGTGTGTATATGCTGCTGGCATGCATGCATGTCTGTGCAGCAGAAGAGGACATTGTACCCCTTGGGACTGGAGTTACAGATGGTTGTGAGCCACCACGTGGGTGCTGGGAATTGAATCAAGGTCCTCTGAAAGAGCAGCCAGTGCTTGCCCCCACCCCTGGTTTTTTTTTGTTTTTTGTTTGGTTTTTAATTGAGACAGGGCTTCTCTGTAGCTTTGGTGCCTCGGGAGTGCTGCGACTGAAGGCGTGTGCCACCACCGCCTGGCAGTCAGTGCTCTCTAACTGCTGAGCCAGTTCTCCAGCCCCGTAAGAACTACTGAAAAATAATGTATTTTTCTCAAGTACAATGAGGTGGAGATAGAAGGATCAGTAGCTCAAAGCCAGTTTAGGCTATGTGAGACCCCTATAAAACAAAAAAGGGAGTGGGCCCCAGGAAACAAGTCCAGGGCCAGGACACTTCTCAGAGCTAGCCACTTGCAGCATGTGGTATAGACAATCCAGTTGGAGAGACTGAGTTGTCCCTCAAGTGTGGACAGGGGATGGGTTCAGTAGAAATGTGTGGGTGCACAAGACCCTCATCAAACAGCTTAGTATTAATGTGCCAGTGACATGTCAGCAGGGAAGGGGCCTACGACCAACACTAAAGACTCCCAGGTAGCACAGGTGGAAGGAAGGACTGAAGGTGAGCGTAGGCATCGTAATGGGCCTGACCTGTAATGGCAGCGGGTGAGTTTATGGCGGCAGGACTCCGGGGACCTTTGACACTGGCTAAGCAGTGGGGTTTCCAGGGACGGAACAGATTAGATAAGAAGCAGGAAACGCTCAAACCAAAGGCTATGCTGGATCGTAGCAAGATGGAGTCTCAGCTCAAGAACTAATTTTCAGACCCAGAACCCTTGAATGAGGGGCAGTAGGTCCCCTGAGGAAGTACACTGGTGAACTGCCCAAGAGCCCCACTGTTAGCCTTTCTCCAGCCCTTCCCCAGGGGGCCCGCGGCCTTTACAAAGGGGCAACTGTGCTGTGGGTGGGGGAGAAGCGACTGCTACTAAACACTGTGGCTGAACTGACATTAATTCTGGGTCATGCCAAGAAGCTCTGTGGTCCTCCAGCTAAAGTAGGGGCTGGTGGAGATCAGATTAATGGTTTTGGCTGAAGTCATACTCACAAATAACAACAACAAAACCATACACAAGCTCTGTATGTTTTGAATCATCTCTAGCTGGCTTACTGTGATATAAATGGTATACAAAGCAGGTTCACTGTGCTGCCTAGAGAATGATGCTAAGAAAATAGTCTCTAGAAGTTCAGAACATTTTCTGGTGCTAGTAGTAGAGCAGGGCCTAGCAAGTGTTTTACAAATTTGTTTCTTTGTTTTTTGAGACAGGGTTTTTCTATGTAGCTATGACTGTACTGGAACTATGTAGCTCAGGCTGACCTTGAACTCAGAGATTCATCTGCCTCTGCCTCCAGAGTGCTTGGATTATAGGTATGCACTACCACATCAGACCCCATTTTTTTTTTTCCTTTCTTTCTTTGTTTTTTCAAGACAGGACTTCTCTACGTAGTCCTGGCTGTTCTGGAACGTGCTCTATAGACCAGGTTGACCAGAAACTGAAGAGATCCACCTGCCTTTGCTGTGCTGGGATTAAAGGCATGCACCACCACTGACCAAGCTCATTCTGCCCCAGATACTTCTGAACTATAATTGTTTTAAGGCATAGAGACCTATCCCAAAGGGGGGCTGTAACAATGTAACCCACACTGTTGCCAATGTTCAGTGGCAGGATGGCTGTTCCCAGTTAGAGGGAAATACAAGCACTGCCTAGGCCCTATGCAGGCAGCCCTGAGTTCACCTTCACTTACCTTCTGATGATGCAGCCCCCTCTCCACATGAGGGCAATGCCACCATAATTGAGGGTCCAGCCAAACTCAGCGGCTGCCTGTCTGAGCAGCATAAAGCCTTGCGCGTAGGAGATGATCTTGGACGCATAGAGGGCCTAGAAAGCAACACCAGACTGGTTAGTGGAGTAGCCACACCCACCTCCCAGGTTCCTTCTCACCTCAGAGAAGACCCCAGAGAGGAAAGGCTGGAAATGAGAACATGGTGGAAGGTCTCTATACCCCACAGCCTTTCCCCGGCCACAAAGGCCAAGGCTAGGGGCTGCCCACCTTTCGAATGTCCTCCAGGAATGACTCCTTACTGCCAGCCAGCTGGACCTTCTGGGGGCCCTTGAGCTTCCTGCTGGCCTGGACTCGCTCCTCCTTCAGAGAGGACAAGCAGCGAGCGAAGACAGCTTCTCCTACATAAGAAAGAGGGAGTCGGTCAGAGAAACCCGAGGAAAGGATGCGCACAGTCAGAGATCCCCAGACCAACACCTGGGCTAGGATCTCTGATCAGTTAATTCCACAACTAAAACTTTAAGTTAGCATCCCAACACAAATGCATCAACCAAAGACCAACCCAAAATTCAAAGGCAAGTTTCAAGGTGAAATAGAGGCAAGACAATGATTACATATAATTTACATAATTACTCAATATTAACCCAATAGTAAAATTTCAGTTTCTTTTTAAAAGAAATTAATTTTGTTATGAGACTGAACTTCGTAAAGTATAAGCTACCTGAAACTTACTATGTGGCAGAGGATGGCCTTGACGCCCTGGTCCTCCTGCCTCTACCTCCAACTGCCAGGATTATAGGTGTGCACCACACCTGACTAAAGAAAATCATTATTTTTTTTTTCCCCTCAAGACAGGGTTTCTTTATCCTTTTTTTGTTTTTTTTTTTTTTTTTTTTTTTTTTTTTGCTTTTAGGCTGGCCTCAAACTCACAGAGATCCACCTGCTTCTGCCTTCTGAATGCCAGGATTAAAGGACTACTGCCCAGCTAAGACAGGGTTTCTTTATGTAGCCTTGGCTGTCCTGGAACTAGCTCTGAAGACCAGGCTGGCCTCGAACTGAGAGATCCACCTGCCTCTGCCTCCCGACTGCTGGGATTAAAGACGTGCAACACTACTGTCCAGCGAAAACAAGTGCTCTTAATAGCTAGGCTATCTTACTAGCCCCCAGGCTTAGCTCTGTTTTTTTTTTTTTGTTTGTTTGTTTTTTTGGTAAGATTTATTTTTAAGGGTATGTGTTTCCACATGAGTGAAGTGCCCTCAGAGGCCAGGAGTCAGATGGCACTAGAGTTACAGGGGGTTGTGCTCAATCTGCTGTGGGTGCCAGGAAGCCAATCGTTGGAAGGGGAGGGCATGCTTGTAACTGCTGAGCCGTGGCTCCACCTTCCAGGCTGTTTTTACACCCACAACCACTGGTTTCACAATACCTTTCAATACAGAGCATGAAGACATTTAATATTTTTACAAACCACTCTTGTGACGGCCAGTTGCTCAATTTATTGAAGATGAATGAATTTTCTTTTCCTCCACCACAATGGGTTGAACCTCTGGGGTTAACAACTAATTTGGAACTTCAGTTCTGGGAAAAGTGTGCGAGCCACAGCTCGAGAGCGAGGTGAAAAGGCACCGTCTTCTTGCCCTTACCCAACCCGTCCTTCCGTGCAGCATGACTTGACAGTTGTGCAACAGCAAGCGTGGCAAACCCTCCTGGCCATACAGTAAGTTGGACTGAGACTGTGTCCTTTTATTCATTAAGTAGGAAAGGACCACATCTGCCAGCGTGGTGGGAGGGACCCAGTCTCTAAAACTGAGGACAATGCTGCCACACGCAGCGAGTCGGCGGGGGATAGGTGTTCCCTGCACACAGCACTACTGGGATTGGCCAAAATGCAGCCAACTTCCTCCTACCTGTGCAGGGCGGGCACACACACACACACACACACACACACACACACACACACACACACACCTGCCCTGTCCCACCCCAAGTGTCTAACACAAGGTGAGCATGACTAAGCAGAAAATAAAGGAAGGAGGAGGGAGAGACAGCCACACATCCGTATCTGGAAAGGTAAACAGGAAAATGCCCGAATTATCAGAGAAGAACTGTTCCACCAGCAGACTCTTGTGAACACCTGACTCACTCTGGTCATAACCTTGGCAGAGGGGTATTCCATTCTCTCTCTTAAGAAAGAAAGACAAGGTTGGCAGAGTGCTTGTCATACAAGGTCCCCAACACCTGTGTAAAAAAGCTAAGATGTGGCCACACATAACTATGACTGTAGCCCAGGAGTGTCAGAGACCAGTGGTCCTCGTAGCTGGCTGGCCAGTCACTCTAGCCAATCAGGTTCAGGTTCAGGTTCAATGAAGAGATTCTGTCTCAAAAATAAAGGTAAAGGGTGATTGGGAAGTGATGTGGAATGTCCTTCTGTATATGTGTTGTTTCTATTGGCTGATGAATAAAACTGTTTCAGCCAATGGTTTAGCAGAGCAAAGCCAGGCAGGAAATCCGAACAGAGATATAGAGAGAGAGTAGGCGGAGTCAAGGAGACAGACACCATAACATAACCTTACCCAGTAAGTCACAGCCTTGTGGCGATACACAGATGAATAGAAATGGGTTAATTTAAGATGCAAGAGTTAGTTAATAAGAAGCCTGAGCTAATAGGCCAAAGACTGTTGTAATTAATATAGTTTCATCGTGAATTATTTGGGTCTGGGCGGCCGGGAAACGAAAGAGCAGTCTCCTTTTACAGGGAAGACAGCTGATGCTGACCTCTGGTCTACACATCTGTATGCATGGGAATGTTCACCCACACGCATATACATATGAAGACACATGCACATCACATATACACAGGACCAAGGTGATCTTGAGCTCCTAGCCTCAACTGATTTTACTGTCATAGTTTCCTAAGTAACTATGGTTACAGAAGCACACTGTACTTTATTCTTTTTTATTACCTCCCTCCCTCTGCGAATGCCGTGGCATTCATATGGAGGTCAGAAGACAATTCGCAGGAGTTGATTCTCTCTTTCCACCATGTGGGTCTCATGTGTTTATTTGTTGTTTATATTTCAAGACAGGGTTTTTCTGTATAGCTCTGGCTATCCTGTAACTTACTCAGTAGATCAAGCTGTCCTTAAACTCACAGAGCTCCATCTTCTGGGACTAAAGGTATTTGCCACCACCTCCCAACTTTTAATTTATTCTTAAAGAATCAGTTTTTGCATTCAAGAGGTAGAGACAGGCAGATCTCCATGAATTTCAGGCCTGCTAGGACTACGGAGACACAAGGACACAGTGTAACTCTGTCACAAACAAACAAACAAACAAACAAAAAGAACTACAACAACAACAACAAGAAAAACCCAACCCACAGCCAGTTTCTTATTCTCGTTTCCAGGGTTTGGTTTTCTCCAGTGCCAGGGATCAAACCCAGAGCTAGACAAGCGCTGTACCAACTGAGCCACACCCCAGCTTTCTATCTGAGTTGGATGTGTAGTCCACTAATAGAAAGTTATGTGGATAGTGGTTTTCTTCTAAATGAGAAGGTGAAGGAATCTAGGCTATGCCCCATTTTTTCTATATATGTGGGTAGAACCTGTAAAATATTAGTAAATGCTGACTACATAAACAAAATGTGTTTGTCTATGAACTTTTGTTTTTGGACCCATTACAGAAATCTTAGCAAAACAAGCCAAAAAAGCCATGCATACCTGCATTCCCCACAGTCTGGAGGCAAGAAGATATGTGGCCAAGGCTAACCTGAGCTACTACTTATCGAGACTGTCTCAAAAATCAACTGGACAAAGGTTTTTCATGTTATTGACTATACTTAGTCAAATGTTTGTTTGTTTTGGCTTTTCAAGACAGGGTTTCTCTGTGTAGCTTTGGAGCCTAGAACTCACTCTATAGACCTGGCTAGCCTTGAACTCACAGAGATCTACCTGCCTCTGCCTCCCGAGTGCTGGATTTAAAGGCGTGCACCACCCCTGCCTGGCTTCATTCAAATGTGAAAATATCCAGATTTAAAAGTGCACAGAAAGGACGGTAACATCTGTGTTTACCTCGGAGCCCATAAGGAGAGTTCCCCACGTGCAGAAAGAGGAAAGGCGCACTGACACCTGAGCAGGCCCAAAGACTGTCTCCAAACTGTCCAGAGCAGAATTCCAGAAGGACACCAGGATCACAGCAGTGGGACCAAAGGCACAGGTGGTAGATGTGACATTACCAATGAGGGTGACGGGCATGCCGTAGTCCAGTGCTGAGATGGCGGTCCACTTCCCAGTGCCCTTCTGCCCAGCGCTGTCCCGGATCTTTGGTAACAGCTCTTTGCCATCAGTGTCCAGGAACTTGAGGATGTTAGCGGTGATTTCAATCAGGAACGAGTCCAGCTCTGTCTTGTTCCATTCCTCAAAGGCCTATACACAGAAGAGAAGGCAGGGTGGGTTGGGTTCTGTGGGCACCCTGGCTCATCTGCCGTATCCTTGCCTCTGTAACTGGTGTGCTCACTGCTGCTAGGCACATGGGGCCAGTAGGCCCTCCTCTTGGTGGCCTGTAGCCTCCTACTGCAGCCCACTGAGTCACTCAGCAGGTCAGGCAGCTGTGTTGAGTGTCAGCCTGGCGGCTTAATTTCTTTTTTTTTTAATTTTTTTATTTTTTTATTTTTTTGGTTTTTCGAGACAGGGTTTCCCTGTAGTTTCTAGAGCCTGTCCTGGAACTAGCTCTTGTAGACCAGGCTGGCCTCGAACTCAGAGATCCGCCTGCCTCTGCCTCCCGAGTGCTGGGATTAAAGGCGTGCGCCACCACCGCCCGGCGCGGCTTAATTTCTTACCATTGGAAATGCCCTCTCCTTGGAGCCAAGCTCCTCACTTCACTGGGGTCTATGCATGCTGTCACCTTCTTGCCCTATCTAAATCCATCTCTGGATGGAACTGGATGTAGCTCAGTGCTGGAACACAAGCTTAGTGAGCCTGAGGCCCCGAGTCCCATCCCAGTACCACAAAAATAAAAACAAGAAACAAAACGAAACCTGTCTGTTAAGGTTGGAGAGATGGCTCAGCGGTTAAGGGCAATGGCTGCTCTTTTAGAGGACTGGGTTTCAATTCCCAGCACTCACATGGCAGCTCACAACTGTCTATAACTCCAGTTCTGGCACACTCACACAGACATACATACAGACAAAACAAAGCAAAAAACATAATGCACATAAATCTTAAAATAAAAATATCTAAAACCTAACCCAACCTAAAACTCTGTCTGCTAGTCTCAGCTTGCTTTGGTCTGTAACAGTGATCACCAGTTTTCTAGTTCACATTCACTCTTATTGTTTGTCTTCCAGCTCCGGAGTGCAGACTTCAGTTACCGTCACTGCTGCGCGCTCACACAGCCAGCACCGCACACATGCTAGGCTACACTATCTGAGTTCTACCCTGCCCTTCACGGTCTTATACTTAGCGTTTAGAATAGATCTTGCATATAGTAAAGCACTCACTTTGTTGTAGAAATACTTTTTGTTTGTTTGTTTTTTTTGAGACAGGGTTTCTCTGTGGCTTTGGAGCCTGTCCTGGAACTAGCTCTTATAGACCAGGTTGGCCTCGAACTCAGAGATCAGGCTGCCTCTGCCTCCCGAGTGGTGGGATTAAAGGCATGTGCTACCACCACCCGGCTAGAAATACAATATTAAGTAAATGAATGAAATACAAACACAAAGATAATGAAAACTAAGTTAAATGTTTTAGAATGAATAAGGGAGTCAAGCAGCTGCCAAGATACATGAGGGTCAGGACTAAAGCTCAGTGACAGTCCACGAGGTCAAGTCATTCCCCCCCTACAACCCCCCCATACACACACCACACACACACACACACACACACCCTCGTGCACAAGACCCGCAAAGCCAGCAAACTCAGCCAATATTCTGGCAGGCAACAGTAATTAAGAGTCAGTGGGTTACAATAAAGAGAGAAAGAGAGACAGAAACACAAAGGGAGAGGCCATCATGGAGGTAAAGGGTGTTGTAGGGGAGAAGAATGGGAACGCTGGGGTGGGTATGATCAACATACACTATCTGTGTATAAACTGTCAAAGGACTAACAAAAGATTCTGAAAATGACTGGTAAGACATACTTGCCTATGTTGGTAACTAAATTTTTTAAAAAGATTTATTTATTATGTATAGTGTTCTATCTGCATGTATGCCACCAGACCAGAAGAGTGCACCAGATCTCATTATTGATGGTTGTGAGGCACCATGTGGTTGCTGGGAATTGAACTCAGGACCTCTGGAAGAGCAGGCAGTGCTCTTAACCTCTGAACCATCTCTCCAGCCCTGGTAACTAAATGTTTATCTAAGGATGCTGCACTGGGGAAAAAGGTCAGGATGGGGCTGGACAGTATGCGGTGAAGTGCAGTGAGACGCTATAGGGGAATCCAGGTGGTGTGCACACACGATACGACAGTGAGGGTCTTCAGTATTTGAACAATTTCATAAGAAAATGTGGGGGAAATGCTTACGTTTCTCCACTGGGATGAACTTAAAATTTTTTTAAAGGTGTATTACTGTTTATTAATATATTTAATCCTTATGTTTGGGTATTTTGTCTGAATGTATACATATGCACCACCTGTATCCAAGGCCCACAGAGGTCAGAGGAGAACATCAGATACCCTGAACAAGAGTTATGGATGACTGTGAGCCTCCGCATGGGTTCTGGAAACCCAACCCTACCAGCCTTCTGTGGGAGTACCAAGTGCTCAACTGCTGAGCTCTCTCCCTGGCCCTGGGAGGAGCAGAGGAACTATCAGGAGTAACTTCCAGAGCTCTAGTCCTCACTTGGTCAACAAGGACAGCCACACCCCCTTAGGAGCCAAGGTAACTGAGAAAGAGCAAGGAATGGGATGGGCTCTGGGACACAGCCCTTGCCTACCGTGCCTAAGGTCAGGCCCTGGGTTCCACAGGGAGGGGGACACACAGTGCTGACCAAGTCTGGCTCACTAAGTGCCAACAATGATTACTGCTTCTTGGCTGGATATCACATTTTATGATGCCATTACCACAGCTTCCCTTACATTAGGCTGAGTTCATGTGGGCCACCAGACAGCCAGGCAAACAGGAAGGAGGAAGTATTAATTGTCAGGGGCAAGTTCTCCCTCCTCCGATCAGTGCCTACTGAGGTGGAGGCAGTGCCTGGGACTCACCTGGGCCATCTCCTCATGCCGCATGCCCAGAACATCCTTCATCAGGTGGTAAGCCTCACAGATCAGCTGCATGTCGCCATACTCGATCCCGTTATGCACCATCTTCACAAAGTGACCAGCCCCCTCGTCTCCCACCTGTCAGGGCAATCAGCAACAAGAGGCCTTCAGAGCAATAGACTATACAAGAGAAGTCTCAGAAGACACAAAAGAAGACTTCAGATCGGCTCCATCTCACACAATATCATGAGAAAACAGTGTTTTTAATAGGAACCCCCCAACATACCCAAGCTCTTTAGCCTGTATTTCCCACTATTAAAAGCAACTCCCTACTCCCCAGCTCCAGCCACAAGTTAAAGTCGCCCCAGTCTTGAAGTCACCACATTTCTAGCAGCTGCTGCTTAAATTACTTGTATCTTTCCCAGATACAAATGTAATGCTGTCGTTCCTCACAGCTGAGGGTAAAATGTCCTTCTACCAAGGTACCGCCATGATCTTTAAAGTCCAGAAATTCATTTCCTCGTGGTCCTCTCACTGACAAGGTACTGGCTAAGCTGGTAGGATGTATCCAGTTTATCACGGGGACTTTACAAAGGGCCTTTCGGTCGTGTTACTCTGATCAAAGCTCTACCCTCTAGAAAGGCCACCTCTGAAAACTGCCCAATGGACAGGAACAAGAAGGAGCGCAGCAGAGTCAAGAGCATCACGGCACAGGCTCTGCGTTCATGCAGCTGTCTCCACAGCAGGCGGCTGGGACAGTCTTCCTGGCAGTCGCTGCTGTGTCGACACTGTGATGCTTCTGTCAGACAGAGGCTTCCTCTCTCGCTGGCTGGCCCCTTCGAATTGGGACACTAACTGTGCAGTGTGGGGACATCTTACTTCACTCTCCTGTTGCCCCGGCAGTGGACAAACCTGCGGTCACCCCCTTTCAGCCTCTACCATTTACTCTTATGGCCTGACCCAAGCTTTAGCCACGGCAGTCAACTCTGGCTGAGTCAAGACCCACAAGTGCGAGCTGGCTTTTCCTGTTGACTTTTCCTAGAGGGAGTTAAAGGAAGGTAGAATTCTAAAGGTTCTACTCTGCCATCAGGGAAGGAGTCCCTTCCACTAAGAAGACTGGAAAGTTTGGATGACTTTTGCATCACCTTAGCAGAGGGTGACTGAACTTGGCACTGACCCAAAGCTGGCAGGTCGGTGGGAGGGTTTCCCTTATGCCCAAGGCTGGGCCCTTAGGTTATCCCTATCTTAATCATATACATTACTAAAATGACCAAGTGGGCATATAAAATAACAGGTATAAAAAGGGAGCTAGGTGTGGTGGTGCACAGGTCTGTAATTCAGGAGACTGATGAGGGAGCACTGAGGGCCCAAGGCCTGCTCGGCTACGCAGTGAGGAGACCCTGGGTGCTGGGGATGGTCAGGTGGTCCAGAGGTGAAGGTGCTTGCTGCCAAGCGGGACCACCTGAGCTTGATTCCAGCACCCACACGGTGGAAGGAGAGAACCGACTCCTATAAACTGTCCTTTGACGTCCACACGTAGCCTCAAGTTCTCCCATGCATATACATCAGATAGACAAATACAACTCAAAGACAGAGAAAATGGAGGGGGAAAAGGAAGTAAAATTAAAGGAAGGAAAAGCAGAAGAAACGCTGGTGAGAGCATCGAGATTGTCGGGGGCAACTGGGGATTTCTCAGACAAGTCCTCCTGCAGCGATCTGTCCCAGGTCACACCATCGGTGAACAAAGATCTCATTGGCAACTCTTGCCGCCTAGGCTGCTGTGCTCTTCCATTCATGGCACTGGCTGAAGCCACAGTGGGATATTTATTCTCCAAACAGGAGGGAAAGTGCCTAGGACCAGACTCCTGAGCGCTGGTGAACATCCAAATACGGAAAACCCAAAACAAAGGCTATGCGAAGATCCTCAGATCCTTGCGGCCTGAGACACCGGCGTGACACGGCAGCAGGCCCGCTCTAACTCCAGCGTTCCCTGGCCATGAGGTAAAGCACTGTAACGACCCTTGCTCCCCAGCTCCTATTTATGAAACCCTCCTGTTAGGAGGACTGAGGATCTGCTCTTAACACATTAGCATCCAGGCCCTGAAGGGCTGGTTAGGGCACAACGCCATTCAGACAGGCAGGGATGTGCTTCTGGCACCAGCCGGGCAGTGACTTAGATGGAAGCTTGGAGCACAGAGCTAGCACTGGGACCAGGGTGGTCTTTCTTCAGCCGTGCGGGTGGTCAGAGGGGAGCCCAGAACTTGCCCAGTCACAGCAGGGTTCTCCAGTTCCTACTTTTGCAGCGATGGCTTGGAAGATCGTCTTGATGTGGGGCCTGTGGAAAGGGGAGGTACAGTTCAGCCAACCAGAGAAGGCTGAGCTTTGGGGTCAGTGCTCAAGGGCACTGCTCTGCAGTAATGGATATGCTCAGCTCCCTGGAGAAACCCCAGTCCCCACTGCTGACAGGTGTGGACCCCACACCCCCGAGAGGAGGCCACAGAACACCCGAGTCAACACAAAGGAACAGGCAAGGCGGAAGCACCACGGAAGCACCAGAAGAGAGGCAAGGGACGTGGCGCAGTGGCAAAGTGCACATCTAACATGCATGAAGCCTTGGGTTCCGACCCCGAATCTTGCTACCCTAACCCCCACAAAACACTAGAAGACTCTTCTGTCACTTTATCAGAACAAGCCATACAAGATCATCCTCAAAGACACCCTCCCCAGCTGATGTCTGCTACCTGGATCAGAGAGCATGAAGGGCCATGGACTGAGCAAAAGCAGCTCTCCATTTCACCCCCCCTCACTCTTGGCTCACAGGAAACCCAAGACCTCCTCACTATGCTGCCCTCTACCAAAGAAAAGGGCACCCTCTCACAACTTTTTGGTACAGACCCACAAGCCCAACACCTTCAAAGTCAATGCTTAGGACTGGGCTAAGGTATAGCTATCTGTACCTTAAGTTTCCAATTGCCAGTGACCTGTCTCTGACAGGACAGGTGAGAGGAAAGCAAGCACACACGTGACGTAAGAACAAACTGTTCAGACGACAGAGCTGTGCCTAGTGCCACCAGTTCTAACCCCCATCTCCACAGATCAAGCACAGAACTGTCTCCCCGTCCTGTTCACACCAGGCCGGGCCTACACGGAAATGTACGCGGTGCTGATGGTACTCACCAGGCCTCTTTGTTCCCTCCTGGCATGAGTGACGGCCCGTACCGAGCCCCTTCCTCACCACCACTGACTCCACTCCCCACAAACAGGATCCCCTTAGCCTTGAGGTCCCGGCATCTTCTCTAAAAGAGAGAAAAGCAATTTTAGTGTTTTCTCACAAAAATAAATTCTTTTTGATGAATGAGAGGATGTGGAAGGCCAGTACAGAGAGCTCAAGTTTGCTAGTAAATGACCTAAGGGAGTAGGAGCAGACAAGCATTAGAGTCTAGACACCCAGTGTGGAGGGCCGAGCTTTAAAACAGTAATAGACTCCTGGAAGTCACTCGGAAGGCTACAAGCACAGGAGGATTACAAGTTACAGGCTCTGTAAAAAACTTAAAATAAAAACTTGATTTTTGAGAAACCTACACCACCCCCAAGGTGGCTACCTGAATACACGCTCCTATCTTAAAGGAATAGACTATACAGGGTAAAATGCAGTGAAGAAAGGGTTTAGTGGGTGACCCACACATGTCACACTTTAGACATGAGACGTGGCCCACACACGTCACACTTTAGACACGAGACTCGCCTTGGCATCAAGGCATCACACACCGTAAGGGCAGTGCTTCTCAGCCATGCTGCACCATGGCATGCTACGCATTATAGAAGGCAGAGATTATGCAAAACAGCTCTCAGCCTGTTGTATCTAAGCCATCGTCTCCTGAGTTACTCACATAGACACAGACACACACAACACACACACACAACACACACACACACACACGCACACACGCAACTAGGAGTCTCACCCATAAAGTGTCTTAGCAGCAAAGGCTGAGATCTAGCCCACCAGCACCAATCCCCAAAGGATCATGAGACAGTTCATTCTGCTGTCACATTTACAATGCTAATGTTTCTTTCAAGACCCGAAAGAATTTGGACTGAAGAACACTTACTGTTGTATCACGGTATTCAGAATTTCCTCCATCAATGATGATATCACCAGTGTCCAGCAATGGTACCTGTAACCAAATACGAGCTTAGGGTGGACCAAAGACAGAAATAAAACATACCTAGAACACTAAAAACAAGAATGTATTCCAAAGAAACAGCGGGAAAGCATTCACTTTGTATACTCCAATAATCCTCTCTGGCTCTAACGGCAACTTTAAATGGGAGACTACTAACCCAGTCAGACCCCTCCACCACATACTCTCCCTCTGCTTTGCCCCTTCCCTGTGACGGGACCTCACTGTGCAGCCCTGGGTGGCCTCACTTACGAAGACCCACCCGCCTATGCCTTTGGAGCGCTGGGGTTAGAGGCGTGCATCTTCACGCCTGGCCAGCTTATGCTTTACTTCTCAGTCTCCCCTTCCACAGCTCTGCTTGAGAGCGCTTCAGTACTTTCCTACGTTGAAGAAAATTCAACCAGTTTTCAGCCACCGTTTGGGAGCAAACAGCGGACAGCTTTGTCTGTCCTTCATCACAGCGCTCTTCCTACCTAAGCCGCCTATTTACACCCCCTAAAAAAAAGGTGGAAGAAGAAAACTGACTCCAAAAGTTGTTCTGACCTCTACCTGCATGTCCGCCCAATAATAATAATAATAATAATAATAATAATAATAATAATAATAATAATAATAATAATGAAATAAATATAACCTTGGTCCAGTGAGAAGGCTCAGTAGGTAAAGGTACCTCCCATCAAGTATCAAGTCAGACAACCCAAGTTCTTTCCAGAAACCACATGGGGGAAGTAGAGAACCAACCCCCACAAACTGTCCTCTGACTTCTATATCCAAATGTGTCATGTTTACACCCACACAAATACTAAATAAATGTTAAAAAAAAAAAAAAGGAGCTGGAAAGAGAGAGCTTAAGATCACTGACTGCTGTCACCAAGGACCGGGGATTGATTCCTAGCATCAACATGGTAGGTCACAACTGCCTATTAACTCCAATTCCAAGGGATCTGACACCCTCTTCTGGCCTCCTCAGGAACTTCACGAATGTGTGCAGTTACACATGCAGGCATATACATACATATTCATACACACATATAAAGTAAAATGAAAATAAAGTCTTTTTGGAAAAGGAATGTAAGAATTACTCCTGGGCACGTGCCAGACTGAAACATTTAAGCTATCATTTCCTCAGAACTGATTAGTTCCTATTCAGAAACTGAAAAGAAAAGCATCTCTGAAGTAGGACATTAGAGGGAGGAACAGACACAGGCTCTGAGGCGCTAGCAGAGTTTGAGCAGAGCTGGCCTTACCAGTTTCTCGATGAAATCATCGACAGCTTGCCCGGCCTTCACGAGAAGGATGACCCGGCGTGGCTTCTTCAGCTTGGAGACCATCTCCTTTAAGGACTTGGCACCAACCACTTTGGTTCCCTTCGCCTCGTTGGCCAAGAAGTCATCAACCTTGGAGACGGTCCTATTGAAAGCACAGACCTGGAGGAAAAAAGGCCCACTTAGAGGATCTCGGACACAGGTGACCTTTGGGTGGAGGGTCCAGAATAACAAAATAGTTATTTGGTCCGAGGTCTAAAGGGAGCTGGTCTGCCTTCTCTTTTTCCTAAGTGCCAGCAGATCCCTGCAGTTAGGTCACAGCAGGATGAAGCACAGAGAAGGGAGGAAAAGGCCAGCCACCACTTGTCGCTTATCAGGCTGAGCCTGTCACTATGGCCTGGTCATCCTGGCCTCTAAACCATGTTACTATTTAGGAAGAACACCCAGAGCACATAGGCAGGAGGATCTTGTAGCCCCCGCTACTCAGCTGGCTAAGTTGAGGATTGCTTGAGCCCTGAAGCCGAGACTCCAGTGTGGCAACACCATGAGACGCTGTCCACAGGGAAAAAGAAATCCCATTTTCCCTTGCCAAGTCTCGCTAGTCAACTGAGCTACAGCGCTCTATCTCCCTTTACATCAGCGGCTCTCAACCTTCCTAACGCTGTGAACCTTTAATATAGTTCCTCATGTTGTGGTGACCCCAACCATAACATTATTGTCGCTGTTTTCATAACTACTTCATGACTGTAACTTTGCTACTCCTATGAATGGAAATGTAATTGTTTTTAGAGCCAGAGGATGGTCAATGGGGTCGCGACCCACAAGTTGGGAAGCACTGTTTTATAGTCTAGTCCCCTCTCTCTAAAGAGGCTCCTTCTTCAACTACACGAACAGCACAATTAGAGCAGGACTTCTTTTACAAACTAAGCAACAACAGGGATCACTGAGTGAGAGGCGCTCTCCAGTCGCCTTGAGATCTGCAAAAAATGAGTCAGTGCTCACCCCGGGAAGGCAACGTGCGCCCACCACTTACCACAAATCCATGGTCATTCATGTTCAAGATTAAGTTCTGGCCCATGACAGCCAGTCCAATCAGGGCAATGTCAGCTCTGGAAGGCCGGAAAGAGAAAAAAGAAAGGACGTTGGTGCCACTTGGTCGCTTTTAACAGGACAGGTAGCCCGTCTGCTCAAGCATGCCATGCACCTGGGACCGCCCGCACCCCGCTGATCCACGGGCCTCCGAGTTCCTTCTAATGGGTGCCCCGGCCTTCGCCCCTGCAGGCCCGGCCCGCAGAAGGGGCGTGGGCCGTCCCCCACCCACTGCGGCCTGCCTTCCCCGCGAGCCCGTCGCAGCCGCGAGCTCCCACGCAGGGGCGGCCGGGCTGCTGCAGCCCACGGCGGGGACCCCGAGGTGCAAGGGTGCGGGCTGCACAGGGAGGGTCAGGCGACCCCCGGGGCTGCGGCGCGCAGGGAGACAACCGGGCAGAGTCCCGCCAGCACCACGCTCAGCCCCGGAAGTGTCCCGGGCCTGGCTGCGCGTGCCGGTCACTCACTGGGCCATGGCGGCGGCGGTCAGAGCTGGGGCTACAAGGAAGGAGCACGAAGAACTGAGCGCTCCGAGGCAAGTGCGGGACGTCCGGCTCCCGGCGCCTCAGGAGGCTCACCACGACACCGGCCAATCGGAAGGCAGGGGCGGGGCGATGCCCCACGCTATTGGCTCGCTCCGGCGCCTGTTATACCACCTGAGGGCAAACGGACCCGCCCACCCCCGGGGCCGGATGTGTAGAGCGCCGATCAGTCGATGGCACCGGAGCGTCCAAGGCAAGTTCCAGGGGATTGCGTAAGTGATCCACTCAGCCGCACGCTGCCTCCCGCCGGCGCGGGGGCTCACGTGTGCACAAAGAGAAGACCCTGGGCTTGGTGCTGCCCGAAGGATGTAATCCCGGTTAGACCACACTTGACAATGACCAAGCCCACTGGCGCGCTTGGTCCCTCTACACTTAGGTAGGAATCCAGTCTGATTCTTCTGTGGAGCTCAGTGTGGTCAGCGTGCACCATTTTTGCAGGCCCAGGGACAGAGGCACAGACTGGGGCGAGATGGTCAGCGGGAAAGGCGACAAGAGAACCAAGTCCACGAAGTTGGCTTCTGACCTCCCCCGGCAGCAGTGACTCGTGTGCCCACACGCACGGAAAGAAGAGAGCGTGGAAGAGAGGCTCGAGGGTTTTTGGTTTTCTTTTTAGTTGTTTATTGTTTTATTTCATGTGTATGGGTTTTGCCTGCACGTAGGTCTCTGCGTGCGTGCGTGCCTGGTGCTCAGGCAAGTCAGAAGAGGGTTTGGGATCTCCTGCAACTGGATTGACAGACAGTTGTTACCCACCACGGGGAACTCGGACCTGGGTCCTTTGGAAAAGGAGCCTGTGGTTTTGTTACTGTTGTTTGGTTTGTTTGTTTTGGGCTTTTTTGTTTGTTTTTGTTTTTCGAGACAGGGTTTCTCTGTGTAACTCTGGCTACCCTGGAACTCGCTCTGAGTAGACCAGGCTGGCCTTGAACTCAGCGATCTGCCTGCTTATTCCTCCTGAGTTCTGGGATTAAAGGCGTGTGCCACCACCGCCTGGCCAGCCTGTGTTTTTTGATCTAAACTGAGAGGTCACGGCTTATCGTTCTGTTGGTAGAGTGCCTCCCTACCACGTGCAAAGGCCTGGGTTCTATCCTCAGAGTCAGGTGTAGTGGACACCCATAATCCCAGCAGCGGGCGAGGTTCATCGCGGCTTTCCTTGTCTGTCCATGTAGGAGCACTGGGGTTCCAGTCCTGCTCAGGCTCTGGCTTTACATGGGTCCTGAGGATCTGAGCCCAGACCTTCATGCCTGCTTAACAAAGGCTTCACAAGGCTGGTCTTTCTGATACATGTCTGTTGGGAGGCTGAGGCAGGAGGACTGCTGGGAGTCTAAGCCACCCCAGGCTACAAAGTGAGAATGAAAATGAAGTTCATGGTCCAACACCACAGAGATTTTATTTGGTGTGTGTGTTTTTTTTTTTTTTTTTTCCGAGACAGGGTTTCTCTGTAGCTTTGGAGCCTGTCCTGGAACTAGCTCTTGTAGACCAGGCTGGTCTCGAACTCACAGAGATCCGCCTGCCTCTGCCTCCCGAGTGCTGGGATTAAAGGCGTGCGCCACCGCCGCCCGGCTCACCACAGAGATTTTAAAAGCCTGGAGATGAGGGCTATCTATGACTGAGACCCTGTCTCAGACAAGCAAAACAACAGAACATTAAAGCAGAAACTTGGCTTTATTTTTTGGCCCTCAGGGCCTTCCACAAGCTAGACAATGGGTTGACTATAAGAACAGAGAACATCCTGCAGCAGCTTCCATATGGTACTTGTCTTGGAAATAACAGTCTGACCAGCTCTGAGGGGGGCAAACTTGACTGTGTTGCTGTTTACAGGGGGCTACAGGAACAGGGACAGCAGTCACCTGCCAGAGACACAGAAACAGACAGAAAGACAGGGAGGGGAGGGCAGGGCAGATGTGGCTCAGTTGGTAGTGTGTGTGCCTGGCAGGTACTGAGCCCTGGGTTCAATCCTCATCACTACATAACACCAGCACTGGTGAGACGCTTGTGTGAGTAAACTTTTTATTTTTTTTTAGGTTTTTCGAGACAGGATTTCTCTGTGTAACAGACCTGGCTGTCCTGGAACTCCCTGTGTAGACTAGGGAGGCCTCTAACTCAGATATCTACCTGTCTCTGACTCCCAAGTGCTGGGATTAAAGGTGTGCTTTTAGGTTTTTTGTTTGTTTTCTCTCTCTTTTTTTAAGAGTATTTATTTATTATATATAGAATATTCTGTCTGTGTGTATGCCTCCAGGCCAGAAGAGGGCACCAGACCCCATTACAGATGGTTGTGAGCCACCATGTGGTTGCTGGGAATTGAACTCAGGACCTTTGGAAGAGCAGGCAATGCTCTTAAACTCTGAGCCATCTCTCCAGCCCCTGTTTGTTTGTTTGTTTTGAGATGAGTAAAAGCTCATGATTTTATTGTTGGCTCAGAACTGGATCACTTGACCCTTTCTCTTCTTATTGCCTCCCGGTTGAGATGCTTGCATCTCTTACTAGCCAGCACTCTCTAGATCTGCAGTTGGACTCAGCACACTCCAGTCTCAGCATGGTCTTTGTAGTTTTAGCTTTTTTGTGGAAATCAACTTTGTCTGCCCACCATAGTCTCTTTCCTGTCGTCATGCTGCTCTCCCTGGTCATACAGAGAACCCTTACCCTTCTTGTCCTGTGTCACTTTGTGTCAGTTTCTTGCAGAATGCTCAGAGGGTCTTAGGACCCTCAGGTCTTAGGATATTATTGGCGGGAACAATATCAGTACCAAAAGAAAGTCAGTTACTAGGGTTTTTATTTTTTTTTTTGCCTCAAATTCACAGAGATCCACCTGCCTCTGCCTCCTGAGTGCTGGGTTAAAGGTGTACACCACCACCACCTGGCTCAGTTACTAGTTTTTTTTTTTTTTTTAAGATTTATTTATTTATTATGTATACAACATTCCTTCCATGTGTGCCTGCACGCCAGAAGAGGGCACCAGATCTCATTATAGATGGCTGTGAGCCACCATGTGGTTGCTGGGAATTGAACTCAGAATCTCTGGAAGGGCAGCCAGTGCTCTTAACCACTGAGCCATCTCTCCAGCCCCAGTTACTAGTTTTTTAAGGCAGCATCTTACTGTGTAGCTCAGGCTGGCCTCAGATTTGCAATCCTCAATTCCACCTCCTGGGATCGCAAGCTTGTGCCACAACACCCAGCTCCAAGTCCATCCTCTTAAGTTCAATGGGAAGGAGTCGGACCCGGACCACCAGGGAAGAGCTGGGTCAGCTGTCTTTCTCTGCAGGATCAGAACACTTTGCCATTACTCCTCTACAGGATATCATGGGCATTTCTCTCTCACAGGCTGGATTATAGCAAATAAGGACCAATCCAGTTCAGTAAACCTAGGAGCAGGCCTCACAGAGATCAAAAGAATGAGGGAGTTTTGCATAATCCAGTGATGGGTACAAAGCCCTGGGTTCAGTCTCTTGCACTGCCAATACACATACACACAAAGGCAAATGAGCCAAGTCCATAAACACCTTGCAGAGCTGGATGTGGTGGCTCACCCCTATAATTCCAGCACCAGCAGAGGCAGGAGGATTGCTAAAAGTTCAAGGTCAGCCTAAGCTACAAAGTGAGCTCCAGGTCAACTGGGGCTAGTAGTGAGACTGTTTAAAAAAAAAAATCAATCTCTCAGCCAAGCAGTGGTGGCCCACGCCTTTAATCCCAGCACTCGGGAGGCAGAGGCAGGCAGATCTCTGAGTTCAAGGCCAGCCTGGTCTATAAGAACTAGTTCTAGGACAGGCTCCGAAGCAACACAGAGAAACTCTGTCTCAAAAAAAAAAAAAAAAAAAAAAAAAAATCAGCCTCTCAGGACTGGAGAGATGGCTGGCTCAGCGGTTGAGAGTGCTGACTGCTCTTCCAGAGGACCCAGGTTCAGTTCCCAGCACCCACATGGCAGCTCACGTCTGTCTGTAACTCCAAGATCTGACATCTTCAGGCAGGCAAAACACCTATACGTGTAAGTACAAATAAATTTTTTAAGTTAGAAAAAAAATTCTTAATTTTGTGAGGTGCTCAGGGAATTGAAGTCAGCCAACAGTTAGTGGTGGAACTGAACTTTAACCCCAGGCCCAGCTGGGACCAAGCCCTGGACTCTTAACAGGATCATGTCTACTTACAAGCCAGTTTTACAAGTTGTAAGTAGCATGATCCTGTTTAAAAAAATTGACTCCATCTGTGTATTAAAGAGTTTAGTTGACTTCAAATGGAGGCCTGCATTGAGTTTCTCAATGCAGTTTCAGCCATTTGGCGGAAGCATGGCTCTTTTAAGAGCACTGTGGTGGCAGGCACACCTCTCAACTTCGTGGCAGCTTCTTCCTCCTTCTGTGGGCTGACTTCCAACAGTAGTTTACCATCACAGTTTGTCGCAGGAACGGATTGATTGCTCTAGTCTGAGATTTAATTATGCTGAGTCAATGTGACTAAACATCTGGACTTCCCTAAGTCACCATTAGATAGACAGTGTGCACACACAGTGATCAAATCGCTGTTTTTCTTCATTTACTACTGTTAAACCCTTACTTGGATTGTCCAGTTTTATGTTAAGGTAGTGAGGGGAAAATTACTGCTGCCTGGGATTGTTGAAAAGTGATGGTGGAGTGGCTTAAGAGAGATGAGACAAAGGCCAGTGGCCTGGGGACACTGGTCACACTGACAGTGATGTGTAAACTTCAGACAACTTTGTGGCTTGCCCTAATCACCTACATCAAGAAAGGTCAGAAACAGTGGGCAGTGGTGGCGCTCCAGGGGAGGCTCCAAAGCTACAGAGAAACAAAACAGAAAAGAAAAAGGTCAGAAACAGCTAGCCCTCTGCAGGCGGTGGCAGGAGCACTGAAGGTGAAGTTAGCATGAATGGCAGAGATCTTCCATCAAAAAAAAAAAAAAAAAAAGTTTGGGAATGCAGCTTTGGGGTAGAGCATTTGCCTAGCAAGTAAGGACAAGGCCCTGGGTTAAATGCCCAAAACCTCAAAACAAAACAAAACTCCACAACAGCCAAAGCCCTCGCTCCCTTGTAGCAATTAATCCTCCCAGGGCGGAGCCCTTTGTCTGACTTACATAAGAGGGTGTGTCAGCAATGACTTAGTAGGAACAGACTTGAACATTTCAGCTGTGCACTAAACTTGCTGTGTAATTCCTGTAACTGAACTTGAATGGCTGGAGGCAGGATAGGGAGAAAGCAGTTCACACACACGGATTTGAATCTCTAAGCTAGAAGGCTGAGCTTGTGACGGTACTCAGGGTTCTGCAGGGGCAAGGTAGTTACAAAGGGAGATTGTGAAATCTCCAGTGAAAAGCAGGTTAAGGGAAAACTGGGCTGGGCTGTAGCTGAGTTGGTCAAGTGTTTCCTGGGCAGGCTTGAGGGCCTGAGTCCCAGCCAAGTAATCCCAGTGCTGGTGCTTCCTGGCCAGTCAGCTCAGCCAACTATGAGAGGCCCTGCCTCAAATCAATCAATAAATCAATGGGCTAACAAGTACCTGAGAAATGACTGAGGAATGCATATACACACCAAAATCAATTTTAAAAAGGCCTGAAGACTATAGAAATAACACCAGAACGTGCAGTTCCATGAGACTGCCTGGAGAGAGACAGGGCGGCCTTAGACAAGGCCGAAGTGAGGTAACCACGTCTGTGAAAAATAACTCTGGCACTCAGAAGGTAGATGAAGGAGGGTCAGAAGTTCAAGGTCAGCCTTGAGCTGAAAAGGTGGAATGGTAGTTAAGAACACTTGCTGCTCTCCCAGGGGATCTGGGAAGATTTTAGAACCCACAAGGCGGCTCACGACCCCAATCCCAGAAGATCTGTTGTTCTTTTCTGGCACTTGGGAGGTGAGGGTCTGCAGTCCAAGGCCATCTTTAACTACGCAGCAAGCTCGAAGCTTGAGGACAGCCCGGGGCTACAGGAAACCCTGCTTCAAAACCAACAAAGAGCTTCTCCAAACCCTCAGCCCCACAGCTACGGAGGTTCAGATGTAGATGAATTAGATTTGCTCCAAACCCAATGGGCCTCTTCTAAGAGCAGTTTTGTTATTTAGTAACAGTGACTGGGGCCAGCAGGAAGACTCAGTGGGTTAAGGCACTTGCTACCAAACCTGAAAACCTAGAATTTGATGCCCGTATCCCATTGGTAGGAGCGAATGGACTCCTTCAAACTGTCCTCTTCCCTCCACACACAGACGATAAAGAAACAATAAAAAAGTAATGAGGTGGTCTCCATCTCCCTTGTTCTTTCAGTTGGTTCTGAAATGGATAGTGACGTAATGGGTGGCAGCCTTTCCTGTTGGCCAAGCCTGTGGTCATTGCTCAGTCCCTTGTTTCAGGATGTGGCCACGGAACCCTTCCTCTTTTATACTTCCTCACTCTAGTGGCCAAGTGTCCCTTTGGAGACCCCCAAGATCATCGACCCCTCTTCCTCTTTGTGGACCTCTCCCAGTGAAGCACTCTGCCGCTTGCTCCAGCTGCCTGCCCAGGTCTTCTTGCCTGATGGAACCTTCATGTCCACAAAACCCACTGTCCTCGCCACCTCAGGAAGCTGCAGCCCTGCTGAGGCGTGTGCCCAGTGAGCGCTATGACAATTTCAGCAGATATGTTAGTTCTTTCTTTTGTGATAGAATTTCACTACATAACCCAGACAGGTCTTGAATTTAAAATCTTCATGTCTAAGTCCCCATAAATGCTGGGATTACAGCATGAACCACCATGCTCATCCTAGTTTTATTAGGAAAAAAACCCTAAATTGCATTCATTTTGATTGCATGTGTGGACGTGGGTGCCAGGTGTGCACTGAGAGGTCAAAGGACAGCTTGTGGGTGTTATTAGTTCTCTCCTACTTTGTGGAAAACTGGGAATAGAGGGCTGGAGAGATGGCTTAGTGGTTAAGAGCACTGGCAGTACTTCCAGAGGTCCTGAGTTCAATTCCCAGCAACCACAAGGTGGCTCACAACCATCTGTAATGAGATCTGGTGCCCTCTTCTGGCGTGCTCATGCAAGTAGAACACTGTATACATAATAAATAAATCTTAAAAAAAAAAGAAAGAAAAGAAAACTGGGGATAGAACCCAGGTCATCAGGCTGGGTAGCAAGTACCTTTAACTGCTGGTCATCTTTATCAAGATGGCCTAACCCACTCAGCTTTAAATGTATGTTAGTTCTGTCTTTAACACATACTGAATCTGGCCCTACCTCTTGAATGTCCTGTGTCTTCCACGCCACAATATCTCTGGAACACGGCCACTTCTTACTCTCTCTTCCATGAGTCCCAGATTGTCACAGGCTTCTCAGATGCCTCCACTAGCCTGCCCATTCCACTTTAATGGAAGTCCTCTTTCACCACGACCCAGCGACTTCCTGGAATCTCCTGTCACTCTCCCTACATTGGCTTCACACTGGTGGCCTCGTCCAAAGGATGCCATGTCTCTGCTTGGAGACTTCCCTGAAGGATTGAGATGGCCTACTGTGTGATGCGGGACACACCGAGGCATTGCCCATCTATCTCCTAAGAGGCCTTCCCTGAGCACGGTCTATGCCCTCTGTCTAGCCTTCCTTCTGACCTCTCACTTGGCTTTGTTTCCTACAATGACAGCCTGAAGAGATGGGGCAATGCCTCCCTGGGAGAGACAGTCGCTGTTGGTCCTGCCCTGACAAGTATCTGGCTCCTCCATGTGCTGTGCTGAACTAACCATGTGGTATTAATCCCATCACCCCAAGAAGCTGCGGATAGCACCCTCTTTGTACTTGGGGTTCCTCTAGGTATTTCCCTTACCCCCCTCACCCTTGTTTTTTTTGTTGTTTTTTTTTTTTTTCTTCTTTTCTTTTTGAGACAGGGTTTCTCTGTGTAGCTTTGGAGCCTGTCCTAGAACTCACTCTGTAGATCAGGCTGGCCTTGAACTCACAGAGATCCGCCTGCCTGAGTGCTAGGATTAAAGGCGTGCGCCACCACTGCCCGGTTTACTTAAGCACTACTCTAGGTTTTTAAGGCACCCTTCACACTTGTAGACATACACATACACACACACACACACACACACGTTTTCTTTTTAAATTTATGTCCACTGGTGTTTTGCCATGAGCGTAGGGTCTCCTGGAACTGGAATTACGGACAGTTCTGAGCTGCCATGTGGGTGCTGGGAATTGAACCTGGGTCCTCTGGAAGAGCAGCCAGTGCTCTTGACCACTGAGCCATCTCCCCAGCCCCGTCATTTTCTAATGCCCTCCCTCCCACTTCATGGCCTGACTTGGTCTTGAGAGCCTCCTCATAAACCTCATTCCTGAAGGGTAATTCCATGCCAGCTCCTTTCCTGACCACTGCATTGATGTACTGAACACTTTCCGCTTGGTGTTATACATCTGGACAACCTCTGGCTGCAGTGGAAGACACAGGCGTATTTGCTTGCAGTCTGTGGTGGAAACACTGCACCCAGACAGCACACAAGGTGTTGGATGGGCACTCAAGTGAGCATTGAACACATCGCTGGTTTTGTTTTTAGTAGGGTATGCTGGGCCAAGCCACAATTCCCAGCGGCCACATGGTGGCTCACAACCATCTGTTATGAGATCTGGCGCCCTCTTGCGGAAGAGATCTGGTTAGTCGTCTTCATCAGCTTAGTCCATGAAACCCAATACAGACAAGTTCAACAGAACCACCAAATATGGGATGCCCAAGCAATATGGGATGCTGACCTGGAGTTTGATAGGCATAAACTCTAATCCTTCTGCCTTTACACTTCCTGGGGGCTGAGATCAAAGCTGTGTGCCACCATACCTAATCTATGTCTTGCTGGAGACTGAATTCAGGGCTTTGTGCATGCTAAGTAAGCAGTCTATCAACTGAGTTGCATTCCCAGCCATGGCCCGGAACTCCCAAGTACTGAGACTGAAGGTGTGCACTGCCACACCTGACCACGTCATTGCTTCTGCTTAGGTCCAGCCTTCCATGCCACGGGCCTTACCTGGGTTCTGCTTACAAGGGGAAGCTCACTGCAAATGTCAAATTACTGCCCTCTCCACCCTTCCCAGACTCCCGTACAACAGATTATCTTGGATAGTTCTACAAAAAGGGGCTTTCAGAGAATACCCACTTCTTTTAGACAAACAATTGCTCATACATTTGGCAGAAAACTCTTTCAAACAATAGCACCATATGTCACCATGTCAGAAAGGAGCCTGTGGCGCACCATGGCCGCTTTTTTTTTTTAAATTTATTACCAGGTTCAGTGGCAAACACCTTTAATACCAGCACTCAGGAGGCAGAAGTAGGCAGGTCTCTGAGTTTGAGGCCAGCCTGATCCACAGAGTGAGTTCCAGGTGAACCAAGATCACACTCTGAGACCCTGTCTCAAAAAACCAAATAAATAATAAAACAAGCCAGGTGTGGTGGTGCACACCTTTAATCCCAGCACTGGGGGGTGGAGGGAAGAGGTAGGCAGATCTCTGAGTTCAAAGCCAGCCTGGTCTACAAAATGAGTTCCAAGACATATAAGGCTACACAGAGAAACCCTATCTTGAAAAACCAAAAAATAAAAAATACAAAGAATTATCACTGTAAGAAGCAAAATTAGTACGGAATGGCTTTCCAAAGGGCACACGAATAAAACACAAGAGTCATTTGATGCACTGGTTGTACCTTTATTATTCTTACCTCGTTCACTAGCAGGTCTGTGATGCAAGGTGACCATACACAGTTAAATAATGTCTGCACTACACATCTAAGGCTATACAGCAGAAGAGTCCGGATTAGTACAAATACAAGAACTGTATTTACATTTTGTATACTCAAGCTCCAAACATCAGATATTTACAAAATAAAACATGAAAATGAAATCCAAAATTAATAATGTACATTGTTGCTTGTGCTCAACTCCTTCACTGGGGAGAGATCAGTTTGCAAAGTCTTGGTTCAAAAAGGCCACTTATGCTTCACGGGTTCTGTCACGGCATGGGGATGGGGATGAGAGACGTGGCTCTCAACAGACAAGTACTTTGGAGCCACAACGTCTAAGACAATGGTAAGCATGAGGAGGCTGGTGAATTCCTTGGGAGCACTGATGCCAGAATACACAGCATGAAAAATAAAAAAACGACCGAAGATGTGACAAGTGACGTGTAACATCCAGGACTTGGCACGAGACCAACCTCTGCCTGAGCAGCTATCTACCGGGGTGTTTTTGTCTCTCTCCGCAGTACTGGGGGACTGAACCAAAGGCATCACACAGAACTGCCAAGGGCTCTATCACTAAGCTACGCCCCTGACCTCTAGCTGTAACCTCCTGCGTTTTTTAACACCAGTTCTGTATCAACTCTTAATTTCTTTAAGTCATTAGGGGCTCTCTTAAGATTTTATAGAGCTCCAATACCCACTTCATAAATGGCCTTTTGAACAGTAACAGCAATAATCTCCCTGCTGATGGTCTTACCCAGTCTTGGCGGCTCACTGTCATGGAGGATGGCTGCAGTGCACAGCGCCAGAGTTCTATTTCAGTGCGCTCAGCAGACCTTCTAAGAGCAGCAACAGAACTATTCTTTCCTTCTCACAGAGTGAGTTAAAGATTACACTTTCAAAAAGAAACCCAAGTGAAAAGTGAAGGACCCATGCCCACGAACACCCAGCCCCGATACTGTTCTTCAGGAGAGCCAGAGCACGACACCCAGGAGGGAGCGCTAGAGTTCCACCAGGCACCACCCAGGGCAGAATCATCCCATCAGTCCAGTGTGCATTTCATTACAGATGTATAAATATACAAATACCTTACAAAATTAAATCTCCCTGTAAATTAGACAAGCAGCAGCGGGTAACAAAGTCTATGCTTTGAAATACATGACAGAAGCCATCTGTTTTAGACCCCAAAGCCCTCTCACAATCATCCTTCATCCTTCATCTAAACAAGATAAAAAAAAAAAACCAACAACTTGAAAACGAATAGATACATGGATTCCACGCAGCTGAAGGGGAAATAATGGCGTCCCAGTGATGAGCCTTCAGCTCTTGCCGCACCAGGTCTCTCATCTACGGATGGAGTTTGGAAGCAGCCTGGCCCGTGCTCTGCCTAACCTTGTGCAGGGTCTGCCTGGACCCGCACAGTCTGGGCCTGAGAGCTGGCTGACTCCCAGGGTGGTTCCCAGAAGCAGGCAAGGCCTGAGCACTGGTCAGGGGGGAGCTAGGAAGCTGCATTTGCTCGGGAGAAGGAGGGAGAAGTCAGGAAGAGAGAGGGTAACTAGCACTCACTTTCTGTAATTTGTATGTTTTCATTCTAGGTTTTTTGTTTAAAGGAGTGCTTTGAAAATAAAAAAACAAAACAAAACAACAAAAAAAAAAACCTTAAAAGGCAAACTCCTTAAAGACTAGTTCTCTTAACTTTCCTACTATCACGGCGGCCACAAAAATGCCACAAACAGGTCCTGCCATAAAACCCTTCCTCTTTCAGAGCAGAGGTGACCGTGCCTGGAAAAGGAACTCAATCCCAAACTGCTCAGATTCCAATTTGAGCATGCACCCTACAGAAAGAGAGGCACCAACAGAGGCAGATAGAAACATGCGTGCCCAAGTTCCACCTCACCTTCCCTGGCTTCCCACTGAGGCCACCTTATCTGGGCATTTATGAAGGGTCCATTTGGCTCATTCTAACATTGATATTTGCAAAGCAAAGACTTTCTCACCCAGTTTTGTCTGAGTTTCAAGAGAACACAAGCATCACATCATACAGTTCCACTCCCTCAGGCTGCACACCTCTCTCAGGTCCCCCCATCCACCCTCACAGCAGCAGCAACGACAGTGATTCCGTTTAGAAGTGGCCTTTCGTCTTCATATCCCTGAAGTAAGATTTAGTTCTGGTCCAGGAAGCTGTCTCCAAGCACGGACAGAGCCTGCTGGATTTGAGTATACACCAGAGGGGCATGTTGAGTCCATTAGACAACAGGCTTCTGACTACATTAAACCTCAGACATGAGCTTAGAAGATAAGTAACATACAGTTAGTGACCTACGCTTTAAGGAGAGGAAGGAAGGGTTACAAACCCACCAGAGTATTTGCTGATCATTCTTTCAGATAAAATAGTCTGATTTCTGCCCTTTCTTTCCTCCATGGTGCACTTTTCCTTTCCCTTGCAAGGCAACGGTAATAACTGTAATAACCATAAGGGGCTGGGAGTCTTGCTCTTCAGGGAGAAGCCCCGCTGAGAGGTCAGGAGCAGGTCTGCATGCCCACGAGCCTCCCTAGCGGTTGCTCTGCAGTGGTGAGTGAGCTCCTGACCAGAAGGAAATCCATTCCACCACTACCCTCAGGTGGGGAACCCTCCCAGAGTGGAGGTGAGCAGATGCTTTCCTGGGTGCCTGAGCGGTGGTGAAACAGGCTGGCAGGACCAGTCACTGGCCAAGCAACTGAAGGAAACAAGCCAGGGCTTTCTGTGCCCTACTAAGTCCTATAACACTCACTGGCAGGTAAAGGAAGAGCATTAGTTTCTGATGGTCTCTTGAATCCTGACCTGGTTTGTTAGAAGCCACGGGAACTGGTGGCAGGGAGTTCCTCTTCTTTCTAAGGGGGCATTTCCAAACCACCGGGGAACAGTGGCCCGTGGAGGGGAGGGGCAGAGGTGGTGTGTGTGGGGGCCTGCAGGTCAGGATCCAATGCAAACCACAGGACAGCTGGGGACACTCCTTCTTGTCCCTAAGTGTTGTCTTCTGATTTGTTTGGAATGGGTGGTGGGGACTGGTCAATTCTGGCATCCAGAACACAAAGCTCGTCATGTTCGTTAAGGAGACAAGCATTATTGGAAATGGCCGCTGGAGTCAGATGGCAATTTCAAAGTTTACGCTGAAGCTGCAGTCCTTTGACCAAAGGGAGCTACAACAATCACAGGCTGCACTCAGCACTCTCATAGCAATGTTGATCCAGTTTCTCCCACATGTCAAACACTCCCCAGCGCCCCCTGCTGGGAGATGTGTGCATGACATCACATGATTCCAAACAGTGTCACCAGCATCAGGAATGCTGAGGACAGAGTTGGAAACCTAGACAAAAGCCTCCTTCCTAGTGAGGAGGAGAAAGGCTGCAGGACTCCGCTGAGAGCCAGCGACTACAGCCTTCCTTTAAAGATCACCCCCACTGCCCACTGCCCGCTGCACTGCAACAGCCTGGCCTTAAATGGCCAGAAGCAGCCACTCTTCCAAGCCTATCACAAAGGCCCTTCTGTCTCTTCCACTCTAAAAGTACATGCTTTAAGCCCCGATTTGGACAGAGAATAAAAATCCCATTTCTGAGTTTCCCACAGTGCATTCCCTGAATGGAAATGCAAGGATTAGTCACCAAAAAAAAAAAAAAAAAGAGAGAGAGAGAGAGAGAGAGAGAGAGAGAGAGAGAGAGAGAGAGAGAGACAGAAGGAGGGAAAACAAGTTTTTTCTCACGGGCTGACATGCCAAATGTCTCCTCCCTTAGTCTCTAAGCCATCCAGGAAAAAGTAGTATTATCATAAACACAATGAGAGAGAGAGGGAGAGAGAAAGAGAGAGAGAGAGAGAGAGAGAGAGAGAGAAGTTACCCTGAAAACCAGAGTTATACAGAGACAACAGACAGACAGTGATTATGAAGGGGATCTACCATTCAAACAGAAGCTGAAGTACACCGGAAAGTAATCTGGAGATCTGCTGAACCCCCAGGGTTTGTGTGTGTGTGAGTGTGTAGTGTTTCCCCCTTTTGTTAGGCCACATGCTAAAAGTCTTAGCACAAGAAAAAAGAAGAGTACAGAACCATGGAGATAGGGGCAGGAGAGCTGGGGAAGTGCTGGATGGAAGGGAAAGGAGGAAAGCCACAGGTTACATACAGGAATAACCGTCAAGAATCACAAAGAGAATGAGAGGTAACACTTCCTTTATCTGTCGAAGTGAGCAAGGCTCAGCAGAACTGCTTAGTATTTCGGCTGGCTTGGGCATCTGCGAGAGAGTTTTGACCTGTGAGAAAGGTGGGAGGCAGGGTTAGAAAACTGGCGTAGGTCTCCTCAAAAGTGACGCCGCAGACCCAGGGTGCTATGCTCCTAAACATGGCTCTGGGAGCTCTGGGAGATAAGCCCCTCAGAATCAGAGAGCTGACCTGTGGGAGTCCATTAAAGCTTCACTCAGTGCCCCTCCAGCAGGGCCTCTGACAACTGAAACCAAGAGGAGGCTCAGTGGCGAGCATAGCGTCCTCATGGGAGGACACAGACGCCTTACGGAAAGGGCCTCATCCGCACCTTGTGCCTTCATCACACTCTTGACTTCCCTCCACTTTCAACCCAGTTAGGATGTCTTTCTCATTCATGTTGCTATCTCGGGGGCTAAAAGCCAAGGAGAGAAAGGAAATGGCTTCCTAGAACCAGGCATGGTACTGCACACCTGTAATCCTAGCACTTGGGAGGAGGTGGAGAACTTAGAATCCAGCCTGGACTGCACAGGAGGACTGTCTCAACAAGACAAAAATCAGACAAGGGAACACCTTTACCTTATTGTGCCAGCCAGAAGTGGGTTAAAGGCATATAACCAGTCATTCATGTCTTTGTCATTGAGCGCTTGCAAAAGGACCCCACGGTGCTTTGTGCATACAGCAAAGGTATTAGGTGTCTGGAAAGAAACATTAAGTGAATGAGAAAGTCACTATAAGCGCCTCAGATATAAAGTAGAGCCCATGCCACCGACCAGAGCGCCAGACTCTAAAGGGAAGGACAGACTGACCTTCACCATGGCCTGCTGGTCCTCACTGTACTCCACCTGTGCTGTAGACAGGTTAATGATGCCACGCTCCACGGGATCTTTGTCACTGTTATAGATGAAGACATAAGGGCGACGGACCACAACAAAATGTTTAACCCAGTTGCTGGAAAGAGGCTCCTTGAAGTGCAGGTATCCCTTCTTAGATACCACTGACCTAAAGGATAGAGCAAAACAAGTTGGTTTCTCCAAAATAAATGATAATAAGCTGAGAACCATCAACACATGCCTCCACTAGGGAAGCCTCAGATGCAGCAAGACAGGCAAATGGTCCCTTTGGGCCAGATTCCCATTGGTCAAAGCAACACAGAAAAGAGCAAATGCCAGGCTCGGATGCCTGATGCACACAGCAGAGACAGTCAGTGTACTGCTGGCCGGAACAGACTTGCACAGACAACCCACTCCTGCTGCCTGTCACAGTACTCACCCTGCTCTGACTTCTTCAATGTCTGGAACAAGATTAAGAAATTCATTTTTTCCCGCTCGGGCCAAATAGGGTGTCTCCACAGTTGGGACGATCTGAAACTGCTCAAATTCTTGGCAGGGACTAGAGGCACGAGAGTTGGCTTCTGGGGTCCTTACAGAGGAGGGAAGGAGTAAGAAGCATCTCAGGATGGTCAAAGCACCTGTGGACATCACCTACCACGAGACAGTGCTTCTGCCTGAGACCAGGGCAAACATCAGCTGCAGCGTTCAGCTAAGACAAGCTGGTGTCAGAAAGGTAATTCTCATTCCACTTTCTTACGAAAGGGCACTGGGGGCCACTGAGCCAGGACCTCCTGCTAGTCTATAAACTCTATTCCCTTGCGAGTTTCCTATCAGTCTCATGGCCAGACCCAAGGCAGTGGTTCCCAAGGTGTGCCCCTGACTGACAGCAGCAGCATTCTCTAGGACTGGTAGACTTTGTGATCAGAAACTCAGGGAGATGCTTGGCCACTGTACGTTTTTAGTAAGTCCAAGTAGAGAAGCAAACAATGAGAAGCATCTAGGTCCCTAAGCTACAGGAGCAGAGTGGCTACCTGGACATTCTTTAGTCCCTGTTCTGATTGTGTTAGGGACCTCCCAGAACAGCTTAACCTGAGGATACTGTATCTTTCTGATTCTAAAAGTCAATTTTACAAGCCTTATTATTTGTGTGTGTGTGTGTGTGTGTGTCCACGCGCACGCGCCTGCACTAATGCATGCAGAGGCCAGAGGTCAACACTGGATATCCCTCTATCATTAGCCACTTAATATTAAAAGTTTTAATCTTTTATAAAGAGTATTTTTTCTTTGAGAGTTTTATACCTGTATACAATGTATTTTGCTAATCTTCACCTCTCTACTTCCCCCACTCCCTGACTCACCAACACATGCCCCTTCCAGCTTCGTGTTCATAATCTACGGACGTCAGTTAGCGCTGCCTGTATTCACATAGGTGTGGGGTCATCTACTAGAGCAAGGACAACCTAGTAGTGGCCACGTCCCAAAGAAAAATGACTCTCTCCCTGAAGCCATCAGTTGTCAATAGCTCCTCAGGTAGGAAAGGGCCTTGTGAGCTGCACCCCTACCTGTGGTAGGGCTGTGACTGGCTTCACCATGCACAGATCTTAGACAGGCAGCCACAGCTGCTGTGAGTTCCTGAGCTGCAATGGCTGTGTGACACTCAGGAGACAGCATTCCACAGTACTCCTTCCTGCCCCCAGCACTGAAATTCCTGCTGCTCCCTCTTCTGGGATGTTCGTGAGCTTTGGAGATGGTATTTTTGAGACAGGGTCTCTCACTGAATCTGGAACTCACCAACTTTAGCTGGGCTAACTGGCCAGCAAGCCCCCAGGGTTCACCTGTCTCTGCCGCCTCGGCACTGGGGTTACAGGCACAAGGCACTGAAAATGCTTTTTACCTGGGTGCGGGGGTCTGAACTCAGGTGCTCCTGCTTGGATGGCAGGAATTCATCACCTGAGCCCCGCCCCCAGCCCCGTGTTTCATCCCTCCTCCTGAACTGGGAAGAAGCTTACATTTGGTTGGTGTGTTTAATTAGCTTTTCTTTTCTTAGTGACACATATAACAATTTTATAGTTAATAACACTCTAAATTGATTGACTGACTCATTGATTGTTTGGTCTTTTAAGACAGGGTTTCTCTGTGTAGCCCTGGTCATCTGGTAACTTGATCTGTAGACCAGACTGGCCTTGAACTCAGAGACTGGCCTGCCTCTGCCTCCTGAGTACAGGGATTAAAGGCATGTACCACTGCTGGGCCCTTTATTAAGGCGTAGTGCGAAAAGAGCCCACACACGTCTGGGTGATCTGTAGCGCCATACTGAGAACCACAGCTACAGGAAAGCTGGCATTTTCTCTGCCTGTCTGTGAAATCGGGGACTTACTTCTGGTCCATTGAGCTGCTCCTCGAGTCTGCCAGAGAGGGGCATGTGGAGGAGGGGGTGAGGGTGGAGCTGCTGAAACTGGCCACAGACGGGTCCCGTCCAATTGGAGAGACATCAGACAGCTAGAAACAAGAACATCACCTCTGAGATTGAGCAGCAAAATAATGGAGCTCACTGACTTTAGCTGGACTAACTGGCCAGAAAGCCCCAGGATCCACCTGTCTCTGCCTCCCCAGCACTGGGATTCTCGTCATGTTCCACTGGAAATGCTTCTCTCCGGGGTGCTAGGGATCTGAACTCACGGGCTCACGCTTCTACGGCAAGAGCGTTACCTTTGACTCTGCTGTCGAGAGCAGCAGAGATTCTCCAAGACAACCAGTGCCTCATTAAGCTGATTCAAAGGTCATTAAAGAAGATAAACCTCAGCTGAGCGTAGTAGAGGCATACACCCGGGAGCAGAGGCGGGGGGGGGGGGGGATCTCTCTGAGTTCAAGGTCAGCCTAGTGTACAGAGTGAGTTCCAGGACTGTTAGAGCTACATAGAGAAACCCTGTCTCAAAAATCCAAAAACAAAACCAAACAACTAAAAAAAAAAGACACACCTCTATTTTTTTTGTATTAACAATTCTCCTTCCTATTAAATAGCCTTATGCACATAAACATCAAGCACCTACAACATACACGCATTATTCTAAGCACATGGCAGAAGTCCTGCTCTCATGGAGCATACATTATTTGATGAAGAAAACAGACAGACTTTTTTGTTTTGTTTTCCTTTATTTGACACAAGGTTTCTCTGTGTAGTCCTGGCTATCCTGGAACTCAGCAGACCAGCTGGCCTCAAGTTCCAGAGTAGCCAGAGTTACATAGTGAAACTATGTCTCAAAAAAATTCACAATAAATAAGTACATAAAATAAAAATTAAAAGTGCCAGATAGTGGGGTTAGAAAGATGCCTCAGTAGTTAAGAGCACTGGTTGCTCTTACAGAGGACTTGGGTTCAATTTCTAGGACCCACATAGTGGCTCACAACTATCTGTGACTCCAGTTCTAGGGGATACAACACCTTTTTCTGACTGTAACAGACACGAGGCACAAATGCAGTGCACAGACCTACATGCATACAAAATGCCCATACATATAAAATTAAAAGATAAAAATGAAAAACAAGAGTTTCAGAGAGCTGCTAGCTTGCTGTGGGTGCTGAAGGAGGCCCATTCCCAAGAAGGCAATGCTGGAACAAAAACCAGAAGACATGACGGATCCAAACATGGGAGTGTCTAGAAGAAGGTACATGAAGTATACAAAGACCCAGTCAGGCGGTAGTTGGGAAGGCTGAAGGAAAAGCCAGAGGGTCAAGCTGATTAAGACCGTGAAGGGCACGCAAGTACGCTCATGAATCATCATCACCCTTTGCAGAAGGCATTGAACCTGATACAGCCAGGAGCCTTACAATCCTTCTTTTTTAAAAAATTTATTTATTTTTATTTTGTGTGCATTGGTGTTTTGCCTGCATGTATGTCTGTTTGAGGGTGTCAGATCTCGGGGTTACAGATAGTTGTGAGCCACCACATGGGTGCTGGGAATTGAGTCCGGGTCCTCTGGAAGAGCAGCCAGTGCTCTTAAGCGCTGAGCCATCTCTCCAGCCCTGCCTTACAACTTTTGTGTCATACAAAAGCATACCACTTCCTACAGCAGATGCTCTCCTAAGGGAAGCAGGAAAGAAACAAAATACTTCCTGTGTGACAGTGGTCCTAAGCATCGTAGAGGGAGACTGCCATCTTTAGAAGGCAGTGTTCTGACTACAAATCAGAAGATATACCAGAGAATAATGTTATGCTCCTCCAAACAAAATCTATGCCCACCGCAGGGCCTGAGAGCACAAAAGCTGTGATAGGAAATCTGGACGGCTGGCAGGAAACAGTCGTCACCACAGTGGTGGAAACAGCCGCCTTCGTGTGCTCACCTTACAGTCACTGATGCTGCCATGGACCTGGTTGAGTTCCCGGTTGAAAGTGTGGGTGAGAAGCTGCAGGCACTAAAAAAGAGAGAAAGACAGAAGATGAACTGGTTAAGGTTGAACATCAGACTCCAATGGCTAAAGGAACCACTGTGTACAAGGAAAGCTGGCATGTCCAACACCTATGCCAGAGCTCAAATGTTGCCTTAGAGTAACTAAGAAGATGCTGAGAAAAGCCAGCATATATCTAGGTAAAGCCATAAAAAACACATATATTTAAAGAACCATTCTTTTTTCCAAGACAGGGTTTTCTGTGTGACCACGCTAGCTGCCCTGGAACTCACTCTGTAGATCAGTTTGGCCTTGAACTCACAGAAATTCATCTGCCTCTGAGTGCTGGGTTTAAAGGGGTGTGCCACCACCACATTCTTAATACAACCAAAACAAATGACCACAAACATCATAATTTCAAAGTGCTCAGGAGCTGAGCACTGTGGCCCGTGCAGAGGCAGGTGGATCAAGGTCAGACTGGTCTACATAGCAAGTTCTAGGCCAGCTAGGACTATGTGACAGAGAGACCCTACCTCAAAAAAAATGTGTTTATGAATACAGCAGTGGGACCAAGCATGGCACTATATGCCTCTAATTTTAGCACTCAGCAGACAGAGCCAGGAGGGTTGCTGCAAGTTCAAGGCTAGCCTGATCTACGTAACAAGTTCCAGCTCAGTCAAAGCAATACAGGAAGATTCTGCTTCAGAAAATCCAAAAGAATGGACATCCCTTCAATTCTCATTCAATAAAAGACATGGACATGAGTTGGAAATATAGCTTAGTGGTAGTGTTTGTCTCGCATATATGAGGATCTAAGTTCAATTCCCCACACTGGAAAAACAAAAAACAAAAATGTAGCACTTCTGGTTGAATGCATTTTCCTAAACACAGCCGACTACTAAAACAAGACAAAGAAAACCCCTGTCGGGTTCCACTTCCTCTGTCATCAACTACCGAGCAGCTACAACCCACGGGTCATCCGCATCCACCTTTGCCCTCTCCTATCCATCCAGAACCCCTTCTTCCCGCTCCTAAAGCCTTCATCGCTTTCCTGAATCACTGTCACAAGCTCTCCCCCGCAGCCTCACAAAGCAATCCTTTTCATTTTACTAAAGAGAACTATTGTTGTTGTTGTTTAATTTAGTGTATTTTTTGTTGTACTTAAGGTCAAACTCAGCGCCTTGCACATGCTGGGTAAATGCGCTACCAATGATTTATATACCATTATTTCTATAAATAATTATTAAATCTTGTTTAAAACAACAGAGAAACAAATGCCATTTAAAATACTTGCATCACTCCCAGGACCCACGGGACAGTCTTGGATGACCCACACAGGACCCACTCCATTGCTGCCCCCCCACCTCATGAATTCCCTAAGCTACTAGATGCCTCCTCCCATGTTCTTCCAAGGTCAGTTCACGAAGCCTCATCTATGGGGCACACCCTGTGATAAGCTTGTTATCCAGGCTTAAGCTTAAGGGCAAGAATTGATCCCTATTATTTCTACATTTAGTGTCAGTGTCTTTAAAGAACACAGAGACTATCTCAGTTGTCGTCCTCCCCACCCCGCCCCGTGGAAAGAAGGGACGCTCCACCTTTGTAGCCAGCTCTTTCTCTCGGTCCACCAGGCTTTCGATGTCTGCCGAGTCATAGCCACTGCTCTCGCTAGGTGTGACGGCGCTTTCAAAGGTGGTGGTGGAGATCTGAGAAGACATACTGGTGGAGGTGCTGAGGGTCCCACTGCTGAGGCTGGGGGACAACGAGTCACTCAGAGACTTGGGTATGCTGTCACCAAGTCTCTCCCGAAGCAGCAAGAAGTGGCGTGTTTTTTCCACCTGAGAATATGAACATCATTATCTAAGATCATTTAAGTGTTTAATGCACAAATCACTATGCTCGCATCTCATAGACCAACAAGCCGGGAGCCATGGAGAGAAGGCAAGAGTGGATTGAGCGTTTGCTATCCTGCCCGAGTCCTCGATACCTCGTGCAGCAGCTCCAGCTTCTCCAGCTCCCACTGGTGCTCCAGGATGAGGCTGTCTCCCCGAGGTCGCCAGCCTGCTAGGTTCTCTTCTCCCCGCACATATGCCACAGAAGTATCCAAGACTTTTCTCCTCCGCCTCTGCATGCCTAATATAAGAGGAAACGTATCTTTTGGTTTTTATTTCCCCAGCGAAAAATCCGATTCCAATTTAGGTCAAAACAAATTCCTAACTCTTATACATTTTTACATAGCAAACTAAATTTGGCCTTAAAATCAGTGAGATTTTATTGACAGCATTGATGCCTGGAACGGTGGCACTGCCTTTCACTCTGGCACTGCAGAGGCAGAAGCAGGGAATCTCTGTGAGTTCGAGGCCAGAACGATCTACACACCGAGTTCCATGACAGTCAAAACTATCTAGTGAGACCCTGTGGCAAAAAAGAGAAAGAAAGCCAGGTGGTAGTGATGCACGGCTTTAATCTCAGTTCTTGGGAGGTAGAGGCAGGTGGATCTCTGAGTCTGAGGCCAGCCTGGTCTAATACAAAGGGAGTTTTCCAGGACAGGCAGGACTACACAGAGAAACACTGCCTCAAAAAAATGAGAGAGAGAATATACATCCATGGCATTCTCCCAAAGCTATTCTCGAAACTTGTTTCCATTTGAGATGCTGGGCTCAGACCTAGGGCCCTGCACATACTAAACTACTATTACTATTACTGACCTATGTCTCAGTCCTGACTGTAAACCTGATGGTTTCTCAGTAAGGCTGATGTTGTTACAAGCTCAATAGTGCAAGGCTGACAAACAATCTTCATTAAGGCAGTACAGTAAGCAGCTGTGAGGTTTTCTGAGCAGCCATGCAAAGTAGCTCAGAACCTGTGCCCCTGGCACGTGAAGGCAAGAGGACTGACGGAAGTTGCTGGCCTGAATAAAACCTGGTCTCAGGAAAAGCTTTCAAAGTCAAAGTTATCTAATCTCAACAGGTTTATATTTCACAGTCTAGCATATCTTGTTGGACACCATTTTTATAATCACACTACAGATCATAAATCTTGTGTTTATGTATCCTACCCCCTGGTTTGTAAAATACACAGTTTTTAAAAGACATGAGTAAGACTCTTGAAGCATATGGTATGGTGAGCGCTTACCTGGACTACCAGTATCTGCCATTTTGCATAGGCTCAGTTCATAAATTCCAGTAACTCGGTTGCTATTTGAAAATAAAGTAGAACAACGGCTGAGTTTCTCGTAGCATAAAAATGGGGGAAACGTAGATTGTTTACTTAAGAAAGAGTGGGTCTTCTGAAGGGGCTACAATTCCCTACACACTTCTTTTTTCATTTTGTGTGTGTGTGTGTGTGTGTGTGGGTTGAAGGACAGCTTGGGGAGTCAGTTCCCCGCTGTCATCATGTGGGTCTGAGGCTCAGACTCAGGTTTCAGGCTTGATGGCAGGCCCTTCACCCTGAGCTGTCTTTCTGGTCCTGGCTAAGACACTACTTATTGTTTATCAGTAACTGTTTGTTTGCTTGTCTTCTCTTAAGAGGAGCTTATTTTCATCTTATTTTGGCCACTGTTATTTCAACAGGATGAAAAGAATAGGATAAACTAGAAAATTTACAACATAACTGAGAAAACAGAAAACTTCTTGACATAAGAGAAGACAGGAAACCATCTGGCTGGAATGAAACGGTCAACAATTCTGGACACTGTGAACAGAAAGGGCCTCTCAATCTTTCACTGTATTATAGTAATTCTTATTTTCTTCGTTAAGCTGGGTGGTGATAGTCATGTGTCCATGCCATATCTTGTCAAATGTATTGGTATGCCTTAAATATGTACAATAATGTTTACAAAGACAAAAATATCATTATCAGTTTGTTTAAAAACATGATTACGAGTGACAGCCCTTGGAAACCTGTTCTGGAAATATCTGCCATACACCATTCTCCGTGCCTCCACCAGCTCACGCACCCACTAAACTGCATTACATGCCATCGTGTGAGTCACTGCATCTCAGGTATCGGTTACCCAGATGGCTGTAGATGGCAACAGCAGATGGGGTACCTAAGGGCTGATGTTTCTTTCTGTTGAACTGGGCAAAGACCTGGAAACTAAACTTGTTTAAAAAACTTACGAGTCTGGTGACTTTGAATAACCACTACCAAAGAGGCTCCGCAGAGAACGTGGCGGTGAGATCTTGGCATCTCGGGAATAGAAGACCATGCACACATCCTTGGTGATGACGGCTGGCTGGATGCAATGATCCAACTGTAAACAGACAAGATAAGGTGCCGAATGAAAGCAGGCTGAGCACCTGTGATGAGAGGCTAGACCGTAAGCTGGTGTGGAGACAGGCAGGCTTCTGCTTCACCAATGATTTCAAAAGTCGCTCAATGGATGGTAATGGAAGGTCAGGTGTGTTCATAATGAACACATTCATTTTCATGTGAGGGAAAATGCTATCATTACACACTATTTAAAAATGTAGAAACTGAGATACAGAGAGCTTATCTAAGGACACGGGCAGTAAGTGGCAGCACAAGGATTAGAAACTTAGGCTCAGATCAGGCATGGGGGTACGCTCCTGTAATCCCAGTACCCGGGAAGGGGAAACGGGAGTTCCAAGTCACCCTCGGCTACATAGTAAGTTTGAGGTCAGCCTTGGATACATGAGACTCTGTCTCAAAAAATAAAATTAACAACAAATGAACTCAGACTTGCTCCCAGACACAAAACTATTAGTTTCTGCCTGGTCTGAAACTGTTTTAACTGGTGACTGAGTTCCTGAAGCTTAAGTAATCAACAAGTTGTTATCTTTTGACTAAATAGAGCCCTGGGACAAAATCTAAAACAATCAGAACAGTTAGCAAAGTACAATCAAACAAAAAATTTAAGGATACGGAGAGAAAATAATTAAAAATAAGTTGAATTTTTGCTGACTGTTCCCTGTCACTGCCCACTTCTCAGGGCCTGCTCAAATTCTGGGTTCCTTACCTCCAGATAAGCGGATAAAGTCATGTAGATCTTTTCTCCATAAGGTGTCACTCGGTTCAGAAGGAGGGAGTTATGTAGGGAGCTGTCCCATACAGCCTCAAAACGGTAGAAGGTCCTGGGGTCAGAAAGACAATGCGTCAACCAAAAGGAGCTGATGTTAGGGCTGCCGAGGGAGTGCTAATGTCAGGGATCCTAAGGAGTCCTATGCCAACCACTGCACTGTTAATCATACTCGAACAGTGGGGAATCTTTATCTCGGAGAGGAAGAGGCAGGTGCACAGCCATCATTTAGGGACACTTAGTTGAGCTCCCATCCCTGATTTTTGATAACCTTTCCTCCTTTAACCATGATAGCAGTGACACCACTACCAGGGATGGTGGCACAAGGCTGCAGTCCCCACACTCAGGCAGAGTCGGGACTGCTGAAGCCCGAGACTAGCTTGGCCTAATACCAAGTTCCAGGCTGGCCAGAGCATAGCACAAAACTCATTCTCAAACAAAAGCAGCCCCATCAACAACATAAACTGTGAGAACACTCAAAGGAAGGAAGACTGTGACAGAGTTGGGAAGAAGAGAAGTGAGGAGATGAGAAGGAGCGAGCCAGCAACCGTAAGCGCCAGTGCGCACAGCCCAGAGAGCTAAACCTCATAGCGCAGCTCCGCTGACACTTAGAAACACCGCATCTGGGATGGCTAGAGGGAGGAACAGGCAGAATTTAACTATGGAGAACGTTATTTCAGTGAGTGACTACAGACTGATCGATCAACAGGAGAGAGAATTTCACAACATTGGAGGTAGTTAATTATCATTCAGTCCTTCCAAACACGTCTGAAAATCAACCTTCTATTTAAGAAATCATCAGAAGCTGAACTTAGCAGACTCCACAAAATGAGTTTAAGTTCTTCATGGATTAATGTTTCCTATTGGCAAAAACGATAGACAAGGTGACGCTGGCCAGGCTACAGATGAATCGAAGCGTTGTACCATTTTCCTCCTTAGAACTGTGACACTTCGTGCAAGAGATGCCAGGCCACCTCACAGCTTCACAACACAGCTCTTAGGCAGAAAGGGCTCCCCTAGCTCACACAGGAGTGAGCTCACCCTGCTCCCTGCAGTCCCATTCTTTCCCGACCTTCCAAACGGTTCTTGCTCACTACTTCTGCTTTTCTAGGTTTCCAGTGGAAGTCAGCAGTTGCCATCTGTCTGAGCACACCCATGCATCTCTTCCTGCCTCACCTCATCGGGCCAGGGCCCAGGTTCCAGTGCTCTATGTAGCTGTTCTTAGCTCTTTTCTGGAATGGGATGTTTCTCAGTGTCGCGTTCCGGAGGGAATAAATGTGAGTCAAGAAAATTCTCCGTATAGACTCAGAAGGCAACAAAAATGCCAAACAGGGGAAGCCTTTTTCATGGCTTACAGATTTACCAGAAAACCTTCATGCACCCCAAATCCCGTTTAACATAAAATATTTATTAAATTTGGTTTAAGAACAACTCTAGCTGGGTGGTAGTGGCATGAGCCTTTAATCCCAGCCCTCAGGAGGAAGGCAGGTGGATCTCTGACTTCAAGGCCAGCCTGGTCTACAGAGTGAGTTCTAGGACAGGCTCTAAAGCTATACAGAAAAACCCTGTCTTGGAAAAAAAAAAGAAAGGAAGAATGGAAGGAAGGAAGAATGGAAGGAAGGAAGGAAGGAAGGAAGGAAGGAAGGAAGGAAGGAAGGAAGGAAGGAAAACTCTAATAATGGGAGATGGCATTCAGCAAGAGGACTCTGCCCTTTTATTCTGTCCCTACCTGCCACAGTGTCTGGGATGGGACTACCTGTCAGCTTGCCAGGGCTGACATACATGCTAAAGGAATAAAGCTCCCTTGGAGTGGAGGGTGCAATGACAGAGATTTCTATCCCTGTTCCCTGTCCTCAGTGCTTATTCATTCAACCCCAGATCCTCACTGAGCTCCACCTGGACCACTCCTGAGACTTCCCGGCTGCCCCTCAGCTGAGGCCATGTTTGCAGTGGTGAGACTTCACGTAACCTGAAGCAAAAATTATTCTAGTGCAGACCTGGCTAAGACAAAGGGGAACTAACTTTCTCTCTTTTCTCTTCTCTCTCTCTCTCTCTCTCTCTCTCTCTCTCTCTCTCTCTCTCTCTCTCTCTCTCTCTCTCTCTCTCTCTCTCTCTTTCTTCGAGACAGGGTTTCTCTGTAGCTTTGGAGTCTGTCCTGGCACTCACTTTGTAGACCAGGATGGCCTCTGCCTCCCGAGTGGTGGGATTAAAGGCATGTGCCACCACTGCCTGGCTAAATTTTTTTCTACCTCCCCAAAAGAAAAACATATTAAGATATACAGATAAAAAAGAAATGTTTTAAAATACATGAGGCCACATGGAATGGCACACGCTTTTAACCCTGACACTCAGAAAACAGAGGCAGGAGGATCTCTGTGAGTTTAAGGCCAACCTGATCTATAGAGTAAAACTCTGTCTTGAAAAAAAAAAACACCATAAAATAATAAACAGTTTAAAGAAACTAACGAACTAACATTTCTTCTCACAGTCTCAACACCCAAATAGCACAGAACCAAACAAAGATGAGCGGGACCTGCAAAGCTACAGAGCAATGAATCTTTCACGCTTTTGAGAGAGTGGGGGGTGGGGAGACAGGAAGAGGGCATGTCAGAGAACAAAGGCTGAAACTTCATATGAAATGTGAGCTATTCTATTTCAGGATGTAGAAGAAGCATTTAAAATTTAGTAAATGGAATGAGACACTAGTTTAGAGCACTAAGTCATCAGAGAAGCTACACATGAAGCTGTGTAGACGGCAGAAGAACCTAAGGCACCAACGGTGTTCTTAGGCTGCAAACTAAGGTCTTACTCTGTTCTAGGTACAGCTTAGGTTTACACAGGAATAAACCACTGAGTCAAAACAGCAACCAAAGCAACATGAGACAGAAGGCATTCGGGTAAACTAGGACCTCTATGTGCAAAAAAGCAACAGAAAGTACCTAGGAATATCCTTATCAAGAAAGAGCCTGCAAAAATAGAAAAAGGCCTTTGTTAGTCCAGTGACCAAAAGACAGAGAGAGACAGAGAGACAGAAAGAGAGAGACAGAGAGAGACAGAGAGAGAGACAGAAACAAATATATAGACAGAAACACAGAAAAAATATTTTTTTTTAAAAAAGGCAAATTATGCTAACAAGCAAACTGAATTCCAGTGGGCAAACAATAACAAACAACAGAGACCTCTGGGACACAATCTAATAAGGAACTTACAGTGCCATGGACTCTTCTGAGACTTCATTAAGAAAAAGCATGGACATACGAAGAGATATGGAGATCAGATCTATTACCCCCTCCCGCCCTCCGCCATGGGGACCTTGTACTGGATATAGTAAACTGCTGTTGAGCTAAGAGAAAACCAAGGTCATTGGTCAACACAAGTGTAGGTGTGGGAAGAAAGGGAACTGGGATCTGGCCAGTTATTCTCTAAGACACATATATGGTACTACCAATCTGCAATCTATGCATTCAATTTAAACACTAGCCCTTAGATACGAGAACATGAGTCCCCTTAGTCAAACACACTTAGCAACTCACCACACTAACCTGAGCTTGCAACGCTTAAAGCTGTGTCAACCTGACAGGGCCTAGAAATCATCCTCGGAGACAGCTCTGTAGGCATGTGTGTGAGGGCTTGTCTGGTTAGTTAACTGAGGTGGAATAAACCTCCCTAAAGGAGAGCTGTGCCATTCCACAGTGGGGGTTCTAGACTGAATCCAAAGAAGACAGTGAGCTGAGCACCACTGAGTACCAGAGTGCTCCTCACTCTGCTTCCTGCCTGCAGTGCATTGTGACCAGCTACCTCAGGCTCCTGCTGCCTCACTGTGGGGACCATGTTCCCGAACTGCCACAAACCTTTCCCTCGTGAGGCTGCTTTGCCAGGTGTGCCGTCATAGCAACACAAGTGACTAATACAGCCCTCTGCCGTCATAGCAACACAAGTGACTGATACAGCCCTCTGCCTCCCTAGCACATAAAAATGTGAACATTCCAAACTAGAGAGGTGTCTCGTATGCCTCGGGTACTAGAACTGGAGTTACAGACAGTTCTGAGCTGCTATGTGGGTCTGGGAACCCAATCTGAGTCCTCTTGAAGAGTAGTCAGTGAGTGCTCTTAACTGCTGAGAAATTTCTCCAGCCTTCTTAATCCTTTGTATGCCAGCTATGTTTATTGTTATAATAATTTCAATTTAATTAAACATTAGGCATATCAATCAAATATGAAGGTAAAAAGAACTTTCTGTGGAGACCAACTGAAATGTTTTTTTTTTTCCTAATGTAAAAATTCTGAATTATTTAATTTAGTGCTAAATTTAGGTAAGGGTTTTTTTTTTCTTTTAATCTGAGACAGGCTTTCACTATATGGTTCACATGGTTTCGGAATTTAAACACTCTAAACCTCTTCCTCTCAGCTGCCAGTTCTTGCTCCACCAACTAGAAAATTACACAATACATTATGAGTGTGGATTTTACAAGAAAGAATGAGAATTCCAACAACTGACCCTACAACTCAATAAAAGACTTCGACCTATAGCAGGGCTTGGTAAATGAATGTGTACACACAAAGCTTCAGCCCTAAAAACATAAAATTTCTGTTTTTATTTTAATTAATTAGTTAATTAATTAGAGACAAGGTCTCTCTATGTGGTCCTGGCTGTTCTGGAAATTGCTGTGTAGACCAGGCTAGCCTTGAACTCATGGAGATTCTCCAGTCCCTGACTCCCAGGACTGGGATTAAAGGTCCTAGGAGTTGTTAGGGAATCTAATGTGAGCCCCTCAATCCACACCTCCGTGTCCCAAGGTACCCTACCTGCTGGAGTTGTGGGAAGACTTCAGGGACTTGGCCGAGATGATGTTTAGGGAAAGGATGGCATCAACAGCAGCTTCATCTACCTCAGGTTTATTCCTAATCCGACCTTAAAGAAGGAAACCAGATGAGCATATTACAGACAAGACATAACTTTGTTAAATCAAAATGTCTGGTGGCACAGGCCTATAATGCTAGCTACGCACCAAGAGCAGAAGGATCACAAGTTCAAGTCCAGCCTGGGCAATTTAGCAACATCCTGTCTTTAAGAAAAGATTTATATATCTATATCTATATCTATCTATCTATATCTATCTATCTATCTGTCTATCTGTCTATCTATCTATCTATCTATCTATCTAAATAGATATAGATAGATAGATAGACAGATAGATAGATAGACAGACAGACAGAGATAGATAGACAGACAGACAGACAGAGAGAGAGAGAGAGAGAGGGAGAGAGATAAAGAGATGGCTTAGTGGTAGAACATGTGCAAGATTCAATGCAATGTTAGGTACCTAGATTCAATCTTCAGTACCGTATCTTGGTGGAAGGACATTTGCCTAGATGTTCTTTCTCCTCTGTCTCTGTCTCTCTCTCACACACACTTCTTTCTTTGAGACAGGGTTTCTCTGTGTAACCCTGGTTATCTTGGAACTCGCTCTGTAGATCAGGATGGCCTCAAACTCATAAACCTGCCTGCCTCTGCCTCCCAAATGCTGGGATTAAAGGCCTGTGTCACCACTGCCTGGCCACACACACTTTTCAATCTCTTTAACTAGGTGCTTAGAGATCATTTGGATAAGTGTAGGATCCAACATGATTTCCCAAGGTTGTCTCATTTTGTTTTTCTATGCCAAGATGTGGGCCAGAGCTTTGTGTATATTAGGTAAGGGCTCTACCACTGAAACATGGTGCTGATTCATCTAATTATTTTACATTAACTAACTGCACATTCAGAATAAGCAGAGATTTTTTTCATAACCTCTAGCTCAGATCCACACTCATAGTTAATAGCAGAATGGCATAGTAACAGGAAGTGGGAAAAGGAGTTTCTTTCTCTCTTTTTTCCCCCTTTCTTTCCTATTTGCAGCAGAGGGATTAAACTCAGGACCTTGCATTTACTAGGCAATCACTCTACTCCTAAGCTACAACCCCAGCACTCAAGAGGGCTTGAAACTCAAGGCTTTTATTTTCTCTACTCTCTCTTCTCCACATTTCTATACTAGAATGACGACATTTCTAAGAAGCCAGCTGTCCTCGGCTGTCTGCAGCTGATGGAATACACTCACCCACCACCAGCTCACGGACGTCTTTCCAGTGGAGCTCACTGCCCTTCTCGTGGATCATGGTCACCGTGATCCGCCGCTGAATGCCCTAGGGAATGGAACAAGATTGCAATGTAGAATATGTTAGAAACGGAACAAGGCGATTGCTGAGCTGGTTTTAGGAGATGCCTGGTAGGGCACAGTGCTTCACACCTGTAAGCACAGCATGAAGCAAGAGGAGCTCATGCATCCTGGGAGAGCTACAAAGAAAGAGTGGCAGGGGTGGGAGTGGGACGGACATACAGAAAGACACACACAGGTGGGGGAGGCAGAGAGAACAATAGACTGATTGAGCCCTGGTAATATGCTCTAGGGTGGTGGTTCTCAGCCTGTAGGTCTTAACCCCTCTGTGGGTTGCCCATCAGGTATCCTGAATATCAGATGTTTACATTATGATTCCTGACAATAGCAAAATTACAGTTACTAAGTAGCAACAAAATAATTTTATGGTTAGGGGTCACTACAACATGAGTTGTCCCATTAGGAAAGTTGAGAACACTGCTCTAGGGGAGGAACCCCATGCAACATGGATGGAAATCTAGACAAGTCGTTTTGAGCAATGGCTGTTTTTTTCTTTTTCTTTCTTCAAGATAGGGTTTCTCTGCGTAGCCATGGCAGTCCCTGAACTCACTTTGTAGACCAAACTGGCCTCAAACTCAGAGATCTGCCTGCCTCTGCCTCCCAAATGCTGGGATTAAAGGCTTGAGACACCACCATACCTGGCCTGGCTAATTTTTTTTAAAACATGGAATCTTGCTATTTAGCTCAAAATGGAGAGGAACTTACTAAGAAGCCAAGATTAGCCTTGAATTCATAATCCTCCTGCCTCCTGGATGCTGGTATTACAAAAGTGTAGCAGCATACTAGATTTGAATATAATTTTACCAAATGAGTAGCAACCATTTATAGAGTGTATTTTTAATCCATTCAAACCTTCATCATCTGCGCCCATGAGGAACTTCTGGCGGGGCTAGCAGCACACACCTGTAATCCCAGTACGTGGGAGGCTGAGGCAGAAGGATCTCTAAGTTTAAGCACCTGGTGCTGTAGAGCATTTTGTGTACCATGAAGATTTGTCATTTGGATCGGTTTAATAAGAAGCTGAACAACCAATAGCAAGGCATGATTTTCGGGGCAGAGAGGACAGTGGGAAGAAGGGCAGAGAGACACCAGGAGACTCAGAGGAAGCAGCATGGGCAGTATACAATAAAGGTAACCGAGCCATGTAAAAGAATGCAGATTAAAAGAAAAGGGTTAATTTAAATAAAAGTTAGGTAGAAACAAATAGCTATCCTAAAATATTTTTATACATACAAAGAGGATATTAAAAAACAAAACCAAAAAAATGTTATGATGATTATTTTGGTTGTCAACCTGACTACATCTGGAAGTAGTCTAAACTAAAACCCAAAAATGGCAGGGCACACCGCATACGGGTTTTTTTTCTTAATTAAATAATTTGAAATGGGATGATCTGTTTCTAACCTGGATCTTTGAGATGGGAACATACACCTTTAATTCAGATCTTGAGGTAGGAAGACCCACCTCTAAGCTGGGCCACACTGAAAAACTGCTACTCTAGAGAACTCTAATAAAAACAGAAACAGTATTTGAAGTTTTGTGTTCAATTCCCAGTCATTTCCTACCCTGCTAAAAAAAAAGGGGGGTGGAGACAGCAAAAACGCTCTCCCACTTTACAAATAGAGATGAAACATTGAGAAATCCGTTGTTCTCTCTCAGACTTCAGTACCTGGTGTAGCAAGAACGTCCCCTGGCAGGGTGAGCCTGCTGTGTGGTCAACCACAGCTGGGATATACCTGCAAGAGTAAAGCACAAGAAACAGAAGTCAAGGCTCCATCTGCCAAGTCTGCCTGGGCTGCTGCAGCCCGGGATCTTCACTTTCCTACGCTCTGATCCCATGTCCGACCCATGCAAGCACTTCCCCACAGAGCCACGGGTGTCTGTCACCCTTCTCACGCATCTGCCTGTCATCGTCCAGCCTGACTGGCGTGCTGAAGAACAGTGAACAGTGATGAGTTTTGGCTCCGTGTCTGTCCCTTCACAACAACTCAGTAAATAATGTGCAACTGCTTTAGAACTGAGGGAAGCAAGAATTTCCAATTCTAAATATTTTAAGCTCCGGAAAGCAATTCATTCAGTAGAAACATCAGTGTAACTACTTCTTCATAAAGCAAGCTATGACAATGTCACGGACCTGCTTATGGAAAGCCACATTCTTCAAAGTGACTGACAACTGAGGAGTTACAGAGCTCCACTGAACACAGGCCGTACGCACAGCACACATCCACTAATGCTCACGGTGCTGACCATTGCTGATGTGGTCTGCCACACTACACACAGAGCAGCGCCACCTAACACTACTCCCCACTGTGGTAACAGTGCAGCTGCTTGCCTCTTCCAGGAGCAGGTTCTCTTTTGTGTTCTTCCCAAGGCATTTTAGAGACAACTATAAACACAACTGCATTGGTTATTTACTCTAGCACAGCTCATAAGGACAAGGATGCTCATGTTCCTGCTCATTTAGGAGACTGGCTGTTTTCTAGGGGATACCTTTGGTCAGCGCAGCTGGAGAGAGCTGTTGCTAGCCTCTCTCAGGTGCAAGCCAGGTACTGCAAAACACCCTACAATGCCACAGTGGAAAATAAAGTGGCAAGGTTGAGTTTTTTTTCTTTATTGGTTTTTCCAGACAGGTCTTCACTGTGTAGCCTTGGCTGTCCTGAACCTTACTGTGTAGACCAGGTTGGCCTTGAACTCACAGAGCTCTGATTAAAGGGATGAGTCACCACACCTGGCTAAGGCTGAAAATTTTAATCCAGGGAAATATCCAAACCCCCCCCCACTGCTCTCACTGAGATTAGCATTCTAATTTTACATTACATTTATTTACTTATTCCTGTGCGTGTGTGTGTGTGAAGGGGGGGCATGGCACTGTGTGGAGGTAGAAGGACAACTCGTAGCAGGTGGTTCTCACTTTCTACTATGTGTGTCCCAGGGATCAAGCTAAGAAAGTGCCTCTACCTGCCGAGCCACCTCACTACTCCATAGTAACCTCCATCTGAAGTGTGTCTTCATAGAACCATACAGTAGTCTTCCCTCATAACCATGTGCATTTAGTCTTCAGCTATTGCTGTCGCTAACAAAAGTGTCAACGATTCTACTGGATGGCCTCTGGCAAACATCTCATTTAGACATAAATAGCAAGGCACCCAAATTCAATCCAAAGGAGGAATTTGACAAGATACCAACACATGCTTAAAACCCTATCTCTTAATTCTAAAATTTAAATAAAAAATTTCAAAGTTGGACTTACTCTCCTGTAGGCTCCAATTCACTGATCTCAAACCAAACCAGAAGGTCATACTTGCTCATGCTCTGTCCAAGGCTGGTCTTGTTCATGGTATTTAGCTTGGTGGCTGGAACTTTAAAAAAAGTTTATATAACATGTCAAAATCTGTTCCAAGTTCACTCAGCAAAAGCATAGGCATCTTTATTTTTAATTAACCACTTATCTTTATTTTATGTATTTTGGTGTTTTGCCTGCATGCATATCTGTATGAGGGCACTGGAGACCCTGGAACAAGGGTTACAGACAGTTGTGAGCTGCCATGTGGGTGCTTGGAATTGAACCCAGGTCCTCTGGAAGAGCAGCTGGTGCTCTTAACCACTGAGCCATCTCTTCAGCCCCAACACAGGCATCTTTAATCTCAGTCTTTAAGAGGACAGATTTCAATGTGAGAGTTCCAGAGAAGGTTCAACACCAAGTGACCAGTGCCGCTAATCCAGAGCACAAGGAAAGCAAGCAGAGGCCCTCCTCCTCACAACACTGCTCTAAACATGTGAGTGAAAATGGGTTTATAGAAAATAAATGTGCTGCATAAACCATTCAAAACCTTTACTTCTGAGAGCTTCCTATCTGGGGGCATGGTGTCCTATCACCACGGTACCGAGGAGACGATGCTTGGGAAGCACCAGGGGAGAACCTGGCATGTCACAAGGGTTGTCTGCCAACTCACAGCTCCCCACACCCAATAGTCACAAAGATTGTAAAGATGGTGAAATCCAGGCCACACCCCAGATAATCAAATTATAAATAATGTCTGTGTGTGGGAAGCAGTTCTGCCTCCCATGCAGAAGGATCTGAGCGCCACTGGCCTGGATAGATCAGGAGTCTACATGCACTCCTCTGTACACATTTTCCTCAGATGTAAATTCCACAGTCTTAACAATACTAATGCTACGTGGCTTCAGTTGAGCTTCTTATGCTGTGAGCCTTTCCTCAGTTTGTAAAATGTGGATCATAATATTTAGTCTGCTACTTAGAAAAATATATTGTGAAGACCCATTAGCACAATGTATTGAAGGGGCTTTATCAACCACGGGGCATTTCTCCAATGAACAGCCCATTGGCCATAGTTACCAACTGTGTTTCCATGTGTTGGGGCTGCTAATAAGGAAACTGGTAGCCAGGTGGTGGTGGCAGTGGTGGTGATGCATGCCTTTAATTCCAGCACTTGGGAGGCAGAGACAAGTGGATCTCTGAGTACGAGGCCAAACTGGTCTATAGAGCGAGTTCCAGGACAGCCAAGACTACACAGAGAAACCCTGTCTTGAAATGACCAAAAAAGAAAGAAAGAATGAATGAAAGGAAGGAAGGAAGGAAGGAAGGAAGGAAGGAAGGAAGGAAGGAAGGAAAGAAAGAAAGAAAGAAAGAAAGAAAGAAAGAAAGAAAGAAATTAAAATAAAAGAGAAAAGAAAACTAGTTACTGTTCTGGTAGTCATCTAAGTAAGCAAACCCTAAGTACTTAGGAAAGAAAGAGGAGAGGGGAGGGAAAGAAAGGAGACAGGAAGGAAGAGGAAGGAAGAGGAAGGGAGAGGAGAAGGGAGGGAAAAAGAGAGGAGGGAAGAGGTGAGGAGAGAAGAGAAGGGGGGTGAAGGCTTGAATGTAGCTCAGTGTTTGTCTAACAGGCACAAGGACAAGGGTTTGATCACTAACACTGCAAACAAACAAAAAACAACTCCTATTTTAAAAATCAAAATTAAAAATATTATTGCAAAACAATACAAACGAAGTATCAGGAGGCCACGGTGGAGAAGCAGCAGAGTAAGGAAAGTGCTTGCCTAGTACGGATGAGGCTTGGGGCCAATCCCTAGCACCCCATAAACTAGGTACGATGGTTTATACATATACAGGCACTCTGGAGATGAGACTGGAGGGCCAGAAGTTCAAGAACATTCTCAGCTATATAGCTAGTTCAAGGTAAGCCTGGGCTAGCAACCCTGTCTCAGAGAAAAGAGAGAGAACAAAAAAAAAAAAAAAAGAAATCAGGGCACCTCATCCTCAAAGAGATGGAGGTTAAAAGGTGCCCCTTGCAGCCTCCCTGAAGGAACTGGGATGTGATCTTAACAACAGAGCTCTACTGTAAACTAAGGGAACAAACCAAAATATTGGTATATCATATTACAAGCCAGGTTTTAGGAGAAACGCCTAAAGTTGATTCTACATCTAAGGCGGAGCTAGTTTAGCTACTAACCACATCGTTTGGGCACCCTACATCTAAGGCGGAGCTAGTTTAGCTACTAACCACATCGTTTGGGTACCCTACATCTAAGGCGGAGCTAGTTTAGCTACTAACCACATCGTTTGGGTACCCTTTCATTCTGGAAGCTGGGAACTGGCAGAACGAGCAAAGGCAGCAATGAATCAGCCTCATTCTGGAAGGTGGCAACAGCAGAGGAAGCTAGCACATTGGCGTGCTCAGAAAACGTGTCCAACATATGCACATTCACATAGCCAGACAAGAGGAACCGTATCAGCTCAATCTTTCTTTCATGGTCTGAAGCCGATGGGGATATGGAATAGAGGGAGGAGAATGAGCACGGGGAAGGGTGGGAGTTTGGTAAGTGGGCAGTAAGGGAAAAGGACAAAAATAAAGAAAAGTGAAAACAAGATAATGAAGAGCAACAAATTCTGTTGTTCTATTGTAAAACAGGATATCTATTATTATCAGTGTTAAAATGTAACAAGAAAGGACTTTGAATATACACACTACAAACAAATAAAAAATGCTTAAGATATGAATATACTAATTATACTGATATATACATGTGTTCCTCAGAGCATATAGTTACAAATGTATTGTATTATGATGTAAATATGTATAGTTATTATGTGTCAATCAAAAACAAAAGTCCCAACAGCAAAGGTGAACAGGCAGAATAAATTTAATACGCAAATAAATGTTAAGAGACTGACAAGCTAATTACATACAAAGCACAGAGATTTAAGAAGGAGGAGGAGGTTATCAAGTCTGAATGAGAAGGCCACAGAGACAGAGCCCAATAGTTTCTGACCTCCTATCTCAGATCAGGAACCCCGCATTCATGTTCCTATTAGAAATACACAAGAGGAACAGGAACACACAAAGACACAGAGAGAAGGAACTCTAGTGTGATTCTTTTTTTTAATGTATATAGTGTCCTGTCTGCAGTCCAGAAGAGGGCACCAGATCTCCTTACAGATGGTTGTGAGCCACCATGTGGTTGCTGGGACTAGGACTCAGGACCTCTGGAAGGGCAGCCAGTGCTCTTAACCTTAGAGCCATCTCTCCAGCCCTCTCCAGTGTGATTCTTGTCTGGAAACCATTCAGAATAGATGTATGCACATCAGGCTGTTTAGCTGCTGCTTACCTGGTTTGGAGAGTGGCATGGGTGGTGGAAAGAATCTTCGAGAAGGCTGAGGAGGACTGCAAAGAGAGGAAGAAGACATTTACCAGGACCAGATGGAGTTAAGTGTTGCCATTAGTGATATGCTTATACCTGTTTTTTGGGTTTTGGAGATAGGGTTTCTCTATGTTGCCCTGGCTATCCTGGAACTCGTTCTGCATACCTGGCTATCCTCAAACTCCCAGAGGTCCGCCTGTCTCTGCCTCCCTAGTGCTGGGATTAAAGATGTGTGCCATCACCACCTTGCCTTTCTTTTTTTTTTTTCCCGAAATGTTTAAACCTTTTTAAGGAAACAGAAACATGCTGGACGGTGTGTTTCCTCATTAGTAGTGATGACTCCACCCTGAGTCTCCACTTCATAAAGTAAAGGCATCAGAAACAACTACATATGTGTTCTAGCTCTACAGCACCAACTTTATACCCATCAATAATTTCTTCTTACAACAGAAAGAAGGCATTCAAAGTCATCTGGACAAAACTGCTGTCTCTCAGCTTAGTGATTAGGTTAGCTACAAGAAGGCAGTGACATTTCAAGAGCAAAAACAGGGAAATGTATGAATCTACTAATCAGTTATCTGCAGCCATGCAAAGAGTTCTTTTCCAGAACTGAAGAACTAAAAACCTAAACAGCAATAACAATCCACGTCTGCTCATCTGACCCAAACCTGTTAAGATCTTGTCCTTGCAGATGGAGCGGGTGCTGCTGGTAGTGCCCAAAGACCTCAAATACGATGGGCTTGGTTTTGATGTAGTCCACAAATGACTCGGTGACCTCCACTGCAATCTAGTAAGAAGAAAGTCCAGTGAGGCTGGGGTAGGTGATGGTGAGAAAGCACAGGCTCGCGCTTGCAGCAGCCCTTCAGCACTGCTAAGCATCCTGCGCATCCCGGGGTTTCACGGCCAGGCCTCCTACACCACAAGACAGGTTTCCCTCTGGTTTTGTTTCGAATGTCACTTTACCAAGCGTCAGCATTCTAGACCCTCCACAGAGCAGCAGAATTGACTTCACTTTGTTGTTGCTCATGATTTCAAGACTTGCCTGTAGCTCTCTCTACCTGCTTTTTCCTTTGCTGTACCTCAGAAAAAGCCCAGGCAGCAATTCTGCTAGGAAGGCCTTCCCTCCAAAGCCCAGGTGAATTAGTAGAAGGGATAAGAAAAACGTGTTGGCTGTGGACTATGAGCAAGGCCCAATGCCCAGCTTGAGACACTCTTTCTTCTTTTGTCCACCTTTTATTTATGCTACATCTTTCAGAAAACCTCTCTCTTTAGAACCATTTTCTCTCACCCAGAAAAGTAACTTAAAGTCTTTCTATGTGGAAACCTTCCCTTTGAATTTAAAGAATATCATTTTCATGTCCCTATATTCTATGACTATATTTTCCCTTAATTCTAAGTTCCTTGGGGACATCTGTGGTTTCATGAGTCAGTGGCTTGATAACAGCTGATCGGCATTTATCAAAGACACACTTTATTTTTAGTTAGAGATATGTACCTATGTCTATGCCTGGGTTTGGATTATGTGCATGTTGAGTATATGAACAAGTGTCCTCAGAGGCCAGAAGAGGTCTTTGGATCCCTTGGAACTGGAGTCTTACACAATTATGGGCTGGAAACCCAACTCAAGTCTTCTATAAGAGCACTACACACTCAACTACCGAGCCATCTCTCCAGCCCATATTTCATGCTCTATTTTTAATTTTACTCTATCTTTGATTGCCTTTTCTTCTCTCACTTCATATATTTAAAAATTTTTGTTTGTGCTGGAGTTCTAATTCAGGGCCTCATGCCTGTGAGGTAAGCACTCTTCCAGTCTGGCTACTGATGCAGCCCAGTCCCCTCTCTCTTTACAGAGTAGATGTGAGCAAAAAGGAAAAGGAAGGCAGTGGAGATTCTAGATGCTACAGGCAGGCTTCTTTGTGTTTAAATTTCATCTTTGCCCCTTCCCAGCTTTGTAGCCTGGGTGAGAGGCAGGACCTGCTTGGTGCTCAGCTCCCTCAACTGCAGGATAGGGTTATGAGAGTCATGGTGTAGAAATGAGGGCTCAGTGGTGCAGAAAACGGGGTGGGGCTGATACAAAATGAATTCTTAATGAACATCAGTATTATGATGAAGATTCTTTTTTTTTTTAATTAAATTATCTGTGTGTGTCTGGTGCCTGTGCTACAGCATGCGTGTGTGAGTCAGAAGACAACTGTGGGAGCCAGTTCTCCCCTTCCACCACATGGGGCCTAAGGATGTTCTCCGGCCATCAAGCTCATCAGTAAGTGCTTACATCCGCCGAGCCACCTCACCACTGAGCCACCTCACCACTGAGCCACCTCACCACTGAGCCACCTCACCACTGAGCCACCTCACCACTGAGCCATCATCTCACCACTGCCCTCGACTTGTGAGTCGAGGCTGAATGAAATACACAGCTGGAAAGCCTATTTCCTTGGTGCATGTGTGAAGACAGCTGTGAGGGATATGGACAAATAAACACAGCTACCAGGGAACACTCTGAATCTTAACTCGATTACAGAAGGTCTTCAGTATCTTCTAGATTACTTGTAAGCAACAATGTAAACATCCTAGAGTTTTCAGGATACTATGTTAAATTATCAAAACTGATACCAAACATGCTCATTTTTTCTAGGGTAGGAATTATCTTTTTTTTTTTTTTTTTTTTTTTGGTTTTTTCGAGACAGGGTTTCTCTGTAGCTTTGGAGCCTGTCCTGGAACTAGCTCTTGTAGACCAGGCTGGTCTCGAACTCACAGAGATCCGCCTGCCTCTGCTGGGATTAAAGGCGTGCGCCACCACCGCCCGGCAGGAATTATCTTTATAAAAACTGATATTCAAATGGATGGAAGATTTCATTGGGAGACTAGACTGCACACACTCACTGGGCCACTGTCACCCAGGAAGAGTCTGGCTGTTCCTCCCCTGAAGACTACCTCACTGCCTGTGCCACCATCTCTACTGCTCATTCTCTCTGCACAGCAGACAGCTCACACCTCACATGATCGTCCTTCCTTAGCCAACAAAACCAGGAATGTAAACTTGAGGTGTGTGGCAAGCCGTGCAGGTCACTCACATTCTGTACGTGATAGAAACCCAGGGGACTTCCTCTTCCGTTGTTTTTGAGGGGTTCGGTGGAGAATGCTTCATCATGCCGATGCAAAAAGCTTAACAAAGAGAGAGAGATGAGTACTGTCAGAATTCATCAGATATGGTTTGATTTTGAGATAGCCTCACTATGACACTCACTGAGCTCTGTCTGCTTCTGCTCCCAGGTGCTAGGATTCAGGGTGTGCTAGGGTGTCCAGCGGGGTCTGGACTCCACAGCTAGGATTCAGGGTGTGCTAGGGTGTCCAGCAGGGTCTGGACTCCACAGCTAGGAGCGTGCTAAACAAGGCACTTCCCTCTGCTTCTGCTGTGTCAAGTGATGATTATTTCTTTCCATGCCAGCATTTCCCTATCACACAGACAGCATTTTAGATTCAAAATGGATAAAAAATTAAGTGACCCCGATTATTTAGACAAATGGGACACATACAGAAGCATGGCTCACGGAGAGTAAAGAAATCAACTCAACAAATTTGTAGCAGGATACTGTAGTGCATGACTGTGACCTGAGCACTCAGGAAGGAGAATGGGGAGAATGGCAGGGCTCAGGCCAGAGAGCTCTACACAGCAGTTCCAGGCCAGCCAGGGCTACACAGATCTCCCTGTCTTAAAACATGCAAACCTATCCCTCACACCCATAAAAACAAATAAAAAATATACCCCCCAAACCTCAATGAATGAACGTTACTCGCAAAACCCAAAAAACAATGAACAAACCTACCCCCAAACTCAAAAAACAAATGAAAAAAACCTACCCCCCCAAAAAACCAATCAAACCAATCAACAAAATATAAAGTCTTGTTCTTGTTTTACTGAAAATGAAATCACATTACTTAGAGAAAGCTTGGAAACCTGAGCCTCTGCCAGGCACGGTAAACCCTATGGCAGGCTCGCCTAGCAGTCCATTATCTGGACAAGAGATGCTAAAGTCGTCTTCCAGGAATTGCCTCTGACATGAGCCCGAGGGCTTTGTGTTCCCACGACAGGGGACTACTTCTCAAAAGCTAAGATCTCACTGTCTACAAAGATGTACTGAAGTGCCTGCTCTCCAGCAGACGGCGAGAGTTTATCCACAGGGCTTAACACACAGGTTACACTCTAAAAGGTCAGATGGGGAAAAAAACATATTTAAAAATCTTTGATTTTTTTTTTTGTTTTTCATGACAGTGTTTCTCTGTGTAGCTCTGACTGCCCTAGAACTCACTCTGTGGACCAGGTTGGCCTCAAACCCACAAAAATCCACCTGCCTCTACCTCCCAAGTACTGGGACTGAAGGCATGCCCCACCACTGACACGCTTATTTAAGAATTTTTTTTTTAGATTTAAGTGTATGTATGTTTTGCTTGCATGTATGCATATGTACCACATGTGTGCATGGTGCCTATGGAGGGCAGAAGAGGTGGTCAGACCCCCAAAACTGGACTTAAGGATGGTTGTTAAGCACTTTGTGGGTGTTCATATCTGAACCTGGGTCCTCAGCAAGAGCAACAAGTACTCTTAACCACTGAGCCATCTCTCCAGCACCCAGGAGGGGGGAGGGATTTTGAACAGCGATCTTGATTTTCACACCAGTTGACTTTGGCACGTCGGCCAAAGGCTCCAAATTACTAACAACCCCTACTGCTGACACTGACGTTTTCTGTAATTATACTATATCTTTTTGAACTCATTTAAAAAAATACACACATTTTGATTTTTTTTTTCTCAAGACAGGGTTTCTCTGCAGCTTTGGAGCCTGTCCTGGAACTAGCTCTTGTAGACTAGGCTGGCCTTGCTCCTGGAGTAAGGGGACTCCACTGACTCCTCCAGCAGTGTACACTGTAAGCTCCATGGGGAACCCTGAGCCGTCATGCCAGAGCAGGGTTTGATTCTCATCCTGGGAGAAGAAAGTGCTCTCTAGAGACCTGCCATCTTTATCCCTCAAGAGTCTTAGTCTTTCACACAGGTTCAAGTATTTTAGCACCTGGTCCCCAGGTGGCAGTTGTTTGGGAGGCTATGGGTCCTTGAGGAGGAAAGCCTTGCTAAGGAAGTACATCACTGTGGGCAGACCTCTCTCTCTCTCTCTCTCTCCCCTCTTTTCCCCCCTCCCCCTCCCTCTTCCCCCCTCTCTCCCCTCTCCCCTCCCTCTCCCTCTCCCTCTCTCTCTCTCCCTGAACCTGCCTGCGAATGGCCAACCTCTTGCTCAAATTGCCATGCCGCTTCTCTGCCATGGCGGGCTCTGCCCCCCCACCTCCCCAGCTGTGGTATCAGTGAACCTTTCTCTCTAAGCTGCTTTTGCCAGGGTGCTCTATTCCAGCAACAGCAGAGTAACTATGGCAGGTGGCTTACTTGAACTGACAGAAGATGTCTGCATACTCTGGAAGGATCCCACTGGCCTGGAGCACCGTGACTCGGAAGGTGAAGGCGCTGCCCAGCTTCAGGTGGTTGCCAATCTCCTCAGAAAACCCCTCCATCACCATCTTCCCATCCAGCAAAGTGCCCGACTTCAAATCTACAGAGTTAAGGATACACATACGGGTCAAGTAATATGAAGAGGAGGACCTGGGCGTTCTTCCTGTTTCCAGCTGATCAGAGCCACTGCTCGGCTGTGGTAGTCAACGTTTCCCCTGAGAATCTCCTCGGTGACAGCAGTCTGCCTACGCACCCAAGTCATTCATTCGGTTGACTTCTTCGGCAGGAGTGATGACATCAGAACTCTGACCCTGCCCTTCCACGATCCTCAGCTCCTCCAAAGACAGGCCAGAACGAGTCATTGCGACAGAAGAAAAGTCACTCTGGAAGTAAGGCAAGGCTCGGTAAATGACGTACTCTTCCATGTCTTGATCGATTTTTATTTGTACAATAATAACAATATTTTTATTTATACAACAAATAATTATTTGTACGAAATAATAAGTAAGTGGGACTAAGAGTTGTGGGAGAGAAGGCAGTCTGTTAATGCATTTTCATCTTTGTAACTATTAGACATAGCCCATATCTTACTAAGTAACTAACTGTGGAGTAACCAGCATCTTAGGATTGCTAATGTTCTAGGCAAAGGAACTGGGTACTAGTGGTGGACATTTCCCTCATAAATCCATTTTCTTCCTTTCTTTCCTCAAATAATTCTTACCTGATTAAAGTACTCGTTATCAAAAGATATTTTAGCTGTTCCTGACTGCCGAATTCCAGAGCCATAATCAGGAGCTTCTTCATCCGCTAAATAAAAAGAAGCCAACAAAGACGGGATGATAGTGCATGTGAGGGGAACAGCGCTTAGAGAATCATAAAGGAGGGAGGAGAGATTCAGTATAAGAATGAAAGGCACTGCAGAAGTGAGCCGCAGCTGCTGCTCCCAACCATTCCTGCTCAAACAAGAAGAGTTAAAAAGAACTGGTTTCAATCTTGAGTTTGTTTATAATGTCACACCTAGGAATTCTGACCCCTTAACATCTTGGCAAGACTATATATTCAATAATAGGCAACATAGATGGAGACATTATACTAACTTGTGGAAGAGACACATACAACTCAGTGTGGGTGACTATGTGACAGTTTCCATCACATGGAGCCCAACATGTATGAGTTAAGATAGACAGTACAGAAAACAGCCATATTCTTTCCGCAGAATGCTGGCACAAATACGGGAAGTGAAACATATTTGATCCATGTATTACATTTAGCAGGGAAATAAATGGCCTTTTGTCTTGAGACAGGATCTCATACATGAGTCCAGGTTGGCCTCAAACTCACTCTGTAGCTAAGGTTGACTTTCAACTCCTGATCTTCCTGTCTCTACCTTCTAATTCTGGAATTACAGTATGTACCGCTATGCTCAGAAAGAAAAAGTCTAATAGAAAGCTAGGCCAGAATAACCTAAAATCCTTGGTTATTCCGACGTTCAAGGCCTATCAACTGGGTGTGGGGCTCATACTTGTGAGGTCAGCACTCAGAACATCAAGACAGGAGAACTGTGGAGTACAGGACAACTTGGACCACACCGTGAAACCGTAAACTACAAACAATTCAAAATACAAAAGTAAATGTTCAATACACGAGCCAAGCACTGTGGTGTATCCCAAAAGAGCCTATCCTGTCTTTTTTTTTGTTTTTTTTTTTTTTTTTTTTTTTCGAGACAGAGTTTCTCTGTGGCTTTGGAGCCTGTCCTGGAACTAGCTCTTGTAGACCAGGCTGGCCTCAAACTCACAGAGATCCGTCTGCCTCTGCCTCCTGAGTGCTGGGATTAAAGGCGTGCGCCACCACCGCCCGGCCTATCCTGACTTTTAAAAACAAACAAAAACAATGTCTTTTATATATAAATATATATAGCTCAGGCTGACTTCAAACTACACAATCCTCCATGCTTGTCTAAACTGCTCATCACTTTTTCAAAGTCAATCCTAGAGTTAGATAGTTACACACATTTTTTTCTCAAAACAGGCAATATCCCAGACTAAAGTGAAATCTACTTATGATACTTGTGATGGGGAGGATATAGATACACTAATAGAGAGGAGGCTTAAGGAGGCCTTCCTCAATTGAACAAACACATGACCACTTATATATGTGGCTGAAGTGTCACCCACATGGAGCTAGCCTGCTTTTTCTGTGATTTCTTTCTCTTAAAAAATTATTTTAAGTGCATTGGTATTTTGCCTGTATGTAAGTCTGTGTAATGGTGTCAGATCCTCTGAACTGGAAATACAGACAGTTATGAGTTGCCATGTGGGTGCTGGGAATTGAACCCAGCTTCTCTGGAAGAACATCCAGTGCTCTTAGCCACTGAGCCATCTCTCCATCCCCTATCCTGCTTTTTCTGTAGGAAAGAACCCACAGCTCCCATTGAGAAAAAGGTCACTCACCTGCAATGGCCTGCACAGCCACGCGCAGAAATCCCCGCACTTCTCCCTTCTCGCTGACGATGGCCACCCTGTGAATCAGGGGCACCGGATACAGCAGGTTGCTCAAGTACACAAATGCCCTGGAGACAGAAACCCAGATACAAACATTAGAACATCTGAGGAAGGAGAGGTTGGGACTTTCCATCGATTGAGAGAATGTTTCCCCAAACTGAGCTGGTCTCTGGGCCTTTTAAGATGTCTCTGAATTCTGACGTCTTAAATTGCCTCCAGCTGCTTTCTCACGCAATCAGTACATAAGCAAGTGCGAAGACCGACTTAGACCAAATTACTCTCTTAAAAAAATTACAGCATAGGTGGAAGAGTAACAATTGGAAGTAGATGTTCAATACTGTGATTTCTGCAGAGGAGAGGAGCTCACTGAAGAGCTAAACCTTCAGAGGTAAGGACGGACCAAGAGATCTGGCTTCTCACCATACACAAAAGAGAAACTAAGAGATTAAAAAAAGGCAGGGAAATGTGTCTGGAATAGTTATTAGTTCTAAAGTGGATTTTACATCACAGCACTATGAGTCTTTGCTTTACTTAAAGGACTAAAATGTGAGAGAAGCAGACATGTAGGCAGAGGAGCTATGCAGCCAGAAATTTCTGAGTAGTGAGCTGGCAGGAGAATGGGCATCAAGATGAACGCTAAGAGAGAGGACAGAGCCAGCCCTATGCAGTTAGTCTCTGCTCCTCAAACTAAAGTCATCAATAAAAGGGGAGTTACAAGTCTCTCCTGCCTCCCCTTCTATTTTCTTCTTTTGTGGTCCTGGGGGACCACAGGGAACTAGAGGTTCATACTTATTACATAAGACCTCAGGATTCTACCAGCCAAGGCCTTTTTCTGAGACAGGGCCTCACTACTCAGGCTGTCTTTGAACTCACTTTGCAGCCTAGGCAAACATTAAAAATCTCTATCCTTCTGCCTCAGTCTTCCAGGTAACTGAGATTACAGGCCTGAGCTTCCAGACCTGGCCAATACTTGATATTTCTAACACATTAGACAAGTCCTATCATCTTCGTGCTTTTAAAAGGTTCACTATTTTGTAGATTTTTAAAAACATTTGTATTTACATGGTCTCATTAGACTGTGTGTGTGTGTGTGTGTGTGTGTGTGTGTGTTGTAGGTGAGGGGATGGAAGACAACTGTTAATGAGTCCCTTCTCTCTTTCCACCATGTGGGTTTCATGGATCAAAGTCAGGTGGTCAGGCTTGGTGGTAAATGCCACTACCCACTGAGCCATCTCACCTGCCCCTGCTCATTTTTTTTTAAAAAGCAATTAAAACTGATCATCACAAGTCCAAAGGGCACATGTTCCAATGACTGGAAGAAAAGTGGAATCTAGTTCCTACTGTTACTCCTGTCTTCTCACTTGGTATATGCTGATCTTTGTACATAAAACAAAAGACAAAGAGTATATTACCCCAGGAAACTAAATATAACTGACCCTGACGCACAGTACTGTTTGCTGCATTTCTTGATCTAATTTCACATTACAAAAAGAGAAGAATGAAGGAATGGATACTCAGGATTTCAACTCAAAATAATGAAAGATTATGAAAATAGGTACAATGCATTACATTAATAACATTTAAGAGCATAAATGAAGTACGCATGAAAAGCAAACACAAATAACTGCAAATGAACAGGAAATTGTAGCATGATGTCTAATTCCCTTTCAGTCTGCTCCAAAGCATGAGAGCGAATATTAACACAGAGGATTAACTTTTGCTGAATAGAAACTTATGAATGAAAATGTAATCTAAAAAGGATTACCAGTAGGATCAAACACCACTACCTCGACTGAGTTTCAGAAACTAAGAATTTGGCATATGGAACCAAATGGCTAATTTCACTTCCAAAGTCAGCACACACACAGGCTACCCTCCTGCCTCAATGGCATTCCAGTCAGACCTGCCCACTTCCAATGCCCGGGCCATTAAGAGCCATCACACGTCTCTCCTTCCTGCAGCCCTGTCCTCCACTCCATGCTTTGATTTCACAGCCTTAGGTCTTACTGTAAATGCTGCTTCCATGACAGGCCCTCCCAACATTACATGCTGGAGTCACACACACACACACACACACTCCTTTCACTGTGGCTATCACTGGCATCTATGTGATTATCACTCAGTGTCTTCATCACTCACCAGACTACAAGACTGTGAGGAGAGGAGACAGCTCTGGTTTGCTCATCTATCTGCAGAGATGTGGCTTGCAGTAAATATACTCAATAAATATCTAGTAAGTGAATGCTTATGTATGTTAGAACCCAGGAAGGTGACCCATCCTTTAACTTTACACAGAAGTGGAAAACTTTTCAGGAAGATGGGTCATACGGTCAACTTTATACTAGTCTGACTTTTCAAAATTAAACTTACAATGGATATTGACCACATAGACTACTTAGAGATCCCACTGTTACTTAATTTTACTATGTAAAGTATAATTATTAGGCAAAATTAAAAACCACTGTAGTGCATGTGTTCTTTACGGCCTTGGCATGTTAGGCAGAGGCTGTACTGCTAAGCAAAGTCACCAGCCCAAGAGCTACTTATTTTTAGAAACATACATTCATAGGCATATCATCACAAAATAATGCTGGACTGCACATTAACGGTGACAATTCCTTCTGCCCATGACAAAGGCTGTTCTAAACACTGATGCACTGAAGGCACTGTACACGTCCTTCTCTAGGAGAGTCTACGGCAAGGCAGAGGCACTGGCTCTGTGACACAGACACACTCACGAGACAGCTCCGTGCCGTGCAATCAGAACACAGCCTTTAGCCCAACGCTGTGCAAGGCTTCTCCTCGGAAGCTTTTAAACTCGAATTCCATGATTAACTCTGTATTGAATATCCTTATACTTTGACCCGGCAGACTGAAGGAGAACAGGGATGGAGGGGAGAAGACGTAAAAGACACACGAGTAGAAAGCGATGTGAAGTTACTTCAGGAAGAGAAGCTAATTTGTCAACATAAAGAAAATCAGCATAATTACGGTGATACTCATAGAAAAGACATCAGTTTAGGTACTTGAGAAAGGTCACAGAATAACCATCTTTTGCTCCTTTCGCCCAGAAGACTAACATATATTTTACATTTCAGCCCGAGTTATGATGGCGTTTCATAACATCCCAACATGCCGTAAGAGAATAGCTAAAGGGACAAGCTCTTTTACTCTGGATACAAAGATTCACCAGAGGCAGCCATGGCCAAGAAACACACCTATCAATGGAATTCAAAGGAAAACATGCAAATTTTTACAGTGAGTTCTGTTTATAATTCTGGGCCAATAGGGAACCTGACACCATGAACTATATATAACAACAGGAAAGGACTTATAACGTGACACGTCCGGTCACCACTGCACAACTGGGAGATGCTGCTGGGGCAAAACTGGAGAGCTGTTCTTCACTTACTGACTGCTACGACTTCACCTTCTCCCAGGAGCTTCTGTTTGGTGGTAAGATTTGAACTCAGGGAAATCACCACCAAGTTCTCCCCAGCTCACCACCTCAGCCCCCTTCTTGCAAGGAAGTGTTAGCTCTAGAACCCAGAAATCCGAACAAATGAAAATATCAACTTCTGAGCCCATAGCTCCACAAATATTCTAAATGAAAATCAGTGTAGCTGACTGCTTTATATCTATTCTTATATACGACAGACGGAATAAAACTAAAAAGAAACTATGCATCTTACTTAGCACAGTGAGTGGCCACATTAAGGAGGATTTGGACTTAACTCTTTCATAAAACCAACTCAAGATACAAGTACTTCTAAGAAGAAGTCTCTTTTTTCTTTTTCTTTTGAAAACAGGGTTTCACTATGTAGCCCTGGTTCTCCTGGAACTCATTATGTAGAGATCAGATTGGCCTTGAACTCACAAAGATCTGCCAGCCTCTGCTGTGTATCACTATGCCTGGCTCTAAGCAGAAGTCTTAATGGCTACATTCATTTTGTTAGTACAGATAATGAAATATAAAAAAGGGGGAAATGGATTTTTTAAAAGGTATTTAATTAATTATTTATTAAGTATACAGCGGTCTGCCTGCTTGCAGGCCAGAAGAGGGCACCAGATCTCATTTTAGGTGGTTGTGAACCACCATGTGGTTGCTGGGAATTGAACTTAGGACCTCTGGAAGAGCAGGCAGTGCTCTTAACCACTGAGCTATCTCTCCAGCCCAAAAAATGGATTTTTAAAAAAAGGTTCTTTTCCTCTAACTCATTTAAGTTGCTTGTCCTAAGTGAGTGCCAGAGAAGCCCAGAACTCAAGGTCCTCCTGACCACTGTGTTGGGATTCTCTTTACCAGGCCTCCTCCTCATAATGTGATGCTGCAGAACATGGCAAACAGACAGAGGAGTGTAGGCAAAGTGAACAAGCTAATGATCAGAATCTGGCTCTACTGCCAGTCTTCTTAGACTAGAACAGGAATGTACTGAGGGATACAGATCAGAATGAATAAAGCACTCTTCGTGCACACTTCTCTCATTTCAATATAAAATGGCTTCTCTAAAGCCCTAACCCTGGCAATGCAGCACAGGCTAACAATATTCACGACTATATAATCTCATCTCGTTTGTTCATGGAGAATCTGTATTATAGGACTCAGGCCACCACAGCAATTTCGGTGTCACTTCTACCTAAAGCTTTTCTTTCTGCTCTCACCGTCATTCTCTCCAGTGAGTGACGAGTTCCCACCAGGGGTCCAGTCCATATGACAGCTAAGTCTGAACCCTATGTCTCTGTTGTGTCAGGAGACGAGCAACTGGTGCTTACCTGCTCTACAGTGGTAGATTAATGCATCATTAACCTTAATCTTTGTTTTTTCCAGACAGGGTTTCTTTGTATCACCTTGGCTGTCCTAGAACTAGCTCTGTAGACTAGGCTGGCCTTGAACTCACAGAGATCTGCCTGCCTCTGCCTCCTGAGTGCTGCCACCACCGCTTGGCTTTGTTTCTGTTATTTTTTTTAAGACAGAAGTCTCACGTGTCCCAAGCTAGCTCCAAACTCTCTATGTAGCCACATATAACCCCAAACTCTAATCTTCCTGCCTCCACCCGCCAGTGCTGGCATTGGAGGTGTGTACTACCATACCCAGCTTGAAGCAGTGAGCATTCTACTATCAAACCTAAAATTATTTCATTATGAAGAGTGGACGTAGAAATAGGAACCTATGCACCTCTGACAGAGGGGTGTGCACATCAAGAGCTGGAGACAACGACTCAGCTTGGGACCTCAAGGTAAAAGTTTTATGTACCACAAACAAATACTGATAACTTCCTAAGATCCATGATTATAAACCCTACAAGTTATTTCTGGCAAAAGTTCAGGACCTGCAGAAAGGTTCAGAAACCAGTTACAGCAAGATAGCCGCTGTCAACAAGGAGAGCTGGGCACTCCCGATTCTTCTCTGGAGCAAGTCCACTGCAGTCCTCTAATTTCTGAGGTGCCACCGATTCCTCAGCCTAACCTGGGGCTTTCTTGGCTCCTGCTCATCTTATTCCCTTTAGAGATGAAGCATCTAGACTACAGTAACGTGTGCTGAAGCCATTACATGGGAATCTTAATTGCTGGGCAATCTGGGCCAAGCAGTCTCCAGGTAGTCCTCCTAAGATGCAGTCTCTCTCGAGTGCTACGCAGACCGTGCCTCCCAGACAAGGCTTGCGCTCATTTCCTAGCCTCAGTGGCCTTCACAGCCCTCTGAGCACTGGAAGACTCAGGCAGGACTGTTGCTGAAGTAAGGGTAAAGCAGGATTATCCGAAATTGCACAAAGAGTAGAACAAGAGCTGGTCCCTTTTCGCCTTTCTCACAATAACCTCACCAACCTTCCTACTAAAATGAACCAAGGGGATCGGTCGTAAAACGGGTCATGCCCATCACTGAAGAGATCTGATCCCTCTTCCATCCCTGCGTCAGAGCCGGTGTCATCCACGAATGCCTCATCATCAAAATCCTCCATGTCATCCTGCTGCTCGTCAGCCAGTTCAGTGATGTCGGAATCGGCCGTGGAAAAAGTGGGGGAGGGTGTGCGGTCGGCAAGGCGCTCATTCACACAGCCGTGGAAAATGGGGGAGCTAGACACCAGGTAAGACGCCGATTAACACAGGCAGGGAGAGAGGAACAGTTGGTTAAATAGGACGCTCAGGTGCCAACAGGACAGAATCCACTGACAGAATCAACACGGTAAAAGCAAGTAGAAAAGCAAAAATGGAAAATGAGCATAAACTGCATGGCTCAGGTAAAGGGAACAGGGCAGGCTGAGAAGACCTATAAGGACAGAGCCTCAGAATAAGAAACGCAAAGAGCATCCATGAGTGGACCATCTCAGGTTGTTGATGTTCTCCAGCTTACACAAAAGATAAGCATCCTGTCCTCCAAAAGCCACTCATAAGGAAAATACTAAGGCTTTAAGCAAATTCTCTTGTCAGTTCAGAGCAGAACACCAAATGGATGAAACTGTGTATACCAAAGCAGCAGAGGCTCGCATGAGACGTGTCTGGCCAGTCCCCCTCTGCAAAGCCTCGTCTACTATCAGAATGGAGTGGAAAAGGTTGACCAGTAACTACCTTCAGTTGGCTCCTTTACAAACCATCGCAGGGCATTGAAGAGTAACTCAAAATTCTGGAACTAGTAGGCTCAAGATTCACCTGAGGCTGGAGAGATGGCTCAGTGGTTAAGAGCACTGGCTGCTCTTACAGAGGACCTGGATTTGGTTCCCAGCACCCTCAAGTAGCTCACAACCATCTGGAAGTCCAGTTCCAGGGGATCCAATGCGCTCTTTTGGCTCGGGTGAGCATCAGGCATGCATATGGATACAGACACACATGCAGGCAAAATACCCATACACATAAAAAATAAAATCTTTTTAAAAAATTTACATTTCTCTGCTTTTACATTTCTAAAACCCTTTAGAACTAAAATCTAAATACACACTCACTAAGGGGCTTTGTTTCCATAAAATGTTGAGAGCGATGTCTTTATAAAAGAAACTTTATAAAAGAAGAGGCTAACATGGTATGCAGTTAACTTGCCCTGGGTAAGAACTGAAGCGAGAAAATACCGATCAGATTTCGGAGGTTCTCCACCACAGTCTGAGAACACACCCTGTGATTTCTATCTAAGCCGTATGGGATTCAGACAAGTCTTCTTTTTCTTCTCAGTTTACCTGGATCAACTACAAAATGTTCTGCAAGCTGAGAGTCCAGGACGACCGTCAGATGCTCTGGCTACAAGTCTGATAAAGCAATGCGCACTGTGTAAAACTGAAGTGAATACACTAAAGAGTATGACGGTCTAAGTGGAGAAGATCAGACAGAGGTGGCTTTTGGTTTGTTTGTTTTTTCTTCTAGTGCTGGGAACCGACATCCTGGCTGAGCACCAAACCCCACCTGAGAAGAAGTTTTTATATACATATTCCTTTCCCCCATACTCTCTACCAAATTTTAAAAAGTAAAAGTACTTGCTATTATTTTTCAAAAGACAACAAAATCACTACATACCTTCCCACAAGCTTGAACCAGTGGAACCGATCGTAGAAGGGGTCGCTGCCAGTCATGGTTGCTTCGCTCTCGTCTTGGGCGCTGGAAGCCATCTCACCTGCTCTGTCATACATCTCTCGCATTAAATCCAGTCTCTGTCTGTTTAGCAAATACAGGGCAGACTGAGTTCAGACCAGGAGACGGCACTAAACTTCGCTCTGGAAACCGCTTGCATGCAAACCACTTCTAAGAAGCCACTCCTATCCCTTATGCTATTAGACCAGGCACAGCCTTCAGCACAGAAACCAAAACGCTCAGAATCCAAAATGTGTGAGCAGAAAGAGAAGCCACTGGAAGTAAAAAAGCGGACCATAGAGTCAGATTTTCTCAGAAGCACGTGCAAGCGTGTGATCTGATTCGATTAAACTTATAGTCGGGTAAGACAGGAACTTCAATGGTGTTTGACATCTCAAATACAATTAGATAAAGGGAATTATTCTGTCACACTCGATGTAAAAGAAATGAAATGGTCACTCCCCTGTTTATTAAAGATTACCATGAGGCCCAGTACTAAAGTAAGAGGATCCAAGATAGAAATAAATACAAACTTGGCTCATCTAAAATATTAGAGGGCTTATGAAAGCAAATGAAAAAAAAAATCAACAAATGTCGAAGTTGTCTGAAAAATAAGTTTCACTGATTTGAGAAAATGGACGGATGATAATATTGTTGACTGGTCACAGTGCTTAGAGGCCACAGAAAAGGAACTGACATTATCTTCAGGAAGAGGTGAGTATGAGGGAACCCATTTAAGCAATCAGCGCAACCCTCTTTTTTTTTTTTCTCAAGACAAGAGTTTCTCTGTGTAGCCCTGCCAGTCTGGAACTTGCTCTATAAATCAGGCTGTCCTCGAACTCACAGAGCTCCGTCTGCCTCTGCCTCCCGAGTGTTGGGATTAAAGGCGTGCGCCACCACCGCCCGACTATTTTCTTTTAAAGAATATTCTTTTGTGAGTATTTTCCTACTTGAGTTTATCCAAAGACCAATAATGTGTCGCCCCGTTCTTCAGGTCCTGGACTTCCACTGCCACCACTGTGCGAGGGAAGGGCCTGTCCTCGTGAGATTTTCCCATCTCCGTGGGAAGTAATTCAGGAGGCAAAGGGGAATACAGTGTGTCAGTCAGCAGCACGAACTGAAACTGCACCTGAAGCGAGAGAATAAAGACGGACAAGTGTGCATATGACTGTCTCAGCACGTGAGGGTCAGACACAAGGGACTGGGGATTTAGCAAGCGCAAGGCCCTGGGTTCAGGCCTTAGTTCTGGGAGATTCAGAGACAAGGCGATATAGCATTGCTAAGGGGAAAGAGGTCAAATACAGAACATCTATCCGACAGACCGCTGTGGCTAACTGAAGACCCTAGACCCTATCCACATTTTAACTGAGGGAACAATCTTAATTTTAAACTAAGTGTTCACGAACTTTGTTTTCCTGGGGTGGTGACTTTTCCCCCACAAACTAAAACCTCAGTAAATATAGCAGGAGGATGAAGACTCCTGTGGAACATAAACAAGAGACTAAAAGGAGGACGGCCGTTTCCTAATGGGAGGACGCACATGCAGCCTGTTAGTGGACTGCAGAGGTAACTACTAATCATTCACGTGTTTGCTATGTAGCAAGTATTGTGACTATCATTTACTTCTTGTATTATTATTTACTCCTTGCCTTGTATTATTACCTCCAAATACTAATTAAGCAACAGGTACGGCAACAAGAAAAGATACAGTTCCTGACTTTAGTTCACTCAATGAAGAGAATGGTTAATAAATAATACAATGTATTTCTGAAATCATGAGTGAAGAGGTCACCTACCCCAGTTCACAAATGTAAAACAACGAGTTTTCCAGTCAGGTAGTCTGTGTTTCTTCCTACTACACAATGCAGTCCTCAGCTCTTGAGCAGTGAGGCACACAGAAGAACCAAGGATTCCAAATTTAAGAACAATATTTGGACATGTGCTCAGTGACAGCAGCAGTCTGGGGCTGTTGGCATGTCTAGGCACTGTTGGCAGAGTTCTGCTGCCACCCTAGTCTGTAGATGAGGCCACAGAGCTCAGAGTCATTATGTCAGCTCAGCTACTGCTGGGCTAGACTGGCTGGCTGAGCGCAGAGCACATACACTGGTCTGCTAATCATGTCTCAGGCCTCTCAGAAGAGGATCAGATTGGGGAGAAAGGAGCACAGAGGTCTCAGAGGTACAAGCTGAAGGGCAAGAACTACAAGAAAATCATGGTTTTCCCCAGAAATCCAACAAAAGCATTTTTCTATTGACAGGTTTATCCAACTTCCATTTAGAATACTCAGGTTTGTAAAATGAGCCAGAAAACAACTACTGTAAATTTTTAATTACTACTTATGTTAACTTTTAATTACAACCTATGTTGTGCTGCCACATAGATGGAATAAAGCTGTTTCACGGCACAGAACAGCTGAGTCCCCCCAAGTGAAAGGCGAATTTAAGGCTATTAATTTAAGTGAACGCACTCTGCCTCCAGATCACCCTCCATACCTTCTTCTTTAGCTCCACGCTGATGGCATTGGCTTCCTTCAGGTATACTGCATTGCCCCAGAGTAAGTCCCTTAACGAAGTAAACTGGTGAGACTTCCATTTCCGGAAGGCCCATTGGGCCAACTCAAACTCATGCTGTGTCCAAGGAACTGAAAGAGCAGAGGAAGCAAACTTAACAGTGACTTAACAACCGTGAGGGACTTCATCCCTCCTATGCAGTATATATATGCACTCTAGAAAAACCTAACATCTAAAGAATACGGTTCTGGGTTGCGTGGCTTGTTTGAGACAGGATCTCACGCAGTCCAGGCTGGCTTCAAATCTGCTGTGAAGTCAAGAGTGGCCTTGAACTCTTCATCCTCCTGCTCAACCTCCAAGTGTTGGGATCACATGCATCCCTGTTATTTTGTTATATTTGTTTATTTATTGGAGGAGGGGCATGTGCAATAGCTGCATGTAGAGGCTCGAATACATCTTGCAAGAGTTGCCAGGTGGTGGCTGCGCACGCCTTTAATCCCAGCACCCAGGAGGCAGAGGCAGGACGACCTCTGAGTTCGAGCACTGCCTGGTCTACAGAGTGAGTTCCAGGACAGCCAGGGTTACACAGAGAAACCCTGTCTCAAAAAACAAACAAACAAAAACAACTTGTAAAAGTCAATTTTCTCCTTTGACAGTGTGGGTTCCAGAGGTCAAGGTTAGGTCACGAGGCTTGGCACAAAGCGCCCTTACCTGATGAGCCATTGTGCCAGTCCCCTTTTTCATATATCTACTTCTGATGTGCAGGTACATTTTTAAAGTCCCTGATATTTACTATATTGTATACTTTCATAACTCGACAATAACTAACAGTCAAAGGTCCCCAATCAGCTAAGAAGTTGATTGAGATAGGCAAGCATGACCAAACAATATAATTAGCAATCTGACAGGAACGAGCCATAGTGGCTCAAACCTATAATCCCAGCATTAGGGATACTGTGGCAGGAAGGGTGACTTTAGTTCAAGACCACTCTACAACAGTGTCAGGCCAGCCAAGGCTACACGTCTACCTGGCAAGGCTCTGTCATAATCAAACCAATCCGCCAGCAATGGCTTTGAGTCACCAATATGTCCCAAATTCCTCAGCAGGGGATTATGGACAGGAACTAGAACACTGAACAAACTATATAAGCATCGATTAAGCTCTATATTTACATGAGCCTGACCCAGGAAGTTCAAACGTGCAGTGATGAGAGATGGTCTATGTGATGTTCCCGAAAGATTGTGTGAAGACAGTGCTCGGAAACCGTGGAAGCTCTAGGAACGCTGCCAGCCCTCCACCACCCTACAGAATGCTGCCACCTGGAGCAAGCTCAGTACAAGGGCAATAAAGAGCAGGGCAGATCCGAGGAGCCCAGCTTTGTAATGGGATCAGACCCCAGCTCTCACCTTCCTCCTCCTCCTCCTCTTCCTCTTCAGTTGTTTCTGCAGCCAGAGAACGCGTCTCGACCTGCCTCTGCAAGGCCTGCAATTTACTCTCATAGTCCTGAGTGAAAAGAAAGGAGATAACATGTAGAGAAGGGAGGAAATAGGAAGGAAAGGGGAAAACAGAGGAGGGGAAGGAAAGACAGCAAAGGACAAACACAGGAAGGGTGGGGACAATATCTCACACATCAAGGATTCCAGAGAAAGAAAATCCCAGGGAGGATTCAAGTCAGCAGGACCTCCTGAGACCCCACTCTTCTAACAGTCGAAAGGGAAAGAATTAAGACTATAGACTTTGAGGCTCCTTGCTTCAAGCCCACAGTACTCCTGAACTGAAACAGCTGGTTCGAGGGGAAGTCTATGTTAAATATGTACTAGTATATGGATTGAAATGAGTACAATACAAATCAGGTTTACCTCTGTTTCTCCACCTGACCCATGTATTCTCTTACTCACTGAAGGATTTATTATAAGCTTTTAAATTCTGTGTCTGTGGGATCATGCAGGAAGAGGTCACAACAGGGTGCTGGAGCCCAAGGAGCCAGAGTGGAGGCAGCTGTGCACAGCCCGCTGGTGTGGGTGCTGGGACCTGGACTCATGGCCTCTCCAAGAGCAGTACATGCTCCTCACTGCTGAGGTGTCTCTTCAGCCTTGCCCGTGGACTTTCGGTACAAGCAGCATGACCACAAAGGGAGCAGTGGTCACTGGATGATGGGGAAAAGTCTTGTTCTTTTTATTAATTAAGACTTATTATTATTATTAATTATTAAACAGGGGATTGAGTTTTGGGTCTAACAACCGGACTCATTGTCTTATAACTCCAGAAAGCAAAGTTGCAAAGTTTTTCCTAAGCAATAATTTCTTCATTTTTAAACTTTTTTTTTTTTTTGGTTTTTCGAGACAGGGTTTCTCTGTAGTTTCTAGAGCCTGTCCTGGAACTAGCTCATGTAGACCAGGCTGGCCTCGAACTCAGAGATCCGCCTGCCTCTGCCTCCCGAGTGCTGGGATTAAAGGCGTGCGCCACCACCGCCCGGCAATTTTTTTTAAAGGATTTTATAGTATATAATCTTCTTAACAAACAGCTGGAGAAGGATCAACAGATAAACACATGAGAGGCCTCTTACGTGGAATGATTCTAATCAAATGACACTCCTATGTGTATGCATGCACATGCCTGTTTCTGTGTGTGAGTTCAGGTGTGAACATATGTGTAGAAATTAGAGGTTGTCGTTGGTACCTTCTTTATTGCTTTCTCCACTTTTTAAAATTTTAAATTCTATTAATTCGTTTGCTTATTTATTTCGTGTGTGTGTGTGTGTGTGTGTGTGTGTGTGTGGGCACAGACATGTGCTGCAGTGAGGTGGAGGTCAGATGACAAATTTTAAGAATTGGTCCTCTCCTTCTACCATGTGGGTTCCTGAAATGGAGCTCAAGTGCCTTTACCTGCTGATCCATGTCACCGGTACATAATAAAAAGATTAACAAGTCAAATCAATTCAATGTATAAATGTCAACTGAATCTCAGATTAAAACACACACTTTTTTTTTTTTTTAATTTTCGAGACAGCCCTGGCTGTCTTGGAACTTGCTTTGTAGAGCAGGCTGGCCTTGAACTCATAGACTCATAGAGCTCTGCCTACCTCTGCTTTCCAAGTGCTGGGATTAAAGGTGTGAGCCACCAGCACCTGGCTAAAACACACATTCTTCTAAAATTTGTATTTATGAGAAAAATAAGAATAGATTATTTATTTATTTGTTTGCTTGTTTTTCAAGACAAGGTTTCTCTATGTAGCCCTGGTGTGGAACTTGATTTGTGGACCAGGCTGACCTCGAACTCACAGAGACCACCCTACTTCTGCTTCCTGAGTACTGGGGTTTAAAGGCATATGCCACTACTGCTCGGCTAAAAAGATATTTTTTTGAATGGGTGTATATTACATGATGTAAAACTAGCATTAAGTTTCTTAGAAGATAATCATATTAGTAGACTAGTACTGATTTTAAGAGCTATCAATATAGAGGCATTGAGAAGTCAACTACTGTGATGTCGGCTGGTGAGACGTCAGGGGTACGAGCACTTGCTCTCTTCCGGAGGACCTGGGTTCAGTTCCCACACCTGTATCAAATGGCTCAAAACCACCTTGTAACTCTGGAGATCCAATGCCTCCTGGCCTTGGCAGGCACCAAGGTGCACATAAACTAATGAAGGCACATCACATGCAGATAAATAAATCTTAAAAAAATAAAGTTCTTTGCACCATTTTTTTCAGCTTCTCTGTAGTGTTGAAATGTGCACTTGGTAGCCATTAATTATTCTCACCTTACAACCTGTTTATGACATGGGATTCTTCCAGCAAAAGGAGACAGGCATGCCGTTTCATCTCACAATCACCAGGGAGAAAAACCCACATTTCCTCTGGGGGAATTCTTCAAGAACAAGTCTTTGAGTTGGTCAAACTACCAGCCAGAACAATGTCTAGACTCTACCAGCTAAGGTGTGAGGACAGCTTTCTTTAGAGGTTCTCGCCAGGCTTTAGTGGGAGTAAAAGATCTCTCATGACACTCAGAATGGGGAAAATACCAACTTCCAACTAAATTCTGACCAGAATTTGGTAGTTCAATAGAAGAACCATTTTCTGAATTGAAGTTTTTTTTTTTCCAAACCTAGCCGCTTATGAGCTTCCAAGGATAGAGTCACAATATCTGTGTGTGTGCATGTGTGCACACACGAACATGTGCATGCATGCATGAGTGTGCACGTGTGTGCATGTGCCCCTCAGAGGCCAGAAGGTGGCACTGGCTAGAGTTACAGGTGATTGTGAGCTGTCTGACATGGGTGCTAGACATCCAACTCCAGTCCTCTATAGCAGCAGCAAGCTCTCTTAACCTCTAAGCCATCTCTCTACCCTCCAGACTTATATATTGTGTTCCTACTAAGTCCCTGATGCTACAGATACAGAGGTTAGTAAGAAAAAAAGAAGGGCCCGTAGGTGAGGGGAGAAGAGATGGCAAACGGTGGACATTCCCACACTCTAACTTTGGTAGAGAAAAGCATTCTGGAGAATAGACAGCAAGGTAGAAGATAGACGAGGAAGACCAGGGAGAAGAAAGGGAAGCGAGGGACACTTTTAGTTGGGGTGGTAGGGAAAGCGGAGTGAAACGGACGTCAGCGGAGGGGCAGGAGAGGCACCTGTCAGACCTCTTACGGCATCCTACATCTGTCTCTTGGCTGGTCACACAGTACTGATAACCAGTGTGGCTGTCTGTCCAGTGGCTGCTTCTCCATAATTCTGAATTTCACAAGCACAGGGACCACACTGTCATTTCCCACCCGAGCATCTGGCACATATCTCTTCCACACACAGACAGTCATGTCCTCATCTTCTAGAACAAAAGACTCAAAAATGACTGCCTTTTAGATCAAAGACCAGCACACCATGGCCGGTGGCCTGGATCCAGACACCTAACCACATGGTCAACAAAGCTCAAAGCACTACTAAGGACTAGGAGCAGACTCCAGAACACGCACAAAGCCCCATCTGGTTCCTTCCCAACACCAATTTTAAAGTGTTACAATCTGGCTTTTTACTAGAAAATGATTTCCAACCCCAGTTCCACCTCAACAGTTTTGGATTTCAAAGGTGCTTAAGGGATCAGACATCACCTAGGTGCTCTGGATGCAAATGATTTGGTCTCATGCCAGACCTAGGCAATCATTAATTTTGGCGGTGGACCCATCAACTGTTCTCACAAGACCTCTAGGACACTGTGACACTATACTCGGAACGACTGCTGAGCCCTGTGTGCACAGATGGCTGGTGAAGTGAACACAACAGAGAAGGCCCTCATTCTGTTAGCTTACATCTGCATGGAAGAACCAAGCAAGTGCACAGACAGGCTAGTCACAGGTTGTAATTACTAGAATAATGTGAGTTGATAGACCGCTTGTCTAGAAAACAAAACTAGCACTGTATAGACTAGGTGTGTTGGTGCAAGCCTGCAATGTGAGCACTAGGGAGGCGGAAGCAGGAGGAACACAAGCTCAAGGTCACCTTCAGCTACATAGGAAATTAAATGGGACACATGAAACCCTATTTCAAAAAATCATTTATTTCTTTTGAGACAGGGTCTTACTATGTAGCCCTGACTGTCCTAGAACTTACTAAGTAGACCAGGCTGGCCTCGAACTCATCCAGATTTGTCTGCCTCTGCCTCCCAACTGCTGGGATTAAAGGTGTGCGCCACCATGCCTGGCTGGGGTAAGCTGAGGTAGGAAGAATGGCGCAGAAGCAAAGATCTGGGAGAGCTAAGCATGACAGGAAACAAGCTGCTGTCGCGAGGACGTGTAACTGAGGAGAAATAAAAGGCCAGAGGCATCTATGCTGTGATATTGTCAAGATGTGAACCTAGAGATCGGCAAATAAGCACAATATGTAAAACCCTGTAAACACCGCTACAATTCAGGCTTAAAAGGTACAATGGAAAGCCCATGAGGCCACTGACAGGAAGCAACTCGGATTCAGATGACTCTGGCTACAGCATGGGCAGTGAATGGCAGATGCGAGAACAGGCACAGGTTAGGCTAGGAGGTAAGAGGCGATGGTGATACAGCTTGGTGTCTCTAAGATAACAATTTAGACAACATCAAAGTCCCTACCCTGAGTTTTCTGGGTGGGTGGTTTTTAACAGTAGAAACTTGGCTTCAAATGACAAGATATAATCAACAAGCATTCACAAGAAGGGGCATGCATATCCATATCCCAGGCAACACCTCACACCTTGTCACATTTAAACGTGCCCCTCATCAGAAGGAAGATAATCTCAAACCTATGTCTGCTCCCCACGGGACCAGCGATTTTTAACACAACGCAAGACATCTTTTCAGACTTTTATTTTATTTTATGTATACGATGCTTTGCCTGTGTGTTGGATCCCTGGAAATGGAACTGGGGTTATGAATGATTGTGAGCCATGTGGATGTTGAGATTTGAAGCTGTGAACTCTGCAAGAGCACCAAGTGCTCTTCACCACAGATCCATCTTGTCAGCCTCCTATAGCCGCCCCCCTTTTTTGGAGCGAGAGAAAGAGAGGCCCAGGAGAACTCCCTGTGGCAGTTTCCTCAGTGCTGAGATGACAAGAGTGAGCCACCATACAATGATATTTTATTTGTGTTTTAATAAAACTTGCCTGAAGATCAGGAAAGCAGAGCAGACAAGCCACTAGCGTTCTTACCTCTGCCAGGGCTCAGACAAACAAAGGGGTGATCCTGTTCTCAACGTGACTGAAAATTGCAAGGCTCTCCACCAAACCTCTAATGGCCGACTGAGCCCTGAGCTCCTGTCTCCTCCCATCTTGCAATCATCTTTAGTGCCTGGATTAAAGGTGTGCACAAGAGAGAGTTCTAGGACAGGCTCCAAAGCTACAGAGAAACCCTGTCTCAAAAAACAATTAAAAAAAAAAAGTGCACCACCATTGCCCAGCCTCTATGGCTGACTAGTGTGGCTGCTGGGATTAAAGACGTGTGCCAGCACCGCCTGGCCTGTATGGCTGACTAGCATGGGTGGCTTTGCACTGATCTTCAGGCGAGCTTTATTTATTACATCGTTGTTTTTTTTTTTTAAATATTTATTTATTATGTATACAATATTCTGTGTGTATGTCTGCAGGCCAGAAGAGGGCACCAAATCTCATTACAGATGGTTGTGAGCCACCATGTGGTTGCTGGGAATTGAACTCAGGACCTCTGGAAGAGCAGGCAATGCTCTTAACCACTAAGCCATCTCTCCAGCCCCCTACATCGTTGTTTCTAAGGCTTTCCTCTCCCTCCTGGCACTGCTTAGACAAGCACTCTTTCTCACCTGAACCAAGCAGCAACTTCCCCCATGGTTCTGAATTGGCCCGCCTATAATTTACCTTATCTACCAGCGGCTCTCAGCCTTCCTAATGTTGTGACCCTTTAATCCAGTTCCTCATGTTGTTGTGACCCCCAACCATAAAATTACTTCACTGCTATTTCATAAGTGTGTTTTGTCACTGTTGCGACCAAATGTAAACATCTGCTATTCAGGGTATCTTACATGTGGCTCCTGTGAAAAGGACATTCAACCCCAAGGGGTCGCAACCCACAGGCTGAGAATCACTGCTCTATACTATGACCACAGTGGGTTTTCTAAAAAGATGGATCTAATAAAGGGATCTCCAAGTTGCCACTGGGTTGACAGTTTGATCCTCATTCCCTCCAATCTCCTTGTATTTTGCCCACCATGACAAATATGGCCATCTGACCATCCCAAGTAATCCACATTTCCCCAGTCCTATCCTGGTCTCTTCCATTTGGATCCTTCCCTCCCTTATTCTTTTTACTTTGGGAAATCCTCAGTTCTGCTGTGGGGCTTGCCCTTGGCTTAAGGCTCCCGTCCTCCACAAGCCTCACCTCCCACTATCCTCTCCAGATGTGACTCTGCCCACACAGTCACCAGCACATATACCATACTGCACCTAAATCACTCCTGGGTCCTAGGACATGCATGCTCCTGGAAACTCCACTAGTTTCTCCCAGAGCAGAGAAATACAAAGTACTTGAAGGGGAAATATGAGCCCTGGCCCGGGACAATTCACACTTAGCATGTCTCATAAAGCACATATTTCATATTAAGAAACTCATGCACATCAGTTGCGTATGTTGTGTTCTTCTAGACTGCAATACACATCTGTGTTATTTTCCAATTTGAAAAATCTGCTAGGTCCAAATTTTTTTAAAGTCATGTCTGTGTGAAGGTGTCAGACCCACTGGAACTTAAGCTGCAGGTAGTTGTGAGCTGCCACGAGGGTGCTGGGAATTGAAACCAGGTCCTCTGGAAGAACAGCCAGTGCTCTTAACTGCTGAGCTCTCTACAGCCCTTGGCTTGGCTCAGATTTTTAACAAGACCAATGGCCCACTAAATAAACAAAATGAAAATTCAGCTTTGTCCTGCTTCATCTTTAGCAAACTAACAATAATCGGAGTGGAAAAAAGCAGAGGTTATAGGGGAGAGAAATGGTTCATCACTTCAAGGAATTTCAAACCATAACTATATATGAAAAAATGAAAAAGTTTAATACAAACTGAAATAAAAAAGCATTACTCTCGCTCATTTAAAGCTCCCAGGGAAGACTGAATTACTTGTTTTCTTGTTGTTTTGTGGCACTAGAGACAGAACCCAGGGCTTTGTGTGATAGGTTAAGCGCTAGCATACCACTTAGCTACATTCCGTGGACACAAATTTTGTAAAATAGAAAGGGATATTAAATACAAAAGCTTGAAAATAATCCATACAAAATAGATCTAAAAAAGATACTTGGCACACAACTATCTTCTGCTGAAAGGGCAGTAAATACGGGTGAGAAGCAGACTGATTGATTAGCATAGTCTTGTTCACTTCCCGCCTCCACACACAGAGAGAAATCACACTTCCAGGAGCATTTCAACTTTTATTTATTGAGGACTTTTTAACATTACAAACTAACTCTCCCTTTCTGAAAAGGCAGGTCTTACACTCAGACAATCTTCAAGCATTGTTTTAAGAAATTGAGAAGAAAACCACAGTTCATCCACAAGAAGATTCACAACTTCTTTTTACAGTGATAAGAAAAACAACACATTCCACACCCTAAAGTACACCAAACTAAGTCTACCTAGAGAAGATTTTAAAATCTGGGGAAGATGACATCAGCCAGACAATTATAAAAATTGTTTGTAATGAATTTGTCCCTAACGATGCAGAACCCATGCTTGCTTTGCTCTGAACCTAAGCCTCCTTCATGAGGGTACACAGACCACAGGAAGCTTTTCTTCCTCTTGGGCTTCTGTGTAAACCATTAAGGCAAGTCAACAAAGGACCGGTAAGGCACCAGGTACAGCAGCTGACCACAGAAGCCTGTGTGACTTCCCGTGATCTGATAGCATTTACAAATCCAGGCATTAGAATGGCAAAGTCGGTGTTTTGTTTTTAGTATCTTACACCTAAGCACAAAAGGTCACTTCAAGTCACTTCAATGTAATAAACAACTTGCTGTACTAGAAGAACCAGAAGCAAGAATAAAGGGAAGGCCCTTTGGTTTAAATTCATTAACCAGATTTTCTAACTGTCCATAGAATTACATTCTAGTCTGGAAAACTCAGTCCCAGCAATGCCAGATCATTACCTAATTTCCCAAGCACAAACACTTTCCCCCATTTCACGATGATAACACTAGGAATATTTTCATAATCAAACAATGCTTTGATGAAGACAATTTCTCTTTGGTCTTGTTTAATTTAAGATGAGGGAGAGATACCACCATTTAAAAAACAAAACAAAGGAGAAAAAAAAAAAAAAAAAAACAAGCTGACCCTGGTGACACAAACCTCTAACTCCAGCAACTGGGGAAAGCTGAGGCAGATGGAGGGTTGCAAGTTTGAGGCCAACGTGGGAAAATCAGTGAGACTCTGTCATAACAAAGTAATAAGAACCCATGGTGGCGCTATATATGTCAGTGAATCAATCAAGCAATTTGTGCACACAGTTTTCTACGGTAAGTACTCTGAGATGCACGAGAGGATATGGCTAGCAGTCAAGCCTTGGTTCATTTCTTTCCTGGTCACCTAGAAAATGAAGGGCTCCTTTAGATGTCTTACCATTTCAGCATATGAGGGCACTTAGATTAGCAGGCGAAGAACAGAATAATTCTCTGGACTACCCCGTGGGCCTACCAGTTCCCACATCTCACATGACAGTGTTACACACTCTTTATTCCAACGTCAACAGTGGCAAGTTAACTGGCTCTAATGTTCAGTAGTAAAACGAGAATTTTATCTATAACTAAAAGCCAAACTCTGTGGACTTAAAATATGTTATTTCAAGGATTTTTTTGCTAGAGTCGGAACCTAAGAAATTATGACTTTTAATTTTAGAAAATGAAATTCTTGACAAAAAAATAAGTCAGTATAATTATGTGTGGAAAAGAAAAGACAACTGTAGATTTTCACAGATTTGAAGTGACTGACATGAAGTAGCCACCAAGAGTACGTTCAAACCAATGGCACAGATTGTCATCTCGAGGAAGTCAACACAGAGCAGGCGTCACTCGCCCAGAGTCTGCCACACAAACTTCCATGAAGACTAGAGCTGCCCTAGCTCTATCTCCCCAAATTCTTTTTTTTTTTTTTTAAGGAAAAAAATGTTGGAAGCAACTTTCCGTGCATTAAGACATTTTCTTAGAAGAGTGGGGGGAAAAGTCTGCTACAATGAAAAGTAATGCTCTAATAAAGCATAGCACCCACGCACAGAGCAAAAAATCAGCACACAGTCCCAGTCTAGAAGGCTTCCTTGAGGCTCTTGGCTGCAAGTTCTCACACTGTGGGGAGACAGATGCTTGGCAGATGTCTGGGTGTGACTAAGGAATCTTCAACACTGTCAAGTCTGGTAATCTCTAGCTCTTCAAGCTGACTCTTAGGAAGGCTTCTGACAAGTCCAAGAGATCAGAACGTATATAGAAAGCCATTCTTTCCTTCCATTTAAATCCACTGTTTCTGTCTTTTTTTATTTAAAGAGAATTCTCCATTGAGGCAAATGCAACCACAACATGGCGAAGTGAGGTATTGACAGTTCATCAGGACTCATCTTTCCTTGCTTGAGTATCTGTGAGCATTACTATTGTTGACCAAAGAACAGTTGACTATATGTGTCATCTCCAGACTCAGCCACAGTTAATTTTTATTAGTCCATCAGTTATTGGAAAAGGCAATGAAGAGGTGAGAGTCAGCCTTCTTCCCATGTCCCATCTCCTTCTCTCACCAGATAATCTTAAAAATGTATACACATTGCTCGAAGCACATAAAATTTTTGTTGGTATTTCTGCTGGCATAATTTTAGCAAATACAGTTCATTCTACATGTGAGATAGTAAACTTCGATACACAATCAAATAGAAGCCCAGAGAGTGCCAATTTAAAGATTTTAAAGTCACAGCAAGTTTTACATATGTTCTGATACACTAAAATTACTGCATCAGGGCCCAGCTGTGGTGGCACACGCCTTTCATCCCAGCACTCGGGAAGCAGAGGCAGGCGGATCTCTGTGAGTTTGAGGACAGCCTGGTCTACAGAGTGAGTTTCAGGACAGCCAGGGTTACACAGAACCCTTGTGTGGAGAAAAAAACAGAACACTGAATTAGTTCCTTACAAATACAGAGCAAGATGATGGTGCAAGGCTGTGTAGGACAAAGTATGTCTGAAGAGCTTGGGTTTGAGCTTCTAAAAATGCCAACTATATTTAAAGAAAAGACCAGACATCAAGGTGAAATCTTAGGCTGTGTCCACACAGTTGCATGTTATTTTTAAGCCAATTTCTAATGTTTATGGAGACTAAGAGGCACTTATTCTATATATCAAAGTCCTCTTTTGAGTGTTTGTTTGCATAAACCAAGTGGCAGGTCTTTTTGAATATCAAATCAATATCTAAAGTACTATAAAAAATAACAAAACTTACACCAAAACAAGACAAACCAGTGTAAGTGCATTAGTAATCTAGGCACCATGGAGAGAAGTGTCACAAAAATCAGGGCCTAGATGTTTTATAACAAATTCTAGAACCTGCCCACTGATAATACACAAGCCAAAGGGAAGTGTCAAAACGTTTACCAGTGTTTTACACTTGAACAATAAAAACCAGTTAGTATTTGTAGGAACATTAACATTAAAATCATAATGCACCGACACAATCTATGAGCTAACATTAACATTGCCTGTTTGCTTTGCTACAGTTTCAAGTTTGTCCAGTAATTTATTTATACTGTGGTTTCTCGACCAGCTTTGAGATTGGGTGCTGAGAATTGTCTCCTCATCCTTGGAGGGGTCACAAACTGGCTACAGTGGTTGGGCTTGTCAGTCTGCTTTTGACAGCAATTGGCTGTATTGCCCTCTGCCTGACCTCCAGTGTTGTAATTACAATAAGACTGACGGTGTTGGTGAATATGACGCTTGGCTTGGAAAGCTTGCAGGTCAGCGGTGGGATGGCCACTGTGGGAGTTTAATGACTCTGAGGAGGCAGTTGCCTGGCAGCGCATATTTTTCGGTTGGCCATTATTGAGAGAATTGCTTCTCCAACGTAGCTGAGGTGGTGGTTGTTGATTGTTAAGATGCTGTTTGCTAACTTGGATATGATCTTGACTTCTTGTACCCTGGGAGCCCCATGCTGACTGGAGGTCTTTAGAAGGTGCTCTACCAACTTTTTCTTGGCTTTCTTCTTTATTTCCTTTTCTTCCTTCTTCATCTTTTGGAATTCTCAGCTCAATAACCTCATCTTCTGTTATAATAATATGTGTCCCAGGACTCCAAGAGTTTCTATGTTTAGGATTGCTCTTAAAGGGGAACCGGGGCTTCCGGTTCTCAGGAGGGATGAACCTGTGGGGTACATTCTGCCGACGAAGCTGCTTTGTTATCTCCTGCTGTTGCAGGTTCTTAAAACGGATTTGCTCTTGCCTCATCCAGCGTAGACGCCCACGTCTAAAAGCTGGATCCCCATTCATCAACTGGGAAACACGCTCTTCTTTGCCAAGGTCTCCACTTTCTCCTTTATTGACTCCATTATCAGAGATGCTGTTAGCACCAGCACCAAGAGGCTCTTTTGTTTTCTGATTTCCTTGGCTTTTCTGTTCCTGAGAGCCAATCAATGGCAAGACTTTCTCCATTTTGAGCATTTTATTTCTTAAGACTTTGATCTCTTCATCTTTCATATTATTTTGCTTTTTCACTTCTTGCAGAATATCTTCTAGCTTGTCTATGTGAACCTTGAGGTCATCCACATCTGTCCCACCTCTCCCAGTGGCCATCATATCTTCCATCTTCTCATCCCCTACCCCAACAGTGTCCCAGACATCCCTGGCCACTGCCCTCCAAGAGTCCCGCTCATTGGGATCTTTCTTTCCATACATGGCGCAAAGTTCTTTCATCTTAACAATGGCCAAGGCTTCGATCTCTTGTCTACTGTGCCTAAAATCGTTGAGGGCAACTTCATAACAAATCTCTTTAACAGCCTGAATTTTAAGATCTGAGATGGTGACCCACTTGGAATCTTTACTCAGGCGCCTTCTTTGAGGGATTTGATACATTTTAATTGGTTCTCGTTTCTTTCCACTGCTGGGGAGGCCACACTTTTTAACAATGGTTTGTAACTTGCTGGGAGGTAGCTTTTCTCTCAGAGAAGTAATAAGTTTCCAGCTCTCTTCACAGGACCTCTTGTCAGAATCGTCCCCGCTATCAGAATCCGCGTCCTTTGGAAAAACAAAATAAAAAAATGGCCCCCAAATAACCAAAATTAAAATGTAAAAAAGGAAAATCAAATTGAAGAAAAAACAAGCAAAATGCCTTAACCAAATTTAAAAAATAAAAAAATACTAAAAAACAAATTAAAAAAACTAAAAATCAAAACAAAACCTAGATGGGGAAGTCTACTAAGACTTTTTGTATATGTAAATGACTAGTAATATAAAGATGCTTGTATTCCTGATCCAAATACCCACTTTCTGAGGTAAATGAACCACATTATTGGAGGGATGATAGTCTCTCACTCTAGTCAGGTGAACTAGTGTGAGATAACCCTTCCATCATATCCAGAAAACATGTAAAGCCCATGTCCCACACATGCTAACAACATGCAGCCACTTCCCCACATTTGCCTTGGTTATTGCTGTTGCTTCTTCCAGAATCTCTTCCCCAAGAGTGAGCACGGATGCCACACAAAGATGTGACGAGCAGGCAGATTAACAAAGGTTAGTAAAACTGCAGGATGCCAAGTTTTGTTTAGCTTTACTAAAGTGAGCAACCCTAGAAAAAAGTTAGAAGTAGAGAAAGAAGCGAACAGAGACGATGTTAAAAGTGCCAAGAATTCCTAATTGCAAGAACATAAAGGTTCTTATCAACCAAATTCCCTTTCCTGTTGGATGGGGGGATTTTGAACTAATCTTTCTAGAAGCAGATACTGGATTTGCCGTTTTCTTTTGCATGGTAAATTAATCTACTTCATTTGTACATTACAGTTTGTTACTCTGAGAACAAGAAAGCATTTTAAAAAGGGATAATGGGCTACTTTTATTTTTACACAATGAAATCAATAATAATCTCCCTCTAAAATTTTGAGAAGTTACTAGGATAAAAATTAAATTAAACATAATTTTAAAATTCCTAAGTCAGTGTATTTTAAACTTTTTCTTGGGAGAGGGTGCTTGGGCCTTGTATATGTTAAGCAAGCACTCTAGCATTCTAGTATAACAGAGTATTTCAGAAGCTAGGCTTGGGCGTTCACACCTAGAGTTTCAGCACATGGGAGTCTGAGACTGGAGGATTGCTACAAGTTCCAGGACAACCTGGGCTTAGTAGACAAAACTGCCTCCAACAAAAAACAAAAACAAAAAACAAAAAAAAAAAACAACCAACAAAAATTCTACAGACAAAATGATTCATGTTTTTTACCTAAAAAATTTCTGCTTGGGGACTGTCACTTTTTTTTTTTTTAATTCAAGATGTCTTTTTTTTGTTTGTTTGTTTATTTGTTTTAACTAACTTTATTTCACGCACATTGGTATAACGATGTCAGATTCTCTGGAACTGGAGTTACAGATAGCTGCGAGCTGTCATGTGGTTGCTGGGAATTGAACCCTGGTCCTCTGGGGGAGTAGTCAGTGCTCTTAACCACTGAGCCATCTCACCAGCCCGGGGACTGTCATTTTTAAGTGGCAACGCTTCCAACAAACACAAAGAACAGAGTCTGGCTCTGTGACGTGGACATACTTGGGCTGTCGTTCCGTGATCTGGGCTACAGCATTACTTCTTTCCAAAACGCAAGGAAAAAAAGTTAAAGCTAGGCTTAAACTAGTGAGCTGGCATCACTGCACGATTTCATTTCCAGTGTGCCCTGTGCAGGCCTGGGGCCCAATGAGACCCAGATTCACCTGGTTCTCCTCCCCCAGGTTAGAGAGAGACGTGACTCCATGCCTGGGTTTTACACGGGTGCGGGGAGGGGGAGCCACACACAAGTCCCCAGGCTTGCACAGCAAACCCTTTGCTCACGGCAGCCTCTTGTCCTTTTGAGTTTAAACCAGCAGAGCGGTGGGAGCTTTAAGTGGAGTTCAGTGCCAGCGTGCTCGCCTAGAAGGCTAATCCTGTGTGTGCATGTGTGCACGCGTGAGAGAGAAGGTCTTAGGTCAATGTTCTGAGCTCGTGAGTTCAGCTAGGCTGGCCAGCCCCTGAGCTTTAGAGATACACCTACCAACCTGCCTAGTTGCCACGCCCGGCTCTTTCCTTGAGTTCTGGAAACTGAACTCAGGTCTGTACGTTTGTGCGGCAGCTACTTTACTGAGTGAGTCACATCCCCACCTCAAGACGTCAGTAAAGAAGAGTAAAAAGCATATCTGGCTTGAATGGGGTATGTGTACACATACACACACTCAATTTTATAGAGCACAACTTTCCTTTGATTCTTCTACAGAACTATCACCCTTTTTCTTGGCTTTTTTTTTTTTTTTTTTTTATAACTGTTTAGGAATAAAGTGACTATTACCGAATGTAAGAAATGACAACTGTTCTAATCATTACTTAAGTGTCATACTTGAGAAATAACAAATACCTTTTAAACTCTGAAATGAAACATAACAGTCTGTATAAGTTCAAATCAAACAGCTGTACTTTTCCCTTGTCACTAATGATCCATCTACCTTCATTATACAGTGAGTGCATAGTGGCCTGCTGAAAAGTCCTACAAATGCATATATGTAAACAAGAAAGAGAGACAGGAAGAAAAAAAAGACACACAGGTGTATAAAAGCACTAACTGGAAGGCATTGCTCAGAAACAGAAGAGTGAGGTGCATTTCGGGAGCTACCATTACAAAAAAGCCATGAATTTCAATTTTAAAAACTTATGCAATGTATCTATGCATGCATGTGCATGTATATTCGTGCATTTGAAAGCCTGCTCATGCCATGGTGCATGTGCGGAAGCTAGAGGCAAATGCACGAAGGAACTTTCTCCTTCCACCATGTGGGTTCCGGAGGTGAAATTCAGCTCTTAGTTTGATGGCAAGCACCTTTACCCACTGAGCCATCCTGTGAACTCGGAATTCCAATTTTTAATACTGTCACTATGTTTAAAAATTATAGAACTAAATGTTTGATGATAATTGCTACCTAAAAAGAACATGAATATTTTAATAAAATATTTAGTGAAAACAGTAACTACTTCATATCCTCTGAATCTTTATCTTTCTGTATTAGTCAACATACAGAATCATGAAAAATGTATTTTCCACCAGTATTGTTAGATAATCTTTAGGCTACAAGTGTTAGATATCAGTTCCTCTCAAGGTCAAGAAACTTTTAAGTAGAAGACAGCGAGACTTATGAATGGAAAGCAACTTTCCTGCCACTAGGGAGCTGTTCTTACTATCCTAGGTTACCATTAGATACACAGAACAAATGACAATCAGAACCTCATTACCTGCATAATGGATGCCTATGGATAGCCCCCTAAAAACCAACACTAAGAACATCTTAAAGACAATTTACTTTCTCTTTATTAGTATCTCTTTCTCCATTCCTCCCTGCCTTCTTCTCTTTCCTCCGAATTGAACCCAGAGCCTTTGTATGCTAGGTAATCCCTGTCTGTCCTTCTGAACCACAACCCCTACCCTTTTCAGCTCCTTTGCTTTAGATTTGAAGGCAGCATCTTGCTGAACTATGCAAACTTTACTATAAACTCAGGGTCCTCTTGCCTCAGCCTCGCAGTAGCTGGATTCAGTTGTGACGCCACGTTGGGCTCTGTCAGTGTTTTTATCTCAAGGCATAAGATGGTGATGGAGCGCACCAGACACAGCCACTCTAGGACGCCTACGCACTCAGTGTGTTCCCAAGGCCATGCACAGACTATCACCTGGGAACGTCTGGGAAGCTCGGAATGCAGATCCCACCCTCAGACCTAAATCATTACCTAATTTTAAACATATGCCCAGTGACCGAGAGGCACGGACATAAGTTAGAAGACTAAAGTTTAAGGTTCAGATTCGTGCTTTAGCAGGTATGTAAGGCCACTACAGAGGCAAATTTTTAAAATGTGTGTATGCACATCAACGATGTTTTCAGTCCTGATCCCAACCATAAACTGAAGGCGACGTTATACACTTCATTTGCATACACATCTACCAGAGCTGCTGCGAGGGTCAAGTAAGATGACAGACATTAAAGCTCTCCGTAAATTACAAAGCAACGTACATTCAAATGGAAGACACTACTGTTAATAAACAGCGCCTTGTGATGCCTTTCCGCTTTGATGTCTACGACCACGAGAGGAGTGCTATTAGAGCACACTATGTAATTACGATGAAAGGCCCCTTCATTTGCCAAAGCTTTCAAGCCCTAGCCGTAAAGCCAAAGCCAAGGAAGCCACCAGAGCTACTCTTCTTGTAACACTGATATTATCTTGTTCCAAACACTTAATCTATTCTTTCAATCCATATTTTTGAGGGCCTCACTCTAATTTTGAAGATAGTAAGTTAAGAACCAAGTGCTCTGATAAAGGTTGCTTTTACTTAGCATCTTGGCTTTCATGAGCCGCATGCAATAGTTTTCCAGCAGAACAGTGTGGCATACGGCTGTAACTTATTATGTTATACTTCATGTTAAGGGAAGAAGTCAAGGTCCTCCTCCCTGATCTCGCATTAATGCCCCCTGTTGCTGTTGTTTTCTAAAGGGTAACTTCTTAAGCGGTATCAATTGTATTCAGTCCCTCTTTGTAACTCTGGAAGTCCTGGAACTCAGTAGTTCAGGCTGGCCCTGAACTGAGAGATCCTCCTGCCTCTACTTCCCTAGTTCTGGGATTAAAGGTGTGCACCACCACCACATCCAGCACTACTGAACTTCTTACTATCAGAGCTTTACGGCTGGCTTTAAATATTAAAATCCACTAAGAGCAATTTATTCATAGACATTTTTATAAAACTTGGGAAATCAAATAGCATCACAAAATCCTAACCCATTATAGCTGGGATGGGCAACTGACTTTCCAACTGTCTACCCGAATCCTTTCTCAGCCCAGAGCAAGGAGGTGAGCCTGTCTGAGATGGCTGTGCAGCCCCCACCACAGTGCAGCACCAAAGCCACTGAGAACCTCCCTGAGAATTCAGACTCCATGCAGGGGAACAGAAGAGGATTAACACATGCAACTGTGCAGCAACACTTTTAGACACAGTTTAACTTTAAAAAACAAAAAAAAAACGAAAAAACAATCTGCCCAGCACAAGAACAATCCCATGTCAGCCTAGAGCAGAGAATTAGTACTATCAAGTGGCCAGAAACAAAACCAAGGCAAACTCCCACCAAATTCAATATTCAGTTATCATCATCCAAAAGACCACTGTTGGAACACATCCATAAAGCACTACCAAAGGTCAAAGGTGTCATCAAAGCTCTCATTATTTCTTCCCGACTGTGACAGAAGATCTAATGTTAAGAAATAAAAGGTACAAAATAGTACCCTACAGATGTTTTCCCAGACCCAGACTGCCAGAAGATACACGACAGTTCATTAAGAAAATGACGGTTAATGTGAGACACCAATGAGAGCTTGCTAGAAGGTGTGAGAGCCAACTGCCCTTCCCAATAGCTACAGATCAGGACAGATTCCTACCAGTCTTTGCTGCTCCAGAAGAAGGTCAGCTTCCTCCTTCTCCTTTTTGTATAGGATCTCCATTTCCTGGAGCCTAGAAGCAAAACAAACAACTTCTAGACAAAATTCCAGAAAAGAGTACCCTGTGAATCGCCAAGCTGTCGCTGTGAAAGCCACTGCGTGCGCCAAGCATCACCCAGGCTGCACAACACTGATGCCTCACCTTTTCTCCATCTCCTGTTTCATATCGATCCCTTGTTTTTCGAGGAGCTCTCTCTGAGCAAATGTCCAGTCCACAGGCTCAGAGGGGGTCTCAGCAGAGGGAGTCTTCTCCCGCTCAGCCCGTGCTTGTTCAGGGTGGTTGAAACGAAAAACGTGGTTTTTACCCATGATGATACGGTTCCCTATCACAAAACAGAAATAGGAATAAAAATTTATTTGTTTTGCAGTGCTGTGAGTCAAATCCAGTGTATAGTAGCAAATGTGTTTATCACTTAGCAATAGCCCCAGTTCCAAAGAATCAATTTTTAATGAATAGTCTAGGAGGCCAAGGCAAGAGATTTACAACTTTGAGGCCATCCCAAGCTACACAGTGAAAATCTATTTCAAAAAAAGAAATACAATTTCACTCTCTTAATCTAAGACTACAGACACTCAGCTGGGTGTAATGATCCACTCATTAAATCCCAGCACTTGGGAAGCACCAACACGGTCTGCACAGTGAATTCCAGGCCAACCAGGGCTACTTAGTGAGACCCTGTCTCAATGACAACAAAAACAAACAAAACAATCAAACAAGCAAGCAACAACAAAAACAGGAATTCTAGGTAACTTTGGCCTTTAGATAAGAGCAGTGGTCAGTTGCTCACACAAGCCATATGCATCGCTGGGGACTTCAGACCCCTTCTCAGGCTCACCTGAGCGCAGCTGCACAGGCTGGGCCACCCTCTTGCCATTCACATACGTTTCGGAGCGCTCACAGGGCTCTAAGGTCACGATAACTAGGAAGAATACAAACCGACGTTATTATCATAAACTACTGCAATCAAACCATGAAAAGTGGTCACTATCAGGACTCATGGAAGATATTAATCCTGATAAAATATGATACAGCAGAAATCTTATGTATGATGCACAAACAGCATTTTGGCTGATGAAGAAGCTAGTGCCTAGCACAAAATCCGTTAGTTTGCTGCGGGCCTGTTCATGAGCTGGGTTGTGGTGGGAACTCACCCAAGATTGACTTTTTCTTCCCCTTAAGACAAAAATAATTTCTACTAGATTAATATTAAAGACTCTTCAGTTCTCTCATTATCTATCTAGTATAGTTATTTTTCTCTTACTCCCTACTAACTAGCTAACACTCAGACCTAGCTTAACTGCCCACATCCTGTTCAGCCCCTGGCAGGTAACAAAGGGCTCCTTTCACCCCACCATTTTCATGCTAAGGAGCCACAACTGCCCTGGCATTTATAAACATCACAGGCTCTCCATTTCTCAATATTTTGTTGATAAAAAAATTTTACTAACATAGATAGGAAATGCCAAGTCTCCAGGATTTCGAGCACTCCAGAGGAAATGTTGCTTGAGAAATTAAAACACAAGACTCTCACCTTCACCAGTGTTGTTCCTCTCACTCCGAAAGATACAATGCTCTTCTTTAATGTGGGCCCCACTCAGCACTATGTCCTGGCGCCGCTCAGCATCGGCTTGGCCAACCCTGAACACAAGTGAAAGTGTTTCCCAGGGAAATTCAGACACAAAAAAGCCCTTAGAAACAGTGAACTGCTTTCCCCCAAAGAGCATCTTGGATACACACGAAAACACACTGCTTTGTATAGCAGATGATCCCAACTAAAAGTTCTACTCTCAAGGAAGACGGACCTCCTTACAAGATTAGCACACTGATGTGTTCACACACCATAGGGAAACAGGGCAAACCAAGTTCTCTAGTGAACCCATCTGTGCCATTACAGGGTAATTTTCATTCAGGTTCTTCTAGAGAGAAACTATGTCCTAACTGGTTCCACTTAAAACTGGGAACAGAAGAGAAGGTAATTTAGAATCACTCCAGAAAGAAGAAATAGAAAATTCCTACAATTTTTAGACAATTCCCTTTAGTTATCAATTATCTAGAAGAAAAGAAAATATTAAACAGCTCATACTAGAAGCAAATTACCTTGTAATCCCATCTTTGATATAATAAAGCAGACACTCTGACATTAGTGGGTCTTCATTGAGGTTAACAAGATGAGGTGTCTGAAAAAGGTTACAGATTATCAGTTTGGGGCAGAAACCATGAGACAGCTGTATAGCAGGGATACACAGGAGGCCTAAAAGCTTTTCAGATTCTCCAGAGTACCTGGAGGAAAAGGCTCAATAAAAGTCCTAGGTGTAATTCTGTAACTAATGAAAAAAAAAGCATGCTCTATAGGCCTCCTCAAATTAGACTAACACATCCTGTTTAAGAACATTATTCTACTGGGCATGGTGGCACACACCTTTAGTCCTAGCACTCTGGAGGAAGAGACAGTTGAATTCTCAAGGCTGGCCTGATCTACACAGAGTTTCAGGCCAGTCAGGACTAAGTAGTGAAAACCTGTTTCAGAAAATAAAATAAAATAAAAAGAAAAGGAAAAATAAAAATGAGGTTGGAGCCGGGCAGTAGTGGCACACATCTTTAATCCCAGCACTGGGGAGGCAGAGGCAGGCAGATCTCTGCAAGTTCGAGGCCAGCCTGGTCTACAAGAGCTAGTTCCAGGACAGGCTCCAAAGTAACACAAAAACCCTGTCTCGGAAAATCAAAAAAAAAAAAATAAATAAATAAATAGAAAGAAAGAAAGAAAGAAAGAAAGAAAGAAAGAAAGAAAGAAAGAAAGAAAGAAAGAAAGATAGGTGAGGTTGGAGACATAGCTCAGTAGGTAAGACCACTGTTTGTTCCTCCAAGGTCAGTGATCTAATGATCTCATCTGGCCCGTGGACATTAGGCATGAACTTGGCACTCAGAACATACACAGGTAAAACAGAAATGAATACGAGCTCTGAAATTAAGAAAAACCACTTTTCTTTTTTAAGTGTGTGTGTGTGTGTGTGTGTGTGTGTGTGAGAGAGAGAGAGAGAGAGACAGAGAGAGAGAGAGAGAGAGAGAGAGAGAGGTATAGGGGGAGAGAGAGAGAACACAAAGGCAAAGGTAAAACAGATCAGCTCTTGGATGAGTTAAATACAATCTTTGTAAATACCCAGATTAAAGGTCTTAAAACATCCAGGTGGTGGTGGCGCACACCTTTATTCCCAGCATCTGGGAGGCAGAGGCAGAAGCAGAGGCAGTGCCTGGCCAGCCTGGTCTACAGAGTGGGTTCCAGAACAGCCAGGGCTATATCTCTCGAAAGAAATCAAAATTCTTAAAACAGATTTTTCATTTTTATTAAAATAGCCATAACCTTGAAGTTCCCCCGCTATAAGTTTATGGCCCTAGTTATTGTCTTTACTAGTATTTACCTTACCAAAAAAAAAAAAAAAAATTAAAGTTACTAAGAGGCAACAACATAAACATCTAAAAGTATTCTTCATCTAACACTAAATAATTCTAAAAATCTTAAAAACCACCCTTCTTTGGTGAAAAGCCCTCATAGGAATCCAAAAATAAGTCACATGGTCTTGGGGCCAACATCTACTCAACACGATGCAGGCGAACACGGAGGCTGGAGAGCGGTGGGATGAGCGGTGAGGAAAAGGGACGCCGAGGGCGTCTAAGGGGAACGAGAGAGTCTCTGCATCTTCACCAGCTTTTACTTTCTGATCCAAGAACTGGGCTGCTCAGAAAGAGTCAAAGTCGGCTATGGGCAGCATTCCTTTTGTGTGATGTTTGTTTTTGTGAGAAGGGTTCCTCTGTGTAACCTGGTTCTCTTGGAACTTTCTCTGTAGACCCAGGCTAGCCTCAGAGATCCACCTGCCTCTCTTTTCCCAGTGCTGGGATTAAAGGTGTGCAGCACCACTGCCCAACTAATGGGCAGCATTCCTTAAGGTCTCATTAGGGAACTAAGAAAAGGGAGTCTGGGGATAGAGAAAGGGCTCAGTGGTTAAGAGAGCACTGACTGCTTTTCCGGAGGACCTGGGTTCAATTGCAGCACCCACATGACAGCTCACAAGAGTCTGTAACTCCAAGATCTAACACCCTCACATAGAAGTACATGCAGGCAAAACACCACTGCACTTAAAGTAAAAATAAACTCTATAAAAAAAGAAAAGGCAGTCTCAGTAACAGTCTCTATTGAGTCTAAATGTGGTCCGCAGTGTTTTTTCCCTTTCCTGAGAATGTCTAGATAATTAAAGCAAGAAAAATCTTTGAAAGTAGAGAGTTCAGCTTCTAATTTTATGCTGCCTACATAACAAAAACTGTTTGGGCTATTTTAAATTCTGACTAAATACCGTATTATTACTTATTTTATCAAGTTTTTCAAGATATTTTCTTGTGTACCCCTGCCTGTCCTGAAACTCACTATGTAGACCAGGCTAGTCTTGAACTCGGAGATCTACTTGACTCTGCCTCCCAAGTGCTGTGATTAAGCCAGACGTGTGCTACCACACCTGGCTAAATATTGAATTATTTTTATAAGATTTTTTTTTTTTTTGTTGGGGCTGGAGAGATGGCTCCGCGGTTAAGAGCACTGACTGACCTTCCAGAGGACCCAGGTTCAACTCCCAGCACCCACATGGCAGCTCACAACTGTTTCTGACTCCGGTTCCAGAGGCAACCTCACACAGACATCCAAGTAAAACACCAATGCACAGAAAATAAAAATAAAGTTTAAAAAAAAATATTTTTTTTGTTTACTTTTTTCCTAGAGCTAAAGATAGAATCCAGGTCTATACGTAGTGTTCTATTACTGAGTTATGGTTCTTAACACACACACACACACACACACACACACACACACAGAGGGTCATGGAACTATTTATTTATTTATTCATTCATTCATTCATTTTGGTTTTTTGAGACCAGGTTTCTCTGTTCCTTTGGGGCCTGTCCTGGAACTAGCTCTGTAGACTAAGGTGGCCCCAAACTCACAGAGATCCGCCTGCCTCTGCCTCGCAAGTGCTGGAATTAAAGGTGTGCACTACCACTGCCCAGCTTTCATATAAACTTTTTAAGGGCTGTGGATGTAGCACAGTTAGTAGAGGGCTTGCCTCGCAGACAACTGGTCCTGAGTTTGATCTCTACTACCATATATATGGGGAAGGGCACCACATGCCTATAACACTTAAGAGCTGGAGCCAGGCTCCTTCTGCTACATATTGAGTCTTAAGTGACCTGGGATGTGTAAGAGCCCGATCACAAGGAGAAAAACCTTTCGAGGTATGCAAGAGCATACTCTAACTCTACCTGACTCTATCAAATCCACGACTGCTAACATCTCAACAATATAGGTAATACGTATGAATAAATAGCTCAGTAAGGTAAAAAGGACTCAACTTCACATAACTATATAATTGCTGATGTTCTATATATCTCAAAATCTTTAAAACAATTTCTTTCTACTTTTATTTTTGGCTTTTTAAGACAGTTTCTCTGTGTAGACTTGGCTGTCCTGAAACTCACTCTGTAGACCAGGTTGGCTTCCAACTCACAGAGATCCTCCTGCCTCTGCATTCCAAGTGATGGCAAGTTCTGGTGCTAAAGGTGTGCGTCACCATGCCTAGCTTAATTTCTTCTTCTTTTTTTAAAGATTTATTTCTCTCTCTTTCTCTCTCTCTCTCTCTCTCTCTCTCTCTCTCTCTCTCTCTCTCTCTCTCTGTGTGTGTGTGTGTGTGTGTGTGTAAATGAATGCTGTGTGTGCATAGATACCCACAAAGTCAGAAGAGGGCTTTGGATTCCTTACAGCTGGAGTTACAGGTAGGTTTTTAGCCTCTTGACTTGGGTGCCAGGTACCAAAGTAGGGTCCTCTGGAAAAATAGCAAGTGTTCTTAACTGCTGAAACCTCTCTCCAGCCCATTTCTTCTTATTTATTTATTTATTTATTTAATTTATTGTGTATACAATATTCTGTCTGTGTGTATGCCCGCATGCCAGAAGAGGGCACCAGACCCCATTACAGATGGTTGTGAGCCACCATGTGGTTGCTGGGAATTGAACTCAGGACCTTTGGAAGAGCAGGCAGTGCTCTTAACCTCTGAGCCATCTCTCCAGCCCAAGCCCCTTTCTTTTTGTGTATAATCCAGGTTGGTTTTGAATTTATTATAAACCAGATGCTGAACTCTCATATTCCTGCATTCACCTCTCAAGTGCCACAATAACCAGATAAATCAATGTTTTCTGCTGAAAATAATATATTGAAATTTGTAAGACAGTCTTGTGACTATGACTTTTTAAAAAGTAAGCAAAAGAATCCTCATGAAATCCTAAGAACACTGGTTCACATCAAGCGAAAAGTGCTAACACTAAACTCTGACCCATACTCTGTCCTAGAAGAGTCCATGCATGCATGCATGCACTTGTTAATAATACAGTAGTAGACGCTGACACTGGGGCCATACACACAGCAGGGTACCACAGACACTTGAAGGAACTTATCAGTGCTGACACATAGGCTTGATACATCAATACATGCTCTACTGTTGTCATATAAATAAGCACACAAAAGAATTATTTAATAATGTATTCTAGTCCAACACTAAGAAGCAATTCAAGTCAAAAAGAACAGGCAAGACATTTTATCAATCTAATTAGCTAAAAGGCCTCTATGCTACAACCGTGATTACAGAAGTAGGAAATGTGACTAATCTCATCATGTCTTTTAAAAAAGCACGCTGAAAGGGGAGCAGAGGCATCTAGAGGGCTGCTTTACTGAAAGAGATGGTTGTAATAGAAATCATGGGACAGTACTATCATTCACAAACCTTACCAGCTGAAAGTGGTTCCCAGAAGTGGCAGAGCAGAGCTGATGACCACTGCCTCCAGCTCTCAAGCACTAGGATTATAGACAGGTGGCACCTTCCTGATATGTATGGCACCAGAGATCAAGTCCAGGGCTAATTGCATGCTGGGCAAGCACTCGACAGTAAAAGGAACACAACTAAAGCAACTGGTGCTACAGTCAGGTCAGGAAGATAAGAGGGCAACAAAGAGATGCTTAAATATACCCAAGGCTTTACACGGTGCAGACTCGCTACCCTGGGTTGTATCTTTTGTAAACACTATAATCATTTTACAACAAGGTTGCCCTTGTACTATAAGATGAAAGCAGAAACATCTGAAGTTAAGCTAAGGCGCTAGATGAAAATGGCTATGTCAGAAGGACATGAAGACAAACTGTTTTGTTTGCTTGTGTTTTACAACATGACTTCCTACCTTTTTAGGTGAGAAAACGCCAAGTGTTCCTCCATCTTCCCGTATGGCAACTCCCATCTCAGCCAATAAGGCTTCTCTAGAAAAACAAAAAACAAAACAATCAAAAAAATCCCACATAAATCAGTATACCAATACCAAAATAACAATTAAGTTAATTTAAAAAGAACTAGAAAACAAGACAGGCAACGCAAAACACTTGGCTGTACCTAAAGCTGGCAAGAGAGATATAGAATGATATGCTTATAACTAATGAGAACTTATTTTTAAAAGAAGCAACATTCAAGGTTGAGGATTTAGATCAGTGATCAGTGGTAGAGTGCTTGCCTAGCAAGTGCAAGGCCCTGGGTTCAGTCTTCAGCTCCGGGGGGCGGGGGGAGAGTGGGAGAGAGAAACAATATTTAAAATAAGTCAGAGAATGTCCCCATGCTAAATTTCTGTTCACTCAGTTGAAATTTTGAAAGACTTATTCCTTAAGTCTGTACATCCAATTTGAAAAACACAATTTCCCCAGCATCTAAGAAAGCAATCAAAGTAACCTGGGGGTCAGCACTCTGGCTTTAGCATCAGTGAAGCCACAGACTTAATACTGGGGTGAGTGGGAGGGTAGGCTTGGGCATATGAAGCATGGTCTGTAAATGTGATTTTTCCCAATATACCCATCTCACCCCCATTCTGGCACAGTAATTCTAGGAAGATTTTTCATTTTCTGTTCATTTTATTTGTTTGTTTTTGTTTGGTGTGTGTGTGTGCGCGTGTTGAGTGCCTAATGTGGGGACAACTCTGTGGACTTGATTCTCTTCTCCACCTTTAAGTGGGGCCCAGGGATCAAACTCATGACAGGCCTGAGTGGAGAGTGCCTTTCTGTGCTGAGACATCTCACCTGTCCCAATAAATCTAGTTCAAAAAAATCTAACGCGAGTAAGAAAGTTCTTGGTTACATTTACTGGTAGCACATTGGAGCTCATTTCTCCCTTATTTTCATAAAGGGGGAAGATAAGAACTGACTTTAAAAAAGAAGAAGCATGTATTTATTCCAACAGTATAGACAGAACAAGAATTTGAAAAGTTTGCAAGCTAAACTATACTCTTTACCCAAAAGGTTCTAGATGAAATAACTCTAAAGACAGGGTCACAGCTCTCTGCATATGGGCCTTTGCCAAGTAAAATCTACTTTTTACAAATGAAAAAAAAAATCTCTTTTATTTAGTATGACTTTTCTCAACTGAAAGCAACATTCAAGTGTGGGAACTATTAAGCACATGACTGCCTACAGCAGTGGTTCCCAACCTTCCTAATACTGCACCCTTTTAATTCAGCTCCTCATATTGTGGTGACCCCAACCATAAACCTATTTTTGTTGCTACTTCATCACTGTAATTTAGCTCCTGTTATGAATCGTAATGTAAATCTCTGATATGCAACCCCTGTGAAAGGGTCAGTCAAGCCCCAGAGGGGTCATGACCCACACCTGAGAACCCTGCCTTAGAGACTCTTTCAAGGTGCAGATTTCACTTCAGAGTGTAAATGTGATTGCATGCACTCCCCTGTGGATGTGTCTGTGCTGTGTCAGGTAGGGAGAGTGCCCTTGTTTTTAATCCTCTTTCATCTTTTCTTACTACGAAATCAACTCAGACTTCCCAGAAAACTCAGCAGCATCCCAGATTGTTAGTTCCCAACCTTTCCATTCTGATGGCCTCTGTCTTACGAAGTTTCTCTTCCCAGGTTTCATTTAACTCAGCAATTATCTTCTCTGATTCCTATAGAAGGATGCACAGAATTTAACAAACCATATTCAGCAAGGAAAGCATGAAACAAACAATATTTTTAGAAGACAAAGGAGGAATCCAAAGTGATGGGCCCTTCTTTTTTAGAAGGTAAGAATCATAAATATTAAATCTAAAACTAAGTAACCCTCAGACACACAAACCTTCCAACTCCTAATAAAAACAGGCAAACAGTGAATCCATGTATGTGTGTGCATAAGTCAGAGGAAGGGAACAGTGAATCCGTGTGTGTGTGTGTGTGTGTGGTGCGTGCGCACACAAGACAGAGGGAGGAAACAGTGAATGTGTGTGTGTGAGCACAAGACGGATGATGGAAACAGTGAATCTGTGTGTGTGTGTGTGTGTGTGTGTGTGTGCGTGCTGGGAAGGTAATATAAAACATTCAAAAATGCAAGCACTTTCTTCTTTTTTTAATCATGGCTTCAAGTATGATTAAAATTTTTATCTAAAATTATACTAATATTTATGATGTTTAAACATTTTATAGTTTTAAAAACTCAAAGGCCAGGCTAAAGAAAATGTCAATTGAGTGGCTCACTAGGAAGCCTTTAGTGCATAATCGCTCCAGATAAGAAAACTGAAGACAAAAAAAACTATGTAATTAACCCAATCCCATCCGGGTCTTCCTGACTTTCTTTACATTTATGAGGTATGAGAGCCTTTTTGTGACAGGGTCTCATGAAGTCATCCCTGGCCTGAAACTCACTGTTTAGTCAAGGATGATGCTGAATTCCTGGTCCTCCTGGTTCAGCTTTCCAAGTGCTGAGACTACAGTATGTGCCACCCTGCCCAGCTTTTTATTTCTTCTTGATGATTCAATAGAAGGCAGAAAATTTGATAGGATAAATCAGACACAGATACACACACACACACACACACACAAACACACACACAGGGTAGTTTAGGTTTTGACATTCAGAAGGTTGAACGATTACTCCATGGAACATTCCCGGAAGCCATCAGATAGCTAAGGGTTTACTGTACTGGACAGCATGCTTTCTGACTAAGACTGCTTAGTACAGCATTTGCCCTGCCTGTTCCTGGGATGGATGTTTATGGATATTTATAGGCTAAGTCGGTGCAATGGCACACACAGTACTGACTTTGATGCCAGTCTATAAACATTAGAGCCAGAGTCTACAGATGCATGTTTGAAACTTTACTAAATAAAAAGACCAAATCACACACACAGGGATTTCAGTTCATGCTGTGGCTTTAAAGTAAAATCACATACCACTATTTTTTTTCTTTTTGCCAGAGAGGTTTACAGAGGAATCGAGATATTAGCATTATATATGGAGAAAGAAGTAGCAGCACCTATGTCAAAGCAGTGACAAACACTGGTCTCCAGTTCAAAATACAGAGAAGCAAAGGCAAATAAGCCGTTAGGAAAATGAATTAGCCTCCACTGTTGCTGTTTTCCCCTGCAGTGTTTTCCTCTTGTAGTGTCATGCTTTAGGAATGCAGCTCCTAAGACATTCTCAAGCGTTTGTATTGTACAAATGCTGTCCCACACTCTGGACCAAAGATGTTCTCTGCCTGCATCATTAAAATGCAGGTCTGTCCCGAAGGAATTCTCACCATTCACAAAATAAGAGCAGAACTAAGGCGCTTATGCTTCAGTGAACTACCGCATGGACTGAACACAAAGCGGTAAAGAAGCCATTGCACTCTAGAATAAAGCTAGGGAAAGAAAGCTTTTACTTATGTTGTTTCAGGGAAAATTAAGAGAGCAATTTATTTGCTGATTAACATATTACAGCTTTGTTTTAAGGAGATTACGCAGCTGAGGGCAGAGTTCTTTGAATAAGGACAGCATTATTCCCTAGAAGCCATTTGGAAGACACTGGGTGACCTAATTCTTAAAAAAACCTAGTGATTGTCGTAACTCCTAACATGTGGCATTATTTTCAGTTGGTTCTGGAAAAAAAAATTCTCCTTTATACCAGAGGCGAAAAAAAGATAATCTTGTTTATTTAGGAAGGCACAATATATTAATAGTTAGGATTCAAAATCGCTAAAGTGAACACTGGATATAAAATAGTAAGAGGGAAGTTTCACTTCTCCTAAATGCTGGCAACATGATCACTGACCCCTACTTATGAGAAAATTTGTGAATGAACACATTCTCCCACACAGAACATCAATAAAGTCTACAGGAAAGCTTCCAACTCAATTTTACAACAGCAGAGATCACCCTGTACCTCGCATCCCTGAAAGATTTCTCCTTCCTCTCCTTTTGCCAGGCATGTTAGAACTTGACTGACTTCATGAATCAAGGCACAAAAGCACTGGTTTTATTTCTGGTGTACCTTCTTTTTGAAGTAGGTAAAATGCCAAGGGAAAGGATGGAACGATAAGAAAGAGAACTCTGAAGCCCACTTCATATAAAATCCATTACTGCTTCACCAAAAACTACAATGGAAGCATCTGACACTGATTCAATTTCAGTAGTAAAGATGCTCAACAAGTTATTTTGCCTTTTCCAAGACAGCGTTTTTCTACATAGCCCTCGCTGACTCTTGAACTCACAGAGGTCTACCTGCTCCTGCCTCCTGGGTGCTGGGATTAAAGGCAAGCACCACCACTGCCCGGTTCTTTCTGTCTTCACCTCCTACTGGAGTACCACTGTTCTAAGGATCTTTGAATGGGCAGCAATTAGTAAATGGGAGAACTGAGTGATGGTGAAGAGCATCCCTGACTGGTAGCAGGGCTGTAACTCCCCAGATTCTAAGTGAATTTTCTCTCCAACACAAAGGCCAGAAGGTAGAGGGAAACAATATTCCTAGAGGCAGTGAACCAAAGAGAGAAAACAAGATGCTCCTGATAGGGTCTGAGGGCTGGCAAGAAGGCTGGCAGTTGTTCTCAGCACCACAGGTGACGACACCTGTCTGCTCCCATTGTAGTCACTGAAGGGAAGAGGACAGGCACTGCCTTTGTTTTTTTTTTTTTTTTTTTTTTTTTTTTTTTTTTTTTTTTTTTTTTTCTTTTTTTTTGTTTTTTTTTTTTTTCTTTTTTTTTGTTTTTTTTGTTTTTTTGTTTGTTTTTTTTTTTTCTCATGGTTTATTTTTTTTATATTTAAAAATTTCCATCTCCTCCCCTCCTCCTCCCCCTTCCCTCCCCTCCTCCTCCCCCTTCCCTCCCCTCCTCCCCCTTCCCTCCCCTCCCCTCCACCCATACCTCCCCTCCCTCCCTCTCAAGGCCAAGGAGCCATCAGGGTTCCCCACTCTATGCTAAGACCAAGGTCCTCCCAACTCCCCCCAGGTCCTTCTCAGCTTGCCTCTGACTTTCAAATTCACACAGAGACAAGACAGAAGTGGATAGAGCCAGCAACAGCCTAAAAGAATGGTCCATCCACAGAGGTGGAGCCAGGGATAATGTTACAGTTAATCAGATACATGTCTCACTGTCTGTGAGAGTACTACCAGGGAAGTCAAGTCAAGAGAGAAAGCCAACCATGAATGTGGGATCACTACCCTACAAACTGGGGTCCCAGACTGAAATAAAGAGGGGGAGAAGAAAGGCAGCTGAGTACTGGCATTATCCTTCCTCTGCTTCCTCACCTACAAAGATGTGACCAAGCAGCCTCACACTGTACAGACACGGCTTCCATGTAGACTGACCTCACACCGTGAGATGAAAGAAGTTGCTTCTTCTCAGGTATTTGTAGCCAACACAGCGGGCAATCGGCAAATGTACAGCGCCATGGCCCAGGGACCCCAGGGCCTCAGACAGGAGGAAGCCTGCTTCTCTCATAACTAAAGGCTTTGTGAGGACTTCTAAAAGTTATAGCTTCATGTAACCTAATAATGCTCAAATGTCCAAACTTCCAGTTAATTGTATATTAATTTTACTAACAGAGGAATGGCGCTATAGAGACTTCTATCTTCAATAAAACCAAGTTTTTCATCTAGTTATTCCATTTAAAATGTAATTATTACCACTTTAGAAAGGGTTTCATATTGTCTAGGCCGACCTCAAACTTACTATGTAGCCAGGATGATCCTGAATGCCTTATTCTCCTTTCTCCACCTCTTGAATGCTGGGTCAACAGGCTCATGCCAACATGTCTGGCTTTAAAACTAAATTTCTAACAAGCAACTTCACTATGACTTATAAACTATCCCCAAATTATTGTAAGTCTCTACTCAATGGCTATTTTGCATGGCTCAATTATGATCTTTGCCAAGTCAAACTAAAACATTCTGAAAAAAAAAATTAACTTAAGAAGCAAACAATTTCATTGTCAAAGTACCTCTAACTGTTAGCATCTCCATGTGCTAAGACAAAATTTTTGGGATGTTCATTCAGTCCTACTTCTGCCTTCTGGAATGACATAAAGTGTTGTGCATTCCAAGCTTCAGACTCACCTTTAGACGTTCAATGGCTTCCTCCCCTCCAGGTGTGGACATGATCCGCTCTTGAATACTGGTCACAGATGTTAAGCCCACCTGACTACTAAGTGAGCATGAAGATGGAGATGAAGTAAGGGACCCCATGGATGCTGTGGAAAAATTGCCAGGGCGTTGATTCTCAGAGGCTAGCAAGTATCTATGCTTATTGTTCTGAAAATCTTTCAGATCTGGGAGACAGAAAGAAGGGAAGGTAGAAAAAGAGAAGGCGAGAAGCAGAGGAGGAAAAAAGACAGGAAGGAACACCAGTGTGAGAAAGGAGAGCATCAAAGCGCAAGACTAACACACGCTGACACACAAAGACAAGCTCTAAACTGTACAAATGGCAGTTCTAAAACATGTCGCCCTGTGATATTCGATCCTAAGCAGTCAGCCACTTCTGGATTTAGAAGTGTGAAGTATGGGAGCTAGAACCAGAACTTCAGCAATGTCCTTTCTAAACAGGCAAACTGCGGCCCTTCAGTTCCTCCTGCTGTCCTCCGTCCTCAATACAGCCTGACTGCAGCTTTAAACTCCAGGAGTTTTTAACAGAAGGGATAGCAATTAGTGCCGCACACTGGCCGAGCTCAGCATTTAATGCAGATGTTAGTTACGGTTCTGAGCATCTAGTAGTCTGTGCATAGCAGCATTTTAATATGCCAAAAATACATTCTAAATTAAAATAAGTAATTGTAGAAATGAGACGAATTTTGAGGAAGTATGATAATAACTTTGTACTGAATGGTTATTTCAACAGGAAAGAATAATTAGTGAATTAACAAGTTTTAGTGTATTTTTCATTTGAGTCAAAGCAAACAAAAATGAAAAACTATTTGATGATTTAAGTAAAGCCCTTATGTGTCTAACAGCACAATCACCGGGCACTGCTAAGTCTCCTTTACAGTATGACAGCCCAGTTTTAGAGACATGTTTTCACTGACCAAGGTCTAGCTCACAACTGGAAATTAGGATCTTCAACTTGGGGTGGTAAAGTCTACCAATAACAACGCTCACTGAATTGCTTTTTTGTAATTTCATTCATTAATCATCCTTCTCAAATGACAGCAAAGAAACCACTGCTACTGGTACAATCTTCTTGGTTTTCTTTGTCTGAAGACAGGGTCTCATGCACCTCAGTCTAACTTCATTCTGGCTATCAGGCCGAGAATAACCTTGAACTCCTGACTCTCTGGCTTCCCACTCCTGAGTGCTGATTCTGCTGGGAATACAGGTGGGTGCCACGACATACATTTGCATTTCTATGTTAAAAGTTTTCTTTATTACATTTATTTATTTTGTGTGTGTTCCTGAGTGGTCAGAGGACAACTTGTGAGAGTCAGTTCTCTCCTTCCACCATGTGGACCTCAGTCTGGTCCCCAGGCTTGGTAGTAAGCTCCTTTACACTCAACCATCGTGCTGGCTCTCGATTTAAATATGAGAAAATCTACATTATTGAATTTATATCAAAACTACATTTCCTTAAAGGATAAGGCAATAGAAGTAGTTGGGAAAAACAGTCACTCTGTGGGTTTACTAATGTTTACTATTTAATGAAAACCAGTTCTTGAATCCCCTTAAAGCCTGTGGTAGTTGCTTCAAGACAGTTTGAAAACTACCATCTGCAAATACAGAACACGGGGAAACAAGCAAAGAGGTATGCTTGCAAAAGTGAACAGGAATCGGAGCAAAAAATCATCTGTCAGCTGATGGCAACAAGGTGGGAAACAGGGGTAGATGGAGATTAGAAAGTCCCGTGGACACATGCAAGCCCTAAACCAAAGGAAAACTGCAGAGTAGCCAGGGCTGCTCTCCTTTGTGGATATAAGATTAAAGCTTAGTCATGCATGGTTTTCAGGAAATGCCACAGCTGCTCAGAGAAGGGATAGGCAACAGGCCAGCAGCAGCAGCACCTTGAACACAAAAGCAAGAACAAGAAGGCATCCTCTCCACACCAATATCCTTTAGCTTTGGAGATCTCAGACAGAGCTGTTCCAGGCCAAGAGCCACAAGTGTGTTTGGGCATGCCAGTCCTCTGGGCTCAAGTCAGTACTACATTTGAGTTCTCCTATGTATTCCCTTGTCTGAAATGGCTTCCTACAGATAAAAAGATCAACAGAATCTAAAAATCCCCAAACTGAGATTTGACATATCTTGATCAATTTTATTAAAAGCATAAGCAACTATTTCCTTGTCAACTTAACATTTATATCGAAAAAAAGGCTTGTGATCTTCTGCAATATATATATTTCCATTTAGGTCATATACTTTAGAGATCTATTTTAAAATTTTAACTGTAATTTAAGAGGAAAAATGTCTACCTAATGATCAAGTAAGATAAGGCCCAAGATACATAGAAAACCAATGGCATCTAAGCACAGGTGAGTGCTAACCCAGCACGCAGAGGGTTCTTTAATTACAGACAGTTTGGCTAACTGGAAATGATTTTTGTAATTATACAGACTCACATTTACAATGCTAATTAAAAAGGAATTTTCCTATTAAATAATTGGTTCATAAAAGGAAACAAATCAAGAGGGAAAAGGGGGTATTGACATAGTAGTGATTAAAACAAGAGCTCTGAGTTAAACTGCCTAACCATGCAGCTCAGAGAAGGAACCACTCCTGGCTAAAGTATATGAGGATGAAGTAACGTTATCGATAACAGAGTTAATAGTGATACTTTAACAGAGTTAATAGTGATACTATGTTTATGGTGCCTAGAACAGGGCCAGGGATATTACAGACATTCAATAAAGTGAGCTGCTACCATCACTGGCCTTATAAACTGTAGAAACACTGAAGACTGAGTGGAAGACTCAAGTTCTTACGCCTCTCAACTTCATTCGAGGCACACACTAAAATTCACTAAGTTACTTTGCTGAATGGAGAAGGGCATAAACAAGAGAATTTGATTTCACATTACACTCTGTCTGGGATTTCCCTGTTAGGGCTGCTGGCATGCAAAGCTCGCTGTAAGGCTGAAGCAGCAAAAGCCGATTAGCAAGTCAGCATACGGGACACGGCCAATACACGATATACACACATTTGCCTCCACTTCCAGAGTAATCATCGATCAATGGGTCAACTAAAGATAAGCAAGAGGGAAAACACAAGAAGGGTCAAAGTTCAGACTCAATAGTGACATAGAGTGAGATTTGGCATTTGGAAAGCTAAGAAAATGAAAATTCAGTAATATATATTATCATTTTCACAAATTATATTAATTAAAATTCAGATTTTAATCACTAAGAGATAAATTGGAGATAAATTGAAATCTATTAGTATTTCAAAATATATAATATTTTTACATTAAAAATAAAAATATGTTTTACTAAATAAACCCATATTCTATCTGAAAAGTTTATTTCATGGCAAGAACTTTTTTTTTAAGTGCTGAGGCTAAAAGCAGAGCCTTGCACATGCTAAGCAATAATGATGAATAATGAGCTACACTGCCAACCATAACTAAGAAAAAAATGGATTCCGTACTCTACACAGAGATGACTGAAGTCTTAAAAGCATGCACTATAAAGAACATTGTGCAGCAGTACTTTCTGAAAGTCTAGCTCTTGAACTTAGCAAGAATTAGCCTTTTCTCTTCACTTTTCCCCAGAGGGCAGGGTCATTCAAAGGGAACTCTAATCTGAAAGTAGACAGGACTGGTGAATCCTTACACAAGCATTATTACTACTGCACCAATCCAGGGAAACAAGAGCTTCCAAGTAATACTTTTATGAAGTGGTTAATTTTTCAGAATGAACTTAACATTAACATGGCTTTGGGAGACATTCTGCATGAAGAAATTCTGAGATTATCTCATTTCACTGGCTTTTTTTTTAAGACAAAAACTTGTAAAACCATTTTTACTACCACTTAGTTTCATCGAGTCTCTAAAATCTAAGCTTATTTTATTTACTTACTTATTTTTTTATTTGAGGCAGGGTCTCACTATGTAGCTCTGGCTGTCCTGCAGCTCACCAAGTAGACCAGGCTAGCCTTGAACTCACAGAGACCAGCCTGCCTCTGCCTCCTGAGTGCCCACCACACCCAGCCTAAGCTTTTTTTTTTAAGTCTATAAATCTGGAGAGGAAAGTAAGACTCTGTAGCTACTTCCTCACTTACTATCAATGATGTCCCCCAGTCCCTGAGCACGAAGCAGGTCCTTCAGTCGGGTCACTTCCTCCTTCAACTCCCGCACCAGCTTGGCATTAGGGTCCTCATTGATAACAGCATTGCATTTAATTTGTTTTGCACGATCTGCATATCTAGATACAGAAAGAAAATGCATCCTTGACATTTCTCAGAGGCTCTACTTCTCATAAATAACATACCATTTGCCTCTAAAGCAAACACTTGAAGAGCCCTGATAAATACATTATTTGTAAGAGACTTTATAGAGGTGACAAAGGCTCAGAAGAACTTAAGTGATTTGGCTAAGATCACAACAAAAATAAATACCAGAGAGAAGGCTCAAGCCTAGTCTGTATTAAAAACATCTTTAATAGGAGAAGGGAAGATAGTTTCAGATTAAAATCTATATATAAAAATTTAATGAATATTCCATTGGTAATTTATCAGAGCTACATGTGCTGATAACTGTATTACTTTTTACAACTTAAACATATCTATAAAAGGGAATGCTTCTATTAACATAAATGAATACTATAAGACAATTTTATTATCTAAAAGTTATCCAATATCTCACTCAAGTAATTTGAACATATTTCCTGTAAAAAAGCTCTTACTTATTCCAATGAATCTGGAAGCCACAGAAGTAAACTCCATCATAACAAAAATAATTCCCCCCATATTATGAGAATGAAAGATCATGATAGCCTTCAACATGTAAGAAAACCTATGGCGGGGGCTGGAGAGATTCAGAGGTTAAGAGTATTGCCTGCTCTTCCAAAAGTCCTGAGTTCAATTCCCAGCAACCACATGGTGGCTCACAACCATCTATAATGGGGTCTGGTGCCCTCTTCTGGCCTGCAGGCATACACACAGACAGAACGTTGTATACATAATAAATAAATATTTAAAAAAAAAAGAAAACCTATGGCATACAAAACTACTCAGCTACTGAGACCAAAGGAGTGTACCTCAGAGTGCTCAGAGTTTCATCGTAGTTGATATCTGCTGGGCTCAGAGCAGCAACCATTGCAGTTCGAGAGTTGCCACCTAAGAAAATAAAGTATGAGTATCTCAAATTACACTCGTTTTTAAAGGAGAATTTTATTTACTATGTTAAAATTGAGAGCAGACCCTGAAATGTAATCAAAAGCCAACAAATTTTTTCCTTTTTTCATTTGTTCATTTTGACAAGGTCTCCTGTAGCCTTGTTGGTCTGAGCTGGCTATCTTCCTGCCTTCATTTCCTAAGTGCTGGGATTTTAACTATGTGCCACCTCGCCTGGAACGCAAAAACATTCTTTTATTTACGATTTTTTCTTTTCGAGACAGGGTTTCTCTGTAGCTTTAAGCCTGTCCTGGAGAATTTTTTTTAACATTATTTATTATATATACAACATTCCTTCCACGTACACCTGCACACCAGAAGGGGGCACCAGATCTCATTACAGATGGCTGTGAGCCACCATGTGGTTGCTGGGAATTGAACTCAGGACCTCTGGAAGAGCAACCAGTGCTCTTGCCAGCCCCACAAAAACATTCTTCAATGTTCCCTTGCTATGCACTGTTTTCTTCACATTCTGCTCTCTGAATCTCCTGCTCAGACCGCCCCCCCATCACTCTAACCAGGTATGGCAGTACATGCCTGTAGTTCCTGCACAGGAGGCTGTAGCAGGAGTTCACCGCAGCCTGGGTCGCACATGACCCTATCTTAAACAACCACTCTAATCAAGTCAACCACTCCACCAAAACTGCTCTGTGACGGGAAAACTGACTGGATGCTTTTTCTGAATGAGAAGGAACAAGGATGAGGAGAACGGCTGATGGATCAAAAAGCATTAGGAGTAAGGAGCAGTAAGACTACGTGGTGAGCCAGGCACACGCCTTTCATCCCAGCACTCAGGAGGCAGAGGCAGGTGGATCTCTGTGAGTTCAAGGCCAGCATGGTCTACAGAGTGAGTTCCAGGACAGGCTCTATTAGCTACGGGAAAACCCTGTCTCAAAAAGCAACAACAAAAAGACTATGCAGCATGTACTTGGCTATGTAAAATGGGAAGGACTATGAGCTTCTAAGTACTCTGAGGAAGGGCCAGAGAGATGACTCGGTGGTGGAGCGCTAACCGCTTTTGCAGCAGTGTTTGGTCGCAGGGGATCCAATGCTGCCTTATAAGCTCTGTAGGCAGCAGGCACACACTTGGAGGCAAACACTCGGGCACATAAAATAAGACTCGGCAGGAGTAGGGAGCTCTGAAGAAGGAACAACATCTTAAGTGGCTGTATGGAGTACAGAAGACAGGAACTGCTCCTCAGTGTCATGAAGTAAGTGAATCCAACCAGGGGAAACCAAAAGCAAAACCAGAGAAAGACAAAAAGCACTCAAGTTTACTACGAATCATCTAGAGATGATTCTTCTCCAAAGCAGACATGGAATAATGAGCCATAAAAGACATTATTAGACAGTACTAAAATGACATCTACAAAGTTAACGGGAACTCATGTCAACATACCTAGATTTTCTCTAAGGAGCCAAGTAAGAACAGAATCCCTGTAAGGAATGAAATCAGTTTTCTTCTTCTTTTTACTCTATCAAAGAGAAGAGAATAATTTTAGCAATGTTATGGGGGAAAATTCACATGAAAAGCAAACAAATCTAAACTTCTGAAACAATCAAACTGTAATGGAATTCCATCATGACTGAAACATTTCACTCACAACCCAATTCTTCAAAAAGCACATGCAAAATTTTTTTATTTTAAAATCTTTACAATACAAAAAGTCAAGAAAATAGTATTACAATACACATGGTAGACTTACCGCGTAGCTTTAACTATTATTATCTTGCCATTACCCAAAACCACTTGAGTAAATCGCAGGCACAAGGTCTAAATGCTTCAGCAAATATGTAGTTTATTAAGGAACAAATTTAGTAAATTTAACAATAATACTATTCACTAATGTCCTATCCACATCTCTAGACCTGCTAATATTTTAAAACAAACTCAGTATTTCAGTTATAAATACTTCAAGCACATATCTTTGACAAGGAGTTAAAAAACAACATAACCAGTAATATGGCTCAGGACTTGATATACTAGAAAACATCAAGTTTGGTTCGCAAAAGGAGAAAGCCAACTGACAAAAGCTGTCCTCAGACATGTACACATGTACCGTAACACATGCCTGCCCACAACAATAATAAAGAAAATCTTTTGGGCTGGAGAGATGGCTCAGAGGTTAAGAGCATTGCCTGCTCTTCCAAAGGTCCTGAGTTCAATTCCCAGCAACCACATGGTGGCTCACAACCATCTGTAATGGGGTCTGGTGCCCTCTTCTGGCCTGCAGGCATACACACAGACAGAATGTTGTAATATTGTATACATAATAAATATTTTAAAAAAAGAAAATCTTTTAAAACAAGACCCAAGAGATGTCAAAAACAATTTAAACATTTGAATATTAAACATTTTAATGCAAATACTACCTCTACCCTGACCTTATTTCATATAATTCTTAACTATTAGGTGCTCTGAATATTAAAAGAATATTCAGAAGAATAACAAAAAAAACCTTAGAGTATTTGTATAGAAATAAAAGGAAGAGAAAATATACCATTATCTTATATATCTTAACTATTAGGAGCTCTAAATATTTTTGTTCATAATAATAACAAAAAAATTAGAATATTTGTAAAGAAATATACGGAAGAGAAAAATCTATGCTATTGGGTAAAGGAAGATATGAAGAGTCGTCTCTAGCTTTAGTTAAGAGTTTAAATTGATTCTACAGCATTTACTTCAAAAATGTTTTACATTACTCATAAGCTTCAATTGTCAGAAATAAGTTAAAAAAGGATAGAGATGTATTAATAATATATAATCTTACTTGTTTTATGTTACTTGTTTGCAATAATCTCAACAAATTAGCTATGCTTTAGACCAGGACTACAAGGAAATATGAGCTTCTCTCTTTGGAGTGGTTTACAGAACTATTAAGAGACACTCTTACAGATCGCTGGAGCAAGCATCATGATACAATGCAAAAGCTTCCTCAAATTTCTCTCTTCTTCCTTTATTCTATTTCTATTCTATTATTCATATTCTATTATGTTCCTTAATTATTTCTAGTGTGAAGTCTCATGATTCACAGCATCCTAAACAATCATTCAAAATTCTAGAGCCAGAAAAACAGCCACAAACCCTTTGTGAAGGTTCTGTTCTAACTGATGCCCTATTTATCCTCTAAAAATGTGCAAACCATTTGGCTAGTTCAGTGTGACTAATCCCCGCCGTACCTTGCTGGTGCAGTTATCCTACAAATGAAAGCATTTCAAGGAGAGAAAAAGAACACAGGATAAATCTCTAGAATAAATGGAAATCAGAGTACTTTCTAGAGACAAGAAAAGATTTAATTCTAAGTGATCTGAATCACCCATTAATCTAAATTAGAGCATACAAAAACTACCTTAGATTTTAAACCTAAATAATGAAAACTATACAAACTTTGTTTTAGCTTTAGTGTGCCAGTGCTGCAGAAACAAAGACTTTAATCCACATATGCACTGCAAAGACAGTGATGGTCTGTTAAGATTATAATGGAATTGAAAAGTTACAATGTTGTTGCTCTCTTCAGGTGGTATCACAATGCATTATTTATAGAAATGTTGGTGGAAACAAACCTACTATACTGCCAGTCATATAGAACATACAAGTACACTTAATTCTGTTCAACACAGGGCACTTACTGATGGAGACTCGCCTACATATCACCATACAGTTTCCCCATTGCTTTAGTGTATTCTTTTAATTTACTCAATGACAAAAATCATCTAATGGTGCATTTCTAAGAACGCATTCACCTCATTAAATGATAAATGACTATATTTTAAAATATATATTATTGGCTTATAAATTAACATCATTCTCCAAAGCCACACTGCTCAAAATACTCCAAAAAATATATCGGATTATAAGGTATGAAGTAAGGCTCAAAAAAATTCGTTAAATTTTGAGTCTTTGCTCTAGCTTTACACAGGTATAGCTGTTTTCAGTCCACTTCCAGTACAAAGCTGTATTATACCCTAGCCCTACTTGAAAATTAAAAAAACCACATTAAAAAGGCCGAAAACATAAAGACACGTAAGTATCGGCAGTTTACTTGCTGAGCAGACACCCCCTCTGGGAGTGGAACAGAAAACTTACCACCTCCGCCAAGGCCGAAATGACTTTGCCCAAAGTTGTAAGAGACTTATTAATATTTGCACCTTCCTAAAATAAATACAAACACGAAAGAATCACAGCAAAGAATTTCTACTGCGCACACCACTCATACTGCTCCAAGCTGAGCACATCTGCTTCTCCCTGCTCCCCACACCAGCCCAGTCCCTGTGGGTGCTTGGATCTGAGCGCAGGTCCTGGAGTAGCAGCACTTTACCCCGAGTCACCTCTTAGCCCCACATATCTGCTTCCTTAAGACAGAAGCTCTAAAGACACCTGTATGTAGCCTTTGGTCTTTCCTCTGCTCACCTGGTAACAAGCTGAGAGCACACACCCACCTCCCCATCTTTTCTGCATGCGCTGTGAAACCTCACAGAAGCAACCTTCCTCCCACAGCTCACCAACATGGAAGTCCTGTCCTTGTAAAACAACAGCTCTGTCTGAGCTCACATGTTCTTACTTCACTATCTTGTACATCCGATTCCCATTTTACTGTCTCTTCCATCTGCCCAAATTTTGCCCATTTCTCAAAATATAATACAACTCTCACTCTTAATCAAAAACTCTTCTCTATTTTGTTATCTAACTTACCATTTCAGTGAAATTATAATCAATAATTGATAGATTTTTTCATTAAAAAATAGATTTAAACATTGGGTTTTGTAGGTCACATCATCTCTGAGGCAATTCTGCCAGTGCAGCATAAAAAAACAGTCACAGAGGGCTGGGGTAAAGCACACTGGTAGTGTGCTTGGCTAGGACACACAAAGCACACATAAAAGAGACAAAGTGGCACACTCAGGATACAGAGAGATCAAGCCCATCCTAGCTACATATTAAGTTCTAGGCCAGCCTGTATCAAAATAATAAGTAACACTATAAACAATATATAAATTAAAAATCACAGCTATCTCTCAATAGAAACTAATTTGTAAAACCAGGCAGAAACTAGATTTGGTCCATAGCTACAGTTTGTAGGCCCTTGTTACAAAACATTGATTGACTAGATCATTTTGCTAAAATAAATACCTTTAATCGAGTTCCTTTGGCACCAGTTGAATCAGCTCGTTCGCTTCCTGCTAGATCCACCAAGCTGATTTTACTGACCTAAGTAAAGAACAGTAATATGGAAATTAAAAAATAAGCAAGATATTTAGGTGTGTAGTTCATGGTTGTGATCCCAATACTCAGGAGGCAGAGCAAAGGCAGGAGGATCATCCATGAGCTCAAAGACAGTCTGCTCTGTACAGTGATAATAAATTTAAGACTTGACAACAAAGACAGGAGTCCATGCACCCAGGAAGCAAATGGAGATGAATTTCTCTGAATTCCAGGCCAAACTGGTCTCCACAGCAAGTTCCAGGACAGCCAGAGATACATACTGAGGTCATGCCTCAACATTCATTGACCTCTATATGCATGCACATGTGCATACATGCGCACCCACAGACACACACATGAAACCTATTAAATTGCCATATGAAATATGAAGGATCGAACAACTGGAGCTCTGTCTCTCTAGCTCTCTCTCTCATTCTCTCTCTCTTTTTTTCAAGACAAGGTTTCTCTGTAGCTTTTTGGAGCCTGTTCTGGAATCACTTTTTAGACAAGGCTGGCCTCAAATCTTCAGAGATTCACCTGCCTCTGCCTCCCAGTGCTGGGATTAAAGGTGTGCGCCTCCACTGCCCAGCCACAGCTGGAGCTCTTCTATACTTCTAGTGGCAATAATTATTTTGAAAACTGTTTAGCTGTTTCTTAAGAAGCTAAGTATGTCTTTAATCCCAACACTTAGGAGGCAGAGGTAGGCAGATCTCTGTGAGTTCAAGACCAGCCTGGTCTACATGATAAGTTCCAGGACAGTCAGGATAATAAAGAAACCCTTCCTCGGGGGCTGGAGAGATGGCTCAGAGGTTAAGAGCGCTGCCTGCTCTTCCAAAGGTCCTGAGTTCAATTCCCAGCAACCACATGGTGGCTCACAACCATCTGTAATGAGGTCTGGTGCCCTCTTCTGGCCTTCAGGCATACATGCAGAGAGAATATTGTATACATAATAAATAAATAAAAATAAATAAATAAATTTAAAAAAAAAAAAAGAAAAAAAAAAAAAAAAAAGAAAGAAACCCTTCCTCAAAAAACAAAACAAAACAAACCCAAACCAGAAACTAAACACACATCTGACACAAGACTTAATACTACTCTTAAGTATTCACCAATACAAATAAAAACAAAATAAAGATTCAAATTGTCAGCTGTGCATGGTGTGTATAACCTGCTGTGTGCACTGTGTACAACCAGCTGTGCACGATGTGTACAACCAGCTGTGTGTGATGTGTACAACCAGCTGTGCGTGATGTGTACAACCAGCTATGCGTGATGTGTACAACCAGCTGTGCATGGTGTATATAAACAGCTGTGCATGGTGTGTACAACCAGCTGTCCATGGTGTGTATAACCTGCTGTGCATGGTGTGTATAACCTGCTGTGCATGGTATGTATAACCAGCTGTGCATGGTTTGTACAACCTATTGTACATAGTGTGTATAAACAGCTGTGCATGGTGTGTGCAACCAGCTGTGCATGGTGTGTATAACCTGCTGTGCACGGTGTGTACAACCTGCAATTCCAATACTTGGGAGGCTCATGGAGCTGAGTGAGCTCTAGGTCAAACTAAAGAACCAAAGAACAATCAGAAAAACAAGAAACAACAAATCTACACACACGTGCACAAATGTTCCCAGGGCCAGGTGAATGAAATAATGAAGTATCTGTCATCAAGGAAAAGGAACAAACCATCAACATAACACAAATGAACCTCAAAATCATCATAAACAAAAGAAAGTTGGCAAAAATGTAGTATATATACTGTATCATTAAATATAAACTAATCTATAGTGACAAAAAGTGTATTAAGAACTGCATGGATAATGCTTTATAATACCTTTATAAGACCTCAATATAACACCTTAATAATACCTCAACAAAATTTTTCAAATTAGTTTGAACAAAAGAAGAGATGACTTAAAAGCTTCTAAGCTGAGGTACAGCTAATGGCAGAACACCTGTCTGAAACGCAAAAGACCCTGAGTCTCATTAGCAGAAACAAAAAAATAGTCACTAAACATAAAATGATTCTAGCTCTTAGTGACAACACTAGCAGAAAGCATTCCCTTTACAGGGCAAAGGGCAGAGCATCCTGTCTAAGGATCAGTAAAATAAATTTAGATTCAGGTGTGCCACACCAGGGATACAGCACAGGGGAAAGCACTTAAGTAATATGAGTGTGTTCAATTCCTAGCACCTCACTCACCCCACCTCAAACAAAAAGAATACTACTGAATGCCACTTAAGAGTTTGTCATATCATAAATATATTTTTATTAGTTACAACTAAAAATTAACAAATACTGAGTAGTAACTTGGAGCCAGGCATTATTACATGAAGTTAACCTACACTAACCCATAAGCATTTAAACAACTCTCTGAAGTGTTACAGAAGGAGAAAATAGAGGCACAAGGAGGTTAAGGAAGTTTACTCAAGGTTATGTAACTAAAAAGTAGCAAAGCCATAACTCAAAGCAAGCCATTTTATTCCAAGCTCTAAGATACTTAACCACTAACAAAATGAGAAATTAACAATCAACAGTCGCTGGAGTAAGCTTGCCTAGTATGCTTGATGGGTTTCGACCCTCAGGACCAGAAAAACAGACAGACAACGACAAAGGAAAACAGGGGGCTGGGGACAGCTCAGTAGTAGAGGGTCTGCCTACCATGTAATAGGCTCTGAGTTCAATTCTCAGTAACAGAAACAAACAAGCAAAGGTGTTTGAACAATATTGGAGTTGTTACAAAGTTATTTCCCAAGAAGGAAGCACACCATGCATGCCTGACCACCTGCAGACATCCCTGCAATAACTTTATCAATGGTTACTGTCGTCCAGGCAAGAAGAAAAAGTATTTTTCCCCCCGAAAGAACTACTTAACTGTCTTGCATGACATAAGTAAACTATTAGACCCAGTTTTAAATTATATTTTAACTGTGTTTTCTAGCTTTCAGTTCTATTAAATACCCACACTGAAAACTGGTGTGGGGTAAATGCTGAGTGGGAATTAAAAACCACCTCCACAAAGTCAAAGAACAACACTTATCCCGTCCAAAACTAGCAGAGCGTAGTAGTATAAAAGGGGTTTCTCACAGGTCTCCACAAAACCTCCTCACGACAAGAGATCAGAAGCTCGCCTACCTTCTCAGTGGACAGGTTAGTCTCGGTATCGTGCTTCTTCTGGGTGAAAACAATGGTAAACACAGCGTGGGAACGGCTACTGGTCTCATTCATGTTGGTAGCTGCCACTGTCCTAAATAAACCCAAAGGTGATCATGTGACAAGAGAATTCTTCCATGAGAATTGAAATGGGTAGCAGGCTCTATACAACCACACATAACAATCATGGACAACAGTCTGGAGCTCAGACTAAAGGACTGTCACTGACACAATTGCTCTAAGTGCAGTCTTATTTGTGAGCCCATCAAGTTACCCCACAACTCCAAAGGCAGCCATCAGAATCACTCTTTAAACTCCAGCTATCCCTTTAGTAATCACTAGAGCGTTTAATTTTTATTCTTCATTTGGTGCTCATTTATTCCAGAATCAATTACTACCACAGCCTCATCTAGACATTACAGCTAATGTTTTACCATGACTTAAATCAATACCAAGAGTTAACTAAAGTTCTGACCTGCTTCAACAATGCACCATTTTAATGAAAAGACATATACTTAATGTGTTGAAGCCTATACCGCTCCAGCATAGCCAAGACTCAAAGGACTCTGCAATTAAAAACAACTTAATAGTTACAAATGTGGTTTCAATCCTTACAATGGAAAAAAGGACCTCAAAATATACCAAAGGACTCAGTCATCAGTCTATTTCCTACCATACCTGGCTTTGTTCCCAGCATCCATGAGGTCAGCAATGTCAGTATAAGAAGTGACCGCCAGCTTGGACAGATCCTCCACGTAGGGTCCAAGAAGCGGGTGTTCACGCACACGCAAATTGCCCTTGTTTTTGGGATTCAGCAAATCTCGTACTCTCTCACAGTAGATTTCCATGTAGCTCACCTAGGAACATTTTATTAAAGTAAATTAAAGAATTTGGAAAAGATATATACACATTAGACACTTTTTCAAAGCTAAGTAATGTGTTTCAGACCTGAGACAGAAGGATCATGCATTCATGGTCAGCTTAAACTGAAAAAAGGAGATCCTGTCTCTTTTAAAAAAAGAAAAACATTTGTAAAAAACTGTACAGCTATAGGTCAGAACATCACAGTCCAGGACCTGTACTGTACTATCAGTGCTGTGGACGTCAGGTTACAGGGGTCAGAAATAGTCTTTCCTCAAGAAGGAAGAGAGAGCAAACAGGTACACATAGTAGCTATGTGTCTTAGGCACAACATATATTTCAGTAGAACTGTTATTAGTGCCCATCCCCTTTAAAGCAGGATCTTTTGTAGCTAAACTGGGTCTCAACCTTGCAATCCTCCTGCCTCAACATTCCAGGTGCTAAGATTACAGGAATGTACCATCTCACCCAGCTTTATTGGAATTTTAAAAATGTGTATTACTGTCAGCATTGAGGCTTAACGTGAGGTTATTCTAAAAGCCTGGAAATTAATATTTTGATTAGTATTAAATCCAAGGGATAGCCAGGAAGTGGTGGCCCTCGTCTTTAATCCTAGTGCTTGGGAGGGAGAGGCAGGTATGAGCTTTGACAAACAGTGCCTTCAAGATGCTTGGCATCGCCATTCTGAGTTCAAGGCCTGCCTGGTCTACAAAGTGAGTTCCAAGACAGCCAGAGCTAGTACAACCAAACCAAAAATACCCCAAAACTATTCTGGCAAGAGAGCACCAGAGTGCTGACTATCCCTGCCTGCTTGGTGATATGGAATTTCCCTCTGTATGCTGTGACTATGTTTTATTACCCTTTGTTAATAAAGAAGCTGCTTTGGTCTATGGCAGGGCAGAATAGAGCTAGGTGAGAAAACTAAACTGAATGCAGGGAGAAAGAAGACAGAGTCAGGGAGACACCATGCAGCTGCTGAAGGAAAAAGACGCCAGAACTTTACCGGTAAACCACGAGCCTTATGGTAAAATATAAAATAATAGAAACGGGTTAATCTAAGATGTAAGAGCTAACTAGGAATATGCCTAAGTCATTGGCTAAACAGTGTTGTGATTAATATAGTTTCTGTGTGATCATTTGGGTCTGGGCAGCCGGGAAATTAAAGTGCAGTCTCCGCTTACAGTTCAGAGCTGGGATTCCATCTTTACACCAATTTTGGCTCCTTGACAGCAGGCACCTTAAGTTGAGCTCTCTCCATAGCCCAGTCACTAATTCTTTAAACTGACCACAGTGTTATTAACTACGGACAAAGCATCCAATAAAAGGAGTGAGAGTTTGCCAATGACAATGGCTTATTGAAGACTTAGGAAGGCTCAGACAATATAATGTTAAATAGTTCTGGTAACAAAGCTACAAAAGTAGAGTATCTGTCTAGTATATATAGTCCTGGGTTCAATTCTTGGCATCAGTGAACCAGATAGTGTGGCATATATCTATAATCCCAGCACTGAAGTGGACAAAGGATTTTCAAAAGTTCAAAGTCATCTTGGGCTATGTAGTCTGGCCAGGAATAAATGAAATTTTGTCTCAAAAAAAAAAAAAACCTTACAAGACTGGGCATGTAGCTCACAGTAAACGTTTATGTGAGGCCCCGTGTTCAAGCTTGAGTACTGCAAAAAATAAATTTTTGAAAATTTATGGGATAAAAGATATTCATCCTGAGAGAAGGCCTTACACCCAGGAACATACTGGCAACACTAAGTGAACTCAGTGTCTTAAAATAAAGGAAAAACAAAACAAACACCAAGCACATGAAATTAGAAGGCTACAGTGGTGGGGGAGGGGAAAGCTGGAAGGGAAATAATGGGAGGAGGAGCTCATCAAAACACATTATTCAATGAAGGAATTCTCAAACAATTAACAAAAAGATACATAAAGGAAGAAGATTTCAGACAATAGGAAGGTTATACATTAAGGCCTCGAGGAACGTTTACTGCTCCATTATAGAAACTGAGGAAAAAAGAGTCAGTGTGGCTGGGGCAAACAGGTGAAGAAGTAGGAAAAAAAAATCAGGAAATGTGGCAAGGAACCATAGTGCCCACTAGGATTTAAAGATGCACCCCGAATGATTTCTGAAAACTAACACAAAATGGTATCTTCTCTTATTACCTGTAAGCTCCAAGTCCTGCACCTGATGTAAAGAACTGTTCTAGGCCAAGACAAGCTAGTTCCAGAGAAAGTTGAAAAGAGATGTGTGCAACCCCTAATTAACAAAAAAAAAAGTCCAAAGCAATTGCATAAAATAAGTAGAAACCATGTAAATACTGTCAAAAATCACACCACACATCAAAAAAATGAATTAAAAAAAAAAAAAAGGCTGGGCTGGAGAGATGGCTCAATGGTTAAGAGCATTGCCTGCTCTTCCAAAGGTCCTGAGTTCAATTCCCGGCAACCACATGGTGGCTCACAGCCATTTGTAAATGAGGTCTGCTGTCCTCTTCTGACCTGCAGACATATACACAGAATATTGTATGCATAATAAATAAATAAATAAATTTTTTAAAAAAAGCCTGGGTGGTGGTGGCGCAAGCCTTTAATCCCAGCAGAGGCAGGTGGATCTCTGAGTTCAAGGCCAGCCTGGTCTACAGAGTAAGTTCAGGACAGCCAGGGCTACACAGAAGAACCCTGTTTAAGGGAGAAGGGGGAATCACTAGCATTTTCTTCAAAGGTAGCTTTATTTCCCAGAACAGCAGGTTTGTGTTACAAGAGCATTTCCATTATTATGAAGCCCAATACACACAAAGGGTGTTTTCTTCTGTCTCTGTGTACAAGAACAGTTTGAAAACCACATATTAGCAATATTAAAGAGAGTTTACATCAAATAAAAAGAAAAACTGATTCTCAATGTAAATAAAGTCTGTGTTGGTGTTATAGTAGCGAGCAGAGCTGCTTTGCCTCCCAAATATTAAAGTGTAAATATAATTTATGAGATGATCACACACATTAATAATCAAAGAAAGTCAAATTCAACAAAAAGTTATATGCTATCAAAATGGCAAAAAAAATATCTTTTAAATTAACTTTATAAACGTGTTTGTAAAAATGTGCAGGCAGAGGCCTGCAGAGTCCAGGAAAGGACATCAGATACCCCAGGGGTAGAGCTGCAGGTGGGTGAGTTGCCTGGTTGGGTCCTGGGAACAGAACTCAAAGCCTCTACAAGAGCAGTTCTCATTCTTAACCACTGAGCCATCTCTCCAGCCCCAAACTGGGAAAGAGTTAAAAATAAAAATACTTTATGGTTGCCAGTTTCTCCTGGAAGAATGAAAACTGCTATAGCCTTGCCTTCAAAAAGGCCATTTGCCAGTCAAATGTATCACTTAACAACCAGATACATAACAACACCCAAAAATGACAGACCAGAACTCTGAACTATTTCTTATTGCAACATTATTCATCATAACCCAAAGTCAGAAACAGTCTAAACCCATAAAATTAAGGGAATACTTTAAGTGAGCAGCAACCAAGTCTTCTGACACAATGGGGATGACAGTACAGCCAAGGTGGGGAACCCACCTAGAATCCCAGTTCTGTCGAGACAGAGCCAGGGCATCTCTGTGATTTCCAGACTAGAAAAAGGAAGGAAGGGAGGGGGGGAGGGGGGGGAGGGGAGGGAAGGGGGGTGGGGGTGGGAGGGGAGGGAAGGGGGGGGGAGGGGAGGAGAGGAGAGGAGAGGAGAGGAGAGGAGAGGAGAGGAGGGAGAGGAAGGAGAGGCATCAGGAGAGGAGAGAAAAGAGAAGAAGCAATGGGGCCCAGCCCAGTGAGATGACCTAAATTCAATACTTGGGATTCCACATAGTGGAAGGATAGAATCAACTCTGGCAACTTCCATTCCTGCATCATGACACTTGATTGTGCATTTGTGTAGAAATTAATTAATTAACTAACTACCTAATTAATTAATTAAATTGATTATTTTGTTTTTCCAAACTTGGTTTCTCTGTGTAGCCTTAACTGTCCTGGATCTTGATCTTTGGACCAGGTTGGCCCTGAACTAAGATATCCATCCACCTGCCTCTACCTCCCACACCATCAGGCATTAAATGAATATTTTTAAAAGATAATAGAGGGAGGCTGAACATGGTAGTGAATACCTTTAATCCCAGCACTCAGGAGGCAGAGGCAGGCCTCCCGTGTTCGAGGCCAGCCTGGTCTACAGAGTGAGACTAGGACTGCTTTAAGAGACCCTTTCTCAAAAAAGAATGTAAGGGAATGGAGGGACAGGGCTCTAAAAGCTCCCGGTCTCAGTCATGCTCTACTCACCTCCACAGAGTAAGACATCTCTTCGTTACAGTTGTCGTTGATCTTCTCAAAGAGCTCTTCGCACAGCTAGGAGAGCAGAATGAAAGGGACCGTCAACAGCCCAGCCAGAGAAGCACCTCATTATTCACAGCAATGATAGTCTCCCTTTTTCTCGCTCCAAATGTGCATGTCATAAATCTCAAGCACAATTGATATTTTAAATAAAAATTTTATACTCTAGCCAGGCAGTGGTGGCGTGGCGCACACCTTTAACCCCAGCATTCAAGAGGCAGAGGCAGATGGAACTCTGTGAGTTCGAGGCCAGCCTGGTCGACAAGAGCGAGTTCTAGGACAGGCTCCAAAGCTACAGAGAAACCCTGCCTCAAAAAACAAAAGCAAAAAAATTTTATACTCTGATATGCTCCTAATTGTTATTCTCCTTCAACAACAAAACATTGATATTGTTTCCTTAGGAAGAAACCTCCATTTATTCAAATTTGATTCTTCATCTTATACTCAGGTAACTGGTATACATCACTACAGCAATAAAACTAACTAAAAATGAGCAAAAATTTATAATCAAGGACTTAACTGCAATGGCCTGCAGAAACAAGAAGAATCTCTGTGAGTTCCAGGCCAGCCCCGTCTACATACTGAGTTCTAGGACAGCCAGGGCTGTCCTAGAGTTAAAAAGCAAATAAGCAAGAGTTAAAAAGCAAATAAACAAGCAAAAACCAAAGACCTGATGGCAACATTATTTATCATAAACAAAACTTACAGTCTAAAGGGGGTACAGTGGTACAGCTCAGCTGGCAAAGTGCTTGCCTAGCTTGCTCAAAGCCCTGGGCTGGATCCCTGTAACCCCATAAACTGGGCATCATAGCACATTAAATTTTTAAAAATTAAAAAGCTAATTAAAAAATTAAAACACACAAATTTAAAAAAAAAAGGAATAGAATGTAATTAGCAGCAGAGTACTTCCTTAAACACTGGGCCCTAGGGTATTCCTTAGAACCACAGAAAAGGTCGTTAGAGGTGATCTATATAGGAATTTTTGTTGTTGTTGTTTTATTATTTTGATTTTTTGAGACAGGGTTTCTCTGTGTAGCCCTAGCTGTCCTAGAACTTGTTCTGTAGATCAGGCTGGCCTCTAACTCAGAGATTCGCCTGCCTCTGCCTCCTGAGTGTTGTAATTGAAAGTGTGTGCTACCGCCACCCGGCTATTTAGGAACTTTTGATAAAATCACATCAACATTTCCTGAGGGTTCCAGCATAAGTAGCTGATAACACTAAAAGATAGGCTAATGTGGCAGTTCAGAAACAGCAGTGTTTCTAGAAAATGCTAACTCTCCCATCTTAAAAATACGTCAATCTTCTCCTCTCATAGGAAGTACTTCTGAGGAACAGACAAGCGGTCTCCCTTGTGCCTTACATGGCGCAGTCTCGGAATACATTTTCTGGTAAATAGAAAGCAACTGAGACTGAAAGTATTGATGGGCACAGATGCTGACATCCAATTGCTTTACCTGTGGAATGATGCCAGCTTGGCTTTCTTCTTGCTTCCCCATCATTGTGTAGGATTTCCCAGCACCAGTCTGCCCATAGGCAAAAATACAGACATTATATCCTTCAAAGGCATGTAAGAGCATTTCCTTCCCAATGTCATTGTACACACGATTCTGTGATGCAAAGCAGGGATCTTCAGGCTGTAAAGATTAAGAAGAAAAGTTACAGTTGTTTACTAATAGTCTTTCCTATATTAATCTGACAACTTCTACATTAAAAATGTTTGGAATCAGAATAGTCTTTTAAACTATACATTTTTAAAGAGCCTTCTACACATTTTTTTTTCATTTACACACATACATTCACATAGAAAGACACTAGAGAAGTTAGAGCTCCAAGACTTTCTTAAGTAAAAAACAGGAATAACAGACCAAAGGTCAGGTTCACATACAAAACTACTTCTTTGAACTTACTCTAGACAGTGTGGCTACTTCAAAGAAAAATACAATTTTAGTGAAGAACATTTTCAATTCCTCCCTCAGCCCTCTCCTTGATTAGGCTTTGCAGACAGTGTGGAACATCTCTCCTCACAAAATAGGACAACTTACAATGCCTCAGACACAAGTGCACAGAAACGAAAGCCAGTCTCTAAAGTCACCAAGATTTGACTAAAGGAGTCAGGAAGAACCAAAATACTTGATTAAAGTAAATATTTTATTCCTCAGGTAGTATTCGCTGCATCAAAACTGAACTTATGGCTGGATGTAATAACACAGAGTTGTAATTTCATCACTGAGGAGGAAGAGTCAGGAGGATCAGGAGTTCAAGGTCAGCTTCAGCTACACATAGTGAGGCCAAGTCAAACTCTGTCTCATTTGGGTTTTTTTGTTTTGTTTTGTTTTATATTTTAAAACAGAGTTTCACTATACAGCTCTGGCTGGCCTGGAATCTGATCTATCAACCAGGCTGTCCTGGAATTCACAGAAATCCATCTGCCTCTGTCTCTTGATTGTTGGGACTAAAGGTGTGTGCCACCACACCAGGACTTCAAAAAAAACTGTCTTTAAAAATGAAAATAAATTAAGAGGCCAGGGATATGGCTCAGTGGGTAAAGTGCTTCTGTGCAAACACAAAAGCCAAAGTTTAGAATCCCAGGACCCACATCAAAGCTGCCCATGGCAGATGCATCTTTAACCCTAGTGCTAAGAAGCAGTCAGGAGGATCATAGGGCTCAAGGACCAGACAGTTCAGCCAGTCAGTGAGCTACTGGTGCAGAGAAACTCTGTCTCAATATGGTGGAAAGTGATGAAGAACACCAGATATCAACCTCCAGTCTTCATATGTACACACATGCATCCCCTGCACTCACTCACACGAGCACGCGCGCGCGCGCGCGCGCGCACACACACACACACACACACACACACACACACACGCCATGAATGAGCAAACAAATAATTTTTTAAAATGGACTTATAAACTGGGATTTTATTAGCCACGTGTTATAGCCCATGCCTGTAATTCTAGCTCATGAGAGGGTAAATAAGGAATACTGGCCCAAGTTTGAAGCTAGCCTAGAGTATACAGTAAGTCAATGCCAATGTGGGCAATGAGATTCTGTCTCAAAACAAAAAAAAACTAGTAATACTTTTTCTTCAAACACACACACAGAACTCATCCTTGACCACACTTGGAAAATCAGAATTGGATCTTGAAACAACCTAGGATAAAAGAAAGACAAGAAAGGCAGAGGGAGGCAGGGACTCACCGAGGTGTGAGACCAGTACGAGTAGTCAAAGCTGAAGGACTTGGGCGCTTCCTTTGGGTTCTTTGGGTTAATAATACCTAGAGAATAAAAATATTAAATTGTGGTAAGTCCTTCAATTTTAAGTTCATTAGCTCAATATATTATACTATATGCTCAAATCATCCCAAACAGTATATTTATACTATTGAGTCTTAAGAAGACAATCAAAAAATAAAAGTATCATTTAAGAGACAATTTATACTAGAACACACACACACACACTCAGATCAGACCACACACTCATTTGGATGTTACCAGTACTCAGAATATAACAGGTTCTCAGTAAATGTTCTAGGACTGAGTGTCCTTTCGAAGGTAAGTTAGCGGATAAAACTTGGAAATGGGCTGTTTCTATCTCAAAGTACCTCATAAGGTTTGAAATACTTCAACACATTAGAAATAAAAATTAGAAAGATATTATTATATTAATCCAACCTAATATGAAACAAACTCTTTTGGAAATGCTTGCTATCTACTTCGAAAAAGCATTTGCAGCCAGGAGGTGTTGGAGCACATCCTTAATCCCAGCACTTGGGAGCCTGGTCTCCAGAGCTATAGAGAAACCTTGCCTTGAAAAATTTAAAAAAAAAAAAAAAAAAAAAAAGCCAGGCGGCGGTGGCGCACGCCTTTAATCCCAGCAGAGGCAGGCAGATCTCTGTGGGTTCGAGACCAGCCTGGTCTACAAGAGCTAGTTCCAGGACAGGCTCCAAAGCTACAGAGAAATCCTGTCTCGAAAAACCAAAAAAAAAAAAAAAAAAAAAATTAAAAAAAAATCATTTGGTAATGAGGTATTCATTGCAGCTTGTGTTTTCTGAAATTCACAATAGACAATATGCAATCTACTACATGTATATATGTGCATGGATGTTTATGCAGAACCACAGTGTACTAATAAATCACAAATCTCATCATACATATTGAAATGCTTTCTCATGTGACTAATACTACCATACCACACTGTAGCAACAGACTGAATGCTGAAGTTTAATCCTTCTTTTTATATATACAAAGCTTTATCTCATATTTCACATGGGACAGACTCTCCCAAACATGTAGTCATGAAATCTCTAAGACTGGATAGTTCAACCAAATCATTTCGCTGAGGCAAGGCTACACCCCAAACTGTCCGTGACAACGGGATGAAAAGTAAACCTGTCCTCAGCAGCTGGTGTGCAGCACACAAACAGCAACCGTTGCTATGATGCTAAGTTCTCTTTCTGGCAGGATTCCTCTGGGTACAGCCACATACTTATGTGGCAACCTCAAACGCTGACAGAGAATTAATAAGGCTCACATTACACATAATCATGTGACAAGAGAACATGGTTCTAGAAAGAACATCTCTACAAATACACGGTGATTTAATCAAAGTCTGACAAGAGTACAACCAGCCAGAATTCACCACATCATTTCTTCAACCCGTTAAGTCTTTTGCATTTAGAAATCTTTTTTATCTTCCCAATCACCCAGTGAGGCAAATGTTTTCTCATCCCCATTTTATAAAGAAGTCACCAAAGAAAAGCTCAATATTCCTCAGGTCACGGAGCAGATCCAGAATTTGAATCTGCAGAGCTGCCACAATTAGCGAAGACATCATCATGTAAATGCTTATTCTCTAGACACAATGATTACCAAAGTGAAACAGAAGAAGGTATTTTAAATATTTGCATGTAGCTATATGCATATAGCTATCCCCTAAAATTAAGCCACAGGCATTGTTTAAAACTCTCTTTTATTCCTTGCTTTTTTAGTTTTTCAAGACAGGGTTTCACTGTTTTGCTCTGGCTGTTCTGGAACTCATTTTGTAGACCAGGCTGGCCTCGAACTCACAGAGATCCACCTGCCTCTGCCTCCCAATCCTAATGCTAGGATTAAAGGCATGTACTATCACCAACTGGCAAAGTTTCCTGGTTTTAACAGTAAGAATTAGACAATAAACTCTACCAAGACGACAAATTATTAGAGTCCTGTTGTATGAGACAAAGCTTAAAACTAGGAGGAACTCTGAGGTGATGGGCATGTCCCTGAAATCAATCTTTACCACTCTAAAGCATGATTAAAATAAGCACATCTAGAAAACTGACTGTTATCAAACACTTCATCCATATGTCATTCTGTCAAGACCATGAGAAAGTACAAATTCTCAGATCCTATCCCTTGATTTATCATTTCCCTAAGGAGAAAAACAAAGAAAATCTACATCAGAGTGTAGTAAGTTCACATGAAATCCTTTTCTTCCTTCTCAGCAAATTTTTCTCTCAGCTCTTTGAAGCCTCTGATAGTTATACAACCAATCTGGGCTTCTTGTTTGTTTGTTTGCTGGGATTAAAGCCAGAGATTTGCACAAACTAAGCAAGTAGGGAACCATATGCTACATTTCCAGCCCCCTCCTGTTTGTTTTTTAAAGAATCACTTATATCAACAATAAATAGGCCAGGCAGTAGCCTTTAATTCCAGCACTCGGGAAGAAGGCAGAGACAGAAGAAGCTCTATGAGTTCGAGGTCAGCCTGGTCTACAGAACAAGTTCCAGCAAGGTCAGGGCAGTTACACAGAGAAACCCTGTCTCAAAAAAACCAAAGCCAAACCAAACAAAATCAACAAACAAACAAAACAAAACAATGAACAAAATTATACAATTTTTCAAAAGCTCTTTATAAGGCTTGGGTGCTAGCTCAGTGGCTTTCTAGCACATAAGACTCTGAGCTCAATCCCAAGCAACACACAGACAGTATATAATTGTATAACAGTTTTCATAAATAATATTAAATCTACCCATATTTGGTTTTTCTTTTCAAGACAGGGTTTCTCTGTAGCTTTAGAGTTTATTCTGGAATTAGCTCTTGAAAGCTACCAATATTTGAAATATTTAGTTATCAAATGAAAAAAACATTGTTACTTATCTTGTTCAGGAGGAAAGCATTATCAGGAACCTCAGAAGGCATGGTAATTTCTGCTACCTTTAGAAAACATCGTATTTTATGTGTAGGGTGTTTTGTTTGCATGTATGTCTATGCATTTCATGCAAGGCCAGAAAAGGGCATCAGATTTTCTGGAACTGGAGTTACAGATGGTTGGTAGCCACCAAATGAGTGCTGGAAATCAGACGGTCCTCTGGAAGAGCAGCCAGTGCTCTTAACAACTGGGTCATCTCTCCATCCCCTAATTTCTACTTAAGTTCTGTATCTGTGATTGTAGAATTATTCTGTTGTTTTCTTTTTCTTCTATGGGAGTTTACCTGCACTGTGTCTATGCATCACTTACCTGCCTGTGCCTGAAGAGTACAGAGGAAGAATGTTGGGTCCATTGCAGTGGGGTTACAGACAGTGTAAACTAGGAATTAACACAGATCATATGAAGTGCTCATAACCAGAGCCACCTCACCAGCCATATTCTTTTTTTATATTGTTTTTCAATTTTGTGTGTGTGTGTGTGTGTGTGTGTGTATGAAACGTGAATTCAAGTACTTGAATACAGAAAAGGTGTCTGATATATAAGGATATCGTTAGGAATCTCCCCCCCTGAGACAGGGTTTCTCTGTGTACCAGCCCTAGTAGTCCTGAAACTCACTCTGTAAACTACGCTGGCCTCGAACTCAGAGATCTGCTTGCCTCTGCCTCCCAAGTGCTGGGATTAAAGGCCTGTGCCACCACTGTCAAGCTCGTTAGGAATCATTTTACTGATTTTTTTTTCTATCATAGGGCTATCTGTGCTATCCAGCCTATGATTCCTGGTAATATTTTTAATTAGGAAATATTTTATATATCTAAGATAAGACATATATAAATAAAATATTAAAAAATAAAATATATCTGGCCTGGGCTGTGACCAAGGGCCAAGTCTTGATCCAGGGCCCTAGAGCAATGGCAGGAGCCTGTGTTGATGTCTGTGGCTTCTGTCGTCACTAGGGTCCATGCAGAGGCCTGTGGTGGGGTCATGTAGGTGTCCAAGGGTCATGCTGCCATGGTGGCCTTGACAATCTGAGTGACCTGCACGGCCACCTGGGACCATGGTGACAACCCGGCCTGGGCTGCTGCAAAGGACCAAGTCTGGGTCTGTGTTGGTGTCCCTTGCTCATGCTACTACCAAAACCCATGTGGATGCCTGGCGTTTGGGACACACCTGTAATCATGCTGGTGTCCAAGGGCTGTGCCACTACCAGTGTCAGGCCGATTTGAGTAGCTAGGGCTGTCAACTGGGGTCATGGTATTGTCTGAACCAGGGCTGCAACCAGGGCCTTATCTGGGTTCTTTGATCCATGGTCATAGATCAGTGTCTAGCCCAATCGACCCACAGCCAACTACTATGTGGAGAAAGAGAGCCCAAACTGGAGATCTCCATTGGGTCCCTCCCCTAGGACATTGGGGAACAGCATGGAAGAGGGGCAGAATGTAGGAGCCAGAGTGGTTGAGATTACCAGGGGAACACGGCCCACAGACATCAAGTAAGTGGGCTCATAAGGGCTCACAGACTGAAGTGGCAATCACAGAGCCTGTATGGGTCTGCACTAGAGCCTCTGAATACATAATATGTTTGTTAGCTTGGTTTTTCTGAGGTGGTCCCCTAAAAGTGGGAGTGGGAGTCTCTGCTCTTTCAGATGCTCGTGTGACCCTTTTCCTCCTACTGGATTGCATCACCCAGCCCTGATATGAGGGTTTGTGACTAGTCTTACTGTATCTTGTTAAACCATGCTCATGGATATTCCTGTGAAGCCCGCTTTTTTCTGAAGGGAATCTGAGGAGGATCTGGGGGAGAGGGGAGATGGGTGTGAGAAATGGGAGAGGGGAATGTGCAGTCAGGAAGTATCAAAAACAAGAGAGAAAAACAACACCATGTACACATGCATATAAATACACACAGAGATACACACACTTGATGGAATGGTAGGGGAAGGACCTCATAGCGCAGGCTGATGGAAAAGCTGTGCTCCTTCTACTCCCCTCCTGGATGATGCCATCTCAGTCCCCTTTATAAAACTGAAAAGCAGGTGCAGCGCCGAAGTCCTGAATGTTTCCTTTTCCCAAATCAAAGGGAAGCTAGAACCCTCGTTTATCCCCTCAAGAAAATCTTCACACCATTTGCCTTTGGGCTCAAACTCTTAATTCCTCATGCCACAGTCAACACTGGTTACCTTAAAGGGACAGAGAAGAGCAAGATGGTGTCTGCTAACTATAGTATAGACGACTATCTTTAAAACAACGATCATGAAATGTTTCAAGGCCTTAGTTTAATAATGAACCAGAACTAATCATGTTCTCTTTCTTACAGTCACTTCAAGTTGATTGACTTCAGACGGGCAGGGAGACGGCACAGCAGTTAGCGCTCGCTTACCACCCTTGCAGAGGGCTCGGGTGCAGCACCCACCCGGCACCCACGCGGCAGTACACAGCCACCTATGTTCCAGTTCTAAGGGCTCTGACAACTGCTGGATTCTTTGGGCTCCTACACACAGTACTACAAATAAACTCACACAGGGACACACAATACACACAAATAATCAATAAATAGTTTTTAAAAAGCTAAACCTTAGAGAACTGGCAAGACTGCTCACAAGAAAAAGTGCTGGCCAATCAGGCCTGATGACCTGGTTTTGGTCCCTGGGATCCACACAGCGGAAGGAGAGAACTGATTCCCACAAGTTATTCCCTGACATCTATAGATACATGACAGTGTGTGCACAGCCACACAATAAACTAAATAAAGTTTAAAAACAACCTTCCAAAGTTGTTAAACACTCAGTTTTACTCCTCCCTCCTCTTCTCCTTGCCTGCTTCCAGTTTAGTCACCATAGTGCAAAGACACAGAAATGTTCTCATTACTGACCCAGAAAACAAGGCAGTTAAACAAGATTTGGATTTAAAACCCTCTTTATTCTCCAGAATAAATTTGTTTATCTAATATCTCAAAGTCACTAATGTAGTAATTACACTGTTGTCGACAAACTACTAAGACTCTGCCTGCAACTATAATTAACACATCAGTGTGGGAGCACTGTAACTTTATATTCGCTCTTCTCAAAGGCATGTTTGGGCTCTTCTGAAGAAGCATGTTTGGGTTGGTTAGAACTCCTATGATGGACTAGGTGCAGTGGTCCATGACTGTCATTCTAGCACTCAGGAGGTTGAAGCAGATGGATCATGAGTTTGAGGACAGCTAAGGCTGCACAGTAAGACCCTGCCTCAAAAGCACAAAATAAAAAAGTCCAGCAATACCAGAGTGGCACAAAAATAAAAATATGTACACCACTTATATTACAAAACCATGAAATCAAAACCTAAAGCCATACCCTAGCAGAATCTTCTGAAAATATAGTAAAATGGCAGAAAGCATAAAGTACATTTGAACAAAATACATATAATCACAAAGTGTTTTAATTATTTAAAATAACTACATACTCTAACATGATAAAAACAGGTGTGGGTATATTACACATACTCACCATATACTCAATCCCAAAGAACAAAAAATATATAGTAAGAAAAGAAGCTGGGGGGTTGTGGCACCTATCTTTAATCCCAACATTCCAAAGGCACAGGCAAGCAGATCTCTATGAATTTGAGGGCAGCTGGATCTACATAGTGAGTTCCAGAACAGCCAGGGCTATATAAAGAGACCCTGTCTTGGAAAAGAAAGAAGGAAAGAAGGAAGGGAGGGAGGGAAAGAGGGAGAAATGAAAGGAAAACTACAACTCTTCCGTGTCAGTACAGTTCTAACACACAGATACAGACGGACGGTGCGATACAGCTGGAGACAGCGCCAGGGTTAAGAGCAGTGACTGTTTTTCCTGAGGTCCTGAGTTCAGCTGCTAGAAACCCACAAGGCAGCTTACAACCGCCTGTAATTCTAGTTCCCGGGGATCTGACCTCTCCTAACCTCCCTCCACAGGTACAAGGAACACAGGTGGTACAGAGACGTCCATGCAGGCAAATATTTATACACATAGAATAATAAAATAGAATTTAGAACATGCTTGTTTTATAGTGTTTTCTAAAATTCTCAAGGCTGAATATGGTAGCACATGCCTGTAATGCAATCACTCAGAAGATCAAGGCAGGAAAAAGAGCAAGGTGAGGCCTGCCTGAGCTACACAGTGAGGCCCCACACTCCCACACCAGAAATGAAGAGCTTCTCAATGAACAATTCTGATCTTCCTAAGCAAATTTTGGACAATTTTACAAGGAGATGAAGTTGGGTCCAGAGAGGTAGCTCGGGTAAAAGTACTAGCCACATAAACCTGACTTTGACTCCCAGAGTCAACAGGTGCACAGACGGCTCAGCAGCTACGAGCTTGATGCTCAGTTAAGAGGCCTAGAGTTCAGATCCCAGCACTGACACTTCTAACTCCAGTCCCCAGAGATCTGACATACTCTTCTGGCCTCAAAAAACACCATTAAACATGGACACATGAACCAACCTTGAAGGCCAACGAGCCTGGCAAACACAGAACAGCAGCAGAATCAGGAGAGATGCATCAGCAAACTGGAAGGCAGGAGACCCGCCTCTAGAAAACTGCTTTCATCTCTACACATGCACCAAGACATGCGAACATGCCTACTTGCTCAGGCACATAAGTGCACACTCAATAAGCAGATACTGAAAACAAACAGGTGAAGCTACATCTGTTGGCACAGACCTGTAATTCAGCACTAACGAGGCAAATCTGGAAGGACAACCATGAGTTTAAAACTAACCTCATTTACAAAGCAAGTTCCAGGCTATTCAGAGCCACATAGTAAGGCAATCTCAATGAAAAAAAAGGGGGGTCTCTCTGGAAAGTCCCCATCTTAATTGATCTGAGTAGCCCAAAGATTTGAACTGATAGTTGTGCCCTTCTATTTTATGACTGCACTTAAAGAAAAACACTGGGCAGTGGTGGCACACACCTTTAATCCCAACACTCATAGGCAGGTGAATCTCAGTGAGTTCAAGGCCAATTTTCAGAACAGCCAGGGCTACACAGAGAAATCCTGCCTCAAACCCCGTCCCCCCCAAAAGCCAAACTTAATCTAAAGTTATATCCAGATTGGACAAAAGTGTTATTGAACGAAACAGTACAACAGTAACTATGTTAACATGTACAGCACAGGTGACTCTTACAAAGACTGGGGACAGGCCAGACAGCCAAGGTCTAATTACAAGATAAAGGAGAGCCCAGGTAAGCAAGACAAATCTCCTTGCCTCAAAGACTTCAAAGCAATGAGAAAGATAAGGGGGGAAGGAGGGGGAACTGTGGCTGGTATGTAAAATGAAACAAAATAAACAAAAAAAACTTTTAAATAAAAAGAAATTAAGGAAACCAGTTATTCTGAGGACTGAATGAATAAACTCTGTAAATGCCTAAATAAGACAACTTATGTGTTTATTGTTTTGAATTAGAAATCACATTTTCTCCACAATTAAAAATATATAAAAAGTAAAGGTTTTTGGTTTTCCCTGTACATTATTTTGCCTCAAGTTTTTCACAGTGAGCAGGGCGGTGGTGGTGCACGCCTTTAATCCCAGCACTCGGGAGGCAGAGGCAGGCTGATCTCTGTGAGTTCGAGACCAGCCTGATCTACAAGAACTAGTTCCAGGATAGGCTCCAAAACCACTGAGAAACCCTGTTTCGAAAAACCAAAAAAAAAAAAAAAAAAAAAAAAAAAAAGTTTTTCACAGTGAAAGGGGTTCTCTGGTTTCTGGCCAGAACATGTCTGGGGAAACAATATATGTAGTTAACTCATATCCTCAATGTGTTCTCTGTCCTGCCAAAACAAAGGCTTCTAAGAAATGTCCAGCCTTTCCCCTCTCCTCTCTCCCTTATAAAGACGCCCAGCGCCAGGGCTTTTTAACAGGCACCGTACAACTTCAATTACTTACACTATATCCAAAACAAGACTTAAAAACTAAAGCTTTGTGCCCTCTGCTTGCTGAATGACAAAACCCAATTTCCTGTTTATGCCCACATCCCCACAACACTAACAACACAACTGTGAAGAGCATTTAGTCTACTACACGGCACAATCCTCGACATCAAACACTGGAGCTGTGGATGCCTGCCTTGCCTGACAGGAAGCAGATCAGCTCTCCAGCGCGCTAGCTAGCTCACACTCTGTCTCACACCTCACCAGGCTACCAAAACCAATCACAATGTCCATGCTAAGAACGCGGATTTTTAAACTGAACTCTAAAACGGAAAGCAGAAAGCAAAGACCAGATTTCCTAGCAGATCTTATTGTTGGGAGGGCACAGTGGCACACGTTTTTAATCCCAACACTCAGAAGCAGATACAGGCAGTTGAGTTCCAGGCCAGCCTAGTTTACACAGTTGCTCCAGCCAAGTCAAGGCAAAAAGAGATTTCCCATGGAAATCAGAAGACAGTATGGGGTTCCCTGGATCCAGGGTTCTGAGTCACCCACCCCAGTCTGAACCTGGTCCTCTGCAAGAGCAGCAAGTGCTCTGAACTGATGAGCCATCTCGCCAGCGCCCAGCTGTCTCTTGCTGAGTTGTTTTGGTATGGAAATAATTCAAATAAAATCGGTTCTTGGGCCAATGAGAAGCCTTGGCACTTGCCACCAAATCTGATGGCCCACATTTAATCCCCAGAATCCCCATGGAAGGAGAGACTCAACACCTAAAAGTTGTTCTCTGATCTCCACATATGCTCCATGGCACAAACACTGTTCCTACATACACACACACTAAACACACACAAACTAAGTAAATGAATAAACAAACAAATAAATAAATGTAATTTAATATTTTTAATGCAGTTCTTGGGCCAGCAAGATAGCTCAGCAGGTATGGGTACTTCCTGCACAAGCCTGATGAGTTGAGCTGCATCTCCAGAACCCGTGGATGGCAGGAGGAACAAAACTAGCACCCCATGGTTGTTCTCCACATAGGCACTACCGCAAAGCACACACATCCCACCCCACACACATACACAGGATAGAATAAGTTTGAATAAATGGATGAATGCAAAACAGTTCCAAGTACACAACAGAAAAAGCCCTATCCAACTTATGCACTATTATTTCTGACTTTAAACTTATATTGCTGACCAGCAAGATGGCTCAACCAGTAAAGATGCTTGCTGCTGAGCCGGACAAATTCAATCCCCGGAATCCACAAAGTAGGAAGAGAAATGACTCTCACAAGCTGTCCTCTGACCTCCATACATGTGCCATGGCATGCACACACGCACATGCACACACACACATGCACACACATACACACAATAAAATATAAAACAAAATAAAATGAATGCAAAAACATAAAACAAAACAAAACATTAAACTTTGGGCTGAAGAGCTGGCTCGGCAGCTAAGAGCACTGGATACTCTTCCAGAGGACTTGTGTTCAATTCCCAGCTCACAACTGTCTGCAACTTCAGTTCTAGAGGATCTAACACCCTCACACAGACATAAATGCAGGTAAAACATCAATGCACATGAAATAAAAAAATAATTAATTAAAAATTAAACTTAAACTCTGACTGAAAATAACTTTGGCACTAAGATTAACCACAAAAATTATTTTTCAAATTTCATCCTATAAGTATACATCATTCTATTCGATCCTTGCAAATAGTCGCAGAAGAGAAGGTTGAAAAGATATCAGCAACATCTTTTGTTTCCCCTATTTACTGATTCTGGAAACTGAAGCCTGTGCCTAACACATGGTACGTGGTGGCTGTATCAGTGAACTACAACAAGCTTAACATCTCCATTTGATAAAGGAAGACCAAGGCTCAAGTGTCTGAAGACAAAAGATGACATAAGAGAAGCACAGATCATAGGCACAAAACACCACTGTCAATCAAACTCCGGAAATCATGAGGTGTGGGTGGGGACTGAGTTTGGTTTCATATGGACTAAGCACCTGGTCTACCTGAGCTATCCCACTAGCTCTGGAATCACACTGCTTTGTTTTATGACAGGTTCTCATTATGAAGCTATGACTGGCCTCACACTCATTAAGTAGCCCAACCTGACCTGAAAATCCAGATCTCCTGCCTCAACCTTTCCTAAGGGCTGGCATTATAGGTCTAAGCCTGGATGAATCATGTGCCAAGGAATGGGGGAAGGCATTCAACAGACTATAAAGTGACAGACCACTTTACCTAAACTACAATGGTTTCACAACATGAGGGACGATCACTGTACAAGCTATGTTATTCTCACAGAAAATGGAGCAAATTAGAGAGTTCTATTTTTATTCTTAAAGGTATTATCTACAGTCAGGCACTGACAGTGCACGCCTTTAATCCCAGCACTCAGAAGGCAGAGGCAGGTGGATCTCTGTGAGTTTGAGGCTAGCCTGGTCTACAGAAAGAGTTCCAGAATAGCCAGGGCTACACAGAGAAACCCTGTGTCGGGGGCGGGGGGAGTTATCTGTCTGTCTATAATGATCAAAGAGAAAGGTAACAAATTCTATTTCCTGAACACTTCATTAAGGAAGATGCAATGGATATGAAACACAACCTCAGAATTCCTCCAAATTCATGAGACCACACTGCACAAGGTAAAAAACCTGTACTCTGACACTTTGTCCAAAGGCCAGGACTGCAATAGAGCAGTAAAGATGATCATCATAGCCAGATTAAGGAACCCTGAGAGAGTAAACAAAGCACGCTAATTCTGATCTGCTAAGAAGTAGATGAGTAAGGCTGGCTACATGCTCAGTAAAAGTGCCATGAAGCCTGACTCAAGCTTAATCCTTGGAGCCCACAAGGTACAAAGAAGGAATCAGCTCCCTAACTTGTCCTTTGACCTCCACACACACACAAATAAATAATATGTATATGGATAAATACCAAAATGTCTTTAGAATAACTATTCCAACACTACCCAGATTTTTCCTAATATAAAGAAAACAATTACAACACTGACAGTAATTCTGCTGCAAATGACTGTTAAATCAAAAGAATCCTCTTTTGTTTGTAGAAACAGCCAAGAGATACATCATCTCTTCCTCAATGTTGTGCTATAAATAGAACTCCACAGCAGGAACTTCTAAATAAACACACGATAGACCACACACACCAAAAACCAGGTTCCAACACTAATAATCTACTAATTTGTGTTCATAAACCCAACTAACCCTTCAAGGCAAGTAAATAAATAGAAGTGGAATACAGAACTACTTGTAATTTACCAAAACCAGTATTATTTTCTAGCACATACAAATATATCTCAACATGATATGCTCAAGTAATCAAATACAGTAATACTTTTTAAGCAAAATGGAAAACAAAAATAAGTGTACCCGTGGTCAGGATGTCACTCAGCACACACAAGCCCGCTGTCTGCCCCCAGCACCCTGTAGACTAGAAGACTGGTGATTGCCTCTAATTTCAGCATTCAGAAAGTGGAACAGGAGGATCAGAAAGAAGCTGAAACTGAAAACCATCCTCCACTACATAGTGAGTTAGAGGCCAGTCTGGGTTACAAGAGACAGTGTCTCAAAAAAAAAAAAAAAAAAGAGAGAGAAAGAGAAAGGGTTACTCCTGACACCTTGTCTATAAATGAGAGCACAATCTAATGCCCTTCTCTATGAAAAAGCAACGGATATAGCAGGACAAAGCCAGCAAGGTGGCTCGGTGAGCAAAGTGCTCTGCCATGCAAACTTGCTCCCTCAGTTCAAGATCCAGAACTCACGGAAAAGTCAAAGAAGTAAAGAATCTTCAAGGTTGTCCTCTGACCTCCACACCCACATAGTCACAAACATTTGCTACACACACACACACACACACACACACACACACACACTAAACAGATAAACAAATAAGTAGGTAAATAAACAAACTGGAAGGGGCTGAAGAAAGGCCAGAGTGGGAAAGGTTCACACAAAGTCAGTTCCCAAATACACAAGCCTGTGCCAAAGAAAGGTAGCCTTGAAGACCACAGTCCTTCCTGACCTTGACATTACTGAGAAAAGAGAAGGCCGCAGACAGTGCAGGATAGGGCCTGGAGAGGACCTGGACATTGTCTTACTTCTGAGAAACATTTAATCAAGTAGACTCGTGGCTTTAGAAATAAAGATTCCTTTCTCTGGAAAAGGAAGGAGCAAAAATACGGCAGAGAGATTTCAGAAGGAGCAGGCAATGAGGCAAGGCTGTGCCTTGGAAGACACGCCCTAACTTCTGCTGTGGACAGGCATAATGCACCCAACTTCTCTTTTTGCACGACTGATTTAGATTAATTCATGATAGATACATCATACAAACTTAAGAGCACTCCCTTCTACCAGTGTGTAGTGGCTCACAATTACAATCCCAGCACCAGAAGACTTAGGCCCACTACCATGGGTATGAGAAAAGTCTAGGCTACAGAGTGACACCTGTCTCAAAAGAGCAAAACAATAAAATGAAAGCATTCTTTTCTACATCAGTCTTTCCCAAACTTCCATAATGGCCAAGCCCTTCCGACAGCCATGTTCTCAGGAAGCAGATGTGGAGTGTCCTCCGTGCCAGTCGTGATTTGCGTCACTTGGTTCGGAATGCGTGTGTGTGGCTAGGAAAGCCTTTAAAATGCACCGCTAGGAATCAATTAAAAAGCCATTTCTATCCCACTGAACCTAAGAAGAAAGAAAAAAATTCTAAGATACCAGGCAAGAAAGACTGATAAACAAATGGATTTACCTAGGTCAAGGCACAGAATTCTATGAAACACATAGCAAAATCTTACAGTTCAGTCTTAAGCCTGTGAGAAAAACAGCTCTCCCCAGCTCCTCTTTGTCTGAGGGAATTAGTGTATGCTCACTGTCTCCAAACTTCCACATGTAACTCAAGCATGAATGTTAAAAGTTAAATCATTACTTTTCACCCATTTTCCTTTTTACTAAGTAATTAGACAAACAAAAGAAATGCATCTGAAGTGGAAGAAATGTGAGATAGGAAAGGATATTACTGAGCAAAGTCATTTTGTTCAGGACTCTAGCGTATTTAAGGCAGTAATATTTGCCTGTGCCAGAAAGTACTTCCTGAAACCACAGGGCACTTAAATAAAAAGGCTGCCAATAACCTTTCTGATTTTGCATAGTCCCCAAAGTATTCTTTATGCTTTTCTACTTTTTGATAAAAATTATTACAGAAGGGCAGGCACTCCACTGTACTCCACCTAAAATGAGCTATAATCCCATTATTTATTACCCAGGCAGGCCAATTTGCCAACCTTAACAGCCTTTAAGTATATAACACATATGGCTATTCTGTATCCATTTTTTTCAATAATTCATGTACAGGCTGGACGGTGTGGTACACACTTAATCTCAACATTCTCAAGAGGCAGAGGCAGGTGGATCTCTGTGAATTCGAGGCCAGCCTAGCCTACAAAGCAGTTTCCAGGACAGCCATGCCTGTTATACAGAGAAACCCTGTCTGGGGAGGAAAAAAAAAAAAGCATGTACCCTTTCAATCTAGGACTAGTCTTTTAGTAAGAACACTTGCTCTGCCGGGTAGTAGTGGGCGTGCCCTTAATCTCAAGGGAGGCAGAGGCAGGAAGATCTGTGAGTTCAAGGTCAGCCTGGTCTACAAGAGCTAGTTCCAGGACAGGCTCTAAAACTACAGAGAAATCCTGTCTTGAAAAACAAAAACAAACAAAAAACTACTTGTTCTTACAGAGGACTCAGGTTCAGGACCCAGCACTCATGTGATAGCTCACAACCATCTGTAACTCTAGTTTCAGGAGATCAAAAACCCTCTTCTGGTCTCCTCAATCATCAGGTATGTACATGGTACACGCAGGCAAAACACTCAGTCATACACATAAAATGTAACTTTTTTTTAAACGAATAGTCTTAATCTGTTTATTTCTCAAGTGCACCCTACAGCTGTCTCATTATTGACTTAGCCAATAATCCCAGGAAAATGGCTTCTTTTTACCTCCCCAGCAATGTGATTTCACACTCAGCCTTTTTGTTTGACTGTTTGTTACAAGACAGGGTTTCTCTGCATAGCCCTGGATGTCCTAGAATTTACTCTGTAGACCACGCTGGCCTCAAACTCAGATATCCACCTGCCTCTGCCTCCTGAGTGAGGGGATTAAAGGTATGTGTCACCACCACACAATCACACTCAGCTTTTCCTAAATAAGGACTCTAGACCCAAACTCAGGTCCGGGGCCTGCACAGGAAGCACTTTACTCACTGAGCTAACATCCGAGCTCGAATTTTTATTTTTAAGACAGGGTCTTACTCCATAACCAAAGCTAGCCTCAAACTCACCATCCTTCTGCATTAATCTCCTGAGTACTGAGATTACAGGTATACACCACTACACCTGGCTACATTTGCTCTTCTTAAAAACTTTAGTTTATGACAAGTATCACTTTGATCACTTTTATTTAGTATCATAAATTTTTTTGAGATTTGAGATTATAGCTCAGTTGGTTGAGTTCCTTTCTCATAGGCAGAAAGTCCTGGGTTCAACTCTCAGCATGGTATAAAGTCAGGTATGGAGGCACACGGCCTGTAGGTATTCATAAGGCAGAGGCAGGAGGATCAGAAATACAAGTTTGAGATCAACCTATGATATATAAGACCCAATCTTTTAAAAACACTTTTTTTTAAGGAAAAGAATTTAAAAGGGGGCTCATGGCACATGATTTGATTGCTCTGTATGGGAACCAACACTTAAAGAGCTTTCAGAAGAAAGAACTTTTGGTACTTGGCCAGATGATCAACACTGGCTGTTTTGTCTTGTTTTTTAAAAAGGAGAAAGTGAGCTGAGCAGCAGTCTCTGTCTCTCCGCCTCCCTCCCTCTAATTCCTGATTGTGGACGCAACACAGCCAGCAGCCTCCAGCCCCCTGAAGCTATGACCTTCTGGCCACAAGGGGATCGCACTGTTCTTTCCTTCAGTTGTTCTGGCAGGTATTTTGTTGCAGCAATGAAGAAAATAATTAACGTGGATGGATCACTAGCAACACACAGCTATTTTAGTATGTCACATTATTCCTATTGTAAAAGAACTCCTCTGTGAGGGTGTAGCAGTAATCAGTCTGAAAAAAAGTAATAACTCTGCTCTATTTACAAAGTAGACACTAAAAGATGGTGTCTACTTCTATCTAAAATGATATTTTGCGTATAGACCCAAATAAAATAATTTAGTAATACACGTGCAATGGAAACAGCTTAAGTCACTTTTCTCTAAGCAGTTTAATAGAGAACCAAGGTAGGAGGAAACGACTGTTGGAGTTTGTGTTGAACACAGTGCATTTCTCAAGATATGGTCACTAAATAACCGGCAACCTTGGAACTCACTCTGTAGCTCAGTCTAGCCTCAAACTTCTTCCTGCCTCAATGCCCCAAGATTTATAGGTGTGTGCCACCATGCCTGGCTGTACATTACAATCATAACCAACATACAAACCAAACATTGTAGTCAAAAAACATTTTAGCAAGCTCAAATTGCATTTAATAAAAGAAATAAAAATAATCTTGGGGCTTTAAAGTTATATTTTACTTCAGAATCTAGTAAAAAAAATCACTGCTTATACCTTTACTTCAACACTAGTGAAATTACTTAAGCTATTCATGCTCTCTCAAAGACAAAGGATGGAATTAACATCCTGTACTGCAGCAAATGGCCCTAAGTGGAAGCCATCCAAGGGGTCATTCTGAACAGCAAAGGTCAAAGCGTTAGGACTTATTCAGAGCACACTGAGAGGGAGGAAGGAAGGGAAGGGAAGCACAGGTGGAAAACAGCTTGTACTCACTGGTCGAATTGCCCTGCATCTGAATGATGCACTTGGACTCCTTGCTGGTCTCTCGGGAATTGAAGGGCCTCACGCGAACAGCTACCTTCACTGAGGCTCCCGACATTCTGGTGGCCTTATAATATATATGCAGTCCAGAGATAAAAATCAAATCTTCTTTTGAAGTTATGTTCAAGGCTCCTTTAAAAGAGAAACAGTGTACAAAAGGTGATTAGAATTAAGGGACGTGCAGGCTGACTCATGAGCGCGGCCGGCTCTATTTCTAAAGTCTGTCCTTTCAAGGCTGCAGATCTTACATTCCCAACAGTAACTTACCGAACAGGAAAGATGGAAGTTCCTTTTCTTATCTTATTATTTTTCTCAAACCCTAAAATGTCTCGAACTCAGAGATCCACCTGCCTCTGCCTCCCAAATGCTGGGATCGAAGGCGTGTGCCACCACTGCCCCAGTAAAAACACCATTTATTACTTTAAGGGAAGTTGACGGATTTTTCTCTACTTGACAATCTGAAACACTTGGTTCTGTGACACTTAAAACAAAAAGTAAAGAATGTCCTAGTGTGCTCCTTTACCTACGACAGACACTCTTTGACCCTCAAAGCCCCCCCGCACAACAATCAGGAGACTTGCCAGTGACTTGTGAGCGGAATCAAACTACTACACTCCACTACTGCAAAGACCATAGGAAAAACACAAACATGTCAGAGGAAGTTTCTCTCTCCACAGACTAAAACCAGTGCAAGCCCATAGGGAAGAAAATGAATGAAGAGTAAGCCATAAGTAATTTCCAAAAGAAACAACCAATAAGAAATTTTTATTCATTACAAAAACATCTTCAAGAAGAAACAACCAAAAAGCTAAAAAAGACAAAGTATTTATGAGTTTATCATAGAACCCAATAGGACTTTAAAATCTGACCAGCATTTTCTTTAAAAAAAAGTTCCCATATCAGAATTGAATCACATCTTTTTACTTTTTTGAAATTATTATTTTTTGAATTATCAATTTTGAACCACTGAGAAATTACATGCAAAGGTATATAAGCTAAATGTCTTTTTAAAATGTTTGAGATTATATCATTTTTACTCTTCTTTTCTCCCTCCAACCAATTTCTCCCACACTCCCACCCCCTCTTTCAAATTTATAGCTTTTATCTGTTATTTCAACTGTGTGTGTGCGTGTGTGCAGATTCTTAAAAATATAAATACACCTGCTCTGTATAACATTACTTCTATGAGTAAGTTTTCAGGGCTGAACATTTGGGACTGGATAATCAATTGGGATGCTCTTTCCTTATGAATATTCTTTCTCCTGCTCTCAGCATTCTTAGTTTGCCTATAGCTCCATGTTAACATGTCTCTTGGTGAGCCCGGTATGGTGGTGCACGCCTTTAATTCCAGCACTCGGGAGGAGGCAGCTGGATCCCTGTGAGTCCAGGACCAGTCTGGTCTACAGAGTGAGTTCCAGAACAGCTGTCGCTACCCAGAGAAACCCTGTCTCGAAAAACCCAGAAACAAAACAAAACATGCCCTTGGTGTCAGCCCTCTTAAGCTTATGTTTAGAAAGCTATGTTGCTGAGACTTCATGGATGTAGCTTCTTTGACTTTTCTAGGAGACAGAATCTCACAGCAAACTCCCTGCTCTTCTAGCTCTGACAATCTTCCTGCCCCCTTTCCACGATGATTCCTGAACCTTACATTCAAGAGCTGTGTTGTAAATATATCACTGGGATGGGGCTCCACAAAACTCTGCATTTGATCAGTTGTGGCTTTCTATAATGGTCTCCACCTGCTGCAGAGGATGTGATGGGTCCTTGCTGAGGGGCGAGAACTACAGCAGTCTGTGGGGAGAAGGATGACTATTTAGAATGTAACTAAGGAACACACTGGGATAGTAAAGTGGCAGTTATAGGTTCTCTTGCAAGATCTATGACTTCTACCACTAACGTGGGGTAGAGTGGACCAGGTTTCCAGTATCAGGCGCAATTTCCTTCTTGTTTTGTTTTGTTTCATTGAGGTGGGGGGTGCCTCTCTGTGTAGCCCTAGCTATCCTAAAACTCACTATGTACACCTGGCTGGCCTTGAATTCACAGAGAACTGCCTGCCTCTGCCTTCTGAATGAACAGGCCTTAAACCCAGTGAGTCCCAAGGATGTCCCTGTCTCCATCTTCCCAACATTGGGGTTACAAACACATGACACTCAGGTTTTTTGTGGTTTTTTTTTTTTAAACATGGTTTTGCAAATTGGATTCAGGTCCTCAGCATTTTACTGACTAAGCTATCTCTCCAGTCCTCTTTTCTGAGACAGGATTTCACTGCTGAGATCTGGCTAGACTGAAACTCACTGTGTAGACAAGGCTGGCTTCAAACTCACACAGATCTACATGTCTCTGCCTCCAAAGTGATAAGATTAAAAGAATGCCACCAGACCTGGCTCCATTTTTTCAAGACAAGGTTTCTTTGTGTAACAGACCTGGCTTTAGTGGAACTCAATCTATAGACCAGGCTCACCTAAACTCAGAGATCCACCTGCCTCTGCCTCCAGAGTGCTGGGATTAAAGGAGTGCACCACCGCCTTCAGGCTTATTTTCTTAATAACATCATCACTGTTTGAAATGGGAAATGTTTTCTCTCTGTCTCTCACACCAGTCCAAACTGCCCAGAAATCTCCTGTCATATGTATTAGTACGTAGAACAGTGTCTGGTGTAGGAGCCTGGGCAGTGTCCATTAAAGGATGGGAAAATAACCTGTTTCTTTGCTAGGTTCGATAGTTTTTGGTTACTGCAATGTTTTTGATATTAATCTTTTAATACACACATGTTGCAATGTTTCTTTCTAGTCTGTTTATTTTATTTTACATAAACTGAAGAGTTCTTAATATAGCAAATACTTCTGTAGCCACATTTATCAAATGAAAGCTTAGAGTTATAAACTTTCCCAATTAATGTTGCATATGCTATAGTCACCAGTTCAGTACTATCCCCCCGACACACCCACACCCACAAAAGAAAGCAACATGAGGAAAAAGTTACATATAAAAACATAGTTCAATATGGGTACAGTAGCATATGTCTGTAATTACAGCTACACAAGTAGGCCAGGAGGTTTGCTAGTTCAACACCAGTCTAGACTTGATCCATTAAGACCTCGTCTCCTAATAAAACTTTTAAAAGGGCTGGGGATGTAACTCAGTGATCCGAGTTCAATCACCAGATGGATGAATGATGGATGGACAGACAGACAGACAGACATAAAGGGGTGGGAAAAAGGAGAAAGGAGAAGGGAAGGAAAGAACAGATGAGAAAGACAAACCACATCAACATTTCAGCCCCACAGAACTTTGGCGTGTAACTATCATTTTAACTATTATGATGTCCGAAACTCAACCATCTCCCCAACTAGCAGTCTATCAATTCCCACCTTTTTTTCCTTTTTGGAAGCAAGGCCTCCCTCTCACATGTAGCCAAGGCTGGACTGGAATTCTCCACCCTCTTCTGCCTCAGTCTCCCTACCTCCTGTTCTCATCACCTGCACTCTGATATTAATCTGATATCAATATCTGATAACTCTGATCTGCCTAGGCCTCTCACAAAAATGAACTGTTCTCTGAGCTTTGTTTTCGTCCAATAGTCCTTTAGCAGGGCTGTACAAAACAGATCTGAGAAGCAATAAACCTAAGACAGCCACTGGCCAGTAGTCAACAGTCTTAAGGGAGGCATCAAGAACTGAATTTTTGTCTTTAACTTTTTATTACATTTGATTTATTTTGTGTGTCAGAGGACAATTTGTAGAAAACAGTTCCCTCCATCCACCATCTGGACCCTGAGAATGGAACTCTGGCACAGTATCTACACAACTGCTCTCCTGTGTGCTCTGACACACTATCTACACAACTGCTCTCCTGTGCGCTCCCTGACACACTATCTACACAACTGCTCTCCTGTGCGCTCCCTGACACACTATCTACACAACTGCTCTCCTGTGTGCTCCCTGACACACTATCTACACAACTGCTCTTCTGTGCGCTCCCTGACACACTATCTACACAACTGCTCTCCTGTGCGCTCCCTGACACACTATCTACACAACTGCTCTCCTGTGTGCTCCCTGACACACTATCTACACAACTGCTCTCCTGTGTGCTCCCTGACACACTATCTACACAACTGCTCTCGTTTGTGCTTCCTGACACACTATCTACACAACTTGAACCTCCCTCATGGGAGTGGGAGCTGGGCTGGCAGTCAGTGAGCCCCACAATCCGCCTTCTCCTTCCCTTGCAGCACTAGAACTACAGGCTTACGAGGCCATGCTCAGCTTGGGCAGGAGTTCTCAGGATCAAAACTCACGCACCCAAACTTATGCACGAGTCCAGCCCCCAGCTCCAGCTTCCTACACTATGACTTTCCACGCCACTCTTCCTTCCCAAGAGGCTACGACCAGAGTCAGAGGGCACCTCCATGTTCTAACCCGACTCCTTCACTCACCCACACTCGCATGCTTTTACAACTCCTCACTAGACCTCCCTTACAACAGACCCGCACATTCCAGAAAGCAGCAGTATTTCCTAAGCTCTTACAGCAAGAACTCTACTGTCACTTTACATGACTGCATGCTCTCAGGCTGATCTGCAATAGCTCTTCAAAGGGAACATCCCAGCCCCTTCAGAAATCACTTTGAACTTGGCCTGGGGGAGAGGCTCATATCATCTCAGCAAAGAAATTCAAAAACCAGTCAGGCACTAGCAGCATGTTTCTGTAATCCCAGCACTTGGGAAACTGAAGGTAAGAAGATCAAAGAGTTCAATTCAAAGTGATTCTCGGCTACGTAGGAGGATAAAGACCCTGTCACTCACACACACACACACACACACACACCCCAAATGTACAGTCTTAAATTCAAATACCATATCTTGATATCTTGTATAAAATATTCCAAGAGGGGGCTGGAGAGATGGCTCAGCGGTTAAGAGCACTGCCTGCTCTTCCAAAGGTCCTGAGTTCAATTCCCAGCAACCACATGGTGGCTCACAACCATTTGTAATGGGGTCTGGTGCTCTCTTCTGACCTGCAGGCATACACACAGACAGAATACTGTATACACAATAAATAAATAAATAAATAAATAAATAAATAAATAAATAAATATTTAAGAAATATTCCAAGATAACCAAAGAGTAGATAAGGATAAATTATTATTATTATTATTTACTATTATTGGTTTTTCAAGACAAAGTGTCTCTATGTAGCCTTAGCTATCCTGGAACTTGCTCTGTAGACAGAGCCTCAAACTCAGAGAGATTCACCTGCCTCTGGCTCCAGAGTGCTGGAACTAAAGGCGTGTGCCACTACCACCAAGTTTAATTTCTTCTTTTTTAAAAGATATATTTTCATGACTTTCAATTGTGTGTTCTCAACAACAACAAATCAAGCTAATAAACACAGAAGAAATTAGAATGCTTCTCTTTTCCAACTTAGGCAACATAAAGGCTTTCTGCCACAGTCAACAGTGGTTGCTAAAACATTACATAAAAGAGTGGTAATTCGTTCTGTCATTAATAGAAACAGGACATGTTTCCTGGTGTCCTATAAAAGGAAATACACCGCACACCTACCTACCACCTACTGACCTACTACCTACTGCCTAGAAAGTATTCTGACCCCTACCCCCTAAGAAGAAAAACCGATAGAATCAAGCCTTAGAAATTCACCATTCTGCAAGACACAAAAAGTAAGAGAATCTGGATAACACATCAAAGACATCATCCAGATCCAGAACACAGGAGAAGACACTCAACAAGTCACCCAGCTTTTTCAAACAGAAAAACTAGGAGAAGGAGACTGTAAAAGGGACACCATTTATCAACCAATTGAAATGTTTTTAGTCAAGAAAACCTGTAAAAACATTTTTCCAGATAACCAGGAATAGAAAAATAAATGCTAAAATGTTGATTGTTATGTGAATACTTAGATGTTTTTAAGTGTTTCTTTTTTGTGTGTTCTACCCAGGGCCTGGTAAAGTACTCAAAGCTTCTGCCTTAGAAATAAAACAGAAAACACTGAACGTTCTAGCTCAACTCTTGACATGACTTACAACTATGAACTAAAACAAAAATATCCTTAACATCCTCAGTCATTCTGCAGCAGGCTTAATTCCCCTCCCTAAATATTCTGCCAGATTTCATTCAACCTCACACAACCAAAGTCAAAGTAGCTCTCATCGAAATACAAGTTTGCTTCCTCTATCCATCTAATCCAATAAAATACAATGAGTAAAAAAAACTTTCCCACAACAGAAACATGCAAAAATACATAAAATATAATACTTTTTAATTTAACTCTGTGGTAAAACTGAGAATATCTTGACAAATGAGTTAAAATTTTATACAGTAATTGAGATTACAGTTAAGTGAACTACAAAGAGTTACTGTGTAAACTACCTACAACTATAGTCTTCTGTAAAAGATGTCCATCAGGGAACTACAACTTAAATCCCAGTACTCAGGAATACTCAGAAGTCGGAGGCAGGGACAGACAAATCTGTATGATCTGGTCTACAGAGTTGAGTTCCAAGCCAGCCAAGACTAAACAGTGAGACCTTTTCTTAAAAACCAAACAAACACCTGTCCCAGAGGCAGGGAGGCAGGGACAGAGGGATCTGTGTGGCTCGCTGGCTAGCCAACCAACCTAATCATAAACTTCGGAAAATGAAATACCTTGTCTCAGAAACAATGGATGACTCCCATGAAACCACTGTAGTATGAAGAGAGGCCGCTTGTTGGCTCCTGGACACTTAGCCCCAAAATAATCACACAGAAACCATATTATTTAAAGTATTGTTTGGCCCATTAGCTCTAACTTCTTACTGGCTAACTCTTACATCTTAATTTAACCCATTTCCATTAATCTGTGTATTACCATGTGGCAGTGGTTTACCAGGTAAAGTTCCCAGCATCTGTCTCTGGTTGTGGCTCCGTAGCTTCTCCCTGACTCCGCCCTTCTTTCTCCCAGTATTCAGTTAGTCGTCCGTTCCCCCCCACACACCTATGTTCTGCCCTACTATAGGTCCAAAGAAGTTTCTTCATTCATTAATGATAATCATAGCATACAGAGGGAAATCCCACATCAAACCACTCCTAAGGATGTTCTCTGACTGCACATATATGTACACACTAACACATATATACACACAACAGGTCATGATCTGTACTCTAAGTTACTTAAGCTCCCCAGTTCTAGACTGCCTTACTGACTAGTTTTCTTTCCTTATGGCATAGTTAGAAGCAGAAGAAAAGTAGAATGGAGCAAAACTTCCAGAAGCATTCACTAAAGGGACAATAAAACACTGAAATTTACCATTTGAATATTTCTCAAATTTTGTCTGTTTATCTTTAATCTTGTCAGATTCCCATTTGTTCTCAGAAGCAACATGGATTATTAGGTGTAAGGAAAAAAACAAATGGATTCTTCTGCAAGGAAACAGGAATGAGTACTTGTTTATTATGAATAATACCAGATGTGTTGGCTAGTGTTTTGTCAACTTGACCAAGCTAGAGTCACTGAGGGGGTCCTCAGTTGAGGAAATGCCCCCATAAGATCAGCTGTAAGCAAGCCTGTATCCTCCTAATAGATGACTAGTTGGAAAGGGCCCAGTTGACCCTGGGGGAGGAAGTCCTGGGTTGGGTAAGAAAGCAAGCAGTCACCTGCCTCCCACTGGTGGTCCCCATCAGTTCCCCCTCCTGGTTTCTGCCCCAAGCTCCAGCCTTGGCTTCCCCTGGTGAAGACACATAACTTGTAAGCCAAAGAATTCTCTCTGCCCTACCTGTGTTTATTAAAGGTCTTTACCACAGCAATAGAAAACCAAACAAACACACCAGGCTGTTTTGATTTATTTGGGGTTAATTTATTTTTGTCATATTCATCTTCTATAGAAAACATGTAAGATTATATTACTAAAAGAGATTAGTTCACTTCATTCTCTCTTCTTAAAAAGCATTATTTAGGGGGCCTGAGAAATGGTTCAGCAGTTTGGAGCTCTTGTTGCTCTTCCAGAGGACCTGAGTTCAATCCCCAGCACCCACATGGCAGTTTCTTACCAGCTGTAATTGAAGTCCCAAAGGAGCCAATGCCCACTTCTGGTCTCCATAGGTACTGCATAAGCACAGTGCACAGACAAACATGCAGGCAAAACACACATACACACACAAAAAAATAAAATGTAAAAAGAAAATTTTAAAAACAGATTTTAACCAAGAAAGAGTCTTTTAAAATTACTAGGAATAAGACAGGCAGTGGGGGTACATGTGTTTAGTCCCAGCACTCAGGAGGCAGAGGCAGGCGGATCTCTGTGAGTTCAAAGACAGCCTGGTCTACAGAGTGAATTCCAGGACAGCCAGGGATACACAGAGAAAGCCTGTCTTGAAAAACAAAACAAATTACTATGAATAGAAGCTCACTGAAAGAAGCTGGGGAGGCCAGGTGGTGGTAGCTCATGCCTGTAATCCCATCACTAGGAAGGCAGAAGCAGGCAGATATCCGTGAGTTCGAGGCCAGACTGGTCTACAAAGCAAGTTCCAGGACAGCCATAGCTGTTACACAAAGAAACCCTGTCTTGAAAAAAAGAAAGAAAAAAAAGGAGGAGGAGGAGGAGGAAGAGGAGGAGGAGGAAGAGGAGGAGGAGGAGGAGGAGCTAGACAGAAGAACCGTAGTATAGGAGAAGTTGATGAGGAGTATCTTCGCTGGCTTCTTCTCCTTCTCCCGCCTCCATCCTCCGCCTCCTCCTGAAGAAGAAGAAGAAGAAGAAGAAAACAGCAGCAACAGCAGCAGCAGCAGCAGCTGGAGAGATGGCTTAGCAGTTAAGAGCACTTGTTGGCCTTACAGAGGATGGAGGTTTGACTCTTGGTATAGAGACAAAGGCTCACAGCACTCTGTAACTGCAGGGGATCCCACACTTCTGATTTCCATGGGCACCAGGCACATAAATAATAAAATAAATAAGAGTTTTCTAAGAAGTTCACTGAGATGCTTAAAGTTTAGGACTGGGTTGGTGCTTGCTTCAGCGACAACCTTAATCAAGTTTTCCTGAGTTCATTATACTAAGGTAATTTCTATTTCAAAAAAGAAATTATTAGCCGGGCGGTGGTGGCACACGCCTTTAATCCCAGCACTCGGGAGGCAGAGGCAGGTGGATCTCTGAGTTCGAGGCCAGCCTGGTCTACAAGAGCTAGTTCCAGGACAGGCTCTAGAAACTACAGGGAAACCCTATCTTGAAAAAAACCAAAAAAAAAAAATTATTATAAGCTCAATTTTCTGGAGCAATAAGCTGATATCAAGAAATTTAAAAGACAATCCTTTCCAATGAACTTTTAATTGGAAAAATATTTTTTATTTTATTATTTTTGAGACAGGATCTAACCATGTTGCCCTGACTAGCCTGGAATTTCAAAACCCAGGCTGGCCTCTAATTCACAAAGATCCCCCTGCCTCTGCCTCCTGAGTGCTGCAATTAAAGACATGTACTACCATGCCTGTGACTGAACTATATTTTCAAAAAATGAATTGTAATTTAAAGACTAAAGAAAGAAAAAAGGCATGGGAAGTGGTGCACACCTGTAGTCAAGGCATTGGGTAGTAAGAGCAGATCAGGAATTCAAGGTTATCTTAGACGCGAGCTCTAATCTGGGCTGCATGAGATCTTGCCTCAAAAGAAAAAAAAAGAATAAGCTAGTCAGGTATCTCATTCACTTGAAGAGTGAAGGCAGGCTTGGAAAAACAGGATTTAAGAGCAGCCTCTACTACACAGGAGTTGAAAGCTAGCTTATACTGAATTAAACTACGTTTCCAAAAGAATAAATGTAGTGGTATTTTGTTTATAATCTAATAAAGCTCGTCTGAAGATCAGAGAGCAGAGCTACACCACTAGTTAGTCATAGAGGTCAGGCAGTGGTGGCACACACCTTTAATCCCAGAACTCGGGAGGCAAAGGCAGACAGATCTCTGTAAGTTCAAGGCCACCCTGGGCAACACAATGTGTCTAAAGGAGAAGCAGAGCTCACACAAAGGTGATCCCAGCACTAGGGAGGTGGAGACAGAAGTAACATGGCTGGGCAGAGAGAGGAAAATAAAATGAGAGGAGACAGGCGCTCAGATACAGTCTGGAGATGGCAGTCTAGGATTCGTGGAGACAGGATTGCCCTTTTGGTCTGACACTGGTAGAGGTAAGAACTCTCTAGTGACGGGCCACTCTGCTTCTCTGATCTTCAGGTAAGCTTTTTTTGTTAGATTACAAATAGAATATCACTACAAATAAACATATCACAAAATGAAGTAAATCTCTACAATAGAGCCCCATTTAAGATGCTATAAATAGATGCTGGAGAGATGGTTCAACAGTTAAGGGCACTGGTGGCTCTTCCAAGCACCCACTTGGCAGCTCACAGCTATGACTTCAGTTCTAGGGGACCTGACAGACATATATGCAGACAAAACACCAATACAGATTAAAATAAATAGATACTATTAATAATTCCTTTCTATGTAACATTTACGCATTTCTCTATCCGATAACTTCCATAAATACCAAGCAGGTGTTAGGACCATGGCTATACCAGTAAAATGGCTCCAAATATGTAAGAATTTGTGTGTGTGTGTACAAGAGACAGACACTTGATCTTTGGTCTTTAGTCATTCTGTGAGACGGGAATGCTGCCTTTTGCATCCTAACTCAATGCCAGGAGTCAGTTTACACAGGAATAGTCTCCAACAGATCAGATTTTCAATCTCCAATTGCCTGAACAGGCTCAGCCAGGCTTCCCAACTGTTTTCTTTAAACCACTGTCTAAAATAAACTGATACAATTTTTAGACTTACCAAACATATGTCCTCCTGCCTCTGCAACTGTGAAATCAAGAATCTTCCTTTGCACTGCTGACATGTTTTTGTGGTTTTTTTTCTCTCTCTCAAGAAATGTCTCAAGAAACAACTTGGAGTTGGAAATATAGCTCAGTTGTATGTAGAGTACTTGTCTCAGATTCACAAAGTCCTGGATTCCACCCCCAGCCTGGGAGTTTAGGGGAGGCACCCAGGGACTGAAGAACAATAGTCCCTATGGTTCATCAGCTTGAAATAAACTATTCTAAATGGAAGTCAGAATAGATTTTTTTAAAAGGGACAAGATTTGATTAGTTAATATTAAATCTATCCAGAAGTGAACTAGCTTTAATGACTAACCATATTCTAGAGATTTTTAGAGAAAAGAGGAAGCAGATATGAAACTCTGCCACTCAGACTCCAACATTCCACTACCATTCTCCTATGATCCAAATAAACGGTGACTATTCCCGAATCTGTCCCGCAGAAAATGAGTTCACCTTAATATGATACAAAAAATGGCAAATTTTAAACAAAAGACAATTCAAATGTATTAACACTTATTTCTGAAATCAGCTTCTCATCACACCTATATACCTGGGTGATAACTCACCTTTGGAGGCAAGAAGGAAGAGCCAACTTTTCCATGGGCAACAAAGTATAACATGATAAGCTGATCTGAATTTAATATGTTTTCTTTTAGATGAAAACACAAAATAAGGTATTGCAGGCTTTCCCCAAGATAGAACCATGAGTTTTGGCTTGATTTTCACTAATCTTTATATAAAATTGTACATTTAAACCACACCAGTTATATTTTTCACTGAAAACAATTCAGTTATACTATATTTCCAGCTTTGTGTGTGTGTGTGTGTGTGTGTGTGTGTGTGTGTGTGTGTGTGTGCGTGTGTGTCTATGCACACACACACAGCCGTGCGGTGGTCAGAGGAAAACTTGTTTAAGTGAATGCTGGAACTAGAACTCAGGTCACCAGGCTTAGTGGCAAGTGCCTTTACCGACTGAGCTATCTTGCCAGCCTGTGGATTAGTCTGTCTAAGGGATCTTTTGTTTATTTGGTTGTTTTTGTTTTTTCGAGACAGGGTCTCACTATGCAGCTGTGGCTGTCCTGGAACTCACTAAGTTAACCAGACTGGCCTTGAAATAACAGAGACCCTCTTTGTACAGGACGACCAAACACCTTTCAATTAGACCAGTGGTTCTCAACCTGTGGGTCTCAACCTCTTTGGTGGGGTCATCTAAGACCATCAGAAAACACAGATACTTGCATTACAATTCATAACAGTAGCAAAATTACAGTTATGAAGTAGCAACAAAAATATTTTTATGGTTGGGGTCACCACAACCCGAGGAACTGTATTAGAGGGTTGCAGCCTTAACGGAGGTTGAGGACCAGGCTCACCTCCTCCTACCGCAGTCTCCGAGTGCTGCTGGCTTTATAGGCATGCCTACCACACCTGATCCACTTCAGAATTTAGCATCGGAAAAAGTGTCTCTTGACAAACCATTAACATTTTTTGCCAGATTAAAAACCCTATGATTAATATTTTCCTTTTTGCTTTGATTTCTAAATGTTTCAAAACTAAACTAAAACACATTAGCCAGGCAAGCTATATTTTAGTTATCTCTCAGTACACAGATTTTTTTATTTATTTTTAACAACTTTATCATATATATGGAGCTTATAGTAATTTGCTCAAATACTTTCCAAAGGCAATTCATGATACAAATTTTTTAAAGAAATCTTTTTTAATTATTTTTATTTCATGTTTATTCATGTTTTTGCCTGAATGTATGTCTGTATGAGGGTGTCAAATTCCCTGGAACTGGAGTTACAGACAGTTGTGAGCTGCCATGTGGGTGCTGGGAATTGAACCCAGGTCCTCCGGAAGAGCAACCAGAGATGTTAACCACTGAGCCATCTCCCAAGCCCTCATATTACAAATTATAAGTAAACAAAATTGTATTTTAACTGGGATACATAGTTATGCGGTCCAAGTGCTAGTTCTTAAAACCAAACAATAAAGCAATACTTTAAAAGTTATACAAAACTTTGTGTGCAATGAGCTTGAAACTGTGTAAATGGACAGAAATGCAGGGGACCCAGTAGGTGACACCAGCAACACAAAACAAAAGAAGACAAAAGTTCAAGAGCAGAACAACTTAAGTGAGCAATAGTTCCAGAATGTGATATAAAACGTGCATGCCATTCCACCTTCACCTCGCAATAAAGGCTGGAACCCTGAACAAGAACAGTATCCAAGATATACCTAGATTCCCTAGGATCTAGAATCACTCATGCTGGGGTGGCAAAAAGAGAAAATGCCATCATAACTGACTGTGATAAACAAGAGAAAGGGAACAGTAATGAAGAAGAAATCTTTCTCTCCTTATCACTTAATTTTTTTTAATAGAAAAGACTCGCACTTTTGCATGATTAATCAATGCATTGCATACATATGGGAACCCCTGTCTTGGAGGCAGTCCCATTCTAGTGGGAAAGAGGCATTAAAGTGTGAGCTACTGTGAATGTCACTGAAGGGAGGGAAGTCAAGTCAAGAAGGAGACGTGCTGTATGTAGCTACGCAGCTAAGTCGAGGAGGCTTTGGTGAAGTGCTGAGATCTAAGCGAAAATCTAAAAGAGGTGAAAGAGTTAGCCAAGCAGATTAGAGAGAAAGAACAATCCAGGCTAAAGACAGAGCATGAGTCCTAAGGTAGAACTCGCCAGGAATGTTCAAGGAACAGTGGGGGAAAGTCAGCAAAGGAGAAATAAGAGCAACCAGTGAAACAAATCCCAAAAGATTAGGAGCCAGTGATACACAGAGCACATGCCAAGGGATTAGCTGCAGTTGGGGGAAGATAACCTTTCTCAGGCTGGAGAAGAGAAGGAGGGCAGGGAGGATTGTCAGAAGAGGAAGGGAAGACTGAAGAAGCTCATGCCTTTTCTCTAGGAGGTAGTAGATATATATTCTGCTAAGCAGAGGCAGTGGGAGACTTAAGCCACACTGTGAACAGCCTGAGAGGACACCAAGCAGACCTGTTTCAGCAAACATCAAAGACGAACTGAGGGACTCCATACGGATGCTGGCACTAATCCCCAGCCCTGTGAAGCTTCTCCATGAAATCAGAGTAAGAACAGAAGGTATGGATGCAGGAATGACTCAAGCTGTCCTTCAGAAGAGCAAAGGATTTAAAACAGCCAATGGTAATATTGTAAGAAGAGCTGGAGCAATAAACGTAAGCCATGACAGTACGGGAGAAGAAGAAACTAAGAGCCTTGGAGACCTAACATGGAATACACAAGCAGAGACTACAGAAGAGGGGGCTCTAAATTATCGGGGTGAGACCTGAAAGAGATGACATGTTAAAAGATGTGGCAAAGGGGCTGGAGAGATGGCTCAGTGGTTAAGAGTACAGACTGCTCTTCCAGAGGACATGAGTTCAATTCCCAGCACTCACATGGCAGCTAACAACTGTCTGTAACTCCAAGATCTGACACCCTCACACAGAGATACATGCAGGCAAAATACGAATGTATGTAAGATAAATAAATTATTTTAAAAAAGAAAAAGATGCAGCACAGAACTTCACTAACTAGAAAAGAGCCAAGGCAGTGTCTGAGCAGAAGTGAAGAACTTGAAGGGATGGGTGTCTCTTAGGAAGTTCAGCACAAGGCTAACCCAGCTAGAACTAGTGATGGTAGGGAAGTCATTTAGCATGTTTAAGTTTCTTCACTGAGAAATGGGACAATAACAGTATCTTATCGGCATGGTTGCCTATGAATTAAATTAATTATTGTGCTTACAAAAGGGTCTGGCATATAGAAAGTGCTCAAAATGAGTGCTATACTTTATCATTCTTGCTTCTACAACTACTGTTTATTTATACAGCTGCAGACATCTGCCAAGATGATGTGAGAAATCTGAATGAGGCTAGAGTCTCAGCTCAGTAGTAGAGTCCCTGGCCCAGCATGTGCAAGGCCCAGGGTACAATCTTTAGCAACACAAAAATAACAATAAAATGCAATTTGAATGGAAGGGAAAACTAGGCCAAAGGGCCCAAGTTATCAAAGGTGGAAATGGCAGAAAACTACATAACTGAATGACAAGCTTTGTTGTAAACAACATGATAGTTGGGGCTGGAGATTTAGCTGAGTGGTAGAACACTTGCCTAACAATTTTTAGGCTCTGGGTTCAGTCCTTTGCTCCCCCAACCAAACAAAGGTTTTGTATCCAACAGGTATTTTCAATCTTTTAACTTAAAACACATATGCAGTCTCAAACAATCGCAAATTCACTAATACTACACAGCATGAGAAGGAGAAAAGGGCTCTCTGGAAACCACAGGAGCTTCCACAGCACAAGCGGCCCCACACCAACTGCCCTAGAATAAAGGGAGCCAGAGATCGAGTACAGATGGTAGAGCTGACATTCTTTTAGGATAAAGGCCTGAATCCCTATAGGGGCTGGATTATCTCCTAACGACTATGAGAACGAATTAATCACCGAGTTGTTAACCAAAAGAGAAAAAGAAAAATGCAAATTCACAAGATTTTCCTATCACAGCCAAATCTGTTTAATGTCTTCTATCCTTCACCAAAATAAAGGTTCCTCTCACTTAGGGAGTCCACAAGTTTACTAGTATCTGCTCAAACAAGGCCCCTTCAAAGGAAACTGGGTGGAATAGGAAGGATACACCTTTAACTTCAGGGCACCGAGAAATCATATCACATCGGTGTACTAGACCACAGGGATATGCTTCCTCCTGGGAAAGGCTGGTCACAGTGAGTAGCCTGGAAAGTGGTTTGCAAACAAGGCAGCAAGGACCCACTGCTGTCTCTATTCTGTACATTGAACAAGACCCAAGCCAAAAAAGTAGGCTAGAAAGCTTTGGCCTTGGAAACTGCTAGCAGACTTTTCTTGGACAATAATTTGTTCCCTGCACAAATTTAGTAGAAAAAAGAAAACTGCATTCATATCTGGTCTTGAAATGGAAAACAGTCTGACCTATGCCTTAGAAATTGTACTTAATTGGATAAATTCCAGAAAGATATTCAACAGTTAAGACCTATACAGACTTAAGAAATCTTTCCTCCACTTCAGACTCACAATCAGGTCTGATTTTATCAATGCTTAAATTATATTTAATCACAGTTCTTAACATATACTTATAACTACTTCTTATTTCTGACATGGAATCATAAAACAGACATTCTATATTTCTTGAATATTAATATACAGGAAAAACCACTGACTTTAGGCTAGAGATAGCTAAGCAGCTAAAAGCTCTTGAGGAAGACCCTGGGTCAGTTCCCAGCACCCATGTGGTGACTCACAACCACCTGTCACTCCAGGCCCATGGGATCCAACCTCCTTAACTGTCCTCAGGGTGCACTAGGCACACACATGGTGCACATACACACATGCAAGTAAAACACTCATACACATAAAACAAATCAAAACAAAAAAATAGTATCTGTTGAAGGTTAAGGAGATTGTTTAATGATAAAAATTACAAAAAAATAAAGTGTTGACTTCTCTTAGAAAAACATTGGAACTTTTTTAGTAGTCATTCTCAAGAAGACAAAAAACAGGAAAAAATTAAACAAAGAATTTATGCACTAAAAAAATGGAGTATGGAGGGTGGAAGTATTATAGCTCAGTAGGAGACAGCTTGTCTAACATGCTTGAGACCTGAGCTGGCTCCCCAACCCCCACCCATTGCCAAAGACAAAATATACATATATAATAAATAAAGTTTAAACTGAAGAGCATAAAGAAGGCAGGAGTCATGCCATCTCCCCAAGTCCTGTGCATGTTCAAAATAGAGGAAACCACATTTACAGGCTCACTCTGAACCCAGTTATTGATCATTTCTAGATGTACTTTAAAATACCAAAATGAGTAATCTTCATAATCCATCCTCAAATAGAACATTAACAACTTCAATGACTTCATAATCAATACCAACAAAATTAGAAAGCGCTACCACACTTCTCAAGTGAAAACACAAGCTAAAATGTTATGACTAAGCCAAGTGCAGAGCCTTCGAATGGAATATCCACCGTAATGTGGCTTTTTAACTGTTCTTCAAACCCGATCGCCGATCTCTCCGGGTTAGGACAGGCACATAACGACACAAAGCAGCGTGCTCAGTGCTGCCAGAACAGCTGCTTGGAACAGTGAGAGCTGCATAAGCAAGAGATCTGTTGACAATCTAATTTAGGCTACCTCCAGATTCCACAGCCGTGACAAGCCGCATCCTCAGAGCCCCTGCTGCAAGGCTTCTCTGCTATCAGAACATTCCAGTTTACCTAATCTCTGCACGTTGGGCTACTGTGCAAATCTATCCACGCAATGCAATATGCTGAGAGTCTCCAACGTGGTAAAGTGGCCTTCGCAGGAGGATGGGCATCAACAGGCCTTCGAGGGCCAAGGCAGCAATGGATAGCAGTGATAAGGACAGAATCCCAGAGTCCCACCCAACAAGAATGGACTCTCCTAGCCAGTTTACCCTAAAGGCTCCTGCAGCAATTCACCAAAGAGAAAGGGTGATTTGGGGGCTCAGTTTTGCTTTCACAGTCGGTGAGGGTTTGCGTTGCATGAACAATGACTCGCTTGCTCCGAGCGGCCTCCCAACCCCCACAACTTGGCTTCTGGTGCGGCTAGTCACCCTGAAAGCTGCCAGGGCTGTCACTCGGTGCCTTCCAGCAACCGGACTTGGCTCCTAAACGATTTGTCAGATCATCCTCCCAATATGGCTGCCAGAGTAATCCTGGTCGGCTGAACGTCGAGCCCACACCAGCCTTCCTCCCAGCTGGCCAGCATCCAACAAGCCCTCCTCCCTTTGCATCCTTCCTCCGTCCAGCCCTTGAGCCCTCCGCGCCACCGGATGCCCTTTCCTACCTGCATCGGGCACAGGGGCATTGCCACATTCCCAGTCGGAACCCTGATGCCAACCACAATAGGGATGAGAGGGTGAGCTAGCCTCAAGCCGGGCAGGGCCGGCTCCCTCAGCTGCAATGTGCGCAGATACGGCGACGGGACAGCGACGGCTCTGCTGGCCCGAGGACAGAGCAGGGCCTGGCAGCCCGGGGGAAGCGGAGGGCCGGTGCAGGGCACTGCGGAGGACCCGCAGGCCGCTGGACCAAAGCCCGGAGCTCGCGATCGGCCAGCCTGGGCTCTCCACCGAGGGCTAGGCTCCTCAGCGCGGACCCACTGCTCCGGTCGGCCGCACCGCTTCCTCGCTTCGCCCGCCCCAGGCCATCCCGAAGTGTGTCCCGCGGGAGCGGCCCCCTCGACCGGCCGCCACCGCACCACCGCCCACCTCCCCTCAGCCGCCCCAGCTCCGCCTCTCCGCTCGGCCTCCTCACCTCAGCGGCGCTGCGGACCGACGGGCGAGCCGGCCGAAGTCAGAAGACGCCAGGGCGCGCAGGGGCGCGGGAGGCCGGGCACCGACGCAGCTCAGAGCGAGCAGCTGCCGCCGGGAGCCGCAGGGCGCCGCTCCGCAACCCCATCACGCAGCCGCCCAGCTCTGCATTGAGGGTTGGCGGGAGGCCGGGGCGCGACGGTGGCTGCGGCGAGGGAGCAGAGGGAAGCTCGGACGCGAGCTGTCGCCTCCCAGGACCACGGCCGTCTGACTACACCGCGTCGCCGCTCGCCAAAACTCCGCCCGAAGCCGCCGGCGCGGGACACCGCCCCGAGCTAGAGCGCCGCGCGTCACTTCGGCCCGCCCAGCAACCGAGACCGACGCGAAAGGTGTCCAATCGAGAGGAAGATCGGGAGACGGACGACCAATAGGGAGGCGAGTCCGTCAGAGGGGGCGGGAGAGGCTGGAGGAGCGACGGAGACCATCGCGCGCCCCCTGCTGGCCCAGGCGCTGATGTGGGTGCGGGCGTGTCGGGTGGGCGAAGCCGGTGACCCCCCAAGGGTGTTCGTGCGTAGCAGCCGCGCCTGTGTGGCCGGATGACCCGCTTCGTAAAGGGACAAAAGGTTGACTGAGTGACCGCGCAGGACTGGACGGTCCAGCTGCCATCCGAGGGCAGGGATTCTGTGGGAGCGGCCGAGTGTGGAGTCATTGTCCGTTTGGAAAACAGCTCACCTCACACGGGTGAAGCCGCCGAGCCCGGCGCGGTGGGAAGGGAAGCACGCGCAGGCAGGAGTGTATCCAGCAGAAAGCTTCCTGGCCTATTCTTGTCGAACCCCAGCACAACACCTCCCACACGCCACCTTGGGAGAAAAGGAGGAATGAGTAATGGGAAAGCATGACTTCGTGGGCATTCAGCGTCTCCTTGGGAGACGGCTCGCTGGTGTGAGCCGAGGGAACAAAACGCTTTGTGTGGCGCCCAGTGAATGGGTTGAGCGGCCCGGGAAAGAAGCCCCTAAAAAGGGGGTTACCAGAACTCAGGAGAACACAAAAGCTCTACGAGCCATGGTTTTTGTTTGGGGGGGTGGGGGGGGAAGAATCAGATTTAGGTTCAGCTCAAAGGAAAAGCCCCACAGCCGTTCATGAGCAGCTCAATTCAGTACTTAAAAAAAAAAAAAATTACAATGACAACCTGACAATCATACTGCCTTTGAAGGTTGAGTAACGTCTTTTGGATTTACTAGCAGAAATTGAAAGTAGGATTTTTTTTCTCATTCCTGACTTTAATACAGTATTTTGGGGTAGAGAAAGGCCTACACACTAAAACATGAAAATGAAAATTAACTTTCTACACTAACGGTTCTGGAAAATCGCCATGCCCCAGTAATTCTACATTTATTGGACGGTTCTCATTGTATTTATTTGTTTGTTTTGTTTTGTTGAGAAAGAGTCTCACTTTGTAGCCCTGGCTATCCTGGAACACACTCTGTAGACCAGGCTGGCCTCAAACCCACAGAGATCTGTCTACCTCTACCTCCCGACTGCTGGGATTAAAGACTCCCCTACGACCGGTTCTCATTTTATTTAGAATTTATACTTCATCTTCCCACAAAAAGATTTGATGTACTTTATACTGAAACATACAAGCAATGAAATTGCTTAAAAAACTGGGAGGAACGAACTTGTGAGTTGAAGGCCAGCCTGGGCTACATAGAGAAACAAGCAGGGTCATCAAGATGGCTGAGTGGGTGGAAGTGCTTCTGATAAGGCCGAATAACCTGAGTTCCACCTCTAGAACCCCTGTAAGGGGGGGAAGAACAGAACCTGCTCAGCAGAGTTGTCCTCTGACTTGGACACACACTTCATACACCATGCCATAATAATAAACATTTAACAAACAAAAATACTAATAAAATAATAAAACAAGAAGTTGACCTGGAAGGGTAGCTAAACTGTGGAGCGCTTGTTTAGCAGATGTGAGGCCCAGGGTCCAGTTCCTAGAACGGAGGAGGAGGAAGAGATGAATCCCTTAATGGGTCTGCACAGGAGCTAGAGGTTCTGACGTGCTGTGCTGTTCCCAGGAGGATGTCCACGGTCACAGTGACACATTGTGCACTTCAGAAAATTAGGAGAAAGGACCTTGAACGTTTTCACGATGAAGGAATGTTTGAGGAGGGGCTGGCAAGATGGCTCAGCAGTCAAGAGGGCTTCCCGCTCTTGAAGAGGACCTGAGTTCAGTTCCCAGTACCTGCATTTGGGCGACTCACAGTCACCATGGGGACCTGACATCTCTGGCCGCCAAGGGCCCCTGCACTCATGTGTAAATTCCAACACATAAATATACACATACATATAACTTTTTAAATTAAAAATAAATTCTTTTAAAATTTTCGAGATAAATATGCTAAACCTGAATTAAACCTTATTCAATATATTTGGTGTTTTACTTTGTTTTGTTTTGATTTTTCGAGACAGGGTTTTTCTGTGTAACAGTTCTGGATGACCTGCAACTCTCTCTATATACCAGGCTGGCCTCAAACTCACATAGACCCGCCTGCCTCTGCCTCCTGAGTGCTGGGATTAAAGGTGTGCGCCACCACTGCCCAACTAATTTTATTTTTTTCCTCACTTTAAAAAAAAATTAAGAGGCTGGAGAGATGGCTCAGAGGTTAAGAGCACTGCCTGCTCTTCCAGAGGTTCTTAGTTCAATTTCCAGCAGCCACATGGTGGCTCACAACCACCTGTAGTAAGATCTGGTGGCCTCTTCTAGACTGAAGACATACATGCAGGCATAACACTGTATATATAATAAATAAATTTTAAAAATTCAATAAAGAAAATGATATCTTTTTATTTTACATACCAATCCCAGTTCCACTCCCCTCCTCCCATTTTCTCCACCATCCCCCCATCCACTCCTCCTAATTTTAATATTTTCATACATCATAAAGTTTTTTTCTTTTAAGCAAATAAGTTATGAAGAAAAGCCTGGCGAGCCAGGAATGGTGTATTGTCTATATCCCAGTACTCAGCAGACAGAGGCAGAAGAAGCTCTGCAAATTGGCAAATTGGGAGCCAGCCTATGCTATATATGGAGTAAGTTAGCCAGGGGTACATAGTGAGACCCTATCCCGAAAAATCAAGCAATCAATCTATCAAAAAGAGGCTGCTTCGGCTCAAATAAGCAGAATGCAGAGAAAGAAAGATTTCTTGCCTTAGCTTCCTGAAGGCCAAGCCAAGACAGCAAGTGTAATGGCTACATAAACAGAGCTCCACCGTGTCGTCGGAGACATCCATTTAAATCCAAACGTAGAGCCCCAAGATTACAGACCCCTACGGTAGTGACTATGGTTTGACCACTCAGTGGAGCTCACTCTAAAAGAATCTCATTGGAGCTAGTGCAGCAGCAAAAACAGAACCATCAATAGAGGCAGATAAGGCTGCTGTGCACTAGCTTTTGGCCCTCTGATGAAGGAAGCCATTCTGCAGTCATTCAGTTGGCCAGGTAACAGATTTTGTATAAAAGATTCTCCCTGAGATCACAAATTACTGAGTGAGCGAATGCATCATGGTCTGATGGGGCTACCTCTGAAATGCAAGGAAACAAAAGTACAAAGAAAGGGAGAAAGAAAGACCATTACCCATAGTTAGACTCTGTAACATTGTACTGATTAGAGCTCAGTTGTATTGACACAAGGAAATTCACTAGAAATGAAACAGAGGAGTCAGGTGCACATGCACACAAGCTGTGGAAGGTAGCAGGATCGCAGCAGGGTTACAAGCCAGTAGCTGGGCCCGTGCTAACCTACACAGGACAACAAAGGACGCTAGACGAGTGTGAGTAGCAGGGTGTGGTTCTGCAGACTCACTCTGGGGACTGAGAAGGAGCGGGAGTTCAAGGAGTTCAAGGTCATCCTCAAGCTTGAGGACAACAAGCCGTTCAAGATTCCGTCTCAAAGAGCAACAATAAAAACTGTGGAAAACATGATTTTTTTTTCGAGACAGGGTTTCTCTGTTTAGCTTTGGTGCCTGTCCTTGAGCTCACTCTCTAGACCAAGCTGGCCTTGAACTCACAGAGACCTGTCTGCCTCTGCCTCTGCCTCCTGAGTGCTGGAATTAAAGCCGTGCACCACCACCACCCAGCATGATATTTTCTTCATACTGTATAAAATAGAAATTCACATAGATTAAAAACTTAAATAAAAGCCTGGCACAGTGACTCAGGCCTTTAAACCCAGCACTTGGGTGGCAGAGGAAGAGCTACGTGAGTTCAAGATCAGCCTGGTCTACATAGTGAGTTCCAGGCCAGCCAGAGCTATACCATGAGACTCTGTCTCATACAAATATAAAAGGGTTTTTTGTTATTTTTTTTGTAAGTGGGGCTGGGGGGCTGGAGAGTGGTTAAGAGCCCTTGCTGCTCTGGAAGATGACTCAGGTTCAGTTTCCAGTACCCACAAGGTGATTCATGACTGTAAGTCCAGTTCCAGAAGATCTGACAATTTCTTCTGCCCTCTAGACCACCAGGCAGATCTGTGGTGCAGTCACATATATACATGTAGGCACTCACACATAGAAATAAATAAGTAAACCTTTAAACAAAGCAATCCCCACCCTTAAGAAAAAACTTGGTTTCTTATTTTTGTTTTGTTTTAAGGACATGGGTGAATTCAATATATATAGTTCTTGAACTTTTCCTATTAAAAAATAGTTCTTGGGGGCTGGAGAGACAGCTCAACAGTTAAGAGCACTGACTTCTCTTCCAGAGGACCGGAGTTCAATTCCCAGCACCTACCTGGCAGCTCACAACTATCTGTAACTCCAGTTCCTGGGCACCTGACACCTTCACAACAATGCACATAAAATGAAGCTAAATGATTATTTTTTTAAAAAAATAGTTCTCGGGTTGGAGGACATAGTTCAGTGGAACATTTGCCTAGAGAGTGTGCAGCTCTGGGTAATAAAAACACTACAAATTATGGGCTATATTTGTTCAGAAGCATCTGAAGCATGGTACCACAGTAATCCTCTGTAGATTAGGACAGCCACTGGATCAGAGTGCTTGGGGGCCATGGCAGCTGGGCCAAGCCTGAGATGCTACGTGGGCGGGACACAGAAGCCCATAGCTCTCCTCTGACCTGGCTTTAAAGCACACTAGGCTGCCAGCCTACACTGTCAAAGCCTCCACATCTTGGACAAACAGTTGGTAAAATGCGGAGAATGGACACAGATGTCCTCACTGAGCCCCAAGAAGCTCTTTGAGAGTTGACTGAAGGGGGTGGTGGGAGTGGTGGGGATGAGCGGGTGGGGCCATGGGTGGGGGGCAAGCTTGGAATTTCAGCGTTCGTGCGGCTGTGAGTTGCTTCCACTCTAAACTGCGACGAGCTGCCACTGCCACTGCCAAAACCATTCGAAAAGTCTATTTTTATTTTGGGGAGGGAAGATTTTCAAGACCTCTGCTGAGCTGTCCAGGCGCCTGAAGAGAAAGCATTCTCCAGGCGCTTTAACGAAGGTCAGGGGACATATGTTCCCTCATGTCATGTTGCATATTTAAAAATAGGAACCACTTATGGTTTTGATCCTAGGACACTAGAAATCTATACCCTTGTTAAGTCCCCCAAGTTTACTTTCCTATACAAAGTCTTTCTACATATTACCCAACACCTACTTTATATAGGCGTGTCTACAGATTGTACTAAACTTTGTATTAAAGTATGAGAAGCCGCTGAGTGTCAATTAATGCCCCATGTTTCCCATGAGTATTTTAACAACAGCGTGTAATTTGGTTTGACTCATTCATATTAACATATGGTGACACCACACATGCCAAGGTTATTTGGAACCAGAAAATCGAAACCTGGACGTACTTTGGAGCCAGTTAGTCTGCTCTATCAGAAAAGGAATGATGCACACAGCCAGCCTCTAGTGTGCCGCCCGCTCCAGTTGTCTTTTAAGCTTCATTTATTATTAGTGGTGTGTGTGTGTGTGTGTGTGTGTGCGCGCGCGCGTGAGTGCATGTTGCATGTGAACATCAGAGGACAACTTTCAAGAGCTGGTTCTCTCCGTCTACCGTGTTGAGGCAGGATCTCTCTTGCTTCTGTTCCGCTGCACATTTGAGGCTAGCTGACCCATGGAACGCTGGGGCGATTCTACTGTATCCGTTTCTTACCTCACCATGGGAGTGCTGGAGTTACTGATGCAGGCCACTGAATAGGATTTTGTTTGAGGGTTCTGGGGTTCAAGCCCAGGCTTTCAGGCCTCACCCACTGAGCCATTTCACCCACCTGCCCTTTCCAATTTTCTTTTTCCCTTCTCCCTCCCCTCCTTCTTTCTTCCCTTTTTTTAAGAGTCTTACTATGTATCCCTGGTTACCTAGAACTCAGTACCCACTATGTAGACCAGGCTGGCCTTAAATTTATAGAGATACACTTACTGGGATCAAAGGTGAACTTGGTTTTCTTCTGAGACAGGGTTTTGCTATGGAGCCCAGGCTAGCCTGGATCTCACTATGCAGTTGAAACTGGCCTGGAACTCTCAACAAAAGACAATTTTGTTTGTTTGTTTGTTGTTTGTTTTGCTTTCTGAGACAGGGTTCCTCTGTGTAGCCCTGGCTGTCCTGAAACTTGCTCTACAGACCAAACTGGTTAGTCTATAGAGATTGCCCGCCTCTGCCTCCCAGGTGCTGGGATTAAAGTCATTTGTCACCACTGCCCAGCAAAGATTCATTTATTTGTGCATTTTATGTATATGAACGCTCTATTGTCAGAAAAGGGCCTCAGATGTCAATTACAGATGGCTGTGAGCTACCATGTGGGTTCTGGGAACTGAACTCAGGACCTCTGAAAGAGCAGTCAGTGCTCTTAACCACTGAACCATCTCTCCAGCCCCCCCAAATTAAAAATATATTAATTAAAAACGTTATTAATGTATTTGTGAAGGGGAAGGGACGGGCAGGCATGTGATGTGTATGTGAGAGGAGGAGATGGCTCTCTTCTTCCACTCCAGGTCCCAGGACTTGAACTCAGTTCATCAGATTCATACAAGGAACATTTTGATCATCTGAACCATTGCATTCGTTTCTGTTGCTGCTGTTTGCTTGTTTTCAATTTCCTCTGAGACAAAGTCTCATATAGACCAGGCTGGCTTCAAACACGCTCTAAAACTGAGGATGACTTCAAATTTTGGTCATCTGGTCTCCAAAATGCTGTAACTGCAGGCATGAGCCACTATGCCTGTTTTTTTTTTTTTTTTTAATTTATTTATTATGTGTACAGTATTCTACCTGCATACCAGTAGAGGGCACCAGATCTCACTATAGATGGTTGTGAGCTACCATGTGGTTGCTGGGAATTTAACTCCAGTCCTCTGGAAGAGTAGCCAGTGCTCTTAACCTCTGAGTCATCTCTCCAGCCCTATGCCTGTTTTTTTTATGCGGTGCGGTAGTGGAGCACAAGAGTCAGTGCAGGTGAGGAAGGCACTCTTCCATGTAGGAAGAAGGATGACTTTGATGGCCAGGTGGTGGTGGCACACACCCTTAATCCTAGCACTCGGGAGGCAGAGGCAGATGGAGCTCTGTGAGTTCTAGGTCGGCCTGGTTTACAGAGTGAGTTCCAGTACAGGCTCCAAAGCTACACAGAGAAACCCTGTCTTGAAAAGCAAACCAAGTCAGGCGGTGGTGGCGCATACTTTTAATTCCAGCTCTCAGGAGGCAGAGGCAGATTGCTATAAGAGCTAGTTCCAGGACTCCCAAGCTACAGAGAAACCCTGTCTCAAAAAACCAAAACCAAAAACCAAAACCAAACAAACAAAAACACAAACAAACCAAAACAAACAAACAAACAAAAGACAAAGGAAGGATGATTCTGAACTGAGCTTCCTGTGTCTAGCTCCCCCAGTGTTGGGACGACATGGAGGTGCCACCACAACCACCTTATGTGCTGCTCAGAATGGAACACAGGGCCTCCTGTGGTGACCAAGGCAAGCCTTTTACCAGCGGAGCTGCACCTATGTTTGGCACAATCCAGAAGGAAGGAAACGGATCTGTCAGAATCGTTGGTGTAAACACAGGTCCCATACTCAGAGTTCCTCAAGCGTGCACCCAGTGTCTACTTCTTCATCTATATTGTTCTCAGGGGTTAGAGAGATAGCTCAGCAGCTACAGTGCTAGGACTAGACCCATCCCTGGGCCTGATGGTTCTTGAAGAGTCCCTCAGATGCATATCTTCAGTCCCAGCTCTTGGTAGACAGAGGAAGGCAGATCACTGTGGGTTTGGGGACACCTTGCTCTACATAGTGATTCCGTGCTTGTCAGGGCTGCATAGTAATTTCCAGGACAGCTTGGAACATGAGATACCTGTCTTAAAAATCAAACAAAATAAACACAAACAGGGCTGGAGAGATGGCTCAGTGGTTAAGAGCACTGGTTGCTCTTCCAGAGGACCTGGGTTCAATTCCCAGCACCCACATGGCAGCTCACAAGTGTCTATAACTCTGGCCCAGGGGACCTGACACCCATGGCAAAATGCCAATGCACATTGAATAAATAAAATAAAAGCAAGAAACAACAACAACAAAAATCCACTAACAAAAGAAACACATTTATTTATTTATTTGAAGCAGGGTCACACAGTAGCATCTCAGTGTGAGTTTAACCAACAGATCCAGGCCCTGCTTATCATGATTTCACCACCCCTTGCCCTCCCTCTATGGGACCAAACCCAGAGCTAGGCAAATACAAGCCCCGTCCCAAGCAGTGTGAAATTTTAGCTAGAGAAGTTAGAAGGAAGTTGAAGATGAGAGAGCTCAATATTAGGGGAAGCTCAGATTATTTACAAAGACTGATCTTAAGATTTTTAAACATTTACTGTGCATGCCAAACTTGCATGTACGTCTGTGCATCCTGTACGTGCAGTGCCCACAGAGAGCAGAAGGGGCATCAGATCTGTAGTTACAGATAGACATACAGATAGACATAATAGGTCGTGTGGCTGCTTGGAATCAAACCCAGGTCCTCTGGAAGAGAAGCCAGTACTTTTAACTACTGAGCCATCTCTCCAGCCCCAACAGAGAATGACATTTTAAAAAGCATATATAGGGAGCTAGGGTGTGGTGGCTTTAAAGAAAATGGCCCCCATAGGGAGTGGCACTGTTAGGAGGTGTGGCCTTGCTGGAGGAAGTGTGTCTCTGTGGGGGCAGGCTTTGAGGTCTCCTATGCTCAAGCTATGCCCAGATGAACACAGAACACAGACTTCTACTGCTCCCTGCGGATCAAAAGGTAGAAGAACTCTTAGCTCTCTGTCCAGCTCCATGATTTCTGCAGGCTGCCACGTCCCACAGTGATGATAACGGACTGAACCTCTGAACCCCAATTCAATGTTTTCTTTATAAGAGTTTCTGTGGTCATGGTGTCTCTTCACAGCAAGAGAAACCCTAAGATATGGGGATGTAGCTCAGCAGCTGGTGAGCTTGGCATGCATGAAGCCTACGTCAATCAATCACCAACATGGGACAAACATTAACACAGGAAGGTAGAGGCCTGTTGGGTGAAGGACAGAAGTGACAAGAAGATAAGATTCTATGGCTGGTGAGATGGCTCTCTGGGTAAAAGCATCTGTCACCAAACCTGGTTACCCGAGTCCTATCCATAGAACCCACATGGTGGAGGAGGGAAATACACACACACACACACACACACATGTGCACTAGAGTGTATACTAAATCAATAGGTAGAAAAACAAAACCTAATAAAGAGGCTAGTCCTCTAGATGACCTTGAAGAGAAGAAGTGTTTAGCTTCCGAGTGACCTTTTCCAATGACCACAGAAGAATAGCAACAGCAAAACGTGACAGTTCCTCCCTTTCCCGTCAATGCTACGCAGTGAGTTCAAGGTGACTCTAAGATGCATAACTTGACCCTGTCTCAGAAAAGGAGGTGGGGAGGGAGGAGAGAGAAAGAAAGGATGGAGATCCAAACTCTAGGGCTGGAGAGATGGTTCAGTGGTTAAGAGGACCCAAGTTCAGTTCCTAGCACCCATGTTGGGTGCTATGCCTATATTGGGCATATCTATACCCATGTTGGGTACTATTACCTATAATTCTGGCTCCAGGAGATCCCATGACCACTCTCTTCTGGCCTCCAGGGACACCTGCATATGGTGGCACTCACAGACATATACACATACACAAATAAAAATAATTAAAATATAACTTTGATGCTTCGGTAAAGACTGAATGAATGTTTGTTTGTTTGTTTTGGTTTTTCGAGACAGGGTTTCTCTGTAGCTTTTTGGAGTCTGTCCTGGAACTAGCTCTTGTAGACCAGGCTGGTCTCGAACTCACAGAGATTCGCCTGCCTCTGCCTCCCGAATGCTGGGATTAAAGGCATGCGCCACCGCCGCCCGGCTTGTTTTTGTTTTTGAAGCAGGATCTTACTCTGTAGTTGACCAACTTGGCCTTGAACTCAGACCCATTTACTTCTGCCTTTGGAGTGCTGAGCTTAAAGGCGCGGCTGCCTGGCCTGGCCAAATAGGAAGCTTTTATTTGATGTGTTTGCCCACAAGACAGGGTTTCTCTCTAGCCATGGCTGTCCTGGGACTTGCTCTATAGTCCAGGCTGGTCTGGAACTCAGAGACAGCCACCTGGCTCTGCCTCCCAAGTGCTAAGATTGAAGGCGTGCGCCACCGCTACCTGGCTTGATGTGTTTTTCTGGTTTGCAGTGATTTATTTGGGATTTTGTTCTAATCAGCTATTGGCTCTCGCATGCACCGTCAGCCTCTATAATCAGGGCGTCTTTCGATTTTCGTTGGTCCCACTGGGCATCTCTCATTTCAGCCAGATAAGAACACTCTGCATAGATTCCCCTCTTCTGAATTGTAGTGTGTGCATTATTTTTCCCTAACAGGCATTTTTACTAATTAGGAACAACCTTGTATCAATTAACTTCGCTCTTAAAGCCATGATTTGAGAACGAAATTGTTGTTTACTGCGCTTGTTGTGCCAGTGACAGATGGCCCTGGAACACGTGGGCAAGAGACTGTGACTGAAATGGGCTCCCTGCAGCACCAGAGAGAGCTCAGCCATCAGGAGGGAGCCCTGCAAAGCAAGAACAGGGGTATGGGCTGTGGATACAGCTCAATAGTAAAGCGCCTGCTTAACGTGCAAGGCCCCAGGTTCAAATCCCAGCATGGGTATGTGTGGGTGACAGAGGAGACAGACAGAGACAAAGAGACAGAGGAGGGGGAGAGAGAGAGAGACAAACAGACACACACAGAGACTGACAGAAAGAGACAGACAGAGACAGAGAGAGGTAGAAGATAGACACACACACAAGACAGACAGAAACAGACAAAGAGACAGAGACAGAGAGAGACAGACACACACACACACACAGAGACTGGGACAGAGAGATAAACAAAGAGAGGCAGATAGACACACAGAGAGAGACAGACAAATGAAGGGAGGGAGCGAAGGTATGAGGGAAGAGGTGATTCCTAGCACTCGGAGCACAATGCCCACTGCTAAATAGTTGCAATATCCTAAGAGATGCATCTTCTCCACCAGCCCCAAGTCCCCAGTCCGAGGAGACAGTCCTGGCAGCTCCAGGCACCTCAGTCCTCCAGCTCTCAGGCAGTGCTTCTGGGAACTGGACCTTATCCCTTTAGTAAATTTACATTTTATTTATTTTGTGTTTGCATGTGTGTGAGCACACATGTGCCACAGCCTGTGTGCGAGGAGCGAAGGACAACTTCAACCCTGGGGCTCTCACCCGGGGGGTCAGATGCGGTGGCAGGCACTTTCACCTGCTGAGCCAATCTCACTACCGTGCCATGAGAAGATGTCTGCTGGCAAAGAGAGCGCTGAGGGAGAGGCATCTGGCCTTGCCATTCTTAGTCAGCTTTCCGTCACGGTGACAAAGACCTGAGGTAGTCACATTACGAAGCTCATGGTTTCAGAGCTCTCAGTCCATGGCCACTGAGTGTTGCCAAGCTTCTTGCACTGTGTCAGATTCCCAGCTCAGTCACCAGCATCACACAAACAACACAGAGGTAAAGGGGGCGGTGGTGGTGCACGCCTTTAAACTCAGCACTCGGGAGGCACAGGCAAGCAGATCTCTATGAGTTCGAGGCCAGCCTGGTCTACAGAGCGAGTTCCAGGACAGCTAGGGCTGTTACACAGAGAAACCCTGTCTTGAAAAAACAAAAAAACAAACAAAAAAGAACTATCACAGAAGAGCTGGTGAGATGACTCAGCAGGCAAAAGCACCTGCTTTTGTGAGCCTGGCAACCTGAGTTGGACCCTCAGAATCCACATGGTAGAAGCAGAGAAGTGACTCTCAAAAGTTGTCCTCTGACATCCATGTGTGCACCATGGCATGTGTGTGCACACACATGCACACTCACACACACACACACACATGCGCACGCGCGTGTACACACACAGAACTACAGAAGAACAAAAGTGGGCTAGTCTGCGGCAATCTGTTATAGCAGTCCTATGAAATCAACACAAAGGTCTTTTCTTGAAGGTTACAATTCACTGTGGTTGTGGACCCAGAACTCAATCTCAGGCCACCGACTCACGCTTTTAAGACCAGCACTGGATTCATTATACATAAGACAAACACAAACAAACAGAAATGAACTATTAACCAACAAATAAAGAAGTAACACATCTCCAAACTCCATTAATATTAAGGTACCAAACTAATTCTCTTTTGTGCAAATACCAAGATGCACTTTAGAAGTTCATTCTCCCACTTGCTTTACAGCAGAATTAGGTCACCATTGCCATCCCTGCCAAGAACTTAAACAGGAGGATGCACTTTGTTCAGAGGAGGTAGCTGAAGAGTGCACTTGGCAGCAATCTCAGGTTCTTGTGGCCATCAAAGAAACAGGAGCTGCTTATCTTTTCAAAAGGTTTGTTCCCTTTTGTTACTTCAGTTGGGGTTCTGAAAAGGAAAACAGGGGCTGGGGCTTGAGAAGCACAACACTGGCCTCTCGTGCTATGCCAGGCCCTGGGCTCAGTCCCCAGCACTACACATACAAACATAAAGGTACCCCAGAACCTGGACTGTCCCGCCTGCCAAGAAAGCCAACTAATGGGAAAGTTGGGGTATAGGGTTGAATTCTATCCTGATCTGTAACTAGATTTGTTTGTTTGGACACAGGCTGTTCTGGAACTCACAATCCTCCTGTCTCAGCCTCTCAAGTACTGAGATTTCAGATGTGCATTGACATGTTTGGCTATTTGTGGGGTGTGTGTGTGTGTGTGTGTGTGTGTGTGTGTCCAGGGCCTCACTCTGTAATGTTGGTTTGTTTCTGAGACAGGGTATCATGCAATCCAGGCTGGTCTCAAACTCGTTATGTCTCTGAGGATGACCTTTGTTTCACCCACTGCTGGCATTCCAAGTGTGCAACACTACACTTGCCCATGCATAGCTTCTGATTGAATATATTCTTTTGTTTTTGAGACAGGGTTTCTCTGTGCAGCTCTGGCTATTTTGGAACTCACTCTGTAGACCAGGCTAGCCTCTCAATTACAGAGATCTGACTACCTCTGCCTTCCTCCCAAGTGCTGGGATTAAAGGCATGTGCCACCACTGCCTAGCATAATTTTTTATTCTTAATATCCCCCTCTGTCTCTGTCTCTCTCTCATCTGTCTGTCTCTCCCACCTCTTTTCTCTCCTTCTCTGGCACCAAGACGGTACACAGGACCTCTTGAATGGCAGGGCAAGCACTTTCCTACTGGGAAACACCCCCAGCCCCTCATCTCTCGGACTTTCCAGTGTCTGCACATTGCATTTATTCTTCTTATCTCCTCTTCAACTTTTTTATTTTGCCACTTCAATCTATGCAAAGTTTTAATATAAAGGATCACAATAGGAGGGTAGTTCTATATTAAATATTAATTGCAACTTAGGATCCTGGACACAAAGCAGTGCGTTTGGACGGCTCTCCAGATGTGGACAGCTCTCCAGATGTGGTTTCCATGGTCTTTGTCAGGGAGCTACACAAGGACCAGAGCAGCCTTTTAATACAGGGTGTGGTGGTTTAAACGAGAAAGGCCTCCGCAGACTCATGTGCTCCAATGCTCAGTTCCCAGCTGATGGAACTGTTCAGGAAGGATTATGTGGTGTGGTCTATAAGCAAACCTACAGTTAAATGATTTCTTTATACGTTGCCTTGCTCATGGCCTCGCTCTTCACAGCAGTTGAAAAGTAACTGAGGTCTGGGATATCTTCAAAGGAGGGTGAAGTAATTAAATCTGAACACTTCGCAGAAGCAGCTGACTCTGGGGCAGCAGTCAGAAATTAACTATGTAGTTATTAACAGTGTGCTTTCCTCACAAGACCTCAAGGTTCAAGAAAACTAAAAAGTAATTTCATCATCAATTTCCTTCCATCTTTGAGATGTCATAGAGAGGCAGAGAGGGAGAGAAGTGTCATGCAAGCAGTTAAATAAACACGTAGACAAGGAAGTGTGTGGATGTGAGGCAAATATGTGCTACATGTTTGAAAATGTCATAGCGAAACCTAGTATTTTGTATGGTAAAAATGTGATAACAATTACAGGTATAAACCCATGGCTTCTAAACAGAAACAGGGCAAGTTTGACAGCCAGACCATACTGGCAAGTTTTGGGTTCCGCTGAGAGACCCTACCTCAATAAATAAGATGGAGGGCCATCTAATAAGATTTGTGCTGTCAACCTCAGGCCTCCACATGTATGCTCACATGTAAGCACATGTACCTACATACACACAGAAACATATGCATGCATATACATGAGTGTACACGATACATACAGATGTATAGAAAAAGGAAACAGGAGCTAGATATGGTGGTGTGCACTCTTAACCTAGAAGCAGGCAGATCTCCATGAGTTCAAGACCAGCCTGATCTATACCACAAGTTCCAGAACAGCCATGCGCTCATAGTTAGGCTGTATCTAAAGAGAGAGAGAGAAAGAGAGAGAGAGAGAGAGACAGAGAGACAGACAGAGAGAGACAGAGAGAGACAGAGAGGAGATTAGAGACTAGGTAACCAGAGAAGCACTGACATCTAGTCATCTTTGTCTCTTGTGTCTGATGAACACACACACACACACACACACACACACACACACACACACAAGCACTCCTTCACCAAGAGTCTTAAGTTATAACAACATTGAAATGTCTCTGTCCTACCACAATTCAGAGTGCTTGCCATTTCCTGCCCTTCCCTTGGTGACAGTTCTCTAACATGCTTCGCTTTCAACAAAACAACATAAATAATTTAAGCCACTATAAAGTGATACACGATACAAAAGGATGGAAGATTTAGAGACTGTCGGCTGGAAACCAGCAACGTCACAAGTCCTCCACCTGCCCTGGGCTCCCTGGGGGTTTAGAAATGACTGAAGCAAGGCTCCTGCCCGTGTCTCTTTACTGTTTATGACAAAATGCTCCAAAGAGTAGCTTAGAGGCCATTGTAGGTATGTAGGCTGAGAAACGTTGTAAGGAGGCCCCAGCTCCAACTTGACCTCAACCACAGCAGTTCCCTTAGTGAGAACTTCCCGAGCCCAGTCAACTCAAGCCCTGATTTTCAGGGATGAATCTCAGCTTCTGGTTTAACTGACAAAACTTAGGTGATCTGTTTAAGAACAAGACTTAGGTCCTCAGAACTGGGCAACTAAACCCAATACAGGTGACAGCGGCTTGGGACAGAGCGGCATGTGAAGACAGAGCACACTCAAGTTTGTTTAGTTTGGGTTTGAGACAGGGGCTCAGGTAGCTCCTGGTGGCCCTGAATTCCTTATGTAGCTGACTGTCCTTGGATGTCCAAACCTCTGGCTTCTACCTCCTAACAGCTGAGATTCCAGACATAGCCGTCCACTGCTGATATTATTTTTCTATTCTTTTTGAAGTGGTCCCACGGAGGCCAACCTGGTCTCATCATGAATTAGCTTTGTAGCCAAAAGATGACCTTGAAGTCCCAGTCCTCCTACATCCTCCCCTGATGTGCTGGGACTCCGGGTGTTTGCCACTGTGGTCATCTCACACGCTCAGCGCAGTCAGTCACCTTCAGGGCAACAGCTGTCAGTCATTCCAAGAACTCTCGGCCCCAAATTTATGTCTCCAGTCCGGACATTTCCTACACTGCATTTTCACTTTCGTTACTAGTTTTTCAAGACAGGATTTCCCTGCATATTCCTGGCTGTCTTGGAACTCACTCTGTAGAGCAGGCTGGCTTTGAACTCATAGCGATCAGCCTGCCTCGGCCTCTTGAGTGCTGGGATTAAAGTCATGTGCCACCACTGCCCAGCTAGATAGTCTAAAATCCTTGCACTTTACCCCATGCCTGCTCCACTCAGTGTTCCCATCATTGTACCTGATGTCCTTCAAAGTCACATGGGCTTTCTTCCTGACCCCAATCTATTCACAAATCTCAACTCCATCGTCAAAGCTATCCCAGAATCCAGCCTCTCTCCCTGGCTCCACTCCAACTGCTTTGCTCTGAGTCATTCGCAGTTGGCTATCTCCTGGATTATTGTAAGAGCATCATCATAAACACGCGGATCATCCTCTTGTCTTTTCTAATAATAGCTGCTGGGAGGGGAGGCTTGAGATGTAGCTCAGTTGGTAGACTTGGTAGCATATGAGAAGTCTGGGATTTGATCCCCAGCACCACACAGACTAAAAATGATGATGTAAGTTTTCAATTCTAACACTTGAGATAGAGACAGGAAGATGAGAATTCAAGGTCATTCCCAGCTGAGTAGTGAGTTTGAGGCCAACATGGACTACATGAGATCATTTTAAATAAACATTAAAACAGCAGCAGCAGCAACAACAACATCAGGTGGGTTACATTACCTATGATTTCATTTCAGCATAGGAAAAGCTTGGCATTAACACCACGTTGGCTATAAAAAATAAAGCAGAGGATTTGGAGAGAAGGCTCAGCGGCTAAGAATGCTTATTATTCTTCCAGAGGACCCTGGTTCAATTCCCAGCACCCATCTCAGGCGGCTCATGACTTCCTGTAACTCCAGATCCAGAGGATCCTACGCCCTTTTCTAGCTTCCATGGGTACTCACATGCTAAGATCTGTGGGCTGTATTAAGAAGTTCCGGGTGCCAGGCATGGTGGTGCACATCTTTAATCCCAGCACTTGGGAGGCAGAAAGAAGCAGATCTCTGTGAGTTTGAGGCTAGCCTGGTCTACAGAGTGAGTTCAAGGACAGACAGAACACAGAGAAACCCTAAAATGTCCCCTCACCCTTAGTCCAGAAAAGAATAAAAATAAAAAAAATTAAAAAGCAGCAGCTCCAGGTGCCTCTTGCCAACTCTGAGTCCGCTCATCCAGCCTCCTTTACCCTGCAGAACAGAAGACGCTCCTTAGCTTTTGAGCCATCTCTTGATGCTTTTTACATTTTCCACAGCAATGAGTGAGACCAGCCTGGCTTACATAGTGAGTTCCAGGCCAGCTTGTGCTATAGAGTAAGACTCTGTCTCAAAAGCAAACACAAAGAGACCACTAGGCCTGGGGCTGACATCAAGGTCAAAGCCGTTCCACAAAGCTCTGCTTTCTATTTCCTTGGGCATTCTGAACGACTCTGAATATAGACCATTCTAAAGAATCCCACCAGGCAGCAGGAATGGTGACGAGACCAGGCGAAGGCAGGTGTTCTAGATTCGTGTCTCAGGCTCATGACATCATCTCCTACCTATGGCCGTTGAGGATTAAATAAGTTACTAATACACATTAAGAGTGGTCTGGGTGCACACAGCAAAGGAACTTCGTCGCCTTTGAGGGGCTGTGCAGTACCCCCCAGAGTGAATCAGGAGGTTCCACAGCCCTGATCTGTACACTGCACATATTCAAAAATGCAAATCATGAGCCGTTAGTCCCAGATGAGTCCCCATAGCCCAACACGGGCTGATATGACACCGTGCTCATGTTTCTTCCAGAAAAATGTCTTTAAGGGCTGGAGAGGACTCAGCACGTGCTCCTCTTACTGAGAACCCTGGTGTGGTCCCTAATACCCAGACAGCTCCAGGGGATCCTACGCCCTCTTCTGGCTTCCATGGGCACCGCACACACGTGGCACAGGCAGTTCACATATACATAAAAACCTTTTACAGCAGGGAATTCACTGTTTGGTGTGCCGAGGTCTAAGCAAACGAGACAGGCCAGGATGTCTCTCAGCTGGGTGTCAAGTGCTCACCTAGCACGTATGTGTCCTGACTGGGACCTGAGCATCACCAGGAAGACAGAAGAGGTGTTCTCCCACTCCCTTTCAGAACCCACACAGCGGTGACTCACAAGATGAGCACAATGTACCTGTCCTCTTTTTGCTCAAAGGCTTCCCTTCTGCTGACAGGATGCCCGGTCTCCTTGTTGGACCATCTTCCTTTCAATCTAGACAAACTTGAAATATTTTGGATCCTGTAATTAGTACATTGAAGGCAAACAATGAGTTTCCATAAAACAGCTACCCTAAGACTCCAATAAAGAAAAAACAGCGTCCCTAGAGGCAAGGAGATGGGCTGCATCCATGCCCCACCTTTCTCCTAAAGACTGCCCTTGGCATACTGCCAGAAGCAGCACCCCTTAACACTGATAGGGTGAGAACAGCACCTCCTAGGGGTAGACAGGAGATAAGCATCCCTCAATCTTGAAACCAACAAACATTAGGCATGGTTCTAATTAACATAATTAACTTCATAGGCTTGTGGACAATAAGCCTAGTAACAAGCATACAGAATAGAATCATCTGAAAGGTGGGATCATGGGTAATTGACCCAGATCTTCACACATGCTCAGTAGAAGCTCTTACCTCTGAGCAATGTTCTAGCCCAAACTCTGTGTTTGGGATGGGGGATGGGGGATAGTGAGTCCAATGTGCTCAAGAGAAGTAGACATTAAGGAAATAAATGGCATGGGCCCTAGAGTCAGGATACATGCCAGGGGGACAATGGGCAAGGTACCTAATCTGTCTGCAGCTGGTATCCTCACCTATTGAAAACAGCCAAACAAACCAGAGAAAAACAGGCGGTTTTATCTACCCGGGAATGGCACTATAAATACAAAGGCTTTTTGCACAGTGCCTGGCATGCAGGAAGTACCATCTAAGTGCTGCCCGTGGCTGGGGTTATTACTGCCTGTGCTAACTGGGGAGCTAATGGAATGGGTGGGACCTGAGTAAGCAGGCTGGCCACAGAGATCTCTGAGGTACCTGGAGAGACAGCGCTGAGGCCCTTCACACCAGCAGAGTAGAATGTGAACCGCGGGCCACGTCAAGGAAGACCAGTGAGGATGAGCCGGCTTTATTTTCAAGTAAACATTTAATACATTTATTTATTGTATGGGGGTGTGCTAAACCATGTGTGGGGGACAGAGGGCAACTGTGGGAGTCAGTCTCCTTCGAGCACATGGATCCCAGGGATCAAACTCAGGTCACCAGGGTCGGCAGCAAGCACCTGTATTCCGTGAACCTTCTCAATGGCTCATAATGCTTTACTTTAAATCTAGCAATTCCTAAGTGGCTCCAGAAAGAGCACTTCTCTGCATGCACACCCACTTGGCTCTTCTTTGCCCTCGTCCCTTTATTCTTATGTGTGTAAATGCTTTGATTGTGTGTGTGTGTGTGTGCATCATGTGTGTGCCCAGTGCCCATGGGTCCCGGAAACGGGAGTTCCAGGCAGCTGTAAGCTGTAGATGCTGGGAACTAGACCAGGCTCCCACTGTGAGAGCCACAAGTGCTCGTGTAACTGCAGAAAACTCACTCTGTAGACCAGGCTGACCTTAAACACACAGACATCCGCCTGTCTCTGCCTCTTGAGTGCTGGCATTAAAGGCGTGCACTACCACTGCCCAGTTATTTACTTATCTATTTATTTTGAAGATAGCATTTCATGATGTAGCCTAGGACAGCCTGGAACTCTGTATGTAGATCAGGCTGGTCTCAAATTCAGAGATCCTCCCGCCTCTTCCTTGGAAGCCCTGGGACTAGAGGTGTGCGCCACTCTATGCCCATCTGGTCCCCCGCCCACTTCTCTTCCACAAAAAGACTACGCACAGAGGACTCCTTCCGAATGGGCATCACTGTTTATTGGAGTTTGTGTTGGGAACTTAACAGAGCACATTGTCTGTGGAGAAGAGGAGAAGGGGAAGAAAAGAAAATATGCTTCTGAAAGATTTCATTTTCTTAGAACACTTTATGGTTTTAAATCCTTTTTTCACCCCACAGAAAGTTCAAGAATTCAAGTATGTTGCGTAGGGAGCGGTAATACAAAGGGCTTCTGCTCGCGTGCGCCAGCGTGGTGGTGTTTGTCCGGGCATGGAAACAAGCAGACAGATTTCCACATTTCTTCTACCCTCTTTTTTGTTTTTTTTGTTTTTTTGTTTTTTGTTTTTGCTTTGGTAAGGCCAAACACCAAAAGGACACAGCATACAAATAAACCCAGGGTTGGGGAATCTACTGATTCCCAGAGGATAATGGCAATAGGTTTGGAATTGTCACATTGGATTAAAAAAACAAAAACCAAAACACAACCCTCACCTCCCCAAACCCCACAAGTCACACGAGTCCTGATCCACTTCAGCCATCCCGAAGCTGCACCTGTTCCAGAATCTTAATCGAGGGCTTGGTAGAAGGGCCAGGGCAACAGGGTTCTCTTCATTTTGTTTATAATAAAAAAAATGTAAAAGGGCTATTTCAAAAAGGGAAAAAAAAACTGAAATTCAAATTCTGAAAATATCTTGCCTTTTTTATTAATCATGTCATCTAACACCAATTAAAAAAACAAGTATGTGAATATGATATAAAAATACGATCCCAAGATGAACACTTTGTCGCAGGCACAGGTATCTCACAGAATACGTGTTTGGAGGCCGGGAAAGGAGTCTGGTTTTGTTTCTCTTTAAAAAACCCACAGCGCAAGGAGGGTGAGGAAGGGGGAGATTCTTTAGCAGCAAAATGTCCGAGTTCTCTAGTCACATCGAAAAAACAAAACTAAACGAAAGCTCAGGGGGATGCTGCCCAGACCTGCTCGCCATCACGAAAGACTTCCGTAGCCACAGCCCCAGGTCGTGACAGGCGAAGGACGGCTTTACTACGCAGGCAATCGTAAAACTCGTCCCTCAAGCTTTTGACGGTTTGTTACTTAAATATATGTACAGGAATCGGGCTCCTCTTCTCATCATGTCTCTCAGATCTCTACTGTTTGGTCACTCGGGGTGGGCTCTCAGGATCTGGCCACATCTGGCTGCAGGGTTGAGCAGCAGCTTTGAGGTGGATGCTGCTTCGGCCTGGCTGGCTGGTGTGGCTGTTTCCAGCAGAGAAGGGGACGGCTTAGTGGTCACTGCTCTGCTTCTCTCTCATCCAGGCTTGAATCTGCTCCTTCAGCTCTGGCACTGAGGGAGAAAAGACGGGGATTAATGACCTAGACTGACAGGCTCTGCAGCTTGTAGTTCTAAGTGGAAAGAGGCCATTCATTCCCTCTGCATGCTGAAGACTCAGGCAGAAGCAGTCACAGAGAGGAGGGCATTTACAGAAAAAGCAGGCCGAGTGCTTTCTGGCTTTTCCATAAAAAGAGCCTAACCTGGGCACTTTCTGGATGCAGTGTCTCTGTTTTTGACGGTAGTGCTGGGGACTGAATTTGGGGATGTACCCACGCTAGGCAAGGGTTCTGTGGGTAGAGATTTAGCCAACTTGCCTTTTTTATTTATTTGAGGCGGTGTCTCAACTAAGTAGTGGTCTAGGCCGGTCTTGAACAGGCTACCCTTCTGCCTCGTCCTCCCATTAGCTGGGATTACAGGTCCCAGGGCACGAGTATCAGCGCTGCAAGGCAGGCTGAGTCTCCTACCTGGTTCCAGCATGTTCTCAGTCAGCATCTGGCGGTTGAAGGGGTCAGTGGGGGAGTTCAGAAGATGCCGCAGGATGATGGAGCGGTCCATTATGGTGCCAGAGGGCAGTCTCACAGGGTCGGTCATCAGGGTGTCCATCAGAGGGTCTGCAGAGACAAAGCGTAGCACACTAACCCAATGGTGGAAGCTACGACTGAAGAAGCACACTGTCCTACCAGTGAGAGACACAGCCAGAGGGAGAGCCGCAGACAGACCCTTGGGTCCCTGAATCTAGGAGAAAATAGCAAGGATGTACAGCCGGAAAGCAGGCCCCTGGGACAGGACCTTTTGCCTGAAAACCCAGACTCCTCCCTTTAGGAAGGTAGAGCTGTCTTTAAAGTCCTCATGGGTATCTGGTGAAATCATACTAAGGATGTTCATCCTTTAGTCTACACTGTAAGTCAAAATTTGTATAAATAATTTTAGACAACTCTCAAAAAACACCTATAGCATGCCACCAAACAATCAAAAACCACAGACAGTGCCCCTGTAGCGGCTTTGATGAGAATGGTTCCCAGAGGCTCATGTATCTGAAGGTTTCATTCCCAGTTAGTAGAACTGGAAAGGATTAAGAGGGCGTGACCATGATAGAGGATGTGTGTCACTGGGCGTGGGATCATGTGCATCATGATGTCAGCTCTCAGCCCCATGCCTGCCCACCTGCCTGCCACCACGCTTCCTGCCATACTGGTCATAGACTAACCCTCTGAAACTGCAAGTAAAGCCCCCGATGAAATGCTTTCTTTTATAAGAGTTGCCTTGGGGCCAGGCAGTGGTGGTGCACACCTTTAATCCCAGCACTCAGGAGGCAGAGGTAGGCGGATGCCTATGAGATTGAGGCCAGCCTGATCTACAGAATGAGTTTCATGACAGCCAAGGCTACACAGAAAAACCCGTCTCAAAAAACCGAAAGGAAAAAGAGTTGCCTTGGTCACAATGTCCTTTCACAGCAGAACAGTGACAAAGACAGCCCTCTTGATGCCACACACTTGCAGTCACACCACAGACGTGGACAGGAGCAGAATAACTTGCCTCTGAACTCATCTGGCGCGTCGCTGTAGTCAATTTCTGCCCGTGCATTCTTGGCCACTATTTCCTCCACCTTCTCAGCAAGAAGCCTAAACTTCTCTATTGCAATGGTGGATTTGATTCCTGCCTTCCGCATCTTTGAAATGACTTCTTCAAACAGCTCCTTGCTGTAGGATCGCTGCAGATGAGGAAAGGCCACGAGATGAGAATATACTTGAGAGGTAGACAACCTTTAGAAAATGTCTAAGTGTGCCGGGCGGTGGTGGCGCACGCCTTTAATCCCTGCACTCGGGAGACAGAGGCAGCCGGATCTCTGTGAGTTGGAGGTCAGCCTGGTCTACAAGAGCTAGCTCCAGGACAGGCTCCAAAGCTACTGAGAAACCCTATCTTGAAAAAAAAAAAATTCAAGTGCAATGCATTTGATCTTTTGCTCCTAAAAATTACAACTATCAATTCTATATTCCAGTTTTCCAACAGATTGTGCCATGTGCTCAGACAATAATGAATATAGTCACGAATGCAGACAGAGAATGACATGTGCCCACTGTCCACAGTCATCTATGGAAAAGGCTACAGGACCCAGAAAAATGTGAATTTTTATACTCTGGGAGCTAGTAAGCATTGATTTTAAAATTAAGCTACTAAGAAGAGAGAGAAACCTAGTTTATTTCAATCTTTGTGGGGTGTTGTACCCTAGAAGCCCATGAAACAAGATAAATTCCAGTTTTCTCACATAAAGGTGAGCACAGATAAAAATCAAATACACACCACTGCCTGATCATGGTGACACTTAAAGCTTGCTTTGCTCTATGCACTGTCGATCTCTAGGCTCGCTTATGCCTGGCACAGTGGCCATCACACGTGTATTCCTTCCTACCATTCAAGGGCTGGAACGGGAGGATGGAAGGAAGTCTAAGGCCAGCTGAGGCTAAACGGTGAGGCCCTATCTCAAAAGATCACAGTAACAAACAACAAAAACAACAAAACCCCAGAAAAACCAATCACCAAGCACGCGAGAACACACCCGTCCCTGAACCCAACGCTATTTAATGTCAGATATTCTACAGCACTGGACCACTCCAATCCTGTGGGATAATTCTTTTGTACACTGAATATGTACTGCTCTCATTGGTTGGTAATAAAGCTGATTTGGCCTATAGCCAGGCAGAGTAAGACTAGGCGGGACAGCCAAACTGAAGATACAGAGAGGTGATGTGGGCGGTCCTTCTGGGTATGTGCTGCTTCTGCTGGCTGATGAATAAAGTTTCAGCTAGTGGACAGGCAAAGTCAAGCGAGGCGGGAAGTCCAAAGATACAGAGAGAGAAAAGGTGGGGAGTCAGGGAGATGCCATGGAGCAGGTCTAAATATTACCAGCAAATCACAAGCCTCATGGCAAAATATAAGCTATTAGAAATGGGTTAATTTATAGTTAGAGTTAGTCAGTAAGAGGCTTCCGCCATTGACCAAATAATTATAATAGGTATTAAGCCTCAGAGTGGCTAACAGGTGGACAGGACAGAAAACCCTCCATTTACAGAGAGGAATAAGGGCAGAGTGAGAGACATGAGCTAGCCGCTGGGGAAGAAAGATGCTAGAGGACAGGTAAAGCCACGAGCCATGTTGCACAACACATGGCTGATTTAGGGTTTTTGCTCATATGGAAAAAAAGGGTTAGATACATACACTAAGGACACATTGAGACAAAAAGCCTTCTGAACAGGTCGCAGTGTGTTAAAAAAAAATCTGTAGGTTTGTGAGAGAGAAGGAAAAGGGTAGAAACAGTCACAGGTTAAAAACGACTTAAAATAATAGTAAAGAGCCAGGCGGTAGTGGTGCACGCCTTTAATCCCAGCACTCTGGAAGCAGAGGCAGGCGGATCTCAGTGAGTAAAAGGCCAGCCTGGTCTACAGAGCGAGTTCCATGATTGTTACACAGAGAAACCCAGTCTCAAAACAACATAAAAAACAACAAAACAAAAATTAAAGTCCCTTCTAGGGACTAGAGTAATGAATAAATACAAGAAGTGACATGAAGATGGAGAATTCAGAGTCTGGATTACATTTATTATTGTGTTGTCTTTAGTTTTTTTATAATATTTATTTATTATGTATACAATATTCTGTCTGTGTGTATGCCTGCAGGCCAGAAGAGGGCACCAGACCCCATTACAGATGGTTGTGAGCCACCATGTGGTTGCTGGGAATCGAACTCAGGACCTTTGGAAGAGCAGACAATGCTCTTAACCTCTGAGCCATCTCTCCAGCCCCAGTCTTTAGTTTTTTTGATTGTTAATAAGCAAATAACTACTTAGAGAAATTTAATGATAAAAGCTGCTAAATTAAACCAACCTATATACTTTAAAATATCCTGACTTCAAAATTTAAGTCAAAAGATATGTTACTTAGTTAAAAAGGTTCTGCTTTTATTTCCATAGGAAATGAGGGGCTCTGGCACTGTGGGATGATGCTCTTGCACACTGTAAAGATTTGTCACTCATACTGGTTTAATAAAATGCTGATTGGCCAGTAGCCAGGCATGAAATATAGGTGGGGTGACCCGACTAGAATTCTGGGAAGAGAAAAGGGAGAAGAGTCAGCCACCAGCCAGATGTCCTGTGAATTTCTGAGCAGGATCCACACTGACACCCACATACAGACGCATCTCATAGCTGCGTTCTGCTGTAGCACTGGACCCCTCCCCCCATCTACCTACCCCTGCCTCCTCAGAGCTACATTTCAAAAACTTCCATTTCTAAATAACTAAATATGCTTGCTTGCTCTGCATATCCACCCCTACCCTCACTCACCACACCCACAATCCCAGCAATGGAGAAGCAGCCAGCTACACAGAGAGACCATGTCTCCAAAAAATAAGAGAAACATCAAAAAGCATTGAGGCAGTGTGTGGTAGCACACACCTGTGACTGCAATACTCAGGAGGGTGACACTAGAGGATCTTGGGTTCGAGGCCAGCCTGTTTTTAAAAACTTAACAAGATGGAAGCATATAGAGTTCTTCTGTTTTCACATTACTCCTTTGGGTTAGACACAGGGAGACTTTTAGACTGTGTAAGGATGGATAACACTACATGAATCAGACTGAAATATGTTATGTGTGTGAAGAAAGAGACTTAAGAACCAACACCACAGCTTCTCAGTCTTTAGGTAGAAGGGAGATGAATCTGGGCACAGGGCTAGACCACTGCCAACAGATCTGCCCTCTACACCACACTATGGTATAGGCTAGACCACTGCCACAGATCCGCCACCTATACCACACTATGGTACAGGCTAGACCGCTGTCATAGATCTGCCCTCTACACCACACTATGGTACAGGCTAGACCACTGCCACAGATCCGCCACTTACAGCATACTATGGTACAGGCTAGACCACTGTCATAGATCTGCCCTCTACACCACACTATGTGCTCATCTGTGCCCCACTTTTCTTATTTTAAAATGAAGAATTTAGTAGAAACTGAGTCAGAATTCTATGATTACTAAATGAATGCAAGCATGAGAGGTGGTCAGAGTGGTGGAGGAGCCACTACTATGCTGAAGTTGTCCCAAATGTCAGGGACATCTGTGTGCACACATCAAAGTACCTGAGGGGCAGAGTTTGGGATAAGGAGTTCAAGGCCAGCCTCGTCAAGAGGAGACCTTATCTCAAAACACCTGGGAAAAAGTAGAAGCAGGACCAGAGACAAACGAAGGAAGGAGCCCTTGGTTTTCCTTTGTAGGAGCTCTGTGGCTGGACTGAGGACTGAGCCCCAGACTTTGCACATCCGGGTGCTCTATCACTGAACTACATTCCCAACTCAGGGTTATTTTCAGAATGATCTCAGTAAGTCCAGGTTAGCCCTGAACTTGTGGTTGTCCTGCTTCTAGCCTCCTGGGTATTCAGGGGAGCCCCTTTTGTTTCAACTGTGACATCACAGGGGAAGGTGTGGAGAACACTATGACTTGTCCTGGTGGCTGACCTGACCCCCAGTCCTTTCATGAAGGACCGGGAGTGATGTGCCAAAGCAGGAGGCTTTGGCAGCTCTCAGGTAGAGTACCTGGGAAGACCTGCATTTCCTGAGAAACATCGAAAGTCCCAATTTTTCCTGCATTTGAAGTGGGGAAAACTCAAGGAGAGAGAGAGAAGGAAGTGCACAGGGTCTGTCAGAAGATTCAAAAGTGCACAGCCCAGTGATGGGTATCAGGCCCGCTCAGCACTCACCTGGTCATCAGCAATGGCTTTAGCAAAGCGAGCACAGTCCAGCTGCAAGTAAATATCCGTCAGTTGGTCCAACAGCTTCTTTGGCTCAAAACCGTACTTCTCTGGGTTTTCAACTTTCAGGTCCCGGCACTTGGGGCCACACAGCTGCTGGAGGTTAAAGTTCAGCATGGCTGCTAATCGGGGTCCAAGTTCCTAGGAAATGAGAGGATAACAAGACAGGTCAAGCTGCTGAAAATATCGGGGACCAGAAACTCCCACTCTAGCGGAGCCACAGGAACTGGCTAGTTTAAGCTCCAGGGAACCCTGAAATGCGCTGTGCGAATGCTAAGGAAAGCTGATGCTGTCATCAGACATCTTTTTCAGCCCCATTTCTGATCTGAAAACCCTCATAATGGGATGGTACAGATGGCATTTGGACGAATGTCCACGAGAGTCTTCTGTAAAGATACATACTTAAAAAATAATTTAGTAAACTATGTGTATCAGTGTGAAGGTGTCAGATCCCCTGGAACTGGAGTCACAGATGGTTGTGAGCTGCCATGTGGGTGCTTAGAATTGATCCTCGGGAAAAGCAGCCAGTGCTCTTTTTTTTTTTTTTTTTTAAAGATTTATTTATTATGTATACAACATTCTGCCTCCATGCCAGAAGAGGGCGCCAGATCTCATTACAGATGGTTGTGAGCCACCATGCAGTTGCTGGGAATTGAACTCAGGACCTTTGGAAGAGCAGGTGGTGTTCTTAACCTCTGAGCCATCTCTCCACCCCTGAGATACACATGTTTAATTATAAGCATCACCCCAAATTCACCCAGAGATGTAGAAGTAAGATCACTCAGAATCCTATCACTCTATAGCCAGGAGGCATCGCCTCACGGACTTTCCATAAGTTTCCAAAGTTCCTGAGAGCCAAGCCCAGAACATCTTATTTATTACTGAAGGAGGAGGAGGTGATGTTTATCAGAAGTTTTAAATCTAGTCAATGTGATGAATTAAAACAAAAAATACAGACAAAACAGCATCTGAAACCTATGGATGACAGTGGCTGCTACAGCTGGGCAGACGCAGCTTCTGAGCTCAGAGAAAAGTGGCCTTGGATCAGAGAATAAATACTGACCAAGAAAGACCCTTTAAATAATGGGGTTTTCGTGAAATGACTGAATTTACACAAATTTGACAGACACAGCACTACAGGGCCGCCTGCTCTACAAAGCACAGCTAATAGTCCAGTGTGGAGCAGCCGGGAACGGGAAGTGGGCAGAGCTGCTGGGTTTCTTGGCTATAGGAAGTGCTTAAGCCAGCCAGTAAAGGAGGTAGGAATGAAGGCTGAAGAGATGGCTCAGCTGTTAAGCACACTGGCTTCTCTTCCAGAGGACATGTTTGGTTCCCAGCGGTCACAACAGGGAGCCCATAACTGCTGGGTGACTCCAGCTCCAGGGGCTCTGATACCCAATTCTGACTCCAGAGGCACTGGCAAACATGTGGCAACATTGACCCCAGCACCCACTTGTAAATAAAAATAAATCTTAAGAAAGGAAGGAAGGAAGGAAGGAAGGAAGGAAGGAATAGAGCTAACGCTATTCTACCTGTGGCCAATTCCAGTCAGATTCTTCTTTTGTTAAAGTTTTATTTGAATATGGTCATTATTTTGTAAATAAAACTTTATTGGAAAACAGCCCAGCTTGTTTATGTCCAGGCCATTGGCATGAAAACAGCTGACAAGTTGCCCGAGACATGCAGTCTACGTATCTTCAAAGAGCTGCGTAGGGGAATGTTAGTAAATCCCTGCCGCACATCCTTGAGAGAAGCAGGCAGTGGACGGTGGGCTGTTTTCTCCCTGCTGCTGAGCTGAGATCTGCTTATCAAGAGACAGGAAAGGACCCAGTCTCAGGCTGCAGACAGGTCACTGGGTGACAGGGCCTTTGCTGGAGGCAACATGAATCATGTGATGAGCAAGGAGGAAATATAGAGAACTGGAGGACACACTCAGAGCACACATGACAACTGGAGGACACACGGCAGAGCACACGAGAACTGGGGGACACACGGCAGAGCTCACGACAACTGGAGGACACACGGCAGAGCACACATGACAACTGGAGGGGACACAGCAGAGCACACGAGAACTGGGGGACACATGGCAGAGCTCACGACAACTGGAGGACACACGGCAGAGCACACGAGAACTGGGGGACACACATGGCAGAGCACACGAGAACTGGGGGACACACGGCAGAGCTCACATGACAACTGGAGGACACACGGCAGAGCACACATGACAACTGGAGGGGACACACAGCTATCTGCTGACAGGCCTCAGCTCCCTTTGATGGCTTCTCCCTTTGGGCCACCACACCACAAAGCATTACAGCTTCTTACCGGGGTGGTCAAAACAAGCAGGTCTCTCAGAGTATACTGCTCAGATTCAACCTCAGAAACAGGAGCCGGTCTTAGCAATCAGGTCCAATACTGAGATGCCTCTAACTGACCACAAGCTTCAATCAGTTTTCCCTGGCCTCGATGCTACAAAGTTACTCAGTTCCCACTGGCCTTCAGTGGCCTCGATGCTACAAAGTTACTTAGTTCTCAATAGGCTTCAGCAGCCTTGATGTTACAAAGCTACTTAAAAAGCAGTGAAGACATCTATCGATCATTTTACTTAATGTCCTCCAAATCTGAATGTTATACTTTTCTGATAGAAAAAAAAAACCAGAAATCAATAACAATAAAATTGTGTCACAAACCCATAATCCAGACGTATTGTGTAAATAGAAAAAAACAAGCCACCTAGAAACGAGCATTTGAGTACATGTTAAGGGGTTTCATTTTAGACGGGTAGAATACCATGTAATGTGTTATCAACTGATAGAACAAAATTCGAAAGAATTTCACCACTGATTGCTGTGGTTAAAATTAACAATTGTGCTGAGTTCTAAGTGCTGCATGTGTCACCTCAAAGATAACACAAGCACCCCAGTTTCTACTTACTGGTCTGAGGAACGGCTTCTGGACTTGCTTGGTGAGGAGATGGAACATGTCCACGGTTTCAGTCGCCAGTGCAAGATAAGAACGTGAAACGCGCTCATCCTGAGAAAGCTGAGACTGCCGGGCCTGCTGCTGATCCTAGGAAACACAAATGGTTGCCAAAGAAATTTCAGTGCCAGCCACCTGCTCATAAAAATGTCAGGTGCAAAGGAAAAACATGGCTGGCTTACAACCTAGAGTGTGATAAAGCCACAGTACTCTGGGAAGGAGGAAAAGCCACACCACCAGCACACTGTCCAGACAGCCTTCCAGACATATAGTATGGTAGGTGGCCTTGGATTACAACCCAGAACCTGGCACATGCTAAGCACAGGCTCTACCACTGACCTACACCCCCAGCTCCGGCCTGTTACTGACTGTGGGATTCCCCTCTGTATGCTGTGAATACCACTGGTAAATAAAGAAACTGCCTTGCCCTGTTGATAGGGCAGAAGTTAGGTAGACGGGGTGGGGGTGGGGAACTAAACTGCATGCTGGGAGAAAGGAGTGGGGTGAAGCCATGTAGCCCCTGCCAGAGAAAGACTCCAGACAGAACTTAACCCGGTAAGCCACAGCCATGTGGCAATGCACAGATTAATGGAGATGGGTTACTTTAGGATATGAGTTAGCCAGAAATATGCTTAAGCTATTGGCCAAACAGTATTGCAAATAATATGGTTTCTGTGTGATTATTTCAGGGCTGAGCAGTCAGGAAACAAACAAGCGACCTCCTTACTATAACTGACCTCATGAGAACAGCCACACTGAGTTCCAGTTCCAGGAAGGATGACTCAGACTATCGGAGTACCTGATGCACACACTGGAGCTACAGAGAGGGTTCACTCCCCTTAAAAACAACTTTCACTTACTCATCAACACTAAAAATATTGAGACTAGGGTTGGAGAGGTGGCTCAGTGGCTAAGAACACTGGCTGCTCTTGCAGAAGACCCTGGTTTAATTGCCAGCACTCACATGGCGGCTCACAACCACCTTTAACTCTAGTTCCAAGGGATTTGAGGCCTCCTGGCCTCCACAGGTACCAAGTATGCATGTGGTGTGATCTTGCACATGCAGGCAAACATACACGTAAGTGCCTGCAGATGGCCACTGTGTGAACGCGAGCCTCGGCACCATCAGGCTACTGTTCTGTACAGCTCCAGCATGCTTACCTACGGCACCATCCTTTGCCTCCATCCTGCCACAGACCAGGAAGTAAGGTAATAAATAGACTTTGACTCATGGGGGAAAATCGGTGGAGCAATGAAAGCTTTGCAGCTAGCTCATCAGCTAAGACTTACTCATTTTCTGAGACAGGGTCCCACACAACACAGGCTGGCCACCAAAAAGATACACAGCTAAGGAAGACCTGCAAGTTCTCATCCTACAGCCTCCACCACTCTAGTACCAAGATCACATGTGCATGCCACTACACCCGGTCTAGCAGATCTGTGTGTGCATGTTCACATGTGTAAGTAATTCAAGTCGAGGCCAGAGAATAACCTTACGTCTTACTCCTGGACTATTCCCAACACATCTTTTCTTTCTTTTTTTCTGTTTGTTTTTGTTTTTAAACAGTTTCTTTCACTGGCTTGGAACTTGCCAAGTAGACAAGGCTAACTTGCCCCAAAGACCTCACTGTATCCACCTCCTAAGCAGTAGAATTACAATTGTGTGCTACCACACAGCTTCCAGGCCTTTTTTTTTTTCCAGGGGAGGGGCAGGGCAAACATCTGGAATGATTGCTATAGGCCAGTGAGCACCCTTGGGACTGGTGTTGCAGTCGGTGCCTGGCAGAGACTCTGCAGTAAGAATGGGAGCTGCCTGGCTCTCCATGGTCTAGAATGAGCCTATTGAGAAAAGGCTGCACCAGGAAAGACACAGGGAGAGCCAGGCCTCAGTGTCTCAGTGTCAGTCTGAGTGCCAGCTCCTTCATTTGTAAACACTCTGTGGGCTCTGACGTAGGCGGGAGCAAGACAGACAAGGAAAATTCGGAGAACACTTATTTTACAACCAGCTAGAAGCCTGCAACGTTACTACAGCTATCACACAAGATCATCTATGGAGACGAGCGCTCTAACAAGACACCTCAAAGATGATACAGCAACAAACCTTTCATGCTCAGGGCCATGTGTGTGGCCTCAAGTAGAACTGTGTTAGCCCTTCTCCTTCATCCCGAAATTTAAGCAGCAGACCTCATAAAACCACCTCACAGTTACATTTATAAAAGGTAACTCTTCTAAGATAAGAGAAATAGCAAACCAGTTCATCCACCCATCCATCTATATATGCGCATTTACTTATTTTTTTAATGTGAGCATATTATGCCTAGATGAATGTCAGTGTACCGTGTACCCGCGGAGGTCAGAAGAGGGTGTTGGATGCCCTGGAAATGGAGTTACAGACAGTTGTAAGGTGGCATGTGGGTTCTGGGAGACAAGCTTGAGTCAACTCTCCAGCTCTTGGTTCGTATTTTTTTATTTAAATTTAAAAAATAAGCTGTGTTTTGCAAATTACAGCACTGTAACATATGCTACAGAAATACACAATCTCCATTTTACAAACATCTAAGGTCAAAGGCTAGGCTCACAACCAAAAGCATAAAAATAAGCTAGCTGGAGCCTGGTGGTGGTGGTGGTGGCAGCAGTGCACGTCTTTAATCCCAGGACGCAGGAGGCAGAGGCAGGCGGATCTCTGTGAGTTTGAGGCCAGCTTGGTCTACAGAGTGATGTCCTGGACATCCAGGGCTACACAGAGAGACCAATCAATCAAACAAAAAAACCGAGCTGGGTGGCAGTAGCACACACCTTTATTCCCAGCACTCAGGAGGCAGAAGCAGGATCTCTAAGTTCAAGAGTAGCCTGGTATACACAGTGAGTTCCAGGACAGCCAGGGCTACACAGAGAATCCCAGCCTCAAAACAAAACAAAAAAAGAAAACTAACACACCCTTCAACCAGACACCCAGAAAGGCTGACAGTGATGGTGAAGGATTAGGGAGGCTTTGGGGAGAGAAGAGTGGTATCGGGGTCACAACAGTCTGGATGCACAGCACTGTAGGAAGAGGGGACAGCAAGTGCAGAGAAGCCAGTGTAGGAGTGGGGTGAGATCAGAGGGGGTATCCCTATGCTATGTGCACCAGAAAGGGTGGAGGCTGGGAGCCCAAGACTGCACTGCAATTACCCAGGCCAAACAGAATGGTGACTAGGAGACAGCAGAAAGGCCACATACACCCTTACTGACCTTCCTGCCTCCATAGCCGGAGTACTGCAATGGCAGGTATACAACCACATCCAGTTTAACCCAAAGCTCCATGCACGTAGGGCAAGCGCTCTACCAGTGAGAGCTTTAGCTCACAGAGATAAAAGAGCCTCCAGATGGGGGAGGGGGCAGAGAAGAAACAAGACAACCCGGCAATCAGAAGAATGAAGCTGCCAACTGTTACAGTTGTTGACTGGAACTCAGAGAGGAGATTTAAAGGACAACATAGACAAGCCAGGACTGAGAGAGTCATGCACAGCCGAATGGCAGAGCAAGCCTGCCCTGCTCTGAGGTCTGTGGGCAGAAGTGCTCTCAGCAGTGGAACTGCACTTGCGGTCTTTAAAATAGCACTGGAAAAGATGAGATCACCTGGCAGGGACTTCAAGCAGAGTCATCAGAGAATGTGCAGGTGTATTTGGCTGTGTGAGGAGTGGGGGGCTGGTGTGTTGGGGAGGGGTTGGGGTATAATGACGGAGACAGGATAACACGGGCAGACACATCACGGCTGTGAAATGAACAGTGTCAGGCACAGTTGCTTATTATAGTTTGCTACGACATCAGATATCAAAGCTTCAATATGCTTCAGCATCCTGCCGGTATCCCACTGAGAAATGCTACCCAGGGGAGGGGTGGGGAACACTTAGAAGAAGCAGAGGACTGAGCCCTAAATCTACCTGCTCAGAGGTTGGGGGATGAGGAAGTGGAAGGCAGGCAGCAACCTCGGATCAAAGCTCAAGGAAAAGTTGTTTGTAAAAAAGCACCTTCGAGATATTTGTGCCTTTAAAAACCCATTAAGAGAAGAATCAGTAGTATTTATTGTCTCAAATAAATGCACTGACTGGGATAAAGAGAATGTGCTTCAGGCCCAGAGACTAACCTCTAAGAGGTCTCCACTAGGCAGCATGGGAGGGTTTATAAGCACTAAAGAGGAAGTCGAGTGAGGTGGGGCCGTGCAGGACACTGACTACATACGGCCAACCATTCAGCAGGGTTTGGACAGAATGGGGAGTATTCTCACACACATTAAGGACAGGACATCTGATGCTTGGGAAGACCAATGAAACACTAGAACACTGCACACCGAAGGCTAGGTCTGTCCTGGGCTACTGCTTACAATGTCCCTGTAAGTCACAGACCCAGCCCACCTTGAATGGAAGAGCTGAGGTTCTTTTGATTTGCCTTATCTGGTTTCTCAGCATGGTTTGAACAGTCTGGAGCCTGACAGGAAGCCTGGGCACACTGGGAAGGCACAGGGCAACAGGGCCGTGTAGATTCTACCCCAAGAGAGATGGGAGCAAACAGATGGAGAATGTCTAGAAATGAGCAGGAACAAAAGGCAGAAGACATGCAAAGAAACAAACGTGAGCCAGAGCAACGGGCAGAAAACACGCACTGGGACAAACGTGATCCAGTGAAAAATCTGCACTAACTCAACAGCGTCAGAGGCAAGGGCTGTGGGGACATGGAAACGGAGCCAGGCAGTCATGGACACCCAGGCAGAACCCTTTGGAAGGAACAAGATGTGAAATTCTCATCAAAGCTGCAGGAATACTTGTAATGAAAAGCTTCCCTAAACTGGGGTATGGTAGTACACACCTTTAATGTTAACTATCAGAGGACAAGGCAAGGGGATTTCTGTGAGCTCCAGGCCAACCAGAAACCAGGGTCACAATGATACTCCACCTTGGGAGCGGGGGCGGGAGGGGGTTTCCCTTAAATGTCCTTCAGTGTCCTACAGTGAAGACACTTTTGACTTCACAACAGGATGTCAGCACTGTCACTGTGAGCTCAGGCCCCCACAGGTCTCTCAAAGGGGCAGACCCTAGGGGAAGCGACTCTGACTCTGAGCCAGCTCATTTATGATATTCTTAGGAGCTGTCAGGGTCTGCTAGGTGTCAGAAGACAGCAGTGGACTGTTACTGGCACAGCATGAATTTATCATAGAACTTGGCAACTAAGCCTTTTTCTAATAGTAACGGAATGGGAAAACCAAGCAAAAGCTCCCAGAGAATCCTAGGAGATTCTCAGCCATCTACAGAAGGCCATGTGAACAAACCCAGCAGAGAGAAACCTGGAGATTTATTCCCTGGCTACCACACAAGTCATAACACATACCTCTAAACAGTTCTTTAACTAAAAGGCAGGGGAAGTGTCCATAATGCATTGGAAAAGGCTTCTCATTTCTCATTTTTTGGATTTAAGATTTTATATTAAAAATATGTTGGTGGGCCAGGCGGTGGTGGCGCACGCCTTTAATCCCAGCACTCGGGAGGCAGAGGCAGGCGGATCTCTGTGAGTTCGAGACCAGCCTGGTCTACAAGAGCTAGTTCCAGGACAGGCTCCAAAGCCGCAGAGAAACCCTGTTTCAAAAAACCAAAAAAAAAAAAAAAAAAAAAAAAAAAAAAAAAAAAAAAAATGTTGGTGGCTGGTGTAGGAGGTCCTTCTGTTTGTGTGTTGCTTTCATTGGTTAATTAATAAAAAAACTGCTTGGCTTGATAGGGCAGAACTTAGGTAGGCAGAGAAGACAGAACTGAATTCTGTGAGGAAAAAAGCAGAGTGAGAGAGAGCTGCCATGGAGCCACCAGGTCAGACATGCTGAATCTTTCCCAGGAAGCCATGACCTTGTGGTGATATACGGATTATTAGAAATGGGTTAAATCAAGATGTGAGAGTTAACCAATAAGAGGCTAGAGCTAATGGGCCAGGCAGTGTTTAAGTGAATACAGTTTTTGTGTGATTATTTCGGGTGTAAGCTAGCCGGGAGGAAAGGACAAACAAAAGGACCCGCTCTCCCTGTAACAGGTGGCTTTAGAATCGAGAACATCCCCACAGGACAAGCCTGTGTCCTACTTCTGAGCTTTACCTTCACCCTCTAAAATTATATACTGACACATACATAAATTTTTGTTTATAGAAATATGTGTGTGTCTTGAACTTATGTGCATTACATGTGTGCAGAAGACATGAACCATCAGAAATGACTTAAAGGCAGCTGTGAACTGCCAGATGAGGATGCTGGAAACTGAACTTGGGTCTTCGGGAAGAGGAGTAAAGTGCTCTTAACTGATGAGCCACCTCTCTAGTTCTCCACACCAGACTGTTTTTGAAAATGAGAATCTGGCTTTGAGGGGAGGCCTGACAGCCAGTCTGAGGATACTAAAGAACATTCTTGCCTGAAACTCAAGCAGAGAATGAACTTTTTCTCCCTAGGAGTTAGGGGCAGAACGAAGGATCAAATTCAGGACTTAAGCAGGCTATGCAAGCCCTCGACCACTGAGCCACACCCTCCACCCCACTCTTAGCTTCTGAAGAAAACTTTTAGGAAGCTGTCTCCTAGCTCAAACCTGAAATGGTACTTCATGGAAGCCTACAGGCAGGAAAGTCCTAGCAACTCAGATCTGGTGTCTCCAGCCAGCCCCATGCACACTCTGCAGCACTGTGCATGCACCAAGGCCACCCTACCCGAGGCAACTGGTCCCACTGCTCTTTGTTCTTCATCTCCTCTTGCACTTCATGGATCCGCTTCAGCGACTCCAGACTCTCGTCCAGCAGAAAGGTCGTGTCATTTATCAGCATATTGATGTAGCGAACGAACTGCTTTCCAGAACTGAAGGGGCAGCGAGACAGTGTGGTTACACATGTGGCCGGTCACTGAGAACGTGAGCCTCTGCCAAGCACCAACGGATCACCTGGGAGACTGCAGGCCCTGAACATACACATCAACTCTCCTTAGACTTTGCTATTGTCTTTTTTGTTGCTGTTTTGTTTTGGTTTAAGAAGGGTCTACACAGCCCAGGCTGATCTCAAATGATTTTCCTGCCTCAGCATGACAGAGGTAAGACAATAGTCATGAGCCACCAAACTCCAGCCCTACTATTCTTCCTAATTCACTGTGATAAGTTCTTTTGAGCAGCATGCTGGACCAGCCCTGTATGACTGGTATGAATCAACTGCTAAATATTCCAGAATGTTTTGTGCTGATTTCCTTGGCAGTTTATATCTGGCAACAATGTATATAGTTATACCACCGAGAAGCAGCAATTGCTGGAATTCCTCCTGCTCACAGCATAGCACCGGCTCACTGCTCAGTGTTTGTAAGTAGAGGACACACTCTCCCAGGCTGGGAAGGGAATGAGTTTGACTCGGTGTGACAAAGCCAGCATAGACTCACCCAACACAGAAGACAAGAAATTATGGAGAGTGATTCCTTATCACAGAGAGGACTGACAGACAAAAAGTGAGTCCTGTCACATTGGTAAAGGAAGAGAGGGACTCACTGCATAGAAGCCAAAGCTTCGGGGCTAGGGAGACCCTGCCGACTATACTGTGAACTGGAACAGCCTGGCCTACCTGCTAAGTTCTGAAATTAACAAATTTGTGGCAAAAAGAGAAAACCCACACAGGACCCACCGAGTGTACTTATGGGTAGAAAGCCCATGCTGGGGAAGAGGGAACTTTGTGAACAAGGACAGGTGGGTGGCCTCAGTCTCAGGAATGTGGGGACACTAGGACATTCATTTCCAAAAAGCACCATCGAGCGCAAGCTGGGGACTGCCTGGAACCTAACAGATCAGAAGAGCAGCTTAACTTAGTTTACCTGGGAGAAGCTACCCTGCAGGTAGGGAAGCTGCTGTAGTGTCAACTAATAGCTCAGTTAACACAAGACAGAGTTGATCAAAGATCTGACACGTGATGGACAAAACTTCCTTTGAAGAATAACACAAGGGTTTGATGTTTGTACTCGCCTTTCTTCCTTCAGAGGAATTACTACTGGCCAGGCTTAAACAAGGCCCTGCAGTTTTAAGCTGGCACATGAATAGTTATTAACATGGCTTGGCACCTACACACACCAAGTGAACATTAAGCGGCAACCTTAACCTAAGTGCTTCTAAATCATGTTTTCTCAACATTTCTGGGTCAATCTGACAGCTTCATTTAACAGCATATAATAAAGAAAACACAAGAACCACTTCACATGTGCATTTCCCAGAACATTCCCTCATGTAAGCCACTCCTAGGGTTGACAGCTTTGAGGAAGCAGGCAATTAGAATAGAGACCACATCGAGCGGTTCCCGTGGCTCCTTGCTGGAGGCTGAAGCCAGGCAAACAGTCACAGAACCTGCTGCAAAAGCTTTCAGTGGCTCCCACCTGAGCTCTCCCACCAGCGAGCAAGCTGCACGCGCCATCAGGGCCCGATACTCACTTGAACTCCTCCATGAAGGTGCCATGATGAGCTATGTTTTGCCAAAGGCTCTTAAAAATAGTGCTAATGTGATAGCGAATCGTGAACTTGTCATAGAACTCACTGGTGGCTCCGGTATGCTCGACATCTATGGAGGAAAGACATTTGTCCTTTATGACCTTCCAGATGCAGTTACCACAGCGACAGGAGAGCTGGCAAATGCTGCCCGTGTCTCCCATGGAAAGCATAGGAGAAACCATGACTCCATTCCCCAACTCTTCTTTTAATTAATTAATTAATTTGGTTTTTTCAAGAAAGGATTAATCTGTGCAGCCCTGGCTGTCCTGGAACTCGCTCTGTAGACCAGGCAGGCCTTGAACTCAAGAGATCCTCCTGTCTCTGCCTCCTGAGTGCTGGGATCAAAGGCATGTACTGCTACTACTTGGCTTCTTTCTTTTAAAAGACTAGGTGCCACTATATAGCCCTGGACATCCTGGAAGTCAGAGAGTCACTTTCCTTTGCCTCCCAGAGTGCTGGGATTAAAGCGTACCTCTCCCCCATAACTTGGGGGAAGTCAGAGAATCTAAAGGTGGAGGAGCAACCAGCTGACCTCTCCACACTTTCCAGATTGTAGAGCCACGAAATCTAAGTCCCTCCTTATTCCTTCCTGTGTGTCTTCTCTATGTATTCCTGACTTTCTGTGGCTTATTCCAGTTAGCTAGTTGGCTTTGTCCCCAATTCAAGGCAGGAAGTCAGGAGCTCCTGGAAGTCAGTCTGGGTAAACGGGACTGTCTCAAATGTAACAACCGCCAACCTCAACAGTTTCACAAACTGCAGCACAACAATCAGCATGCTTTCCACTGGCCTACCGACTCTACTTCAGGAAACCACTCAAAGGTTTGTACAGAGACCAATTTCCAAGCTTGACCATCAAAATACTGCACCTGTTTTTATTTTTTATTTTATTTTATTTTTGTTTTTTTCGAGACAGGGTTTCTCTATGTAGCTTTGGAACCTGTCACGGAACTAGCTCTTGTGGAGCAGGCTGGCCTTGAACTCACAGAGATGCACCTGCCGCTGGGATTAAAGGCGTGCGCCACCACTGCCCAGCCTTGTTTTTATTTTTACAATATTGGGGATTGAACCCAGGGCCTTGAGATGCTAGGCAATTGCTCTACCACTGCACAGAAATACTGTTTTGGGCTAGGGGAAAAAAAAAAGACTAATCCAAATGTTTAAGAGACAACATTACACACACTGGCTGAAAACCAGAGATTACAAAAACAAATGCACAGCTGAGGCAGAATGACAGCTTTTTAAAGTGACCAAGAGACAGCAAGATGGTTCAGTTAGAAATGCTTGCCACCAGGCCTCAAGACCCGATCTCAATCCTCAGGATCCACGTGCTGGAGGAACAGAAATGAACCTGCAATTTTTTTCTCTGACCTTTATTCATGCAACACACACACACACACACACACACACCAAAAAATAAAAAAAAAATAACAGATTTGTAGTAAAATATCACACAGACTCTGAGCACAGATGCTGTGGGTTGAACCCAGGGCCTGGTACATATCACACAATCATTTTAAACACTGACCCCCGCCTTTCTTCCTATTTTCTGTATTTTCCAAAGTCTACATTTTGGGGGGTGAAAGCAGTTATTTAATAATAAAGGAAAAAGCCTAAGACATTCCTCCCATGCTAATATCTGAAAGCATTTGTGTACACTCACTAAGCTGGCTCGTCTCTGGAAGAACCAAGTGCCATTTTATTATGCAAAAGTGTGAATGAAGGTGTCAGCAGTGACTCAAGCAAAGTTTGCAAGGGACTGAAAACCAGTGGCCCACGCACCTCCATTATCACCTAAAGCCGCCATTCTGGGCTGCATCCCAGACGCACCAAGCTAAGCCACTAGTGTTAGCTCACTGCCCACCAGCACCACCTCTCCCAGCATTTCTGTTTTTTTATTTGCTCCTAAAGTTTCCTCAAAATCACCCCCACCTAGGTTCTAGTTTCCAAGTTTTAGTTCTCAACTTGACCTTTGCTAAACTCACAAGCCCTGTCCTCTCAGCAAGGCTTCTTTTTTCTTCAAGACAGAGTCTCACTATGTAGCCCTGGCTGTCCTGGGACTCTCTATACATCAGGATGGCCTTGAACTCACAGAGATCCATCTGCCTCTGCCTTCCGAGTCTGGGATTAAAAGCATGGACCACCAAGCCCAGCTTGTACAAGGCTTCCTGCTACCTTCTTTCCAGATTCACTTTATTGCTTTCTCTTTCTGCCACTCTGCGGCTGAGATCTACTGATGCTCACATCTGTAACACTCTGTGGCTGAGATCTACTGATGCTCACGTCGGTAACACTCTGTGGCTGAGATCTACTGATGCTCACGTCGGTAACACTTTGCGGCTGAGATCTACTGATGTTCATGTCTGTAATACTCTGCAGCTGAGATCTACTGATGCTCACGTCTGTAATACTCTGCGGCTGAGATCTACTGATACTCATGCATCTATCGCTCTGCAGCTGAGATTTATCATGTTTGTGCCACTCTGCAATTGCGATCTACTGAAGCTCACTTCCTCAGACCTTCCCCAGTCAGTTTTCTTGAAGTACCCCATTTTCTTTCTCCCACACCTACTGTCTCCAGCTCCTCCAAATCTCCCACGTTTGCCTCCCAAATGAGGGATCTGAGTCCTCCCACAGTAGTCCCAACACAAGCATTTGCTGAATTAGTGACAGACTCTGATCTGGCTGCTGCTTTGTACAGCCAGTCAGCTCTGGGGAAGAAGAAGCCTGGAAAGACATCTAGCTCCATCCACAGACTTCCTGTCCTCAGAATTCTTTCTAAGGAAGGCTGTTAGGATACACAAAAACCCTCTTATTTTGATGTTTAATTTTCATTTTGAAACAAGATTGAGCATAAGTACTTGCTAAGTGCAGTACGCTGTAACCTGAGAGTGCTGGCTCCAGCAATCTATCTACAACTCTACGGCCCATCTTAGGGCGGCTGTTCAGGAGCAGGATCTAACAGGGAGCTCCTGATGTGGTGTGGCATAGATGTGGGGAGTATCTGGGAAGCATCCTGCAGGCTCACAGCTCTTGTAAGCAGTCAGGCACACTTGTGCTAGAACCCAGCTGCTGGGCACCTGCCACTCACTAGCCAGTGACATTGAGCAAGTTTCTTGACCTTTCTAAGCTCAAGTTTCCTCATTTGTAAAGTGGAGGTATTTATAGTGCCAATCTCTGCGACAGTTATGCGGCTCAAGTGGACAGCAACCACGAGTGGCAACTATTTTTAGGAAAGGCATCGTCTGTCCACGGCCGTGGAAGGGGCTTAGGCCGGAGGGCACACTGCTCCAGGATAAAGAAAAAGAGCAAATAATACCGACCCACATGCTTCTCAAGTGTACTAGTATGCTCGCTCTTGCTGGTTTCTTTCGTTCACACACACACACACACACACACACACACACACACACACACACACACACACAAAATTATCATGAAGCTACAATAACGTGCCCAGACCACCAACTGAATACTAATTATACTTAATAAAATCTATTATAAAATATTAACACATCATCTCCTATGGAATGTGGCTATTACTTGGCATTTTCTACACTTTTTCTTTCTGAGATGGAGTCTCACTATGTATCCCTGACTGGCCTGGAACTCCATTCTAGACCAGGCTGGCCTCCAACCTGCAGTGTGCAACCTGTCCTGAATACACATCTAAATACCACTTGCACCTAAGTATCCTGAGCTAATAATCCTGACCATGGCTATGAGATCAAAAGATTTACACCCCCAAAGGGGCCTTTTATCCATCAGTATGCTGGACTATGTCCAAAGGAAGGATGCTAAAAAAAACATCCAAGACAATGTGTGCTTACTTTAGACTTCTGAGAAGCTGAGCAGGCTGAGGGAAAACCTCATCAGATGAACAAAGTAAGAGTGAGGAAGGGAAAAGCAGGGGACGGGCTCCCAACAGGCTACTGTCCCTGAGCACTGGGCAGGGGGATGGGTTCCCAACAGGCTACTGTCCCTGAGCACTGGGCAGGGGGATGGGTTCCCAACAGGCTACTGTCCCTGAGCACTGGGCAGGGGGACGGGCTCCCAACAGGCTACTGTCCCTGAGCACTGGGCAGGGGGACGGGCTCCCAACAGGCTACTGTCCCTGAGCACTGGGCAGGGGGACAGGCTCCCAACAGGCTACTGTCCCTGAGCACTGGGCAGGGGGACGGGCTCCCAACAGGCTACTGTCCCTGAGCACTGGGCAGGGGGACGGGTTCCCAACAGGCTACTGTCCCTGAGCACTGGGCAGGGGGACGGGCTCCCAACAGGCTACTGTCCCTGAGCACTGGGCAGGGGACGGGCTCCCAACAGGCTACTGTCCCTGAGCACTGGGCAGGGGGACGGGCTCCCAACAGGCTACTGTCCCTGAGCACTGGGCACCCGCAAACAGGCGGACCCTGTCAACAGCAAGGGCATGTGTCATAAGCCACTGTATTTTCCGTAGAACACGGTGGGGGTCTACTAAATGCCAGACACTTACAGAGTGGCCAAATTTACCAGGACACATACGACATCCTGAGAAACTGTCTGAGTAGCACAGTCTTGGGCCTTTACCAGGAGACAGTCTAATCCAACAGTTTAGAGGCTAAACTTTAAAGAGATTCAGAAGGTGGAACCCAGTTTGACCAGAAGAGGAGGTTCTCTGTGAAGCACAGTTTCCAGGCTCTGTCACTTCCAAGTGTAATAAGGCACAGAGCACAGCACCCACAAGAATCAGGGGCTCAGTAAGTGTGAGGAGCTAATACACGAGGGAAGGCAGTCAGGGGTCCAATAGACTTTTTGCTGTTGTTCTGAGTAGCTTTTTTTTTTTTTTTAAATTTTTTTAAGATTTATTTCTTATGTATACAACATTCTGCCTCGATGTATGCCCGCACACCAGAGGAGGGCGCCAGGTCTCAGTACAGAGAGTTGTGAGCCACCATGTGGTTGCTGGGAATTGAACTCAGGACCTCCGGAAGAACAGCCAGTGCTCTTAACCTCTGAGCCATCTCTCCAGCCCAAAATACTATTCTTTTTTTTTTTTTTTTTTTTTGGTTTTTCGAGACAGGGTTTCTCTGTGGCTTTTGGTGCCTGCCCTGGAACTAGCTCTTGTAGACCAGGCTGGCCTCGAACTCACAGAGATCCGCCTGCCTCTGCCTCCCTAGCTTTAAGCTAGCCTCAAACTTGCTATCAAGGATGACCTTGAAAATTTAAAACAAACTTCCTATTTTACCTACACTTTGAAAACTCAATTTCAGGATGGTGTTACATATCAAATGCTGCAAATTCAAAGGCAAATGAACCAGGTAGTTTTACTCAGATAAAAAAACCATCTTGGGCTACAAACGACAAATGGAGTCTGCCAAACCGGCAGAAGCCAGCACACACAGCAGCCAGTGTCATCTCTCAGATACCTGGGAGAAGACAGAAGAGCCGGCTGGGGCCGGTGACTGCATAAGCAGATGTCGGGGCCTAGAAGGCAGGATTATTTACTTTCCTATTTATGGATTATAGATCGCAGGTTTAGGTTTACGTTCACTCAAACAACCTTGTCTGTCATATAACCACATGCCAGAGGCACACTCTGGAACCTACCTGTATAAAATTTCATGAGGGAAGGTACCAGCAATTTGGTAGAGAGAGGATGGTTCTCAATCATCTCAAAAAACTTCTGAGTTCGAGGCTGGACAGAGGGGTTGGTCATAAACATGACCTCCACCAGCTTGGCCACTAGGTATGGGTTGCGGATGTAGTGCTGGTTGCACAGCATGACGACAAGGAACATCACAATGTCCTCAGTGCAGGGCTCATACAGCACCTGGGGCGAGTATCTACAGAGAGACAAGACACTCCATGAGCCCCCGGGAACCATGGGAGAGTTTGCTAGCAGGAAAGGGAAGGAACGCGACAGGGCACAGTGGAGGAGGACAGGTACTGGGTCACTTTGGATGGCTCAAGTGATGTGCTCGCTGGATGCAAAGCCTAATATGTGAGCTGGCTTGTAGCATGCTATGCTCACTGCGCTTTAGAAAGGAAGCTAAAGCATGGCTGAACTTCACAAAAAGACCTTTACGCCACGCAGCAGTGGTGTATGCACTTAATCCCAGCACTCAGGATGCAGAGATAGGCGGGTTCTCTGGGAGTTCAAGCCCAGTCTGGTCTACAGAGCAGCCATGGTTACACAGATAAACCCTGTCTCGAAAAATGCAAACAAAACAACAACAAAAGATCTTCCTATTTTAAAAATTTACATATTTAATTTTTTAAAAAGGGTCTCAAACAGCTCCAACAGGCCTCAAATTCACTACATAGCTTAGGCTGCCTTTGAACTTGTTATCTTTTGTCTCGACCTCCCAAGTACTGGGGTTATAGGAATGCATGACCATGCCCAGCTTTAAAAAGGTTTTGATGGAGTTAATGTCTAACTTAAACTTCTAGGGCCAGCAAGATGTTCAGTCTGGCATGGGCACTTGGTGCAATGGCTGACACCTGGGTTCTGTCTCCAGCACACACACAACAGTAGGAGAGGACCAGTTCCCACAAGGAGAAGCTCAACAGCAAGCAAGGTCCAAATGCATACACAGGAACAAATACATGTAATTTAAAAAATATAAATAAAATGTTTAATTTTAAGAAATAAAAATTCCAAGTACGTGTCTATATTACTGTGCTTGGAATAAATGACTGAAGCTACTTAAATCATAACATTGGATTTACTTAGCAACCAAACTATAACCTTTAATCACCCTTTAAATTTCTCACCACTCAGAATTCATGTATCACTATTAACTGGGCCTGTCTGGGAATAGTTTTTCTGTTCTTTTGTTGTCTGAGGATGGTTTCTTTGTGTAGACCTAGCTGGCCCAGAATAATCCTCCTGCCTGAGCTTCCAGGTACTGGGATTGCAGGTGTGGGACACCATGCTCAGCTGCAGACAGCTTTTATGATAGTAACTCAACGAGCTTTAATTTTGGATTTTGGTTGTTACTAGAAAATGTTTGCAATTTATACTTTGGGCAATGAGTCTACGCTGCTTTTGCCTTTTTTAATTAAAGATTTATTTATTATATAGACAGTGTTTTGCATGCATATATAGCTGCATGTCAGAAGAGGGCACCTGATCTCATTACAGATGGTTGTCAGCCACCGTGCAATTGCTGCAAACTGAACTCAGAACCTCTGCAAGAACAGCAACCGTTGCGCCATCTCTCCAGCCCCTGCTTTTGCTTTTGCTAACAGACCTCACACATCCCACTGTCACCTAGTACTGTTTCCACGTTATGGTGATGTATCCAAAGCAAAAAGTGAAGGATTTTATTTGTTTTTGGTTTTCTTTTGGCAGTTCTGGGAATCAAATCTAGGCAGATAACCTACCACTGAGGTCCCACCAGTGAAGACTTGAGCCCCAGAGTGAGTATTGTAGGAAAACAGAAACAAAAATCCAAACAAAAAACTAAATTCTCCCAAATATTAGACAAGGTGCAACCTTTTCTTTACACCTTCTCCAATTTTACAAACATCTAGTTTGGATGTTCCCTGGGACATTTCTCAGGAACGCACTCAACTGTCACCCACTCATCTCAGGAGGTCTCACGGAGAGCTCGCCACCTACACTGCTCATCCTGTTGCTGTCCTGGAGATGGTACTGGGATGAGCTGCTGAACAGGGTTTAATTCTCCAGTTTCTGAGCAGCACTTGGGTAAAGAAAGTTACCCAACTCCAGGCTTAAATGAAGGTTCGAAACACAGCTCACAGCACCACGTACAGCGTATAAGCAGAACATACATATATGAAGTACTTACTGTACAATAAAAAATAAAAATTCAGCAACATCTTCTATATAAAACTCAGGCAATGCTGCAAACGCCTTGGGGACATCTGAACTTAAAGGCAGTGTTACGCTGTGGAAGAGAAAAAGAAAAAGCACAATTTACAAAATGGAATCACGGCACGGTGAGTACAAGGGGTGTGATAGCACTAAATAGCTCATTTTGGAAAGAAAAGCCTTCCTGTATAACACAAGTGTGTAGAATGTGCACAGCAAACAGCTGTGATCCCAGAAGTGAAAGGAGCACGCAGGAAACAGGCACACCTTGTGTGCTGCTTGCCTCGAGATTTCTGGCTACAGTTAAGGCAGCAGACAAAACAGCAAGAGGTCCAAAGCTCATATTTGTCATTTTGAGCAACTCAAACTGAGCCCTCAAACCATGCATATATTTTATTTAACCTTATCACTCTTAGGGGTACAGGCCAAACCTCACAAATCCCTGTGACCCAGGGGCTTCATAATGAACACAAAACAGCCATAACTTAAACAGCAGTGACTGACATGCCTGGCTCTCAGGGACTTGGTGCGGAGGACTCAGTAGGCTGCTATCTCTAGCACTGTGCTTCTAATTTATAGGTTTGCTTTTCTATTTGCCCAATGTTATAGCAGTTTTTTTAAATGCCACCCATTAAAAACACATGGGGAAATATTAATATAGCTCCATAGTGTATGTCATATAAACACAGTCTGGCAAATGAAAGGTGAACCCTCGAGAGGGTAAGGGTTTCCTTTAGTTATGATGAAGAACAAGGACAAGGACACAGCAGGCACAGTGGTGACTCGGCAGAGGGAAGACACACTCACTCGGGATACGCAGGGTCCAGGATGCGCAGCATCAGCTGAATGAGAAGGCCATAAAAATTCAGACATCTTCTCAGGAAGCTCTCGTCAAGTAAGCCAGCGTCAGCACAGGCCTTGCACCGTACCAGTTTCTGTGGAAGTAGGTGTGCCCCCCCCACAGATTAGTCTGGAGCCAAGACCCCTCAGTGTGACTAGGCAGGGAGACGGGCCAGGAGCTAAGACCAGACTCTAGGTTCTAGAGTGTCTAGAACGCCCTCTCTATCTAGCTGCAGGACACCGACTGTTGTGCCAGGTATTTCTTTTTCATGAAAACACTAGGATGTCTTCATGGAGCACAGAGGACCGCACGCAGCTAGTGCTGAGGTTAGTCACTGATAACCACTTCTCAAGAACCTGGATGGGGGGTAGGGTTGACTGGGAGGCCCTCTGGGTGTCAGGAAAATTAGTGGAAAAAAGCCAGACAAGTTGAATCTGACTTTCCATACCAGCACTGATATGCACCCTCAAGTCCGCTACAGCTCAGAGGACTGCCATGAGAATGCGATCCACACAGACGGACATAGCGCTAAGTGGATTCTTACAGTTTATTACAGGTCCCTTGAACTGCAACTGTGGAATACTAATGGGGTACAGATCTGAAAGGGGAGCCCTGGCTTACTCTGCATCCTGTTGTTAAGACAGGGCCTCCCTCTGTGGCCCAGGCTGGCCTTAAACTCATAGCTATCCCTGTCTTGGGCTCCAAAGTGTGGGGGTTACAAGTAGGAGCCACTATGGCCACCTCTATTTTGAATCTTAAAAGTAGTCTCATCTATTAGCAAATGAACCTGAAATTTCAGCCTGTCACGTAAGTCAAAGCGATACTTTTCTCTATCATTCCATCAAGCACGAGCAGCCAACAGTCAGCTTTACAATCTGAACATAAGCACAAAAAAAGGTGCACACATGCTTCTCTGCCTATGTGCAAGGTCAGCCAGTGTGTGTGTTTAGCAGAGTTTCACCAGCAGCGATATTTCTGTCTACAGTTAGGTTCTATGTAACAGATCGTTTTCAATTAGAAACGGCAAACAAGGGAAGGGAAAGAGATCTTTAGTACAATGCACTTGTTAAACACCATGACCACGAGTGGCTGTGTGTACTAAGACCATGTGTGTGGCAGGGGGAAGGGTCTTTCACAAGGCAGAGGACGAGAACACTTACTAAGAATTCATGGTATATAAGCATATGTCTATTCTCTATTGAGATTTAAATAATCTTATATAGAAATATTCAAGGTATCAACAAGTTTTAAATTAACCTACTTTACCTTGAGGGAAAAGAACGACGAAGAAAAACTATGGACATACAACTGCTCATCAAGACGTTTACTCTGGGGGAAAGGTTACTATTGTGAAGCCAGTCCGTGATTACGCCAATTAACGGTACAAACCTTAAGCTGAGTTTTACAGCGCTTCAGCATTTCTCGGTGTCTGGGGGCCAGTGGGGAATCTTTCCACTGGCTTTCGTTACTTTTCAAATCTTCCACAGTTCTGAAATGAACAAACAAAGCACACTAACAATCAAATAAAAGAAAACACCCAAGTCTGTCGCATCTATTCACCTTCCATTTCATGGACTCTGACGTAATTCTTTATACACGTAGGCATTTTAAAAAGTAGAGTCCACAGGCCAGACGTGGTGGTGCATGAGTCCAAGACAACCAGAGTTCCACACAGATTGTCTCAGAACAGAATAAATACAACCAGAGCATATCCCACCACAGTAAGTTCTGGATTAACTGGTGCATTTTTTTTTTTTTATTTCTGGTTGTTCATAAAATATAATGTGTCTTCTGGGGGAAAGAAGTATTTTAAGACAAGACTTCTCTGTATAACCCTGGCTGTCCTGGAACTCACTCTGTAGATCAGGTTGGCCTTGAACTCAGAAATCTGCTAAATAAGATTTATTTATTTATTATGTGTGCAAACAGTGTTCCACCTGCATGTCAGAAGAGGGCACCAGATCTCATTGTAGATGGTTGTGAGCTACTATGTGGGTGTTGGGAGTTGAACCTGAGTTCTCTGGAAGACAGCCAGTGCTCTTAACCTCTGAGTTGTCTTTACAGCCCTGCTATATGTCTTCATACACTTGGAAGGTAGGTGCAGGCAGATTCTTGTGAGTTCACAGTCATTTCAGAGAGTTCCAGGCCAGAGCTCCATGAGACACCATCCACCCGTCTACTGTCTACAACCACCACCACCACGAGCAAAATTGCACTTTAGATATGATGAACTATAATCCTCTTCTGCTACCCTACTGCTCTGAGAGGTTAACAAGAACTTTCTTGTAACATTTCTAGGCTCTTCTGGCTTATCAACTGTCAAAGCAAATGGCATTTTACCAATGGCCGTTCCTTCTCTCCTTAGCTGGCTCTCCCTCTGCCTGGAGTGAGCCTCTCTAGCTGCTTCAGTTCCTTCTAGGTGACTGATCCTCTCTATGGTGCCTTGGTTCTTTCTAGGTGCTGCTCGAACATCTATTGTGGAGGGACCATCGTCATTACTTGACATGCTGCTTATTCTAAACACTTGCTTACTTCCCAGGACTCCACAATTTCCTCATGATGCTGTATAGAAAATCAGAGACTGTTAAATCTCTAACATCACAGTCCCCTGACTCCTAAACCGATGATTCTCACTGAAGGCAGAATTGCTTCTACCAGCGGCACTCGCAGGAATCTTCTCCGAGAATAGGGCAGAGAGGTTTGGGTGTAGGCTGGGGTAGAGGCTCCACAGCTAGGCGGAAGCAGTTTCGCTGTTAAAGGGTACTCTATGAACATCACATAGAGCCCTTTCCTGCTGTGCTGAAGAGTTAGCAACAGAACAAAGCACTTCACACTTGCCTTCCTCTGTATCTCAGAAAATCGGGATTCTTTGCTAAGACCGGAGCATGAGTAAAGGAGGTCAAAACAATGGCATCTTTGAAAAAATGTCACATCCAGCAGGCGGTGGTGGCACACGCCTTTAATCCCAGCACTCGGGAGGCAAAGGCAGGCGGATCTCTATGAGTTCGAGGCCAGCCTCGTCCACAAGAGCTAGTTTCAGGACAGGCACCAAAAGCTACAGAGAAACCCTGTCTCGAAAAACCAAAAAAAAAAAAAAAAAAAAAAAAAAAAAAACAAACACCCCACATCCAAGATTGTTTTGAAGAGATGATGACTCAAGAAGGCCAAGAACAAATGAAGCTCAGGACATGGGTTCAAGTTACCAGCACCTGCATGATGATGGCTCACAACAATCCCTAACTCCAGTTCCAGGGGATCTGATGCCCTCTTCCAACCTCCAAGGGCACTAGTGGCACACAGACACACATGCAGGCAACACACTCACACACATAAAATTAATGAATCTAAATAAACCACATAAAGACACTGCACACTGATCCTAGGACAAAACCTGCAACACATGACTGCGCTGGGTAGTCTTCTCTGTTTTATGTTTTTGCTTTTTTTGTCAAGTTGACAGAAGCCAGGGTTATCTGGGGAAGGGGAACTTCAACCGAGGAAATATCTTTGTCAGATTGGCCTGTGGGGATTTTATTGATGACTGGTGGGTGAGGGTCTACTACTGTGGGTGGTGCCATCCCTGGGCAGATGGACCTGGGTTCTATAAGATCCATGCTCCTGCCTTAAGCTCCTGCCCCTATTTCCCTTCATGACGGGCTCTACTGTGTAAGCTAAACAAACCATGCTTTCGGTCACGATGTTTATCAGTGGCCACACACAGCAAAAGGGACTGAGCAGACGCAAGGTTATCCTAGATTATCTGGCTGGCCCAGAGAAAGCACAGAGTCTTTACAAGAGAGAGAGAGGGTAGGAGGATATGGAGATGAGGCAATGAGGCCGGACAAAAGGATTTCTGGAGACACTCTATTACTGATTTTGAAAATGAGCTGTGTCTAGAAGCAAGACAGTAGGAAGCCTCCAGAAGCTGGAAAAAGTGAGGTAACATTCTCCACACTGAGTCTCCAAAAGGAACGCAACCCTGATTCCAGGACTCTGCATACAGAACATAGAGACACTGTGCTAATGTTATTCGCTTTGGGGAAGCCAAAGGAAACCCATGCAATGACTTACATGGTTAGAGACACCACATAAAGGAACAGGCACAGGCACTGGCCTGCATATGGTGAAGATCCAGTCAGTTTGGGGATGACTGCTGGCAGCCCAAGGCCGAGCGGCCCCACAAGCAGGGATAAAGGACTCACCGCTCACAAGGCTGGAGGATGGTGGGGGAGAAACAAGACAGCCTCGAGGTCTTGAAGGAAGGCAATGAACCATTAGTTCCAAGGAAACAGAGGGGTTTACCATTACCAACATACAACACAGGCTAAGCTCATGACCTCCCAGGGCCTCCTATCTGGAAGTCAGGGTAAAGGCTCAGACCCAAATGGCTCAAAGGACAAGTCTGGAAGACTGTAATTATGCCATGGACCCCTACCTTTAAGTCCGAGGACCTCGCTGGCAGAAGCAGTTCACATAATGACCTTCCTGAGAAGATAGCCTTGCAGGGTAAAGGCACAATGCCGCACAATGCCCTGCCCACCCTACCCTACTACCCTTTAGCATCTCCAAAACCACAAAAGTCAGAACAATGACTGCCTTGGAAAGATGACAAAATCAGATGTCTGAAGGCAGCAAGATCTGTTCCATTATTAGCTTTGTACTACGGGCCAGGAACCAAGCATCTGGCAGAGCTAGAGACAGGACCTGGTGCAGGCTGTGAGGAGGGCATGCCTCTGCTCAGTCTTCCTGCCAGGGCTATGGGCACCAACTCCAGGTAACTCTGACCCCTGCTCCTGTCATAACTCTTCCTCTACTCTTCCGTTCCCTCCTTACAAAGGCCTGTGGGGACAATGGCTCCTCCCAGATGAACCAGGAAAATCGTCTTATGTCTGCCAAATCATTTTACCACCTGATGTCTGCAGGTGGTAGGCCTAGGACGAGAAGGTCTTTGCATTGTCACGTGGGAACACATGTGCAGCAATGTGTGGAATGGACGCTAAGGACACTTGATGAGCAGATGAGTAAAGTGGCAGTGTTTCTATGGGAACCAAGTTCACTGTCATAACTGTACCCACCAGAGACTCTGGACTCAGTATCTGAATGGCAGGGAGGGGTCCGAACAGTGAGCCCAACCACCTCAGCAAAATCTGGGATTGACAGTGACCTAGCTCAATTGCAAGGTATTCAAAACTAAAGGAGACTGAAATATTAATGGAATTTGCCATATGAGATTTCCTCAGGGCACCCACTGATGGAGGAGAGTTATCTGTCTATGTTTCTTTCATTGGTTAATTAATAAAGAAAACTGCCTTGGCCCTTTAAGAGACAGAAAATTAGGTAGGTGGAGTAGACAGAACAGAATTGTGGGAACAAGGAAGTAGAGTGGGGGAGACGCTTCAGGCAGTCTCCATGAGGAGTCTCCATGCTGCTCCTCTCCGAGATGGACGCAGGTTAAGATCTCTCCTGGTAAGCCACACCTCGTGGTGCTACCCAGATTACTAAATATGGGTTAAAGGAAGATGTGAGAGTTAACCAATAAGAGGCTGAAACTATGGGCCAGGCAGTGTTTTAAAAGAATACAGTTTCCGTGTAATTATTTCGGGTGTAAAGTTAGCCGGCGGCCGGGTGGCGGGACGCAGCCCCGCCGCTTCACACTACACACCCACCCTTCCTGAAACACATATACACACAGACACACACACACACACTCACACGCAGCTTATATCATACCACTGAATCTCCAAAGGGCACAATACTGTTATTGGTACTGAAGATGTCCAGTGGGGTCAGTGGGAGTCATGGGATCTCAGATGACAATCTATCCCAAGGGGAAGAAATACTCTAATCCATAATCATAGCTTGACATTTACAAAAACCTCTTTTTGTAACTCATTTTTAATCTTCTCATCTTATTTGCTTATTTTGTGTGGGGACAGAGGACACCTCGCAGGGGTCAGCTCCTTTTTCCTACACTTTGGGTCTGGGCACTAGGCTGAGAGGGCCAGGCTTGCTGGCCACTTTCTTCACCCACTGTGCCACGTCCTCAGTCTTTAGTGGCTGCTATTGAAAGTGGATAAAATTAGCCAGGGTGAAGAAAACATGAGAAAGATGAACAAGCATGGATGGCTTCAAAAGCCCAAAACCACACAGGGCATATATCATATCAGCTAGCTATAGCATCCAATGCAATTCAGCTAGAAAATGTAGTAAGAGTCAACCCCACCCCAAAGTGTAACTATAAAAAACTGTGAATGAAATAATGCTAAGCTAGGCATGCTTCTAATCCCAACAACGTGGTGCATGTGTGTCAGGGAGGGGGTACTCAGAGGCAGGTGGATCTCTGTGAGTTCAGTGAGTTCCAGGGCTATAAGTTAGACTCTTTATCAAGGGGGAAAATGTAGGTGAATCTATTACTGTGAGTCCAATTTACCACCCAGCTCTGGGAAGCTATTGGGTCCATGCTGCCAACTGAGTCTGCCTCTCATAAACTCCATTTACATGTTCTGTAGCAGAGCCTCTTAAAGGAGCTGCACCCATGTTAGCCACTAGTACCAAAGAAGCCTTCTCTTAAAGGAGCTGTGCCTCTATTTGCCCTTAGTTTTGATTATCAGGAAGCTGTGTTTGGCTCCAATTTATAAGTTTAAAAACTTTAAGCTTTCCTCAGGTTTTATGTGGGCGTTTTCTCAAGTTTTTTGTGGATGTAGATGCCCCACATTGGGTGCCATTTGTAGGTGGAGTTTCTCTGTCAGGGCGACTGCTCCCAAAGAGCCATTCAGAGTCGTATTATTAATTATAAATGCTCAGCCAATAGCTCAGACTTATTATTAGCTAACTCTTACACCTTAAATTAACCCATATTTCTTATCTGCATTCTGCCACATGGCTCGATACCTTTTCTCAGTACGACAAATTCATCTCCTCTCTGTGTCTCCTCCAGATTCTGAGAGACTCCTTCTCTTCTCCTTCGTGCTCTTTGTTCTGCAAGTTCCACCCAACCTCTACCTGTCCAGGTACTGGTCATTCAGCGTCCTTATTAACCCAATCAGTGACACATATTCACACAGTGTAAAGGAATATTCCACATTTGTCTGTCAGATATACTAGGCCTGTAAGGCCAAAGTTGGATAACCCAACATTACTGAAGAACTCTGGGTGACTGTCGAGGCAGTTACCTGTTTCTGTCATCTCATAATTTTGGAAGTCACTTGCTCTGAACTTCTTGTTTATTCAGATAATATATCCTTCTCGGGTCTTTGATGGGGTTGAAGATGAGACAGCTATAGTAACAGTTCTCTCTAATAATGGTAGAAAGTAAATTAGATACGAAACTCTGGACTTTCCAGGAGAGGACAGCTGGTGGAGTATTTTCTCTATTTTGCCAAATACAAATGGACTAGATATTGCAATTCTAATTCTTACTTGATAACTGTTTTTATTGTATATCATTTTACTATGTTAAAGTTAAAACCTTCCCCTTTTTTCTGGTTTTTCGAGACAGGGTTTCTCTGGTTGTCCTGGAACTTGCTCTGTAGACCAGGTTGGCCTCAAACACACTGAAATCTGCCTGTCTCTGCCTCCCAAGAACTGTAATTAAAAGCATGAGCCCCCATTGTCTGGCAAAACCTTCCTTTTTAATTAATCAAAAATGGGAAAACGGGGAATATGCCTTCACAGTGTGTAAAATATAAAATTTAAGAATTAGCTAATAACAAGTCTGAACTATCGGCTGAGCATTTATAATTAATAGTCTCTGAATGGTTATTTGAGAATATCTGCTGAGGCACAGATAAACTTCACCTACAGAGGAAGGAGGGAGGGAGGGAGAGGGAGAAGGAGAGAGAGAGAGAGAGAGAGAGAGAGAGAGAGAGAGAGAGAGAGAGAGAGAGAGAGAGAGGGAAAGGGAAAGAGAATGTGAGATACTGACTGACACAGCCAAGGAGACCTTGAACTTTGTCTCCACCTCACAAGTGCTGAGGTGCCAGAGAAGTATGCCACCATGCCCAGTGTCATAGCTTTGTTATAGCATATTATTATAAATGTTCTATTTTGTTAGTAGTTGTTAATCCCACAGTGTACTTAATTCATCAATCTGTATCATAAATATGTATCCATAAGAAAACATTACAAGTAAGGTTTTGTAGCATTTATGGTTTAGGCATCCATTAGTGGTTTCAGACTTCTGTTTAATGCTGATGTAGACAAGACAGCAGGTGGGGCTGGAGACGGAGCAGTGGTCAAGCACTGCTGCTCTCAGAGATTAGCATCCCACCTCCAGCACCAACATCGTGACTCCATGGTGAGAGGATCCAATGCCCTCTCTGGCCTCTGAGAGTACCATGCTCAAGTATGGTACACATATACACGCAGACAATACACTTATATACATAAAATTAAAACAAATCTTGAAAACAAAAACCCAAAACCCTGGGGCAAGAGTGGTGGCTCAGGGGTTATAAACACTGTTGATCTTGCAAAGGACTTTTGTAAATTTCCCAGCACCTACATGGTGCCACATTCACATGTAATTCCTGCTCCAGATCTGATACCTTCTTCTGACCTCCATGAGCACTGCACACATGTGGTACACAGACATACATAAAGGAAACACACTCATATATATCAAATAATATTAAATAAGTCTTTAAAAAAAGAATCTAACAAGTTCCTTTAAAAATTTATAGCTGGGGGGCTGGAGAGATGGCTCAGAGGTTAAGAGCATTGCCTGCTCTTCCAAAGGTCCTGAGTTCGATTCCCAGCAACCACATGGTGGTTCACAACCATCTGTAATGGGGTCTGGTGCCCTCTTATGGCATGCAGGCATACACACAGACAGAATATTGTATACATAATAAATAAATAAATAAATAATTTATAGCTGGGCTGGAGACATGGCTCAGAGGTTAAGAACACTGGCTGCTCTTCCAGAGGTCCTGAGTTTAATTCCCAGCAACCACATGGTGGCTCACAACCATCTATAATGGGACCTGGTACCTTCTTCTGGTGTCCAAGCATACATGCAGGCAAAACATTGTAAATAAATAAAGATTGAAAAAATATATTTATAAGCCAAGCAACTAAAATAAATGTATAAAAAAGAAAAAGGACTGTGACCATCTACAAACAACACAATTATATGTGGAAACCGAACTTTTAAGAATCTACAGAGTCGCTGGCCAGTGGTGGCACATGTCTTTAAACTCAGCACTTGCGTGGATCTCTGTGAGTTTGAGGTGGGTCAGGTCTACAGAGTGAGTTCTAGGTCAGTCACAGCTACAAGAAAAAAAAAAACTTGTCTCAGAAAACAAACAAACAAATGAGCCTAGAGTCAATGAGAGTAAAAGTCGGGAACATATAGTTATAGATATTCAATACCAGCTTCTCTGACAGCTGTACCGGACCAGAACCGAGGTTGCTTGAATGCCTGTCCAACTAATGCCTGTTCCTGGGATATTATTTGCTTGCAGAAGCTGGAGCATCAGGAAAGCTGATTTGATGACTGACAACTGGAGCTGCTAGTCAGACACAGAAAACAGGGCAAAGGGGGATTCCATGTTTCCTTGATTACCACAGAAAACAGGGTTTGACAGTCCAGGACAAGAAGGTACGCCGAGAAGGCAGGAGCTCCTCAAACTGGTTTCTGGTAATCTTCACACCCAGTGGAAAGCTTTTAGCAAGCACATCCAGAAACGAACACCAAGGGCTCAGAGATCAACCTATGCACCACTTTATCACATACAGAACACAGGACGAACGGGAGGCACCAACACGGTAGCAGAGGCAGATAGAATACCGCAATGTATTAGATCTACTGACCACAGTAGACAGCTTGTGCCTAAGAGGCAGCAGTAACAGTAACCAGTGCCAGGGCAGGGCAGGAATCACGGCACATACCTGTTGAGCTCTCGGATGGCTCGTAGTCTGCGGATGTAGCGACGACAACTAGGCAGAATAGAGAGGTGGTGAGCGTGCAGGGTGAGAAAGAAACATTCCGTAGGGAATTTTGGCTCAGAAAATGGAGGCTGATCTCCATCTAGAATAAAAGCAACAACAGGAATCCTTAACTAAAATCAATTACAAGCCTTAAGGAAAGCGTTCTATTCTGAAGGAAAATCGGTGAGGAATACTTTCTGTGTGCATGTTTGTGATGTAAGGACATATTTTGCATTTGCATACGTGAAATTGTCTTATGTCTTTCTACAGCTTATTTTTTGAGACTGGTTGCCCATGTCACTGAACTCAGATATTACCAACTGACAAGCCAGACAGACAATGACTTGGATCATCCTGTCTTCTTCCACCAGTGCTGGGAGCAATAGATGTGCACCACCATGCCCAGAGTTTATGTGGCTGCTGGGAAGCTGAGCTCACGTCCTCACACTTGCATGGCAGCGCTTTCCTGATCAAGGGAGCCCTTCTGCAGTCCAGGCATTTTCATTCTTAGTTCTGGCTGTCATGGAACTCTATATAGACCAAGCTGTCCTTGAACTTACAGAGATCTACCTGTCTCTGCTTCTCTGGTGCTTAGATTAAAAGCACACAACACTATAATCAGCCTCCAAGAATCACAAACTCATGTGACACTGTAAGAAAAACAAATCCCTACAGTTAAAGTAGGTGCTTCAGTTAAAGGCCCTGTACCCTGTCTTAGCTGATTAGATGTTTATATAGATCAACCTTTTATGATATGTCTTCCTAATATATCTTACAAAATCATCTTCATATCCCAAGATGTACATATCATTTCAATCTGACAATAGTATTAGGCATATTAATCCACCACAGTCATTTTCCTACATGATTGCTTTCCTACTTTCTAGTCTAGGAAGAACTATATACTTTGAACATCAACTTCTGGAGTATAGGCACAAAGTAGAATTACAGAGAGAGTATCGTTACATAGTAGGTTTTTGGTTTTGTTGTTTGTTTGTTTGTTTTGCAGTTGTTTTGGTTTGGTTTGGTTTGGTTTTGGTTTTTCCATACAGGGTTTCTCTGTGCAACAATTCTGGCTGCCCTGAAAGTTGCTTTGCAGACCAGGGTAGCCTTGAATTCACAGAGATCCGCCTGCCCCTGCCTCCTGAGTACTAGGATAAAGATGTGTGCCACCACAGCCCAGCTACATATGTAGTAGTTTTTAATCAGTACATAACGACTCATTTATAGGGTAGAGTTGATATTAACGCATGTGTATAGAATGCCATAGTTAAATCATTCGAGCATTTATCCTAGCTTTGTGCTGGAAACAGTCACACCCCCTCTGCAGCTTTTATGAAACACGCACTGAGCTACTGCTGACCACTGCTACCCTGCTGTGCTAAAGAACATTGGGGTGATTTCTCCTACGCAACTGTGCCCTTAACCAGTTGCAGTGCTTCAGAGGCAGTCTTGCTGCTTAGGAGACTGAGGCAGAAGGGTTGCTTGAGTCTAGGAACTTGAAGCTAGCATGGGCAACACAGGAAATCCTTAACTCAAAAACTAAAGCAACCCAGTCCACTGCTGCTCTATCACCATCCTCTGTGTGACTCCCTTTTCCCTTCAACAGTGTTATAATTTTATAATATTCCCAGAATTCATTTTAAGTTGAGGAAACCAATTTATTAAACAACATCTATTTCTTTCTTTTCTTGGTCTTGTAAGGTAGGATCTTACTGTGAAGCCCACACTGGCTTTGAACTCGTGATTTCCCTACCTTCTTCCCGAGTGCTGGGGTTATAGGTATGTACTAAGTAAGACTGAGCACCAAGTGATTACTTTCCTAAAAGGTGTACATTTGATCATGGCATTTCCCTTTCCAGGTAAATAGGAATTCATCTTACTCCACACATAATTTTCAAATATTAAAAAAAAAAGTGGCAGGGGGTTTTGATTTTTGCAATTACAAATATATTTTATGCTACCAAGAAGCAAGATAATTATCATTACACCTTAAAACAGCCATATTTTCAACTGCCACAATGCAACATAAAATCTGTCATACAGTTGCTGTTATCGAGTCTTCTCTTTCTTGCCCATCTGCTCTATGTATCTGTGTTCAGTATTCAAGGAAGAAACTTCACTATGTTAATTTTAACTATGCATCTCTGTCTCCCAGAGCCATGCAGATGAAAGAGAGGTGACCCAGCAATGAACACGGCACTCACAGAGCTCAGCCAGCCACTCATTCACATCCTCCATCGTTGCATTTATCCGTGTCTCATCGTTTGGGAGATTAATCCGACATTTTGGGTGGAATATGTAAGTGGGGTCAACTGTTTCTAACTTGATCTTTGTACTTAGCTGCTGCAGGACCCAAAGGAGATTCAGCATAAAGCCATCGGTGGACACCAACCGATCATCTGCCTGGGACACAAGGTGAAAGCAATTCAAACGACTGCTAAGTACAAAACAAAAAATTGTTAAGTACAAATTTCTATGAAAGCACATGGGGCATTCCAATATGACCACTCCCTAAAGTCAGTAACAGGACGTGTGGTGACCACTGTCAATCAGCTAGCAGATGCCAGCCAAGCAAGGTCCCACCTATCCACTACCATGTCCTCACTGACCTCTGCAATAACCTCCAAGTGCATAACACAATTCATAGTTAGAGAGGGAGTGAAGGTCAGAGAACTGGGAAGCAAAAACAGAACAAATGTAGCTTCCGTTCTCGTCCCTATTTCTCAGGAACATCAATCAGCACAATGAGCTGCACCCCCATGTGACAGCTTTGTCATGTAAACAATGAGCACAGACCCACGTGAGTAACTAAGAAGCCATTAGAGCTGAGTGGCCACTGTATACTAGGGACTATTCTAATGCTTTACGTAGAAGCAGCCCACAGGTCAGCGGTCACTCCTAACCCCGTTCATCAAATGGAGACCCCGAGGCACAGAGAAATGCAGGTGTGGCCGACTTACAGACCACATGCAGCTGAGGCCAGCTATGAATGTGGCCCAACATAAAACTGTGACTCACATAAAACAGGGTGAAATTTCTGTGTGATCTCCTTTGACTGCATGGTTCTTGGGTGCTGAGCTCCCGACGGCACCAAGTGACAATGTCAAGGGACTGGACACAGCAGACACTCTAAGCAGCACCAGAAATCACTGGGCTTCTGCTCTTTTCTATACTTTTATTATTTTGCTTACAAGTTCATTCTATTAATAATAATCTGGAATTTTTAATTTCCTTGCTCTTACCATGAGCAATGTAGGTCTTCTTCAGGCTTGCTCCTGACCGCATCCCTGTGATCTCCTGTCTGACGCCCCTCCCCTTCAGTGGATTCCACTACCGTCCTTGCCGAGAGCCCTGACCAGACTCAAGCCCAGCTTCTTTTTCACCTGCACATTTGCCCCCAGTCACAAAGGCCTACGTCCTGGCTCACAATGAAGCTGGCCCATTTCTGCTCTAATACCGTATAGGTACTGTGTATGTTCTAGCCTTATAACGACAGGCTCCTCAGTCAAGGCTTTGATACAATGCCACCTCCTCAGAGAGGCTACCCTGTTACCTCATCAAAATTCACTCCTGTACCTTCCTTCTGGAACTCCACAGACACTCCCAAACCTGCGCACTTCCATCTCAGACTCTACTGCTGTCTGGAATACTGAGCTTGCATGTCTACTTCCTACCAGAGAACTCAGGATCCACACAAGTGGGAGGCTCGCCTGTCTTGTCGCACGCTGTCTTCCTGATCCCCAGCTGCATTAAGTCTGAGCAAGAGGTTCAATGAACACCTGAGACATTAGGGGGACTCGTACCTGCATCTGGGCTTTCTTCATATTGGCATTGACGATGGCCGCCATGTAACTGAGAGCTGCTTCACGAGTTTCGCCATTTAACAACACACTATGCAGAATCTTGAAAAGCTCTTGCTGAATTATTTTCAAAAAGAAAAAACAATTGACTTCTTTTTTACTTTGAGATTAGCCTACCGCTCCCCTTCCTCTCCCACACCCATTCCTTGTAGGAAAGCCAAGACAGTCAGCACATAGAAGTGTGTGTGAGAAAGCAGGAGGACCACGGAGGGCAGCAGCATGCAGTGGGGAGGATGCTGAGCAGCCACAGGTTTAATAAACCAGCCTCTGTCACTCCCGTCCCATGACCAATATGGCTTCAATTCGCAAAGGCACTTCACATTTACAGTTTAGGACAAGAGACATTTTAACTGTATTTGGCGCCAGCAAAGGGTGCCACACTATCAGCTTTTGCTCATCCTCATGGCTTCCATGGCTATGGCAAGATGGAAAGTACGGCCACTAGACGTCACTCCAGCCCTCAGCGACAGACCCAGAGAAACGGCATAGCTGGGCTTCAGTCATTACTCATGTCACAGTGGGGCCCTGGGAGACACCTTGACTGTGCCCTCGAGGTGCTGGGCCTGGGCTCCATCTCTGCCCTGAAGCAGCAACAAGAGCTGACAGCAATGAGCTGAGCTCAACACGGAGCATCTTCCTTGTAGAACATCTGCCTTCTGTGACGCGAGAGACCCGGGCAGCACTGATCCATGAAACAGGCTCTCTTCCCCCAGGAGGCCCTCGCCTCTGCCTTCCCTTCTCAACACCTACCCGTCCCAGCTCCAGGTAATGCTGTAGTGACTGGCTGACTACACGGGTGTTCTCCAGGGTAATGGTGGGCCCCGAGAAGTATTTCTCAACCACTTTTGCCTGGAAGGAGACGGGAAATACTCAATCAGCATACAGTGACCACCTGGGAAGGGCTGAGCAGGCGTCAAAATGTGTACTCACATCGTCCTCCGCGAAGACCGAGAAGCTAAAGAAGGGCCCTAAGTAGGAGAGTCTCTGCAGCTCCCGCCCAGAACCAGGGCTTAAGGACTTCGGCAACCACAGAGGCAAAGAGGCGACCTAGAGACAACACAAAGGGACCCATCAAACAGCTGAGGGAGATGGTGTGGGAAGAGCCCAGAGTGCCCAGCAATCAGCTATATAGGTAGTTCTGGCCATCAAGCACCCCCAAAATATAAAGTACAAGTCAGGTTGCTTTTAATATTTTTTGACCTCTGATAGTAGGTGCTCTCCAACTTCCACACTTTTATAACAAGCACTTTACGTTTTTTATTGATTCTTTCAGAATGTCGTGTGTGTAGTTTGACATTTCTTCCCACTGTCCTTTTTTTCTCCTCTGCTCTCCCCAATCCCTTTTCCCCAGCACTGCTTCTGTTCTCGTGCGATTTTTGTGTAGCACACTGCACCTGAGCAAAGACATTGGCCTGAGCACGAGCGGGTGCCACCACTGCAGCAAGGTTCCCGCAGCAGCGGGCAGACCACTGAGAACTATGACTCCCCCAAGCCACTACCTGCCTACCAAAGCTCAGGACACTCCTAAGTGAAGCTTGCAAGACCTGTTGTGATGTTCCTCAGAGGATCTGCTCATTTCCCACAACACCTGCTATTCTTGCTGTAGAGCACTTATCCCCCAGAAAAGCAAAGGAAATATGTCGGCACAGAAGACACCACGTAGAACAGTGATTTACAACACGAGGGCATACCGCCACCCCGCCTGCCTCTATTCAAATGTCCTTCACGAGAAGTCTGTAGCTGACACTACTTGTCCTCTGCGTGGTGACAGAGTCAGCTCATGGTTTCACCACGCAACACTTACCAAACTGCACACAGGGTGTGTCTTCCCAAACTTGGTTTCACAGAGTTCACCTAGTGCCTAGAAATAAGACAGAACAGAATCACTGGGTATGTTCTGTTTCACACTGCGGTCGTGTGTGACAGCAAGGGACATTTTCCACTGCAAATGCTTGATGATGCTCATTATGAGGGCATCAGCTTCACTGCTTTCCTCACTTAGTAAGGAACACACATGAATGGCAAGACAAAACAAAAAGAACACACACAAAAATGGGTGGCAGTGGCGCACGCCTTTAGTCCCAGCACTCAGGAGGCAGAGGCAGGAGGATCTCTGTGAGACCTGTTAGAGGCCAGCCTGGTCTATGGAGTCCCAGGATACCCAGTGCTACATAGTAAGACCCTGTCTCAAACAAAACAAAAGCCTTTGTGGGAAGGGGGAAAACATGATAAAAAATATACTGCATGAAAGAATATTTAAATAAAAAGTATTTAGGGAACGGAGCACACAGAGAACAGCTGGAATCACTTGGACACTCTGGTGTCCTTTCCAAAGGGTGTGAACATAGTCTTAAAGACTGAGTTTTTGCTTCGTGTCATTTCGTAACACGAGATTTGTTGCATGGGCTGTGTGTGCTAATCCTGCCAGGGCTTTACCCTAGACCCAAGAAGCTACCAGATGCAGAACACTTAAAGGATGACATGGCCGCCGGCATGAGCAGGTGCGGTGACTCTTCTTCAGTGCTGCCTTCATTCTGTACCAGTCAAGACCACAGTTTAGAGGAAGTTCATCAAGCCACAACGAATATGAAATTAGTCTCTCCGTGACTTAGACAGAAGCTGCTTACCAGCCATCGAGCCATGAACAGATGCAGTGACGTCACTGAAACAGAGGACTGCTGAGGCGTGCAAGTTCTCGCTGTACAGCGTAGGATACCTCACTAACACAATAGGGAAAGCCTAAGACAATGTCACCACCAGGCAGCACACCATCCACAAGGGAAGACAAACTCTGGAGGCAACCATTTATTGTTGCTGTTGTTATTGTGTGTGCGTGTGCTTCATTCAGATGAGACTTTGCTATGTTCCCCTAACCTCCTAAGTGCTGGTTCTGCGGACATATGCCACATGCCCAGTAGCATCAGCATAAAAGACAACTCCAGCAATCACAGCATAGAACAAAGCAATAATCTAGCAATTTCTGCGCTAGCTGCAGCAGCCTTCCTCTTCCTGCCCATTTCCAATCTCCGCCTCACTTCCCTCTCTGCCCTTTAGATGCACCCTCATTATTGTACTGGCATCAACAGCAGGTCCCAATTAAACCACTGTCTACCACAAAGGATGCTTCTGTCGTTCATGAGGACATTTTGTTGATATGTCACTACATGCTCTTCATTGGAACACTAAACTACTCCAGACCAGGGCCGAGAAGTCAACAGTTCCAAAGAAGCGTTTACACGACCATGAGGGCACAGGCAGCACCGACTGAAAACCTCAGCTGAAACAGTGACAAACTCCCACGTCCCCTCTGTCCTTGCCACACAGTTTATAGGAACCCGAGGAATATGACTGCAACACAAAGTCTCAGAAACAAGATCCGCATTTTTATTTATCTACTTTCTTGGTGGTTTTTGTTGTTGTTGATTATCGTTTTTTGAGACAGGATCTTACTATGCAGCCCAGGTTTGCCTGGAACCCACCATGAATTTCACGCTGGTTCTCCCAACCCAGCCTCTTGAGTGCAAAACTACAGTACACCTGGATCTAACTTCTTTATTTACCTGCTTTCCTCCACTCAGGGATAAACTTGAGCTCCTGATCCTCCTGCTTTGACAGACCTGGCTCACTCTGTAGCCTAGGCTGGCCTAGAATTCACTGAGCAGCTGATCCAGCCTTTAATTCACAATTAGCTTTCTGGCCTCAGATTTTCAATGGCTGGGCTTATGTGAGCTACCAGACGTGGCCAAGCCTCACACTCTCATTCCTTGAGGACTTTCACCCTGCTGATGCTGCAACAGTTCTAAGTCACCCTTCTGTCACCTTTGTGAGCATTTATCACAGTATACAACTCTCAAGATATTTTGCTATGATACAGCTTTTACCATGACTTATTAACAGCCCAAAGCAGCAGTTCTCAACCTGTGCGCCATGAGCCCTTTTCACCTAAGACCATTGGAAAACACAGATATTTATAGTATAATTCATAACAGTAGCAAAATTACAGTTATAAAGTAGTAACAAAAATAGTGTCACAGTTGGGGGTCAGCACAACATAAGGAACTGTGTTAAAGTGTTGTGGTGTCAGGAAGGTTGAGGACCACTGTGTTAAAGGGTCTCAATGTTGGAGGCTGAGGACCACTGTGTTAAAGGGTCTCAGCGTCAGGAGGGCTGAGGACCACTGGGTTAAAGGGTCTCCACGTTGGAGAGGATGAGAAGCATGGCTCTAAGGGAAGAGAGCTTGTTTCCCGAGCTCTGTGATCTGGTACCATTACCAGATACCAAGGCATCAATAGCATAACAGAATCAAATCAATAGAATGAGTACAAGGAACAAAGTATCAATTTCTCTATGATCAATTTATACAAAGTTGTAAATACACATAGAGTAACTGAGTTTCATGGCTTGGCGGGTTTTCCATTACAATTCTGTAACAAAAAGAAATACCTGAAGGCATGTCTCCCAAAACTCCAAAGAAGCAAATTCTAAACAAAAGAGTCTCTTGTTTTTTAAATTTTTTGAGACAGGGTCTCTCTACAGAGCTCTGGTTGTTCTGGAACTATGTAGACCAGGCTGTCTTGGAACTCTGAGATCTGCCTGCCTCAGCCTCCCGAGTGCTGGCATTAAAGGCAGTGCCACCATGGCTCTCACAAGCACAGCAATGGTTTACGACAGCTGCGCCCCCAGTGGAAATCTAGCTAAAGACTCTGCCCATAATTTCTGCTTGTTTTGAGCACCTTGGGGCATCAGGCACATCTCTGTTTTGAAGAAAATACTACAGATGAAACGCACGGCTTCACAGATTCACTGTGCCTGGTACACAGAGATAAACTGTATTACTTCACAGGTAGAACAGTGCCCTTTGACCTTACCCCTGGTAATCTGTTTCTGTGGGGGAGAGGTAGGGATGGGTGTTCGCAAGGATGCACGTGTGTGCTCACGTGGGTGGAGGGACGGGAGTGATGTTGAGAATCTTCCACCTTATTCTCACTGAGGCAGTCTCTCCATCAAACTCCCAGCTCAGCAACAATGGCTAGTTTCTCTAGCTGGCCTGATCCAGGGATCCTCCAGCGCCACCTTCTAAGGCTAGAATGACAAGCAGGGCACTCGACACACCCAGATTGATGTGGGTTCAGGCTTCCTGCTTTTCAGGCAAGCACTCTGACTACTAAGTCATCTCCCTAGGCTCTATTCATAGGTTAGCATGTTCACTTAGTGTGAGTATGTGCGCATATGTGTGTAAGCAAGTAAGCACACACATGCCATAGCGCATGTTGGGAAGTCAGAATAAAACTTTCAGAGTTGGTTATTGTCTTCCACCTTGTTTTGGGGCAGAATCTCTGATTTCTGTCACTGCACTTTGGTATTCCAAGCTAGTCGGCCCATGAGCTTCTGGCCAATTGTCCTGTGTCCACCTCTGACCTTCCCCGAGACGTACTGGGACTACAGTTACAAGCCCCCATATCTGGCCTTTTATGTGCAGCCACAGGAAGCAAACTCAAGTCAGAGGATCATGTGGCAAATATTTTAGCCTGCTGAGCTAGCTCTGGCTCAGTAAACAAGATTTTCCCCTAGCTGGGCACAAGCACACACAACTGTAAGCCAAGCACTTAAAAAGCAGAAGGAGGTTCATGAGTATAGGGCTAGCCTGGGCTACACAGGAAGATATTAAAATGGTTTCATTCATTGGGGATTTTTAAAAAAAGATTTATTTTCATTTATGTGCACATGTGCATATGCCTCCTGAGTGCAGGTACTGTAGGCCAGAAGAGGGCAAAGTTCATGGGCCTGGAGTTACAGGCAGTTTTGCAAACCAAGCCCAGGTTACATAGAAGAGCAGCAAACACTCATAACTGCTGAGCCACCTCTCCAGCCCCAATCTGCTGATGCTGTTTTTCCATCTATTTTTACTGTGTGTGTGTGTGTGTGGATATAGAATGTATGTGCAAGAGAGAGGAGAAGTGGTACTCTCCCTCATCCTTACATGGGTTTAGACTTGCACAGCAAACATTTTAAGATGAGCCAGACTCTTAAGGGTTTCTCTTTGAAATCCCAAGTATGGTTTGTTTGCTGTTCTGAAAATTAGCAAGTTGTCCCCAACAGTGACGCTTTGTGCTAGCAATCCAGGCTGGCAAAGCATACTGGCATTAGAGCACACTCACTGCCATCTGGGACTGGCAGGGGTGGAGTGCGGACGGCTACAAAGCACTCAGGTAGCTCAGCACACAACTGCATTCCTTCCGGCCCCACCAGGCTCTCAGGCTTTACTCGTGAATGTGGGATTAGTCTACAAGGTCACTGCAGCACGTGAAAGGTGGGGGCGGTGGAACCAGAATCAACATCTTCAGCCCTGAAGACATGAGACTGTCTCAAAAACTAAAACATTTGAAAAGAAGACTGAACAGAGATCTAAGAGAAAGTATCTTTTACCATGAGGGGATATTTGAAGTAGTCACTGTCGAGAGAGCACTCCTTGGCAGCCAGAGCCAGGCCTTGTAAAACAGGGATAAAGATCTGTAAGAAAGAAAGGCACAAACATTAGGCTGAAGGCAAACAAAGCATGCCGGACAAGGTACTGGGGCCTCGGGGCTGGCGCTCCTGCGCCTCCCCCAGGAGAAACCTTTCCACATAAAGGACTGCAGAAATTCTGGAGTGCTGACATCACTCAAACTCACCACAGAGTGAAGGAGCTGAGTTTTCCAGAAAAGGATGTTGATGAGCACGAACACTCCAGAACACTCCAGCGGGACACTGACATTCAACAGCCAGCACAGGTAACTGTGAGGGGTCCCTGCCTCACTGCGGACATCTCAGCACCCTCCCTCCTCCCCGAGTTACTGATTAACACACACCTATGATCTGTAGGAAAAGTACCTAAGTGTTCCACCTTCTCCTCAAATCCACATACACTTCAAAACCAGTTTCGTTCTGTTTGTTACATTCAGCTTAACCGAGAACAAGGAGACAATTGATGAATGTTCAAACTGAAAAATAAATGATGAATAAGAATGCCTTACCTGCACACACAGTGTAATTAGTATAGTCACCTGATCTGGACACGGAAGGGCACAGAAACATACAAGGCTGGCACGATATGGTAACAGAGTGCAAGCCCTGCTCAGCACTGCCCCCCTCGAACGTCACAGCGCCCTGTCACTGAGCCACACAATAGGAGTGGGCTAAAACCCAAGACTAACAACATCGAGGGAAGAATGAATGAGCACAGCAGCTGGCAATCTGCACCATGAGCTGGAAAAGGAGCTTATGTGAAGCCACTAGAAAACCTGGACCTGCCCCTTAGGACACAGAGCTCATCCCAACACAGAGAACTTTCAGCAGAAGAGAAGACACGGGACCAAAAACAGTGCCCTAGATCACACGTGCCTGCGGAGCATTTTGCTCTATCAAAACAGCTCTGGGAGAGATCACCGTGGTTTCCATAACTGAGATATCAGGGTAGAAGTAATGTGCCTTCATAAGCTAGCTCAACGAAACGGGGAGTAACAGTCAGCACGGGAGCAGGAGATGCCAAAACTGCCTCCAAGAGGAAAAGGCAAAACAAGTTCTAAAATCCCACAGATAAATGCCATTAACTGTCCTTCTGAAAAATCTTTAGATACGCTTTAAGAAATACTTTAATTTTACTTTTTTTTAGTAGAGTATCCCCTTGTGCAGGTAAGAGCTTATTAGATAATAAGCAGGTAAGAGAAGAATAAGAATAAAATGTTTCCCAAACTACATCAAGGATTGTTATTGTTTCAATTTAACTTACTGTGTTGTGTAATGCGTGTATAAGTGGGTGTGTGACACTAAATGTGGAGGTCTCAGGGCAACTTTCGGGAGTCAGTACTACCCCTCTACTGTGTGTTCAGGGACCAACTCCAGGGCATCTGGCCTACACAGCAAGCGCGTTTCAAGCGCGTTTGCCCACGAAGGCAGCTAAAGCCTGGTGCCACGTTATTTTTGTACCTGCAACACTGCAAAGCACTCTGTTACTTTCCGGGTGAGTGCCTTGCAGTCTGCCTCAGCTGTGCGTCCTCAGGCTTACATTCGTAGAAAGCACCACCCAATATTAAAAGGAAAGTGGAGGCCTGGAGAGGACTTAGCAAATCACATCTGCCAAATTGTTAGGCAAAAAGGGAAGACGCGGCCCGACAAAGTCAGCAGCTGTTTCTGCAGGGCTTCTTTCCACATAAAACTCAAGTTTATCAATAACATAAGCATAACATGCCCATTTCAGGTGATTTTGGGCCTGATTTTTAAAACTACTCTGGTTTCTTCAAATGCTTTTATGGAAAAAAGTATTCATTAATACTGACCACACTTAAAGGCTGCTTCATTTACACCTCCTGAGACAATTTTTTTGTGCGCTGGAGTTCACTTATCTCCCTAAGGAGAGAGCTCGTGATGCTGCAGCTTTACTGTTTCTGCAGCCCACAGTTGACAACATCAGAGAGGGCACACCCTGAAACACAACTCTGCTTCTGAATGGTTCTTCCCCCCATTCAGATGAAGTCTCACTATGTAGCCCTGGCTGGCCCGGAACTTACTATGTAGACCAGGCTGGTTTCTAATTCATGGAGATGTAATAGGTTCTGACTGGTGAGTGCTGGGATTAAAGGCATTCACCACCACACCTGATGTGACCTGGATTGTGCTTTTACCAATATTTAAAAATTCAAAGGTCTTAAAATCAAGGCTTATGAATATACTAGCTATAAAACAAAGTCAAGGGAATCATGTCAACTGATAACATACACAGTGAAATCTAGGCAGCGGCATTTCCCACATTTGATGTTTTTATTTGTTTCCTTTTTAGCATGTATTAGTTATAAATGGCTCTTTATGGAATTTTAATACAAAAACATAATGTATTTTTATTGTATTGACCGCATTGCACTCCCATGTCTCCTTCCCATTTGTCCTTTCACTGTTTTCATATCCCAGTACCCCCCCTTTCATATCCCCGTACCCCCCACACACACACCTTCTTCTTCTGGCCCAATAAGTTTACTTAGGGCTACCTGAAGAAGCACGGGGGATCAGCTGTTCATAGGAGAACAGGCACCTTTATCAGTGGCTGTATCACTGGAGAAAGTATCTTTCCATCCCATCTCCCAGCCACCACTAACTGCAGAGTGGGGGCGGTGGAGCTGCATGAGTCCCTCCCCTACTCCATGACTCAGCGCAGATGCACATAGCTAAGAGGTGGAGTATCCACTGGCCGCTGTACCTGCTTGAACACCTCTTCATCCTGATGAGTGGTCCTCACCAGCTCCTGAATAAAGCCATATGGGAGGTTCCTGCACAGCATGTACGGCACGAGGAAGGACGGCTGCTGCAAGGACCTGCAGACCCAGGAGAAGCAAAGGCTGTGATGGAAGCACGTGGAAACACCATGGCCACACAGCCTACCCAGTCACGCAAACATACAACCTACCAGATATTCAAAGCATGACCTTTTCCAACACTGGTGATGTCTGGAATTTTAAATGAGACACCAGAAGAAATTACACAAGCAACGCTTTCTCTGTGGAGTCCTATCAAAGTCAAGAGTCAGGGCTGGGACTTCAGTGACAAGACACTTTACTAGCATGTGCGAAGCCCCAGGTCGGATCCTTGGCAATGAAAAATAAATAATAAACGCACCTAAAGTGAATTATGGGAATGAGAGAGATGGCTCAGTAGTTAAGAGCTCTTATAGAAAGTATGTTTGGTTTCCAGCACCCATGTGGTGGCTCACAACTGTTTTTAACTCCAGTTCCAGGAGATCCAATGCCTTCTTCTGACCTCCAAGAGCACCACGAGCACACAGCACACGCACACACACACACTCACACAAGCAAAATGCCCGTACACACAGTGAACCTAAAACTCCTTTAAACAATGAAAAAGAATTATTGTTCATTTATTTGTCTATGCCTCATCCACATTGAGGAAAAGAAGATTAGTAATCAAGCACTTTTTTTTTGTTAATTTTTTTTTGTTGTTGTTTATTTTGGTTAGTTTTCGAGACAAGGCTTCACTGTTCTAGCTGTCCTGGAACTCTATAGACCAGGCTGGCCTCGAACTCACAGAGATCCGCCTGCCTCTGTCTCCTGAGTGCTGGGGTTAAAGGCGTGAGACACCACTGCCCAGAATGTTACTTGCTTTTTAAAGACAAGAAATCACTATGGAGTCCAGTAGACTTCAAGCAATGCTCAACCTAGACCTCCCAAATTCTGGGATTAAAGACATGTGGCATCATACAGCTTAATTTTCCTTCATCTGAAAAGAATACAAAGCATAGTTATAGTACAGGGAATAGACAGAAAGGAAAAATGCAGTTTTTTCCAATTTTCCTTTAGCTATTTTTGCATAAAAAACAGCAAATGCAGGACTAGAGGGACTGATGCCAGTACAAAACAACACTGGCTGCTCTTCCAAAGGACCTGGGTTTCATTCCCAGTGCCCACATGGAGGCTAACAACTGTCTCTAACTCCAGATCCAGAGGGAGCCAATGGCTTCTTCTAGCCTCTGTGGCCACTGGGCATGCACATGATACACAGATTTACAAGCAGATAAAACACCCATACACGTAAAATAAAAAAATTTTAAAAATGCAATCTTTTACTAATGTTGAAAGCGATACAGAATTTTCTGAAACAGGCAAATCACAGAACTTTGGCCAATTTCCAAATCATTTCCCTACTACTGTATTTTATTTTATCTTGTTTTTATGAAGGGTTTCACCATTAAATCCAGGCTGGCCTAGAATTTACTGCATAGGCCAGACTGGCCTTGAATTGGTGGCGATCCTCTTGCCTCTGCCTCTTGCTAGGAATATAGGTATGTGGCCGCCCCCCCGACTATTCTCTAACACCCAGTAACAGAAACCAATGTGGAGACACATGGGACATGATCCTTCTGTCACAAACACACACTAACTTCAAACGCTAGGTTTTAAATTAAATTATTAATGTTCTGCTTTGGCTCTAATATTTCAAAAGCTACAAAGAACTCTTAAAAGGTAACTAACTTCTTTTCAAAAATATGCTCTATACTATTTAGAAGATGAAAACATTATTTCATTTCCACGGTATTCACGGAGGAAAGACTCAGGCCTTAGATGGATCTATTTTTATCTTATGTGTGAGTGTTTGTCCTGTATATATGTCTATGTATTACACCACATGTATACAGTGTCCTCAGAGGCCAGAAGAGGGCATCAGATTTCCTGGAACTGGGGTTACAGATACTATTACCCACCAAGTATATGCTGGGAATCGAAACCAAGACTTCATCCAGCAAGAGCAGCCAGTGCTCTTAACCACTGAACTATCTCTCCAGCCTGAGCTTTGAAGACTAAATCAAACCCATTCCCTGTACAGGTCACAGAGTTATCTAGCCTAGCACAAAACAGCTGGAAGACGGAATCCAGTGAGAGATGGCCCTCCCTCCAAACACCAGAAACACGCAACGTGCCAGTCGGTCATACCTGGGCTGTGTGAGGGAACCTTGTAGCACTAGCGCGGTGTGGGAGATGCACTGCGAGCGGATGTTGCTCAGAAGCTGGCTGACTGCTGGCTCGCTGCACATCTGGAGAGGAAAGTCAGAGTCAGGATGACACACCTGACAAGGGCTGGAGGAGAGCAATGACTAGAAAATGCCCCGCTTCCCTCTCCCTAGACTCAGAATGGACAAACCACAGGAAGTGTGCCACTGGCCTGTGCCACCTGTACTGAGGTAGTAAGGGAACATGGAGCAGAATGAGGGGGCACACCCAAGCTATTGCCTTTTCGGGGGTGTTATATCATACTTTGATACAGGGTCTTTCATACAGTAGCCCGATTTGGTTTCAAACTCACAGCAATCCTCCTGTCCCAAGCTCCCAGAGTACAGAACTGAAAAGTGTGCACCACCACTTCTACCTAGCATTTCTTTGCTTTTGCTAGGACTAAGGACAACAATCCCTGAAGAGGCCCCACAAATTTAAAACTAACATAGGCAAAGTTAAACAATGAAACGGTAGAGAATGAGATGGGCCGGGTGTGGTGGCACATGCTGTTGATCCCAGGTGCCAGAGGCATGTGGATCTCTGTGAGTTTGAGGCCTGCCAGGGCTACAAAGTGAGACTCCATCTCAAAATAAGGGGCTGGGGGAGGGTAATGCTTCCTTGGTTTAGCGTGATCCTACAGCTTGTTATTTAATAATTCTGACAATTACAGCTCCTCTCTGAGAGGCAGCTCTTACTCATACATGGCTGGGCAACTGTGAAAATCTAAGCTCATGGACTGATTACAGGTCCTGCAATCCACAGCATTGCTTTGGATGTTTTCAGAATTATATCAGGCAATTGGTACTTTGGTTTCAAGATAAGCATGTCCCCTGAAGGCTCGCATGTTACAGGCTTGGTAGCCTGCTGACGAGAATTGGAGGGGCGAGGAGATCACCATGGCTGTGGCTCTAGCTTCAGCAATGTGCTGACTGACGAAACAGCAGAACTGTTAGGTAAGTCCTCATAAAGGGACATAGGTCAGCATGTGACTGAGTGACACAGCTCATCCTGGGGCTCTTCCTGTTTTTCTTTGCTTCCTGGCCACCATGATAACAGCAACATGGCTGTACCACACTTGTCCACCATGACGTTCATCACATCCCAGAAACAAGAGCTCAGCTGACTATGGATTTAGATGTCTGTGAGCCAACCGCACCTTTCCTCCTGTGAGCTTCCTGACCATGCATGACACAGGGCAGACGAAGGAGAGGTCTCCAGAGCCAAGGCGCTCGGGCTCATGTCTGAGCTCTGGCATCACCTCTCTCCACAGCAATATGTTACAGACAGATCCTAAGCTGCCAGTATACTGCCTGGTGCCTACCAGCTGCTCCATCACTCCTGACTAATCAATGACCAGCTTCTCCTGGAGCAGCGACAAGCACATACACAAGATAACCAGTTTGCTTTCTTTCTGGTCAATCCACTTCACAGTACCTTTGGTGCTTTTTTCTCCTCTATTCCAACTCGGTCAAAACACTCGATGAGGTAGTTCAGCATGTCTGTCTCCTTGCAGGTTTCAATGGTGAAATGATCACTGTATGAATCCCAGTTACTTGCTCCACCAGAGGCTCCCAAACTTTGGAGAAGAGAAAAAACATTGACAATGCTTACCTCTTAGCGACCACTCCTATAGAGAAGCTTGACACTCTGCAGCAGAAAGCCTGTTAGGAGCCCGGCATCCACGGTGAAGCACAAACACCCATGCAGCCAGACTGGAGCTCACCAATGCTTTATCTGCTCCCAGCCCAACCAGTGATCTCTTATAAACATGTTCTAGCCTGTCAATGGGACCTGGCCTTTCTAGGGAGGGCACCTTATAAATCAGAAGGACTGGGAATCGCTGCTGACTATAGAACAGCTAGAGTCAACCGCAGGTTCATAAGCCAAACCGAGTAGCCGAGTAGCAACATTTGGGCAGAAACAAGTGGCCAGACAATATTATAATCCATCACCTCAGGAGAGACATTCTAAGTGACTATGGATACTATCTCTCACCTCCAGGACAGCTACTTAGACCTCTCAGCATTGACAATAGGCCAGAACTTACAGAAAATACCAAGGTGGAAGAAAACAAAAATGTTTTTGCTATCAAATTTTCAAATGAATGACAAAGAATAGAACAATGAAAACAAATTTCCTGCAAGGAGTAAGCTCCCCTGGGCTGTCTTCCAGCTTAGATTGCTACCTGCACCCGCAGCCTTCACCACACCAGCAGGGGGCAGTGTGGAACACTGCTGCTGTTTGCAGTGACTATTCCCACACAAAGGCCAAACATCACAGTGGTTAGGTTCAAGGATACTGAGTAAAGCTGAGGTTAACCTCAAACAGATCACAAACCAAACTGGGTGTTCAACTACCACACTCATCTGTTACATACAAAAATCACAAGAAGTTTAAGACGGAGAAAGAAGTCAGGGAATTCTAAAAAAATAAAAAATAAAAATAAAAAAAAGGGACAGAGGCAAAAACCACACATCACATATGGAAGATGATAAAGACGGAAGGAAATACCAGAATCATGACAGAAACGTTTCTCCTTCAACCTCAAGCAAACAAAGTGTAGAAACTAAAAGGCCCAGGAACTGAGCTTACAATAATATGCTATGCACTACTCAGAGGAGTGCATGATTAATTTTGGGAAATCCAGGAATAAATCACCCTGGCATTGGGGACTCCACATAGCTGACCTAAGAGAGAATGAAAGCAAGGAGTGGAAATAACGTTATAGAGCCAAGATTTCAGGACAGAGTCTAACAACCCTGATCTACTATAATTTATAATACAGCCTGACAAAAATTTTAAAAGAAAGGGAGGAAGGAGGCTAAGGGGCAGTCTAGAGGAAAGGGCAGGCCTCCGGTTTGCAGGGCACCTCAGTGGATCCTGGACAAAGGCAGCCTTGGGAAGCTAAAGCAGGGTACAATTGTTCTGGAGGCAGCAACCAGAGTCTGGGTGTGCCTCACCCAGTCATGGCGCCCTCTGGCTAGACAAGAGAAACCTGCACTGTGTGATGAAGCACAAGCGTGCTGAGTGCAGCGAGTCCTGGGAGACCCGGCGATCCACAGCAGTCTGAGTTCATCTGTGACTCTGTTTACCACACAATGAAGACGGGCACTGCTAACACAGCCTACATGTATGTGTGATTTATAGTCATTTTCCTGTAGCAGCTCTCACAGATGTCAATGAAAACAGACTTGGTATTTAAAATGAAAAACTTAAACTGTTTTCCTGATAAACCTACATTTCAAACATTTTCTGAAATTAAAAGAACAAGTTACATTTGATGCCCGTGGCCCCTTATCAGCTGCAGACAGTGAGTTAACACCCAGACAAGCATGTGAACTTGTGTCTGAGGGAATGCAACATGCAACTGCAGCTGAGTCACAAACTGCTCCCACCAACACACTCCAATTAACAGTCGCTGTCACTTCAAACATTGTTGCAAGTGTTCCTCCCACTAGACCATGAAGAGAGACAGGAAACAGGTACCCTGGCATACACCTGTAATCCCAGCACTCAAGGAGAGAGGCGATAGGCCCGTGGCACACCTAAAATCCCAGTAATCAGGGACAAAGTAGTAGATAACAGATCAGCCTAGGTTACATAGTGAGACCCTGTCACAGGGTACATAAGAATCTAAACAACACAAAGAAAGGACCAAGAACAAATCAGGGGATTTTCAAAGCTAAGAGATGTTTCATGAATCAGACATCAAACAATCAGCTGATTTTCATCAGAAAAAAGAAGTAAGATGAACCTTCACCCGACACAGAAATAGAGAGAAAACCCTGTGTCTAGCAGCATGATATCTGAGGTGCCAGAGGCAACCACTTTCACCAACACTAAATCGAGGCGAAGAGTCAGTGGTCAAGACGACTGTGAAGTCTCAATACATCCACATTGTGAATACCACACCAGAGAAGGAAGGGTGTATTTATACGGATACACGACATTCTAAATACTGGCAAATATGTAGATGAGGTTCAGTAGACTGGACCTTCAGTCCTGGCTGCTCGGGAGGCTGAGGAAAGAGGATGGATGACGTGCTGGAGTTGAAAGCCAGCACCAACAACACATAGACCCCTCAACCACATTAAACAGCTTGCTCCTTTCTGTTTCTAAACGGGGGTGATTTATACACTTTCAGATCGCTGACATTCTAAAATCTTGGGAATGTTTCAAATTTAGGTTACAAAAACAGCTTAAAAACTTATACCACCACTTAAGAAACTGTAAGACACTCTGACAATTACACCAGCAGTCCGAATTATTCAGGCAATCGTTGCGCGTAACAGGAATGTAGCAGAATGTTCCCAAAACAAAAAAAGTACTCTAAAAAAATATAATACGTGCCTCATATGCAGACAGACTGAATTACATTTCAAATGCACCAACCCTGCTTCTTAAAGGGCGCCAGTGCATTTCCTTCTTTAACGGGAACTCAATTCCCATTTACCAAGCTTTGTGGGTGTGCGTGTGGTGCGTGTGTGATCACCACTGAGCGCTGTTCCTCAAGAGCATGAGTCTTTAGAACGCTGCAGACAGCGGGTGCAGAGAGCAAAGGTCAGCAGCCAGGCTAGTGGATGGGACAAGTGGGAGATGGAAACTTCCTGCCCACTCTTCCCAAACTGCACCTCTAACAGGAACTGCACTGCACACATCAGCTTCCCTCTCTACTCACGACCTTCACTGGGATAACTGGGCAAACAAGGAAGAATACAAAAGACAACACCATTCAATTTCTTCCTAGATACCAAGTTCCCAAGAAACAATTAGAAGGCTTTCCTCGTGGTGTCTGAATCACAAGGTGTCTTCCCTCACTCCAAGAGAAGCATTTCTTCCCATAGAAGGGACCTTCCTTCCCCCACGCCTTTTCATCTTTGCTTTAATAAACACCCACCCATTTTTATTTCTAAGTCCAGACTCTGTATTTGAGAGCTTGGCTTACTCCCCTTAGCGCAGTGATCTGTGGTGGTACAGCACTTCCACATGAACTCAGCTGACCCTCAACACCAAGTACTTATGGTACTTTCTTTTACTTCTTTCTCCAAGTTTTAAAGTTCACTGTAGAAGTCCTTCCTTTCTTTAGAGGCTGGTTGTTCTTGAGATATTTTGTTCTTAACTGTGTAAAACCCATGAGGGATTGTTTTCCAGGTTTCTGTTTACTTATGTGGTTTTTTAAGACAGAGTTTCTCTGTGTAGTACTGGTTGTGATAGAACGTGCTCTGTAGTCTAGGCCTCAAACTCAGATATCCACCACTGCTTCCTGAGTGTTGGGATTAAGGCATGTTGTGGTGGCATTTCATTTTTATTTTAATAAATAAAACTTGCCTAAAGATCAGAGAGTAAAACAGCCCCACTGGTCAACCTTACAGACCAGGTTATGGTATCACACACCTTTAATCCCAGTAGCCACACGTTTGCCATAGAAATCGGGTGGTGCATGCCTTTAATCCCAGCCCTAGAGAGGATTATAAAACAGGAGGAAACGGCTCTCAGACACAGTCTCATTCTGAGATTCCTGGAGGCAGGATTGCCATTTCAGACTTAGGTCAAGATAAGAGCCAGTGGCTGGCTGTTTTTCTTTTTTGATCTTCAGGTTGAACCCCAATTTCTCTGAGTTTTTATTAATCATGCTTCAGCATGCACCACCATGCTTGGCTTCCAGGTTTCATTCTTAGTGTGATGATTACTGTTATATAGAAAAATGACTCATTTTCCTGCATCCTACCACCTCACTGAAAGTGATATTAGACCTAGTAGTTTTCTGGTAGAGTATTTTAACAAAAGATCACAAAGATGGAGAGATGGTTCAGTGGTTAAAGGCATTTGTTTCTCTTGCAGAGAACCAGTTTGATTCCCAGTACCCACAATGGCTGCTCACAACCCTGTAGTTCCAGGACACCCACTGCCCTCTTCTGGCCTCCAGGAGTACCTACATGCTTGCAGTGCACACAGACACTCAGGCACATACACATAAAATTATAAGAAATAAAGTTTTAAAAAGCTACAGAAACAGGCTAGAGAAATGGCTCAGCGATGAACAACACTGGCTGTTATTCCAGAGGATCTGAGTTCAATTTCCAGCAGCCTTACGTCAGTTAACAATGTTGGGAGGATAGCATAAAGGTCCTTGAGCCCGCAGATCTCCAGGGAAACCAGGAATGGTAAGCAATAAAAGACAGGGTTGTCTTTCAAAGGGAAAGATGTAAGGTCTGTCCTTCCACACAGAGGCTGGTGAGCTGTGTCATCTGCTGAGTCAGGCCACTCAAGCTCCTACAACCAGGACAGGCAGTATATCTTCACACCGTGTACAAATATGCCACAATGTATGGGCCCAAGCATCTGTCTTCGTCTTGGTCATACAAATACACAGAGGTCCTTTGGACTCTTAGCCACCCCTCTTTGCCTAGTTGTAGGAGCTTGGGGGAGCCTCTGGCGATCAGGGCCATCTAGATTACTAACCACTGTCCATGAATGGTAAGTCACATGGGATCCCTATGAATGTCTACCATGTGAACGGTAAGTCACACGGGATACCTAAGAATGTCTACACAGGATCCCTATGGATGTCTGCTGTGTGAACAGTAAGTCATACAGGATCCCTATGAATGTCTGCTATGTGAACAGTGAGCCACACGGGATCCCTATGAATGTCTGCTATGTGAACAGTGAGCCACACGGGATCCCTATGGATGTCTACAGTGTGAATGGTGAGCTACACGGGATCCCTATGGATGTCTACAGTGTGAATGGTGAGCCACACGGGATCCCTATGAATGCCTGCTGTGTGAACGGTGAGCTACATGGGATCCCTATGGATGTCTTCTGTGTGAACAGTGAGCCACACAGGATCTCTTCAGGAATATTTACATGGGAAATGGTAACAAAATTTTCAACCTAAAACAAACAACAACCTTTGGAATCATTACTCATCCCCACGTTGACATTCTTCTCCCTCTCCATGAGCTGTCGAACTCAATCAAGTCTACCCAGCTTCTACTGCAGCCTCCATTTATAGCACGAAGCTATCTGTGAACAACGATAGGCATGAACACAAACGGGGTCCAGAGGGGATTTCAGCTGGAGACCAAAACTGTGAAGGTGATGAACCAGGGACGTAGAAACAAAAGGTCATTATATTTTGGGGCTCAAATCTAGAAACGCAGAGTTTTTAACTCAGTTTTCAGGAGGAACACTCAGTGCCCTGAAACAAATGGGACCTGCTTCACTGAAACACAGGAGATGCTCAAGGAGATGCAAGGTCAGATGTAAGAGAGAATCCCAGTTATCCTGGACAACATGAGCCCACGCATTCATCCAGATTGCCCAGACGGAGCTTCACGTGGAAGGGATGGACACAGCCAAACGGCAGGGCTATTCCCCAATACCTGCCATCTATGCAACCGAACTCATAACGGATAACTGGAGGGCCCCTCATTTCCTTCCTAAAGGTGGGCGATCTTGAGGCTGAGTGGTAGTCCATCTTTTTTCAGGTTTTTGACAAATGATTCAGCTAAGTTTTCTTACCAGTTCAATGGGCAACAACTGTCCTATGTGTCCCTTCGTCCCAGTGTAAGGTGTTGTCCTCACACTTCAGTGCACATTGCTGGCCTCCCTCAGTGACAACTACCGTGTCTGGATTCAAAGCAGAGCCTGAAGCCAGCTTGCTAACGTTAGTTCCTGAGCATCTATAGCACATGCAGGGTAAGACTCCATTCTTCTGATACCTGGACCCAAACTGGACACAAGAAAAATCACCACCACCACCACCTTCATCATCATCATCTTCTTCTTCTTCATCTTCTTCATCACTACTGTCCCCAGAAAGTGCGAGGAAGAGGAAGGAGAAAGGACTGTCGTACATACTACCACAACAAAAGCAGAAAAGGGCATCAGGGAAGAAAGGAAGTGAGAGGGGAAGACGCTGCTGCGGTGCTGTCGTCTGGAGTCAGTCTCACACTTAAGCTGTACTGACATGCAGAAACATGATCCCCTGAATTACATTTGAGAAAAGGGGCCACTGGACTCGAGGGTGCTGCTGCTGCTGCTTTCTGAGAGACTAGAATTACATGCAATCAGATGTCAAGGCATAAGGCATGGCTAACAGAAAGAGGAGACACTGCCCAGTCCAAAACGTCACCCTGTGAGCCCCAGTTCTCAAATACAACACTGACCACAGTCTCTGAGATTCATTTTTAATGAGAAACCCATGAGCTAGGTCGCAAAAAAAATGCAATTCTTTGGTTTTTATGCAGACGAAAGGATGAGACGGACGGGAAGAAAGGAGCATACAACACCGCAATCTTCACTTTCTCGTGGACCAAAGCCCAGTAGAATCATGGAGGCAGGGCACATGCCCACCAGAGCGCTAGCGAGCGACACAGGTTAATAACCCAATGACTCCCAGAATTCAACTGAGGTCAGTGCCACACAGCAGTTCTTTCCAAACCGTGTTAATTTCTTTCCCTGCACTGCAAACACACACACAGCTCTCCTGCAAATAAATACCTAGGAGAGGTCCGCAGGGAGGAGGGACGTCTGCTGGCAGCACTGGGCGAGCCGGGTGGGAAGGCGAGGCCCCTGCTGCGGGGTCTCTGTCTGGAGGAGCTGACAGGTACTGCTCGGGGGCTACTTGGGCGGGCAGGGAAGCCTGGGGAGTTAGCCCGAATGGAGGGTCGTGGGTTGGGGCAAGGTGAAGACCCCCATGGGTGCATGACAGTATAGGGTCGATACCTCGGGGATGAGGGTTGGCTTCCAGCCACAGTTCCAGAAGCTGCACTGTGAGGGCTGAGGGATGCGGGAGGCACAGCCACCTGGGGGGCTGCACTGTGAGGGCTCGGGGATGTGGGAGGCACAGCCACCTGGGGGGCTGCACTGTGAGGGCTCGGGGATGCGGGAGGCACAGCCACCTGGGGGGCTGCACTGTGAGGACTCGGGGATGAGGGAGGCACAGCCACCTGGGGGGCTGCACTGTGAGGACTCAGGGATGTGGGAGGCACAGCCACCTGGGGGGCTGCACTGTGAGGACTCGGGGATGCGGGAGGCACAGCCACCTGGGGGGCTGCACTGTGAGGACTCGGGGATGCGGGAGGCACAGCCTGGGGGGCTGCACGGGAAGGTGAGGCCAAGGATGGACTCAGCCCTGGTGCAAAGCTCCAGAAACTGGCAGCAGGAGCAGGACTAGTTTCATAGAGGCTAGATTAGTTGGAAAAGGGAGGAAAGAAGAGAAAAATCAAAGAAACACTTGAGATAACTAAAAATGGATAACGTCAGCTTTTAAAGGATAATACAATCATATTATAAACTCTAAAAGTTTAAGTAGATAAGCATTTCAAAAACGACCAGACGCTAATTGCTACATTCATGTGGAGGTGCCAATGACCCCTTCCAAAGAATAATGCAGCACACACAGCCATGTGTGTCTAAAATTTAACCTACCAACAACCTAACAAACCACAGAAGGCTAAGAAATTCAATCAAGGAAGGGTAGCACCACCTGCAATGGCCACAGCCACCCTGTCCCCCGCTCTCCCCGCATGTTAAAGACACTGTAACATCAACAACACACACATCAGCACTGTGGAACGGCTCGCCTCAACATTCTCCACAGCTGTTTTCACTACCAGTGAGATCTGCAAGAGAATCACACTGACCTAGACAACGAGCTGGCACTGAAGGAGCCCAGGCTGCAGAACATGGGGCTTGTTCCTGGATTGGAGCCAGTGTTCAGCATAAGATTTCTGTCAGGTGACCGAGCTGCCGTGGAAATAGGCTGGGATGTGGCTGTCAGACTGGCAAACGGATTTTCATCTCGTGTCTGAGTGGACATCATCAGCACTTCCATTAAAATCTGGCCAATCAGATCCTTAAAATCAGAGAACACTGTTGGGAAGGCAGAGCAAAAAGCAGGTTATTCACGGGTTGTCATTTCCACAGTCCTCTGTAAGCCAAACAGAACCAGAGTGATGTTGTGCGCTATGCGGTACTGGGTTCTTCAACACCAAAAGGGTATTAGCTGAAACCAAAAAAAAGGTCCGGTGTTCTTCCCAGTGATTTCTTTTTCTTTTTTAATTTATTTTTATTTTACTGGTGTTTTGGCTGTATGCATATCTGTGTGAGGGTGTTGGATCCAGGAGTTACAGACAGTTGGGAGCGGCCATGTGAGTGCTGGGAATTGAACCTGGGCCCTAATGAGTATCAGTGCTCTTGACCACTCAGCCATCTCTCTAGCCCCTTTTTCTTCTAAATATTATTGTACATTTTTCTCTGTGTGTATATATGTGCACACGCATGCCCACGTAGGGATCAGAGGACAACTTTCAGGATATCTTTCCATCCACTGCAGGTTCTGGGGACAGCACTCAGGCCATTATGCCTAGGGTAGGCATCTCTATCCACTGGGCCATCTCACTGGCTCAGTCCATAGCCATTTACAAGTTTGAACAAACATACCACAACTATGTAAGAGGCAACATTAGGGGAAACTGAGCAACCACAGCTGGGTAGAGGAAAATGAGCGACCGCAGCTGTATAGAGGAAACATTAGAGGAAGCTGAGCGGCCACAGCTGTGTAGAGGAAACATTAGAGGAAGCTGAGTGGCCACAGCTGTATAGAGAAAACATTAGAGGAAGCTGAGCGACCACAGCTGGGTAGAGGAAACATTAGAGGAAGCTGAGCGACTACAGCTGTATAGTGAAAACATTAGAGGAAGCTGAGTGGCCACAGCTGTATAGAGATGACATCAGAGGAAGCTGAGCAGCCACAGCTATACAGAGGTAATATTAGAGCAAACTGAGTAAAGGTTATACAGAAGATCTTCCTATTTTCCTCATTTTTTTGTAAATATAAAACTAATCCAAAATTAATTTTTTTTAAACCAAGTTAGAGTGCAGCCAGAGAGCTACCACAGATGACTGTTTACTGTAGAAAGGAACCGGTCCCTACTAGAGTTGTCCATGCCATACTATGACAAACACAGCAAGGTTAGTGGTTCTCGGCCGGCATACACTTCCCAGAAAGTCCAAGCTCCAAAGAGGTTCTATGAAGGGCTCCATATTCAGTCACCATCTGGTTTCTGGAGCAGATTCCAGTCTAGCTTCTTTCTTGTTCTTTGTAGTTCCTGGTTGATTTGCTGTTGATCTTTAGATACATCCTAGATACCAATAACCAAAGCCCTGATACGTGTCAGTTTCACCTAATTAGATCATTAAAAATTATGGTTGAGCTGGGCGGTGGTGGCGCACACTTTTAATCCCAGCACTCGGGAGGCAGAGGCAGGCGGATCTCTGAGTTCGAGGCCAGCCTGGTCTACAAGAGCTAGTTCCAGGACAGGCTCTAGAAACTACAGGGAAACGCTGTCTCGAAAAACCAAAAAAAAAAAAAAAAAAAAGTTGATGTGTACAAGGGAATCATGAGAACCTTGGAGTTAAGAGTGAGAGCATTGTGTGGCAAGTCTTTAAAACCTACAGTCGCTTGGCTCTTCCCAGCCAGTTACTAAGACACTAACATCAGAAACCCCCGACCTTCCAAGAACACAGGACTTCCATTCCAGGCTGGGTGGAAAGGAACTGTAACCATGGTAACAGTGACTACGCACTGAAAACATGTCTCTTTAGCACTCCTTATACAAACGCCTTCCTGAAGATTGGAGACAGACGTCAATAAGAAAAGGCGAAAGATCCCACAACCCAGACAGCTGTATCCCAGTGATGTGGCCCTACCCCTCCTCTACTGCAAATGATTAAATTGCACCACAATGCCTGCAAAATATCTTTAGTATAGTTCAGTACAGCTAATCTCTTAAAACAGAATCTAGGAAGACAACAAAACATAATTATATTCCATTTTGCTAAGTAATTTACTAAAAAGATTTGGATTGACTATCTACACACTGCTTGGTAAGCACTGAGCCTACAGTGACAATGGACCTGCAGTAAGGGAAGAGATCTCAACTGTGGCTGAAGTCAGCAAGCTACAGATACAACTGGGTGGCTGTCTTGAGTTCCGGGGCCAGCCAGAATGCTACTTTATAGGCACTAATGCCCTCTCAGAGAGTATTCCAATATAAGGCAAAAACCTCGCCAGAGACAGTGGAAACCATCCATTTATTTATATATATTGGAGCTGAAGAGATGGCTCGGCAGTTAGTTTGCTGCTCTTCCAGAGGACCCAACTTCAGTTCCTCGTGCCCACACATGTGCCTCCAACAATCTGTAACTCCAAGTCCAGGGGATGGATCTGATGCTCTCTTCTGGCCTCCAGAGGCACCTGACTGTACATACATGCACAATATGCACAAGCAAATGAATGCAGACGTAAAAACCCATTTTAAAATCTCAAAAAAAGAGAAAAAACCAAAAAAACGTAGCAATCAGATCAGTGGAAAGGGAAGAAAGTGAGCGCACAGGTGTGTCTCCATCAGAAGCAGCCCCGTAACAAAAAGTGTGGTTCCATACCATGGGGCCAGAGACCCACAGAGTCTCACATTCTACACATAGGTGCTCAGGGAAAAAAAACCCGGACAAAGAACCCACCTTCTTTTGGGTTCTGTTTAAACTGCGCAGAAAGAGAAGAAAGGAAGATGACATCTCTGTCCCGGTCCTTCCAGGAGACGCGGAAGATCTTACAGACCAGCTGTAAGGCCTGCTCTTCGGACACTTCAGGACCTGAAGAAGGCTCCTAGTGGGAAGATCTGAGCGTTAATCTACAGTAGGAGACAGGAGTTAAGACATATGATTCCATTTTTATTCATTTATTAACAAGGATATTTTTAAATGCATAAAACCGTTCAGCCGGGCAGGTGGTACGAGTTGGGAAGCAAAGGCAAATGGATTTCTACAAACACAAGGCCAGTCTTCTCTACACAAAGCAAGTTTCAGGTCATCCAGAGGTACACATGGGATTCTGTGGGCTGGGGGAGTAAGCTACAAAGTCAAAGTCTCATTAAGCTGATGTCATCACTGATGGGAGAGCAGAGGCATTGTCAGGTGTAACCAGGAAGAAGAGGCACAAAGTATGCTCACATCATCCACCTGCTGAGTGAGTGCTGCAGAACCAGGTTACGTCCCCGGGACAATAAGCACTTTCCTCTGAGGAACTTTACAGCCTTTCATGACAGAAGCACTATTACATACAAGAAACATAAGGAACCTCACACAGAGAGAGCGCACCACAAGAAAGCTATTGTCTAAGAACCATCACAAGGTCACCAAAGTAGTTCTGTGAACTTCCTGAATGGAATGTGGTGTACTGGCCTAAACCACACGTGACACCTATACCTACATCCACACCCAAACCGGTCACCCAGTCAGAGCTCAGATAAAACAGATAGAAAGGCCTCACCAAGTCTGTACTTGCTGGAAGATTTTACACGTCCTTGCTTTAATTACTTCAGAATACAGCCAAAGACAAAATGATCTACTGTCTTAGTAAAGACCCACAAAAATTAAATTTCACTGAGGAAAAGCACGGACCTAACCAGTCATGGTGGCACACATCTTTAATCCCTACAATGAACAAACAGCCAGATAGATCTGTAATAGCCCAGGCCAGCCAGGGCTATACAGCAAGATTCTGTCTCAAAAAAAAAAAAAAAACAAAACAAACAAACAAAAAACCCAACAACAACAAACAAAACAAAAACACAGGGACCCAACCCAAACAGACAGGTTGACTGACACTTCCAAGGAACCTTGGACTATGTAGTGAGACCTCTGTGGGGAAACGGGGACCACCCAGCAGACTGCAGCCGCCAGAAGGGAACAGAGAGCCGTCCTCCTCACCAACCTTTTCGCTCAGGCTCCTTTTCTCCCGTCGGTCGTTCTCGTCCACTTCCATGTTTTCAATTCCCGAATCCACATCCACCTGGGACATGCTTCAAGTACAAAAGTCAAACAAGGCTTTCATCTTTTTTAAAAACTCCCAGCGTCAAGGCTGTGACAAACTTTAACATATCAACCTGCATTTATCAGGAAAGCAGAGTAACACTGGTTCCCTAATGAAAATCTTAGAGCTCCTCATGAACTGGCATGGAAGCATCCTGCCCATCTTATGTGCTGCACTCATTCTCCCAAGGTATCATTTCCTTGAGATCACTTTCAAAATCTAAGCTATCAGCAGGATGGATTTTCAGGACATGCTATTTTTAAACAATGCATGCTGCAAGCAGAGTTATTTACACTGACTGTCCAGCACCAGGTATGAAATCATCCCTTTGACCCCGACAAGAACGATGCTCTGTCATTTGTCTCATTCTCACAAATATGTGGCATTTGGGGTGCTCAATTCTATTCCACAGCCAGCCACTCTGTCTCACCAACCAAAATGTCTCAACAGGTCTTGCTTTGGTCCCATCACGCCTTGCTCTGATTCTAGATCCATACAAATTTCCACTATGATTTCTCCTTGACAGAAAATGTATAAGGGTATTTTATTAAGTTCTATGATAATTTTCTGGCTTAATATACAAATCAAAACACATGGCCCTTATGTGTCTGACTCTTGTAACTTTCTACCCAATAAGCACGTAAAGCCCTATATTTTTCAATTAGATCAAGCTCACTGAACGCACTGCTTAATGTATGCTTCCTCATGTTCATCCTCTCCTTGATCTATTTCTGGCTAAAAGAGACACGTCTGAAGCCCCTAAGGATGGTTTTACATATGGTGATGGCTTCTTGACACACTGTCAGCGTTCGCTTTACGGCACGCTGATGTTATATAACTAAGTGTGTGCGAGCTTGGAGCTGCCATGGCTACAGGTAAACTCGTTGTCACAGAAAGCTTCCTTCTGGTCATGAAGCTGGGTTACAGGACACACAACAGCCCACGGTCTGCCTTTGCCTCCTTCAGCCAATACTGGAACTAGAAGTTTCAGAGGTAAGCAATTCACGAGTCTAAAGTGCATGCTGCTGAGCAGCGTGGCGAAATCCTGCACCTTGCTGCATTCTGCCCAGGCCGAAGTCCTCCCCTGGTCACAAGGTCGATGCTAGCTCTCACTTTATTTGGTGGCTTGGTTGCCATGGTGTCGCCATGCTAGTCCTCAGGTCACTCTTCCTTTACTCAGCAGTGGCCCCAAAGCCCAAGAGGAGTGACATTAAGGAAGCCAGGGCATAAAATGAGGAAAGAAGGGTCAACTCTGGTACTACATTGTAGGGCCACAGAGGGAGACACTAAACACAGGAATCTAAGGGCACTTGGTCTAATACCATCCTTTCTGGCTTACCTGCTTGCTATAGCTGCTGAGTATTTTAGAACCATCTAATCTTTTTGATTTCTGTCTCACTACTGCTGCACATACTGGTATTATCATTTACACGCTGAGATCTATTCACATGTATCACATGTTTATTATGAGGCCATTTTGTTTAATCATCCATACCTTATGTCTCATAAAAGGCATATGAACACTGAACTCAAATTCTGTGGAGAGGTGGCATCTGCTTAGAACCACTGAGCCACCTCTCTAACTCATAAAGACACTTGACTCAGGCAACTGTATAAAGAACATTTCATTCAGAACAGAAAAACTTCTCAACCTAGGAATGAAATTTGGAATCAGGTTGGTAATGACGTGGGGTCTCTCGGGTGTCACTTCAGACTACTAGACTAAAGACTAGAGTGCAGACTTCCCTTCCTCCAAGGGAAGCAGAGAGAACAGGAGGCATCAAGTTACCTTTTCTCACAGGAGACGCCGTCGATATCCATGCTCTGGGAACGGGAGAGGGACTGAGACTGCGTCTCAAGGCTGTTGGACGGTGAGCTGCTCAGAGAGCTGACTCCTTCGCTGCTCTGACTCCGATGGGCAACTCCTACACATGAGAGGCGAGACAGAGGAAGGCCCATGTGACACAATGCAAGCCCAAGAGGAAAGGCAACAGCAACACACACACCCTCACTACGCTTGGTATTGAGGATTCCTGTCAGCCAAGCAACACACATACCCTCACGACGCTTGGTAGTGAGGACTCCTGTCGGCCGACCCCGGGAGTGTCGGCAAGAGATCATGATTGTCATCATGCATCACGTACGGTCAGTCATGGCGCTACACGTGGTGCTTGGAATGACTCTCAGACGTTCTAACTGTGGCACTGGACATAAGCTGACAAAACAGCGAGTTGTCTTTTATTTTGTTTTAGTATATTTTATGAGTGAGAGAGAGAGAGGGGGAGGGAGGGAGGGAGGGAGGGAGGGAGAGGGAGAGGGAGAGGGAGAGGGAGAGGGAGAGGGAGAGGGAGAGGGAGAGGGAGAGGGAGAGAGAGAATGTGTGTGAACCTCTGTGTGCCACCCGTGGACATCAGAGGACAACTGACAGGAGTCAGTTCTCCCTTTCCACCACATGAGTTCCACGGATTGAAGGCAGGTGTCTTACCCAGTTAGCCACCTCACCAACCCAACAGTACAGAAAACTGAAATGCACTGGAAATAAGATGCATTACTGAACTGACAGACATGCAAAAGAGCCAGCAGCAAATGTTGATGGCACAACCCAGATGGTGGAGGGTAGGTGTCTGTGGCCCGTCTTTTGACTTCACCGCAAAACGGAGACTCAGACATGTTGAAAATACAGCAGAACTTCACCGCTCCATCTCCTTCTGTACAGATCCATCCATTTGATGATGGAATATATTGGAGAAAATAAAAAAGTGACACCGTCCTTGTTCCCACAGAGCTTACGGTAACATGAAACTGGCATCAGGGTAGGGGGCAGATTACTTCTCAGAGAACTTTTGCTCATCAATGTCTTAAAAATTGTTTGTTACAAAACTTAAAAATCACCTTAGCCGGGGCTAGAGAGATGGCTCAGAGGTTAGGAGCACTGACTGCTCTTCCAGAGGACCTGAGTTCAATTCCCAGCAACCACATGGTGGCTCACAGCCATCTGTAACGAGATCTGGTGCCCTCTTCTGGCCTGCAGGCATGGAGGCTGAACACTGTGTACATAATAAATAAATAAATGTTTAAAAAATTTTAAAAAAGGAATAGAGCAAAAACAATCTTTAAAAAAAATCACCTTAGCCAGATGTGAGGACACACACCTTGGTGTGAGGACACACACCTTTAATCCCAGCACTAGGGAGGCAGAGGCAGGCAGATCTCTGTGAGTCCTAGGACAGACTGGTCTACAGAGTGAGTTCTAGGACATTTAAGAGTACACAGAGAAACCCTGTCTGGGAGGGGGGTAGACAAAGGCACTTAAGAGTTGGCTCTGGACTTGACTTGGGTATACACAACATAAAACAATGTACTATATATAACAGACTATACATAATAGAAACAAAGCACCATGGTGTACTGAAAGTACAGCACGTCTGTAGTATTTTTGTAAGAAATCATCTGAATTCACTTTGTCCTGCCCTTCAAAGATCTTTACACCCCAGTTCTCCCCACAATCGATCACATGTGCTCCCATCCCGTTCTCCCCACAATCCATCACATGCACTCACACCCCATTCTCCCCATGATCAATCACCTGCCCCACAATCGATCACACAGCCATTTCTAAACATCACAATGACCTACTTGTTTTAAAAATTTACAAAGTTTGGGGGCCCCTTCAGTTTTACTTAGAATATAAAATATCACGACTAAAACACATGAAAGCAACAACAAAATGTCACTCTCTCCTGAAACCAGGCTGTGCTGTTATCACCCTCTTCCACTTCCTGAGAAATCAGAGTGGAGGAAGTGACCTCTGAGATTAAGACTTTTATAGTCCACCTCCCATCTTCCGAAGACCAGATACTAAAAGGTGAAAGCCCAGGCATAACTTCATCGTGGACATTAACAACCTTCGCCTATCAACTTACAAAACCAATCTTTTAAAAGTGAGGGCGCATGAAGCAAACAAAAGAGAAAGCCATGTTTGCTTTTAATACACATGAATTACAAACATGCAAGGGGGCTCGGCTCTTGGCAGGCACTCAGGAGGCAGAGCCAAGTGTCTGGAGTTTGAGATTAGCCTATATATAACAAGACTCTTAAAAATTTAAAAGAACGGGGCTGAAAACATGGCTCAAACAGTAAAGCACTTGCTGAGTTCAAAGTTGGGCACAATGCTCACTTGTGAGCTCGTGGAGGGAAAGCAGGGACTCAGAGTCAGGTGGCTCTCTGGAAGCTAGCTAGCCGCTTGGCAGAATTTTAGGTCATTTCAACTTCAGATGAAATGACATTTGAGGTTATCCTCCTACTGCCACACACACACACACACACACACACACACACACACGCATGCAAGCACACACACATGGAATTTGAGAGCTATTTCTAACTTTAGATGAGGCATCAAGCAGGTTTCCATGAACTCTGTAATCTGTCATTTACGATGGTGTCACAGTTTACTTATTATCTGTATAATGATGGGGATAAAGGAGAAAAATCTCTACCCCTTTATTTGCTGCCTTCTGGTGTTTGTGAGTGTGTACAATTGTGTGTGCATGCACACATAAAGGACAGATTTTCCAGGAGCTCTTGTGTTCAGTATTGCTCCTCTGCCTTCACAACCTGCAAACAGGGTAAAGGAATGCCAGCAGTACCATGCACAGCTGGCGCCAGATCAGGCTGCAAAGGCTGTCACAACAGGGATGGCAGGACTATGGAGACAACTGGCGTAGACATGCCTGTCACCAGCAAGACACCGACGACACCTGCTCTGGATTCACAAGGGGATTAATGTGGCCCCAGGAAAACACAACTGCATGCTAAAATGAAACCCTCCAACCAAGAGGAGGAGCCTCCAGGGTCTCTAGGTTCTGCTCCAGCCCTCGGCCTAGGGGCTCTGGCCTGTGTCTCTGCCTCTAGCCAGATTTGCTTTTATTTATTCCACTTCCTCAGACAGATCTCACTATGTAGCCTCCAGTGGCCACAAACTTGAGGAGATCTTCCTGCCTCCGCTTCCCAAGCCTTGGGTTTACAGGCATAAAGCCATGCCCAGCTGTTTGTTTGTATTTGCTAGTTTTGACTGTTTCTACCTTAGCAAATGGAACCAAGGCCTCCAGGAGGAGAAAACTGTTCCACTGGTTGTATGCCCAGCTGCAAGTCAGCTTCTAGACCACACGCAAAACTTTCCTTCTCCCAAGCCTGAACCAAGTATAAGAGGAAAAAGGATTTTAATATAAGCAAATGGTAACAGAACAAAAGATTACCACTCTGCTGTCGCTCCTGGTGCCACTCTCAGGCAAAGGCAATGCACTGCGGAAGAACAGCTTCCACTCAGTTAAAGTCTCAAAATGCACAACTAGCGCTGGGAGGGACCTTCAAGCACACAGGATGGACGTCTATGCTCTGCATCAGTCACTACTGCCCTAGGACTCTGCTCTGACTTCTCCTCAGGGAGAGCAGGGCCTGTTCACGGCCTTGTTCTCTAAGGTGTGGCGAGACTGAACTAAATACTAGGTAGGGGCTGCATGACTGACATTACAGCATCTGGCACATCACTAGCGAAGCCTAGACACACCAAAGCGTCAGATAAAGCCTAACAAGAGAATTCCGGGGAGTGAGATGACACCTGAAGCGAATATACGAGAATTATCTCACTTTCAAAGTTAGTGATGTTCTTTTATTTTATTTTTTTAAATTCATTTATTTATTACATAAACAGTGTTCTTTCTGCATATTTGCCTGCATGTCAGAAGAGGGCACCAGTTCTCACTATATGTGAGTCACCATGTGGTTGCTGGGAACTGAACTCAGGACCCCAAGAAGAGCAGCCAATGCTCTTAACCTCTGAGCCATTTCTCCAGCCCCTTTTTATTTTATTTTATTTTTAGGTAGTTTTGTGACTGGGTATGTTGGCATAAGCCTTTAATTCCATCCTGGTCTAGAGAGGTCCAGTCCAGCCAGAGCTACACAAGGAGACTCTGTCTTAAAATAAAGATGGAGCAGGAGGAGAGGAGGGAGGGGGAACTGGGATTGGCAGTTGCCTAGCAACTCCCCAGTCAACCGTGGACCAAGGCCTCCCTATTATTGATTCATGTGGCCAATGATAACGCAAAACAACTTACATAACCTTCCTCACTTTACCTGTGAAACTGCCTGCCTTTGCCTCCCCACACATGGCCGGGATCCCTACAGAACACATGTCCCCAAACAACCCTCTGCTCATTTCCAACTGAATTCATCGTTTCCTTAGAGGGCTTTTCTCTCTCTCCATCCTTAGGTTCAAAATGCAATTCAGTGAAAAACTTAAGAGGCCTCTGGGAATGGTGTACAAGGTCAGAACTTAAGGCCCATGGTGATGGTGGTGGGGAAACACAGGTGGAGTGTTAGGGCCTCCACAGAGGGGTTCACAGGATTTCCATATCCATCTCAAGTATTTTGTCTGGTTTCTTTAATTTTAGAAGGAAATGCACAGTACAGAGATAAATTCTCTTCAGGAGAAACAGCGAGGCAGAACTTGCCGGCTTCAGGGAAAGGAGGGATCTGCATAAAACTCTTCTCTTACTTTGATTCTAACGCTGCCGACCAAACCATTGCTCTCCCCAGGCCCCGATGTGACTCACGAGAATGTGCTGGCATGAGGCTTGGGACAAAACAACGTGACCAACAAAGGGCTGGAGGGATGGCTCAGCGGTTAGGAACACTTGCTGGTCTTGTAGAGTTCCTGGTCTAGCCCAGCACCCATGTCGGGAAGCTCACAACCACCTGTAAGTCTAGCACACACGTGCACATATTCACACACAGACACGCATACATACATACATGATTTAAAATAAAATAATCTTGTCAGGTTTGTTGGCACAACCACACTTTTAATCCTAGCACTCAGGAGACAGAGGCAGGAGGGTCTCCGTACATTCAAGGCCAGCCCGATCTACTCTTCAAGTTCTAGGCTACCCAGGACTACATAGTGAAACCAATTCTCAATAAACGAAATCTTAAATAAAGAAATAAGCAGCAGAGAAAAGGAGGAAGCAAGGGCGTGAACACTTCTTGTTTACAGCCACAGTGAGCTGGCTAACACCAGTGGAGCTTTCTGTTCACGCGTGTTGTGTCTGGGCTGCTGGAACGCAGGATCGTGCACATGCTGGGAAGTGCTCTCTCGCAGACCTACAGACTTAGCTCTAAAGGGGAAAACATTTCTTTGTTCTGAAATGCAAATCTCTCCTTCACAGCTGTATACCAGAACTCTGGTTCTAGACCAGTTTTCAGGTTGGCAGGGGATATACACAAGAGATCACTTCCACAGGGCAACTTCCCTCTTCTTTCTGAGACGGTCTCACCATACCGTCCAGGGTGGCTGTGAATTCACGATCCTCCTGCCTTAGCCTCTTCCAATTTTTCATTTTCATTCTTAAAATTTTATCTGTTTATTCACCTGTGTGTGTATAGGGTGTGTGTGTACAAGTATGGGTATATGTGTGTGTATGTATAGGGTGAGTGTGTCTGGGTATGTGTGTCTGAGTATGCTATGTGTGTATAGGGTGAGTGTGTGAGTATGGGTATGTGTGTACAGGGTGATTGTGAGTATGGGTATGTGTGTATGGGGTGTGTGTGACTATGGGTATTAAAGGCATGCACCACCAAAACCAGTCAGCTTTTCTTTATTTTAAACTTATTTATATTTGAGACAGGGTTTCACTATATGGCCTTGGTTGGCCTGGAACACATTATGTAGACCAGGCTAGCCATGAATTCTTAGAGACATATCTGCCCCTTTTTCCAAGTGCTGGGTTTAAAGGCATACCATACCTGGCAACTCTTCATTTTTAAAATGACAACTGTCATAATTTCTGGGAATTTATTTAAGCTACATAAGCCCATGTTGTTTGGTCATTTCCTCTGGTGATTCATTCACTAATTCACCCCATCTTAAATTCTATGCCAGGCTCTGGTGAAGCA